>NC_079490.1:92179808-92836474 GCF_020520425.1 Spinacia oleracea
AACATTATTATAGCATTATTTGTTCAGCCTGAGCTCAGAGCTTGTTCTGCTCTCTTTGGGGTTTTTTGGTGCCTAAGTTTTTGCAATAGATAGTGTTTTTGCCTACTCATTCAAAAATAAAATCCATAGATCCTATGATGCAGCAACAATCGTTAACCATAGTTGAGACAGCTTGTAATCAGAAAATCACGTAGTAGCTCTCTCAAATTAGTAGGTTCACTTTTCCAGGAAATGTAGCAACTTTGGATAAATGCATATTCTACTTCTTTATGCAACCAGTAATAGAATGCATCATTTCCCTATAAAAAAAAGTAACATAATGCATCATAAAGTTCAATGACCCACACAATAAGAAAGTGACACAGAAGGTACAGTATCAGACATCTGTTTTTTTTTTGGTGTTAGCACTCGGTTCACCCTTAGGGCTAATCCGAATTCGGGGCGAGTTCTGGGTGGTTAGGTTTCAGTCCCCTCCCAATTGTTGTTGTGGGGGATCGAACACGGGTTCTCTCTACCAAGTTCAGCCCCAATCACCACTGAACAAACAAGCAATTGGTCAATATCAGACATCTGTGATGAAATGATTGTGACTGATTTATATTGACTCAAAATGGCTTCAGGTGTAACAACAGAGGAACATGTTAGATGAATGTGATCCATCACTACAAAGCACAAAAATAACCAGCAACTGGCATCAACGCTATCGAGGCATTTTCAAAACTTGTTGGATTCGAAAACACGAAAAAAATGAAAACTAAATACCGAAAAAAAAAATTGACACTCGTAGCATGAACAACATCTAGCAAAGAATATAATACGCTAAAACCTCATATATATTTTGTTCCCATAAAATGATGTTATCTAAAACTCTTTCACTCTCTCTTCTCATCTCAATCACAACTTGGCTACCTCACTAAAGTTCCAGCCTTTGCCGGCCCATGAAAACTTACTTGGCAGTACATTTCCTTAGTTGTGTGTTTGGATATTGTCATTTCATTTGAAATGATGGAATTGGCTCAAGTACCTTGTTTGGGAAACAAAGAGATTTGGAATTGGGATTGGCCCAATTCCAACCATTGAAAAAATAAGACCAAACCTTTGTCATTTGAAATCCATTTTCATTTCATGTCATTTGAAATCCAAAAACAGACGGCTAGTTTTCTCTCTCTCTTTCTCTCTCCTGCTCCCCAACTCTAAGCGCCATTGATGACCTTCGAGCTGTTTGATGTCAACGGCAACTGAAGGCGCTCAGATCGGAAGCATCACCGGAAGATCAAAGTTGGTCAGATGATGGAGGAGCTGGATTCTGATCGCGATGGCTTCATCAACCTCGATTAGATCGCCGATTTATGCTACGTTCTCACCAAGTTGAAGGAGATGAGTCCGAATCGCAGGAAGGCAAATTCAGACTCATGCTTTACATACTCCGGTAACAAAATAACAAGTCCTCTTTTGACGGCGGTGGCATAGGCGTGGAGATGAGCCGTACAAATCTTTAACTTCTTGACAAAAAAATGTTTCTTCATTCCAGCAATGTCTCTTGAATTTGTTCCTTCAAACACTTCCCAAACTTCAATTCAAATTATTTTCTAAATATTCAAACTTAGCTTAATTTCCTTGAATGTGATATATCATCGGTATTCCATGAATACCATGAATTAACAGTTGTTGAATCATCAAACTTTTCATTCATTTTTTACTATATATAGTTTGGTCAGATTCAATTGAATGGCATCTTTCTAGATTTTTTGGGATGTAGTATGCTTTTCTAATAATGAAATAATTAGTTTACATGCTAAGTATACTTATGCAATTAAAATCCTATTTCAAAATTTGGATTTGAAATTCTAAACACAAAATTAGGAATTGAATTCCAAAAAATTCAATTCCATTATTTGAAATGAATTCCATGTTTCCAAACACAACCTAGAGGTATATATTCTCAATCTATACTTTTTTATTTTGGCAAAAATATTTTTATACCTAGTATATTATTATTTTTCAAAAGAATTCGTTTATATTAAATCTTAAAGAGGGCAATAAACAAAGAGGACAAACATACCCCACAAGGAGACTCTAACCAAGTGACATATTAGCCCATCCATTTGTATCTTCCTAAAAGAATAATTTTGGAAAGCCCTATTCTCAGCCCATAATGAAGCTAACAGAGACACTTTATCCAACAGGAAACCACGCGTAATAGTAAAATCCTTAAAGTTCGACCATTTCTTATTAGACACACCACAAGATTTCCATGAATGCATTTTTCCAAAACAACTTCTATTTCTTCGCCCTACCAAAACTCACAAATCTAATCTGTAAAAAGTTCTGAATGTTGGTTGAGCACACCCAAGTCTAACTTCATACACACCCAATGAGCTTTATCTAGAGATAGGTAACCAGTTCGGTGCAGGAAAATATGTGAGCAACACTTAATGTTAGCCTGGTAGAGCAAGTTGACATGGTAGGAAAATAATAAATGCAAAGGTAGGGGCTAAACCATTTATATGTGGGAGGACCAATGATGCTTTTTCGTATTTAAATTCAACTATTAACCTTTTAGTTTCTTTCTTTGATTACAAAGACCAACCAAATTCTTTCATATAAATGTTTCATCAAACAATAAATGAATACTACTGTATACTTTTGGACTCTTCTGCATGTCCATATCCTTTTCTGTTGATATGTAACATCATTCTGTGTCACATTTACTAAACTGAAAGACATATAGCATCCAGAATGCCAAGACTAACAGAACAGAGACACATGATTTAGAGCTCTAGTATTATCTGGTGAAGAAACTACTCAATTAAGGATACCTATTAAGGCTTTAGGCGAAACATAAAAAGGAGGATATCTAACATATAGTACAGTAAACCAACTTTATTGTGCAAATTCCATATATTGACTGTTTCTAATTAACAAGCCATACATGAATTCTCAGTTAAATGACTAATAATTTGTTAGCATACACATAAAACATACAAAACAGTAACCTTCTTAAATTAATGGCAAAAAAAAGGAAAATACAAAACCATACAGAAAATTATTTCCATAAGAGAGGAGCACATACATCTTGGCTACTTCAATGATCCCTTCTCTACAGGACATTTCAGACAGCTTCAGCTTCTCAATTTCCCTGACAGATAATCAAGCAAAAGATCTTGGTTTTTAATATGGTACCAAAATGAAATGGTGGCCAATGTGAGAAGTATGGTTGGTTATGGATGCTACTTTGACAGTTAAACACAACTTAAAATTAATGGCATTGCTCATTAAGTCATTGTCTCCCCTCGTTTTATAAAATTCCAATAGTTTGGAGGACCTTCAAAAGTTGTCTGTTTAAATAAGCAATCCACATCAGCAGCCACAATCTTCAGAAATTTGACAACCAATGCTACAAAGAATACAATGCATGGAAAAAAATATATAACTAGTCAAAGCATTCCAAATTTCCAATAGGAGGCCCAAATAGGCACACCTAAAGCAAGAAGATCAAGCTTACGTTTTTGCAGCCTGTTTTCCCTTTCCAATAGCAGCACCAAAATATCTCTGCAATAAATGATATTTGATCAATTTAAGCATAAGTAAAAATTGTAAAAGGTAATTTCAACAAAAGATTGAAATCCAAAAATTGTAAAGTCTCCATTAAATTAAATCAACTTACATATGAAATCCCAGACGGCTCAACCATATATAATTGTGGCCCATCTCTATCATAACCTCCAAGAATGACTCCACATCCAAAAGGTCTGTACCATGAGTCATCTAAGGTCACTAACTAGATTTTGGCATAAGTGGAGTAAATGTTATTGTAGTTTAGAAAATGGTATGTCCTATAGTACCTGAGCCACCAATAGAGTGTGCAAAGATGAACATAACTAGCAACACGATCAGCAAGTTCCTTCACTGGGACAGCTTCACCATACACACTGCAGAAATGTTTTCCAGAGTTAGCTTCGCAAATGATAGATATGTTCTAGGGAACTCCATGTTTGTTATTAAAGTACTAATCAAAGTGATGTGAAAATTTAAAAAATAAAAGCATCAAAACTATGCGCCAAATATTCAAAAGCTAGTTACAAATTTCATAATTTTTACATCATGGACTAGTTTCCAAACTTTAACATTAATGCAACATAAAGGATTCGTCGAAGGCAATGCTATTTACTATAGATTGCAATCAAGAAGTCATGGCAAACTTTAACTTGCTCTCCTGAATCAAAAAATATACATCATCTGAAAAAATATACATCTATAGTAGTGAAGACCAATGTACACTATGAGAAGTTCCGCCCCACACCCACTCCATCGTCGACTCACCGTCTACAAGAAAGGTACATTTTTTATGGGTTCCAAAATTGAATTTTAAGTTCTTGTTCATGATTAATTGAGTACTTTAAATCTTTAATTAACATTTTAATTCATGAGTTGTACACTTGTACTTCCTCTGTTCCATAATGTTCCTCGTGTTCACTATTCCTATAATCAAAGTTTAAAAACTTTGACCGTAATTAGTAGTATAAACAATAGAAAAAACATTAACTTGTGTGATATCGTAGATTCCTTCTAATGTAAATTTTATAAATATCAAATTTTTATAGTTTTTACTAATGCAAAATTAAAACTATTAATGGTCAAGTAGTGCATTGGAGACCGCGCATAATGGAAAAGTAAGGAACATTATGGAACTGAGGGAGTATGTTTTAATAATTTAATTTCTTGTTGTTGTAAACAGTGGAGGGACTATTTAGTGTGTTTGATCGTACACAGATCTCTTCCTCTCTTACTCTCCATATAGTTACCGAGTTCAATATCAATATATCATACGAATTCAAGCTTAGTTATTCGTTTTGGTTTTTTTTCTTCATTTTTCATCATTTTTTTATTGAATTATAAACTGTTTAATTTATTTATTTTTATTATTATTAATTTCTCCAAATTGTGGCTAAAATCAGACTGTAGATTTAGTGTGGATATGTGGGATGTTTTGTTGGAATTTATATGCTTAATTAGCTTATGATTAAGCTTCAGTTGCTAATTATGTAACTATGTAAATAGACAGTGATTAAGCCGTGGACTATGTTGTAAGTGTGTAAGCTTCGATACTTGCTTTTGTAAAGGCAATTAACGAATGTGAGGAGTAACTATTGTTTGATTGTTCTTCTGATTTTGTTTATCTTAGTGTATGTGTAGTTGACTTATTTTGACTAAGCAATTTCATTAGATGGTACAATTACTTTGACTAAGCAATTTAGTTATATGTTACAATCACTCAATCAATGGGTAATGTGTTACTCCCTCCGTTTTTATTTACTTGCATCACTTGCATGGGCACACGGTTTTAGGTGGTCCACGCAAGAATAATGTTAAATGATGCAAGTGGGAATTGTTTATTGTAGAAACTACAAATGAGGTGAATAAACACCAATTTTAGGTAAGTGATGCAAAATATATTTGGAGAAAATAGAAAGAATTAACAAGTGGGTACCAAAGATTGGGAGAGAAATTATAAAATAATGTAAGAACCTTCCGAAATAGGAAGTGGTGCAAGTAAATAAAAACACCCATTTTTGGTAAGTGATGCAAGTAAATAAAAAAGGAGGAAGTATCTTTTACAAATCAATTATAATGTTCAGAAATCCGAGATGTGAATAAGTAGAGAAATGATTTAAGTTAGGATCCTGCTTTTTGTGAATTTGTGAATCAGTAATGTGAATCTTATTGTAATTGTGACTTTATTTTCAGAATGAAAAGAAAGAAAACACGGGATATTTCAAGTTTCTTTCCTCCTCTACGAAGTCATCCTTCCCCTCCACAAAATCCTCCTCCATATCAAGCAAGTGAACAACATTCTTCTTTATCATACAATTTCCCTCAAAATCAAGATGGAAAATCTTATCCACAAGTTAGTTCACATCCTAGAGCTCCCGTTAATGGTGAAAGACTAATTGGATTTGATATTGTCAAGCTAATGAGGAGAAAGATGAGTAGTTTTCATCCTGATGATAAAGATTTACTAAGGAGAACATATCTTCAAAGAAAGATTTGTCAACCCTAAGAATTCAATTATCCTCCATCACTTTTCGGGACGAAAAACCGGCGATTCAATGTTGAATGATGTTTTGTTGCTTATTTAGAGAGAATTTTGTGTTTAGATATCCCCACAAAAAATGTAGCTTTGGTTGGTAAATGGTGGTTTGGGAGGGTGATTACAAAAAATGTAGCTTTGGTTGGTAAATGGTGGTTGAGGTTTCCTCTTGAACGTAAATCTCTTTTGGTATCATGTCATCAAAAGGAAGTACGGCTTGTGTCAAAATGGGTAGGGTCAAGAGACTATTTGGGTGACTCACCAGTCACCACTATCCACAAATCTATTTTGAAAGTGTACTCTAGGAGTCATTAGCGAGGTTGATGCAGATGGTAAGCAAATCTGGTCTTGGTAAGATGTTTGGATATGCAAGTGTTTCCCTTGTCTTTTCGGCTTATCTTATCTCCGTAATGCTCCACTTTTCGATTTAATAGTGGCAAAGGCAATGCGTAGGACTTAACACGTGAGGAGACTTCCCCATGACCAATAGATATAAGAGATAATTTCTATGTATAACCTTTTGGATATTCAATTAAACGATGTGGAGGATTCGAGAGTGTGGATACGACAATCCTTCGGAGTTTTTCTTGAAAATATTTTCTTAATTCTTTGAGTTGTTCCCTTAGATATCCGTTTTTCCAATGAACTTCATTTGGAAGTCGGAGGCACCCCTAAAAGTGAGCATTTTTGTGTGAACTTTAGCCTTAGGAATACTCAATATGAATTCTATGCTGCATAATAGACGGCTCGAAACAGCTATCCCCTGATATTTGCTTGCTTTGTTGGACTAATAATGAATTGCGCTCAAATGCATTCCTACTCTGGTATGGTTATGCTACCTTTGAAAATGACTCCTTACGGTTTATGAAGAAACAAGAATCTTGGTTGAGCAATTGCGTATTCGCTTTGAAGGGTTTGGGGCAAGGAAGAAGTTGCTTTGGGAAAATATGATTATGTGCTTACGGTTGGGTCGTATTTTTCACGGTGTTGTTGTCCACATGATCTATTGTCGGATAAAGTAACGTTATTAGCTTCTTTTTGGGTTAAGGTGGTCACGGCATTCCCAAATTACTCCATTAGAGATATGCAAAGGAATTGGGCTAACTTGTAGTTCTGATTTTAGTATATGTCCAAGGACACATTGTCCTCTTGATGTACTTCATTTTTTATCGTACAGTTTACAAAAAAAATCTTATCAAAAAGCACAAAAGAATGAGTGTAAAAAATGTAGCTTTGTGAAAATATAACACCAAGGACGGACGGGGAAAGAAAAGAAGCCAAAACTAAAAAGGGACTCCAATTACCCTAATTACAAGTGAACGGTGACATACCTGACGAGTAAAGTTTGCATAATTGGTTGAAGAAAAAGCCTACCTAATTAGAATAAGATGCTATTTCCGGTCACTGGACATCAAGCCACCAACCGATTACTCGATTAGTATATGTATGTATCTGAACTCCCACCAAGATCAAGGGAAAATCCTAGATATGCTAATAAGATATAACATTTTCCTTTCCGAGTTGAATAAAAACAATGAAACCTATAAGCTGTAAAAGAAAATGACTTACAAGTGTTTCAAGAGGTCTACAACAATAACATTAAATACGTATCAAAAACGCATCAAATACCTCTAAGTTAGAAATCAGACTATCAGACATAAGTTGATTGACTTGTTTCCCTGAGTTCCAATACCAGTGGACCACAGAGAAGGCATATACACACAACCTCAACGATAAACTGATGCCAGACCAGCATAATGAAGACACAGCTAGCAAACTGAAGCTTTCATCACCTTTCATAAATCACTAATTAAAAACAGCTCCCACAATTACAGACACTTATAATTAGTAGGCCACATGAGGGTATATGATCTCGTACGACACAGAATAAGCACATATCATTACCAACCTCTCATAGTTTGTAGCTTCTGACTTAGCACGAGCAACTACTTGCCTTCCGTCTGCAGCCAATCCAGCAACTGCCTGTTGTACATACAAAGACATGGCAAGTTTTGAAAATGAGACTGTGATAGGGACATAGGGTGCAGATAACACATGCACAAACAAAAAGTTAATTTAGAAATATTTCAAAAGAGTTGAAGTTTACACATTACCTCCTATTCCACACAGACACACAAATAAAAGAAAGTTAGAAAATTGCTAAAGAACACAAGAAAGAAAGGTATCCATTCAAGGAGATATAACTATATAAGTCAACTCATCAAAGAAAATACAAATAACCATCTTAAATCCAAGGGATTGTGTGCCCCCACGTGATTTTTGAATCTATCCTTTACGCACATAATTATCAGGCTCTCGCCCATTTGCCAATTGGTTTTTGTACAATTAAAATATTATCATACCCTTTAAGCACGCCAAATTCCTAAATTCCCTAAATGCATCAGTATAATTATCTAGTAGCTCTATTTGACGAACATTGTGATCAAAATAAGAACCCGTAAGAATTTCAGCAAGGGGATGAAAATCTTCAATTGAAAACTGGTGATGGAAACTAGTGAGGATTTGCAAGATGAAGATCTTAGTTGGAGAGGGTGGGAGGGGGGGGGGGGGGGGGGGGAGAGATCATCAACTTCATTGATGACAATACCAACAAATTGCAGTGTGGGTTTTGTATGACCCCAGCACCAATCACATTAATGGCACCACTATGTCAATTCGCTCCATTGATTTGTTTCTGAAGAATTTGATTAAGGTAGTTTTAGAAATAAGTAAACTGGGAGGCAAGTATTGGCATGATACATGTGCGAAGAAAAAGAAAAAAACATTTGATTGACAAAGATTGGAAAGGGGAAAATCTGAATCTGGACATATATTTAGTTGGGAGACGCTAGAAAATTAAAGGAATTAAGTCGATGAAGTCAATGCTTTCGATATTAAACAAACAACCGTAGTTACGGAGAGAACTTGTATCCAATATATTAGCTTACTGCTTTTATGGTTGTTGAATTTGTGATACATACATCACTGTTGTTCAATAGAATTTATCTTCACATTTTTTGGAATGAGGACTTGTGTCCTAAGAGCATAGTATTGTTTTTGTATCTAGCACCCCATTTAGTATCCCTTCTAAATAAATATTCAATTGTAGTTACAAGGGATGTAAATCTTGATGATCCAAGCGTGTGTTTATGGAAGATGGGAGGATTTAAGTGATGAATATGGTTTTAAAAGAAAAGATCCTAAGGCAAAGCTAGGAAACTACCTTAAGTTTGAACTTAAGCAAACAACTTTAATTCTCTAGTCAAACTAGTCTCACAAAAGAAATAAGATTTCACTAAACAGGACAATGATCAATAATTCATAAATGTCCATCTCATTTGATGGAGCGGGTGACTATTTTAAGGGCTAAAATATGCAAGAATTTTCACATAGGATTAGGAAAACTACAAGCTTTATCAAACCTAACAATAAAGCTGATTATACTAACTAATTGGGCAGATTTTACACGCCTAATAATCAGTCCACTAATTAACAATAATTAAAAGGGTTGAACAATGTAAACTATATCCTATATAGGTATGTTAAAACTTAAAACCACATTGGATAATAAAGCAATAATGATAGTATGGCCTAATGATCAGGCTCAAGCGCCACTTCTTAGTCTTCTTGGATCCATGTCGCACATGGAACACAAGTTGACTTTCCAAGTGAATCCAATTCAAAGCCCAAGGTGTGTAAGAAGATCTCAACCGGTCTGTAATGAAGAACTTGCTTGTAGATTTAATTAAGAAATAGCTTCCCACTTCTGGTAACTTAAGGAGCAACTAATTCCTCATCAACAAGAAATATCACTACTAACTTGACGTTACCCCAATGCACTAGTGGCACTTAATCAGGTCCATTGTAAGCAGGATAATGTCAGTTTCTTTAACTAAGACAAATTTGAAATTCAACCATATGGCTTATAAAGATATTGTTTACCACTTTACCTCCTATAGTCTTATTAGACATAAAGAGAAATACCTATATCTTTAAACCGAGGGTCTCAAATACATAATTACGCCCCTTCTCCCCATTCATCATAGAGAAACACTTGCTTATTATGGGTGCTCTATTTTATTTCCATGGAGCAATATTACACTCCCAGTCAAATAGTTATATAGCTAGTCATTCAAACACATTAAACAATTATAAGAGTTATAAACTTAAATTATATTGGAAGATTTGTTTGTAAGGCTAGGGCATGTTATACAATACTCCCTGTGAAGAAAAGAATGAAATTAAATCTCCAATAAATCATTGTCTACTATTCTACTACGTAGTATTAATTGACAACTAAATCAATGCCCTAAAAAACACTTCTCTATGAATCTATGATATATAATTAAGGTTGCACCCAATTTAATCCTCTTTCCTGGCCCAAACAATTACGAGTACCTTGTATTATAACGGATTTTCATGAAATACCCCTGAGCTTTAGCATAATTCACCAAACGCCCATCAAGTTTCAAAAATACATAAAATGTTCCTCACAAATGACTTATTACCCAAGATATCCTTACTAATGATGCGTCGTTAGTTCGCCGTTAGCCTAGTTTCATCATTCACCAAATACCCCTATTTTAATACTTATTTCACCAAATACCCTTATTCTGAAACATAATTCACCAAATACCCATAACTTACCAATTTTGATGTTCAACGGCTAGGTTTTGTGTTTGAAAATTAGCCGTTGCTTATTGTTTGCTTATTTTCTCTTCTTACTACGTTTGTTTATAATTAGCCTTTGATATTATATTCTCTTCTTACTACGTTTGTTCATAATTAGCCTAATTAGTAAAACATTGTACAACTCTATTTAAGAACATCCAATTAGTAAAACATTGTACAACTCATGTGATGCCCCAACTTATGTTCTGAATACAATAAAGGAAATATTTTTTTTATAAATATTTACCTGAATGTAGTTTATCTTAAAGAAAACTAATTGATTCTTGTTGTTTCTAGAATTCAGGTGAGGACAACGGATACAAGTTTGTCCCATTTGCCTTCTCTGCGTTTGGGGAATTAGATAAGGAGGCCTTGGACACACTCTCGCGTATCAAGTCTCTCTATTAGTCTAACAATGTTAAGAATAGTGCATTTATCTTTCATAGATTAAGTTTTTGCATTCAGAAAGGGGTGGGAGCAACTTGTTTCTAGATTCTCATCCAACTTTATATAAAATGTTTACACGATAATAATAATTTTATTATAAATAAAAATAACAATATATAATAATAATAATAATAATAATAAAAATAATAATAAATAATTATAATAATAATAACAACAACAACAACAATAACAATAATAATCATAACTAAATAAAATATAAAAAAAAAGAGGTAATGGAAGTCAGACTTCCTTTCTTCCACCGACTTCCCATCTTCTTTATTTCTTCTCATTTTTTTCCACTTCACTCATATCTCTCAACCTCCATTTTTCTTTATCCTTCTCGCCGAAAACCACCAACCAAGCCACCACCTCTCTTCCTCATTCCTTTGCGTTGCCGGCCACCACCTCTCCTCCTCGTTCCTTTGCGTCGCCGGCCACCACCTCCTTCAAGTCGGCATCGCTGATGCAGTTGTTTATCTTGTTGTTGCTTCTCTCTCTCTCCTCTTTGCTCTTGGTTGCCACGGCTGTAAAGCGCCAACGTCGCCCTCACTCGTAGGCCGACATTGTCGTTCTCGCCACTTTTGTTACCTCCCTAATTGGTATTGATTTCAATCTCTCCCTCAATTGATTGAATTAGTTCTTGATTTAAAATCTCAAAACCCATACGACATGCACATCAAGTATCTCATCTCGCCCTTCTTATTTAGGCTAACCACCTTGGGTTTCCGCCACAGTATCGTCGTCGGTGGTGTGGTGATGCCTAATTTTATTTCGGTTAATTTTGAATTTCTTGGTCTTTAAAATGGTTTGTGTTACAAAGATCTGAAGAAACGACTAAAAATGGAGGGCGACGGCTAGTAGAGATTTTGTTGGGGTTTTCTTGGGCTCTCTCTAGAAAAACCCTTTGAGGATTTTGATAGAATAGATATGACATTTAATTATATTACAGGATTGTGTAAATAAGTCAAAGCATATTATATTATTCTGTAAATCAATCAAAGATTTATTCTAGCTGTAAATCAATCAAAGATTTGTAATCTATATAATATACTAAAAGAGAGGAAATCAATGTGGTGATGACAAATGTCACTATATGATTCTCCTCTCTTTTGTATAAATAATTAAACTTAAAAAATATAACACAAAATAATATCTTTCCTGTATTACTAAATATACGAATTATGGAGTACATACCATTAAAACTTAGCAAAAAATATATTTTATTGTAAAAAATATTTCCATATATATGTTAAATATTATAACTACGGTATATTATTTTTCTCTAAAACTAATAAAGATCCAAAAAATATTACGCATGTCATTATTAGTATTTTATTATTTTTTATTTAGCTTCTCCAATTAAAAATAAATGTTGCTCACCAAAATGCTCCTCCTTCCAACGACATACTCTTCCAATTTTAGTAAGCTAATGCCAAAAAAAATATATATCTTTCCAATCTCAATAACCATGATACTATTCATAACAAACTTTCACAACACATATAATCTAAAACATTATAATTTGTGCTAACTTTAAATGTATATTCTCATATGAGCGTAACTACTAAAAACCCAATGCACGAATCAACTAATTAATCTCAATCTCATACGATATAATCTCAATTATGTGACAACCAGAAAGTGAATATACCTATACTTTTTTATGAGGGGCCCTACCCTATACTTAATTGAGATTACATCGTATGCCTATACTTTCTTTCGGGTCGGTCACTTTCGATTTTAAAATACTATAATCTTTATTTGACATCCTTTTTACAGTAACTAACAAGATATTTAACAAAACCTTATGATCAAATTAATTTATAAAATATATATACTTCGTACTAGAATATATGTTTATTAGGTTGTTCAAAAATTATAATATATGTGTTATTAGGTTGTTCAAAAATTATATTTTTCTTAATTTTTCTTAACATAAATGTATGACCAATATGTTTTTCAATTTCCCATAATTAATGTTGTTTAGTTAGCCTTTGTCAAAAATAATAATAATAATAATAATAATAATAATAATAATAATAATAATAATAATAATAATAAATATATGACCAAAAACGTACTGAATGTATGTTTGTTCCAAATGGGTATGCATACATTCTATGTACACTGCGCAGTATAATATTGCTAAAATTATAATATGACTATATTATTAATAAATTATACATATTCCAACTCTGTAACACTTATAATAGGACTATTAAAAATTATACGTACTCCATTTACGTAGTACTTATAATATAAGAATCTTAACTATTATTTTTAAAAAATGTATAAAATAATATTTTCTCTGCTTTTTTATTTTATTTTCAACACTTCCCTAAAATGAAAATTTTGCAACACACTGTAGATGGAAAACTATTTTGTATGATATGACATTTCACCCTCACTTTACTCTCTTTATTAACTATAACCTCTCAAGCAATTCACAAATAAAATAATAGAACCATGTACTTTTAATTTTTACCCTTATATTAAAGAAGTTTGAGTATTTTTTCTTAAAGTGTGAAAAAGTGTATGTTCCAACTATATAGAAAGGAAGGAAGTTATCTCAAAAAGATCACTTCCCTACTCTTTCACAAATCTTTTATTCAATAGTCCTTTCGTCTCTTTATTTGCCTCATCTCCATCATTGGTGTGTCCGTTTTAGAATACTCGATCCATACATAAAACGAAAAGTTTTCCTACTTGATGTTTCTCTATCTCTTATCTCATATGACCATTTTATCAACTCAAGTACACATTTTACACTCAATTCTTAATTAAGTGAATTTTAGGTATGGAGTAATCAAAAGGTCGGAGTGAGTTTGTTAGAAGGTTAATTGAAGGGAACTTGGATTTTTGACTAAATATAGGTATGTCAGATTGTTAGGGGGACGGGTTTTTGGGAGACCCTTATGCAACGCCCCAAGTGGGAAGGGTTGGAGGAAAGTTAATTTGGTGGATGATGCAGATAGAAATGTATTTGCCGCGGGTGACAAGGTAAGGAAAAAATTTAGATTGAACCCTCCCACCTCACACATCCTTCATCTACTGAGTAATTGATTTTGAATAGCATTTTTTACAACTAAACTACATATTATAACATTTTATTTATTTATTCAATTACCCTAAAAAGACAACTAAATTGCAAAATACTTTAAAATAGGGTTTTAAAATTGAAAACTACCAAACAAAAAGGGTATATATGGTGGGTTTGAGGTGAGTTTGGATAAATGGGTGGGTGATGAAGCGAGAATGAATTTTATTTGTAGATAGGTAACATACGTATCGTGGGTGGTGAGGATAAGGGTGATATTTTTAGGTGGGTACGGGTGTGGAGGGACAATCCTCTGCACCCGCCCCGCCTTGACTAAAAATCATTTCTAGCTGAATAAAGTACATGATATATGTGTGTAAGTGTTAAGTGATCGGGTAATGAGGTAAATGGTGGGCCGAGTATTATATGGGTATACTATAGATATAAGGGTATATGAGACTTAATTTATGTTAGACACGGGTAATGAATGTGAATGAAAGTGATTTTATCTACGTACTTTAATTTGTTTTATTTTTATTTTTTTAATAAATAAGATACGAAATGGTACAATAACAAATCTATCCATAATTAACTTTAAATAGAAAAATATCTACAAGTTCTGTTTTGATTAATTTTCTTAAAAATAGATTAGATTTCATGCAAATTTAATATTTAGCGTACTAGATTGTAAATCGTGCATCGCACGGGTGTTATACTAGTCTTTGACTATAGCGTAGAATTAGGAAGTAGATTAGCCGTTATTGACTAAATTTCTTTAAAATAAGAATTTGACACATTTGGTGGAGATAATTGATTGATTTCGTGCATATAACTTGAAAAGTGATTGATTTCGTGCATATAAGATTTGGTGGAGATAATTGATTGATTCCGTGCATAAAATTAGAATTTGACAGATTTGCTGGATTGATTTCTGGAAACCGTTATATTCTTTGTTGACTTTTGTTGATTTCATAAGGAAGATTTTATGCGTGATTAATTAAATTGTAAAGTAACCGAGGGTATTTTAGTCTTTTAGATTGGGTACACCAAAAGCGTGATTACCAAAAAGCCCTCGGGTTTTCACTTACTCCGTATAAAATAGAGATAACATCCTACAAGTTAAACAAGATCATATAAGGTCTATAAGTTAAAAAGAACACACCTTTAGTGTCTTAAGGTGGGATAGTAGAATATCTCTTTCCTTTAAAGTTTGAGTCCAATGAAACACCCAAAAAAAGAACACAAAGATAATTTGTTTTAATTTCCCGTTGGTATTTGTATCTTGTTATTTTACTCAATTTCTTTCCCCGAAATGCATCAAATTGCACAGCAGCCAATCCAACCAACTAACAAGTTTTCCATTTCCAACACAAAATATTTTGTAGCGCTTCAACAACCAACCAGCTACAAGCTAGGGAAGTGTTTAAATTCTGTGTGTACAGAATCAGAAAGGAAAATCCCGCTCCGACATTTGGCATTTGATTCACTAATTTCCCTTTTAGTTCCAAACTATGGTGAATCCCAATCTCCTTACTAAAACCCTATCCCTTCAATGGGTTTTAAATACCATTGGTTCAGAATTCAGAGTAACAGATACATAACCTGCATTACTCATTATCATCACCCTGGCCACCTACCTACACCACCATTACTTGACTACCGGTATCTCCAAGACGCCAAGTCATCTTAAATTCTTACTACCAAAATGACCCTTTCAAAAGAAATGGAACAATATAATTGAATTCAATCCTATACACTATATGGAACAGATTCCATTCTATTTCCTCAATATCTTTTCCCGTTCAAAGCAATCAAACATCAGACATATAAAAGGGGTGACAAAAAAATTCCAGCATTAAACTTCTTGCAGCACAAAAGCAAAAACAAGGGATAGGTAATAACCATGCCAGAGTGCCGATGAACAGAATGGATTCGTCGATTCGAGCCCGGTAACATCATCTTCGATTGTATAAGCTTCTCAACACCCTATTCAACATCTCACAAATCCAATTAAAACCCATCAAAATAATACAGCCAAAAAACATTCAGATCACCCAAAAAAAAATTACCAGAACAATTCCATCCTTGCATTTGATGCCCACGGCAGTCCTTTATTTGGAGAAAATCAAATTGAAAAAATAAGCATTAGAAAGTAGAATTCGCCATCAAATGTACCAGAGAAGACTGAAAAAAAGACAGACCCGCTGTTGTCGACGGCCTTAGAAGCGTACTCAATTTGGAAAACTCGACCGTCTGGTGAGAAGGTGGTGACCGAGAGGTCGTAGCCGGTTCCGATGCTGCTCATTTTCGATTTGCTTGCTGCTTTTTTTTTTCAAGAGTGTTTGTGCGCGAGAGAAGTGTTTGAAAGGCAACACAGAGTGAGAGTGTAGTCGGAATAAGAAAAATGGGGGGGAAGAGGCGGGTGGTTTCGTAGAGGGCAAGACAGAGACTACTGTTTCGATTTTTTTTTTTTTTTTTTTTCTAATACAACCAAATAAAGTTCCATAATTGTTAATTGTTAATTATAATTTTAAATTTTTAGTTTTGTCAATTACAACTTTAAACTTATACATTCATTTTCAAGAGGGCGTCAAAATCGCAGCCAGACATGTATTATGAAATACATGTCATGGGCTTGTTTGTAATTTCCCAGCCATTTTGAAATTGTTGAATAGTCAACCCCGTTTGCCAACTTGGATCCCGTTACTGAGGTGTGTTTGCCAACGTGCCATCAATAATCATTAAAATGAATACCATATAGAAAAATTGAGTACCAATTTTGTAATATGAATACCATTTAATATTTAGCACCATTTTTGTGATATTAATACCACTTTATAAAATTTAGTACAAAACGAGTATCATTTAAGGAAAATGAATTTCATATAGAAAAAGTTTAGTACCATTTTTGTAATACCAATACCAATTTTTATCAACTGAAAAAATAAAGCTTATCCACCAATTAATCATGTCGAGGAAGAAGAAGAGGAGAACCAGAAGAAGAAGATGAACATTTCTGTATTTTTTTTGGAAAAAACGAATGGATAATTTATAGAACAGATCCAGATTCATACCTCTTCGTCGGAGGAGGATTGTGGTTCGTACCTCCATATGAAGTCTTCTTCTTCTTCTTCTTCTTCTTCTCCTTCAACCTCGCGACTACCTTCACCATTTTCGTCACCAATTTCGTCACCAATTTCAGCCCCACTGCCCTCCATTTCCGAAATTAACATTATGGAACAACTTAAACTAACCCTCACATAAAATCTCACCAAACATGGATGAAGAAGAAGAGGAGAACAAGAAGATGAAAATGGGTTTGATTTTTTGTTTTTTGGATTTCTGTGTTCAAAATAATCGAATGAACATGGTGGTGTTCGAAAATGGTGGTCTTCAAATAATTGGAAGCCAACCCAGTAAGAAAGAAGAAGAAAGGGAAAGGGGTTAAATGATTTGCCAACTCAGCAATGCCAAGTCAGCACCCCGTTTTACAAGTGTACAATACCGTTTTACATTTCCCCCCCAAAAATCCCCAAATATATTTACCATTTATATTTACCTTTTTATTTGGGGTTGGCATGTTTTTGCAAATACATGCCTGGCATGTATTTGGACTTCCTCCATTTTCAATTATAACTTAATGTCATTTTTTGGCAATTCAGTGGAATAGAAGATGATGTCATATTGTTATTAAAAAAACAATTACATAATATCTCTACAAAAAAGTTCATTTTATTTTTAATTAGGTTAGGTCCCGTGCAACGTAGGGTTATTACTAAAATATTTTATTATTTCAATAATATCTAAATAAAAGATTTGTGATATTAGGGAAACGTCAAATTAAAGTAAAAAGAATACTCCCTCCGTCCCTTAATACTCGCACCGGTTTGACCGGTGCGGAGTTTAAGACATTTGAATTGACTTATTAATTTAATGGGTGTTAGTTGATAGTGGGGTATTTTTTTAATATAGTTAGTGGAAAATGTGTAAGGGTGAGAAGTGGTGAGTGGGGAGTGTGGATTTTTAAATGATTTTTTGTAGGCAGTAGGGTGTAGATGGGGTAGTAGATAAGTGTGAGAAATAATATAATATTGGTAAAGATTTTCATTTATAGAAGCGGTGCAAGTATTAAGGGACGGCCCGAAAAGGAAAGCGGTGCGAGTATTAAGGGACGGAGGGAGTATATGCAAAAATATGAATTCATAGTGTATAAAATAAATATCCAAATAAGCTAAATATGAATATTAGTACAATACGGAGTACAAAGTTAAGGATTATATAGTTGTATACTTTTTTTTTTTTTTAAGGTAAGATGAAATGCCCTACCGGGTCGGAACCCCGCACGGGTCAACCCGCCCGGGTTAGCAGGCTAGACACTTTGAGAGTGGGGGGATGATAAGGGGAACTCACCCTCAAAGTGCCCCTAGTGGGGATCGAACCCCCAACCTTTTGGTTGGAAGCTGAAATCCTTTCCACTAGGCCAAGGCATTGCTTGGTAAGTTAAGGATTATATAGTTGTATACTTACCACTTATTATTATTTTAATTAACATCCGTACTCACCATGTATTATTATTAGACTAACATTAGAAATCAATTCTTCAATATTATATAAATTAATTAAAAAGTTATAACAATACATAAATAAAATCAAATTGTAAAGGAGAAAATAATATTGATTCATCTTTCCTCCAATAATATAGTGAATCTATACCTAGTCTATACCTAGTATTTAAAAAAGAAAACCAAACTTTATAAGAGGACATGTGTCTCAACAAAATGTCAAAATCTATACCTAGAAAGACACGTGTCTCATCTATTACTCTCCTTTAAAATAAAATTAAAAAATAACACCAACTCCTTCATCTTCTAATTCTTCCCCTTTCCATTCCAAACCAATTAATTCTCCATTAAGTTGGCTCACTCATTCAACCTTTAAATTAAGTGTGTTTATTTTAGTTAAAAATGACAATTACTTCGTATTAGTATTACTAATTTACTATGGAGAGTACTATGTACTAAATCATATCATGTATATATCGGAGATGGATAATAGAAGTACGCACAAAATGTTTATTTATAGATCCTTCATTGATTTGAATATCAGTTAAAATATCATACGAAGAACTTTATTAGAGTTGCACTTATCTATACTGTATTTTCTTATGATGTACTACCTCCGTTCCTAAATGATCTTTACGGTTACTATTTGCACGGTAATTAAGGAATTTTGGTGAACATGTGATGGTGGGGTAACAAATGAAAAATGAGTGGCTATAAATTGTCCAACAATGTGAGTGGGTGGAAACTAATATTAAAGTATTGTGAGTGGGTAAGTTATGGTGGGCCAAATAAGAGTAAAAATGGAATAAAGTAGGAGTGTAAAGAACTTTTAGGAACGGACTAAAACGGAAAGCGTAAAGAACTTTTAGGAACGGAGGTAGTATGATGTAGTAGTATGATTACATAATGGTTAAATATTTGTACATGACTGTAGTGAATGATGTATTTTAGGACTCATGAAAATAGCGAGGTTCAAGTTTGGGCATGAACAAATTCACATATTACAAAATTCGCATCAACGTTCCTCAAGTGTCAGCGTTATATTTATCGGAAAAATTATATATTGTACTTTATTTTTATTTTTATGAGGAAATAAAAATTAGGCGGATTATCTGAAATTATCCTTACGGATGAAATACAATGACTCCAAGAAAATATTTTTCGTAGAACTCTTATATAAATAAGAACACATGTAATACTTTTAAGATAATTAATTAATTTTTCCACAGATGTTTTAGGTTCATTTCATAGGTTTATTTTAGTGTATTTATAACCTATTTTGGCTAAATTACATAATAACTACTCGTACTGCGTATAACAATAAAACATAAAAACTAAATACGAACACTCACCAATTAACCACCCAAATATTTTTTTAAAAATACGGAGTAACATATAAGATATTCTATATCCTAATACTAACCCGTGTCTTGCACGGGTCAAACGACTAGTTGTTATTTAACGCCTTAAAATTAAACAAAAACGCCCTATTTTACCATCCCTTTCCTATCATACCCTTATCATTTACCCCCTTCCCAATTACCTTCCTTTCATTTCTTATTCACCGATGTTCTCATTCCTCACCTAGCCTTTCACTGCTCCAGCACTACCATACGTCTTCGGTTGCGAGACTATATTATCTCTACCTCACCCTCCATTGCACACACATAAATATTGCCCATTGTTGCTATATCCTCCGTTTTTGGGTGACGATGTTAGCCATCGATGTGGGGCGTCGTTCCATTCTTGCAGACCATTGATGTTGGGCGTCGTTCAGACCACCGATGTTGGTTGCTTGCTACTGCTAGGAAGCGTTGTTGGTTGAGGCTATTGCCCATCACTTTTGGCCGCCTGTGTTAAAGTGGAATAAAATTGTGAAGGGCTGAACTAGCCCTAATTAAGTCAGTCCCATGGTTTAAACTAGCAAATAATGAGTGTCACCCATGGGCGTAACTAGATCTGGTGCAATATCGCCTCTGGTCCAGTCTAAGGTAATTCTAGAGTGCTTTGAACTAAGGTAAAATTTAGAATACTACAGTGATTTAACTTATTCTTTGTGAGTCTACTCCACGGGATGCTCTGGTTTTTGTGTAGTCTGCCCCGTAGGCTAATCTGAATTTAACTTAGTCCTTCCACTGGTGTACACTCACTTAGATGTAGTTTTATAATATTCACAAAATTACAAACTCTACAAACTAAGTTACTTCTTATGCACTTGCTAATGTGCGGCCATCAACCAAGTGGGTCAAAAAGTTAGGTCCGACGAGTAGGACAGATTAGGGGTATAACCGTATAAGGTGCCAACATGGTGTTGTGGTGCAGGGGCTCTCCTAGGCGGTGGTATGGTGGAATAATGTGGGTGAGATTGGTGAGGCAGTGGGATCGATGAGTGAGTGGTAGATGGCTGCTTCTCGTGCTGATTACTGCGTCAGAATCGTGGCGGTGCTGCGGCAGCTATGGTGGTCGGGTATGCTTTGGATGATGGAGAAAGATGGTAAAAGAAGAGAGAGAATTTAAGAGAAAGAGTATGAAGTGTGGTAAATTAGTAAGGGCAAAATAGGAAAGGGTAGGATAAATTAGGGCGTTTTGTGGAATATAAGGGCGCCATTTAACAATGCCCATATCATGTACTACGTAGTTACATTTATGGTTGTGAGAAATAATTCCCCCTGACTTTCATTGACAATACACAATCTATATATATATATATATATATATATATATATATATATATATATATATATATATATATATATATATATATATATATATATATATATATATATATATATATATATATATATATATATATATATATATATATATATATATATATATATATATATATATATATATATATATATATATATATATATAACGTGATATGAGGCTATTAATTAGGAATCTAATTAATACATAATATTTACAAAATAACTGCATATTCTATCAATGGTAATTCAATTATATTTTTATTTCATTTTTTTTATCTTAGTTTCCTAAAAAAAAATGCAAAGTAAAATCTTTAAAAAAAAGTTAAAACAAAATATATTTTGGCGGGAAAAAATCGCACCAGGAAATGACACGTGTCATTCCTGGTATCTCTTTTAGTATATAGTAATAGATTGTTATTTTTAGATATATTTATTTTGTTTTATTTCTTATTTTTCGATTTAACTTTTTTTTTGAAATTATGTAATTGTGTTTTTAATAACATCATGACATCATCTTCCGGTGACTTTTGCCGGAAATGATTTCGGATTGTAATTCAAAATGGATGTATAAGTTTAAGGTCGTAATTAACAAAATTAGAAGTTTGGGTTGCAATTGGCAAATATGAAACTTTATTATTTGTATTTGCCAAATTATCCTTTTTCAAATTGAAGTGAAAAAAAAGAAAAAAGAAAAAAAGAGAGAGACTGGCCTCATCTAGGCCTTCCTGAAGGCCCAATTCTTTTAAAACAACTAGAAGTATGTACACCTACAAAAGACAGCTGATGTTAGTGTAGTGTTTCTTCCATCACTGCTTGGTTTTTCTCTACGCCTTTAAAACTCTTATGGTAGACTAGAGCTGTCAAAAACTGACCCGGCCTGAACCCGTATCCGTGATCGACCAAAATCCGAAATGTTGTTTAAACAGGAAAACTGTAACCCGACCAATACCGACCCGGAAAGGCCAATAACCGATTTTGACCCGATACTGTATGACCAGCACCCGAACCCGACACCTGACCTAAGGATGATCGATAACGAAACTGACCCGACCTGACAATTACTCGAACCCGATTTGACACCCTAGCGGACAATGATTTGAACCCGATTATAACCCGACACGACCTGTTAGTGATCCGACATGTGACGACCTGTTACCCGATTTTACCCAACCTATTGACAACTCGGCTTGTCATTGACGCGACTAAATAGCAACTCTAAAACTTAAGATGCCTTGAAGTTTCTTTTAAGCTTTAATTAACTCCAAACAACTTAAACTTAGTATTAAACTAAACTAAAATTATTCTAACATTACTAATTTTATAATTTGAAAAATATAAATTATGAACCAATGCTATTAGTAGAATTGGATCATATTAAGAAGTATTTACATAAACTTACCATATACGAAGTAAGTTTATAAATTAGTTTTATAACCTAATTAGTGTTATGGGTCGGTTTGTACTACGCCCAGGTCGTGGTTGTTCCTATAACTATGGGGTCACAATCTCCACTTCGTTGCCGGATCAAAGGATGTTCGTTGGGCAAGGACGATTCTGTTAGCAAAGACTAAGGAAGAAATCAACTTGTGGTCAAAACAGTTAAAGAAGATTGTTAGGGGGGATTACCCTCCTGATGACGTGGCTTGAGTATGCCACCATAAGGCACACATGGCATCCAGCAAGGCGTGAATGGCGTTCGTCCTACTCGCCTACAACGGCTACGTGAACGACAACGATTACAGTAATAATTAAGTGAGAGGCTTAAGTTAAGGGGGCGAGCTTAATGGCTCAATTAACCGTCTTCTTATACGTTACTTCTTCGTGTAAGGAAATATAAAGCCACGAATGAATATTTGTATACATATCATATATTGCTTCCATAATAATATACTGTTTTTGCTTAAACAAATTGCTCTCACCATCTCGTAGTTATCTTGCTCAAACGATTGTTATCACCTCTCTATGACAAGTTTGACTCTAAGTAGAATTTGTCCAAAACAATTTGGCGCCCACCGTGGGGGTGACAATCAAAAGCACCTTGATAACCCCATCCCATCACCATGTTTGGAAACGAAGGTTCATCCAATGATGTCACCCGCCGTATTGAAGCTATGGAGCAGCGCATCAGCCTCCTCCAAAAGGAAAACGAAGCTTTGCAATCACATATCAGGTCTGCCACCTCCATCGCAACAGGCTCCAGGTTCCAGTACCGTCGACACACTTCCCGGTTGAGTCGCCGCCTCGACCTTGACGTTGCTCCCGATCATCCCCTCCACGTGCCGTTTGGTGAGCCCGGAGGTCCGATCCTCAAACAGATCCGCGAGTTCAAACCTCTAACTAGCCAACCTCGCCAAAGTTCGGTTTGGTTATCTCCACCTCCGCTGACCCAAGCACTCCCAGTTGGCACCGCGACGTCCCTTGCAGCTTCAACAGCCAGCACTCCCCAAGTTGCAGCGTCTGTCCCCGTGTCGTCCCCCGCCTCTAGTTTGGTGTCGCGTCCGTTGCCTCCCCCAGCGATAACCATGTCAGCATCGCACTACAAGAAAAAAGGGCTTCCGTGGTGATTATTTTGGCCTTTAGTAGCGAATTTATTCGCTACGAAAACATTCCCCATCAATTAGCTATTCGAGGCGGTAGCCACCGTTGCCATAGTCTTTAATAGAGATTAGTACATTCAATGGGGTAGACCAAAGTAATCGATACAAAATACTATGTATAATAGTATCGATTATTGTAGCGATTATAATTGCTATAATTCTCTAACTTCACATACCAAATACATTAGTTTTAGCGGGAAAAGAATTGATGCTATTGGTAGTTATAGTAGCGAATGCAAGACGCTATTAGATACTTATCGTATCGATTATAATCACTACTATAGGTTACTTATTGTTGTAAATTTAAGTGATACTATTAATTTCGTAATTGATACATTTGCTAAGATAACAATCCAAATTGACAGTCTATAGCGGCGATTTTAATCGCTACAAAATGGATCATACTATAACTTAGTTTTACAATGGCTTGTCAAAAGTTTCCACTATCAAGCATATTGACAATTATATTTATACATGAGTATAAATTTAAAATCACAAATAATTATAAGATAAAAATAATATTATAAATAAATAACTCATACAAAGTAAGTCATAACTTATTACATAGGTGGTATATATATTGTCTAATAGTCTTAAAAATTTAACCAAATGTTATCTAATAATATGCAGATGACAAGATAAATAACTAATTAACTACTACAATGCAACAAAGAAACAACTAATATAGTATAAGTCGATAACATCCTGTGATTCCCCAAATAAATCTGACTCACCATTTGCCGAATAAATAGTTATCTGCAAGTCAAAAGAATGTACGATAATTAATATCACGAGTATGGAAATATTTATATACAATTAATACACCGCAACATACATACAAATAGAAAGCCAAACGATTATTGTAAAATGGGATGGAATTACATCATTGTATAATAGGCCAAAATTCCCTTTTGTATTTGGTAAGATATAATTAACAATTGGTTGCATGGTGTTGTGTGATTATGAGTTATCAATTGTATTCCGTCTCTAACTTATTACTTCCATATCCTGCTTACATTTCATTCTTCCAGCAGCGAAAGGTCAGATTTTAAAACAATTAGGATTTCAGGTAGTACTAAAGTGTTTTTTTCATAAATACTTTGTATCACCAGAGAGGCCAGGAGCTATGGCCCGGACCTAGTATTATTTGGGCATTCCTTTTCATATCCAGTAACTCCCATCTTAGGTTCTAATGCAAGCTAGGCAATATAATATTAAATACATATATGTTGTATTTTGCCATTGACATTCAAATAAATATATGCTGATGCGGTTTTCTATGTTTGGGAATTTGTTAATATTCTTGTTCTTACTAACTAAAAGGGCAAGAATACTATCTGTTTGTGAATCTTGCTCTTTAAAATGGAACTGTTTTATAAGTTTTAAGCTTTAAGGCAATTTCTGTAAATCAGTTGTTGTTTCTTACACCATTAAACTCAGAACATGTAGCAATGATTTAATTTTACCCTATGTTTAAAGCACATTTTCTCAGCATCACCACTCATTCTGTACAACACCAGGATTATTTCAGCTAGTACTTTTGATGATTTCAGACCTACAACACCAGGATACAACCCTGGTGCTGGTCACTCTTTCATGACTAACACAGACAAGACCTCAGCAAACCAGCAAACTAAAAGTCCTAGAATGTGGAATAGCTTAACAACATCAGAAGGTGATTTTAGACGTACGACACCAGGTCACAACAAAGAAAAATACTCAACAGAAGATATCTGCAGAATTTACTCAAACTGAAATACGTAAAAAGAACTTCCCCTCCTTGAAACCTACTCCCAGCTCCCAAAGAAGCAGTCACATAGGTCCCTGGATCTTTGTCGTGCCCCATACAGGTGGTTGTAGTTGATCCTGAGGCCTATACCTATGATGATGAGGTGATTAAGAAACCTGAAGCTATGGGGAAGTTGTAGGGTTATGAATAATATAAACAATATAATTCATGCGGAAAAACCATAAAGCCAGGTTTCCATATTAATTGCCACATAGTCAATTAGCATAATTAGTATACATACAATGTGATGCGTGCCTTCCCTAGCTGCTCCGGAATCGAACAAGAACAAGTATAGGACTCCAAATATCGTCCCTCCGTAAATAGTCCACGGCACGTTCGGATCCGCCTTAGATTCAACCAACTAGAATATTCTCTAAGGTTTTATGTGCACTTGGGAAACTCACAATGGTGATAGACAAGTATTAAATTCTCCATTGAATTTAATGTGTTGGAATTGTATTGAATAGAATGTATATAAATTGTGATCATGAATCACATATTTATAGGGTGGAAATAAAGGAGTTGCAATCCTACTAGGAATCGATTAACTAAATCCACTAGGACTCTAGTTAATTAATAACATTAGAATTCTAGGGACAATCAAATACTAAGTATTTCAGATTTACCCTAAACATCTAATTTTAGTAGATTTAGGAAAACACAAGATTTCTTAGCGTGCAAGCAACCGGCCGGCCAAGGCCTTGCAGCGTGTGGCCTAAGCCCACGTTGCTGCGTTGAGCTTGGCGTCTCGCAACAGCACGCGGCCCACGCTGGGCGCTGCTGCCTTGCTTCGCCGCAAGCGCGCTTGGCGTCCAGCAACAACACGCGGCCCACGGATGGGCGCTACTACCTTGCCCGGCCCAAGTGTCGCTGCTCCGTGCGGGCCTGCTTGGCGTTGGGCCTTGCGTCTCGCAAACTCGTTCGTCGAGCGTTCGCACGTCGCTCTTCCGATTCGTTTTCCGATTCCGAAATTTATTTCCGATTCGAACAAATATTTACGTTTCCGTTAATATTTCCGATTCGGGAAATATTTTCCTTTTCCGATAATATTTTCGATTCCGGTAATATTTCCGTTTCCGGCAATATTTCTGATTCCGATAATATTTCTATTTCCGATAATATTTTCCGATTCCGGTAATATTTCCGTTTCCGGTAATATTTCCGATTCCGACAATATTTCTTTTTCCGATAATATTTTCCGATACGAACCATGTTTCCGTTTCCGGCAACATCTACGACTTGGATAATATTTATATTTCCCTCATGATCCATATTTCCGTTTCCGGCAATATCATCATTTCTGGAGTATTCTTTATTTTGTCTTTTGACGATTTCAGCTGCCACTGGAACCGAGATCCGTTGTTTCCGAATGTTCATAAATGGAGTACTTAATGAATAATATATTCACTTAAATACTTGATCCGTTCACGTACTATTTGTGTGACCCTACGGGTTCAGTCAAGAGTAAGTTGTGGATTAATATTATTAATTCCACTTGAACTAAAGCGGCCTCTAGCTAGGCATTCAGTTCACTTGATCTCACTGAATTTATTAACTTGTTTAATAAATACTGAAACGCATTTATTAGACTTATCATTGAATGCATACTTGGACCAAAGGCATTATTTCCTTCATAAGTCGGGCTTGTTAAGATTTACCCAAAAGAGGACATTTTTATATTTACTGTTGAATCTACTGGTTCAGTCAATGAAGGAAATAATGCCCTTGGTCCAAGTATGCATTTAATATTAAGTCTAATAAATGCGGTTTAGTATTAATTAACAAGTTAATAATTCAGTGAGATCAAGTGAGCTGAATGCCTAGCTAGAGGCCGCTTCAGTTCAAGTGGAATTAATGATATTAATCCACAGCTTACTCTTGACTGAACCCGTAGGGTCACACAAATAGTACGTAAACGGATCAAGTATTTAATGGCATTAAATACTCCATATATGGACATTCGGAATCGACGGATCTTGGTTTTAGTGGGAGCTAAGATCGTCAAAGGCAAGTAAATGAATACTCCGGAAACGATGATATTGCCGGAAACGGAAATATGGATCGTATCGGAAATATAAATATTATCCAAGTCGTAGATGTTGCCGGAAACGGAAACATGGTACGTATCGGAAAATATTATCGGAAATGGAAATATTTCCGGAATCGGAAATATTGCCGGAAACAGAAACATTGTCAGAATCGGAAATATTATCGGAATCGGAAAATAATTCCGGAGACGGAAATATTAAATATTTGTTCGAAACGGAAATTAATTCCGGAATCGGAAATGTTAAATATTGTTCGTATCGGAAATGAATTCCGGAATCGGGAATTTAATCGGAAGCGCATCGTACGAATTAGCATCGGACGAGACTTGCTAGACGAAGGCCCAAGACGAAGCCAGGCCCGCGCCCAGCAAGCCAAGCGCCCAACACACACGCCAAAGCCTCGCCAGGCCCATCGCAAGGCAAGGCCCAACAAGGCATGGCGCGCGCGCGAGCTATGTGGGCTGCGAGCAAATGGGCTGCGAGCTGTGCAGCTCGTGTGGGCCGCGAGGCTTGCGCGGGCTGTACGGTGCTCGTGCTTGTGTACGGTTGTGTGCGATACGAATCCTAAAGCTATTGGAATTCGTTCTATGATTAAATCCTAATCCTAGTAGATAGAATTTATTTAATAGAGTCCTAAAGGGATTCTAATTAAACTAATTGGTATTCTAATAGGATTCAAAATCCTTTTCCATACTCTATAAATATGTGCCTAGGGTCACAAATTTACATACAAGTTTTTCAAGTATTCAAAGCTAGGATTTTTAAGCAGAAAAATCAGCCATAACTCTTGCCCATTTAGCCGAAAATAAGTAGTACCTTAAGGGCGATTCTAGTTGGTCAATCTTAAGGCGGATCCGGACGTGCTGTGGACTTTCTACGGAGGGATGACACTTGGAGTCCTAAAGACTTGTTCTTGTTCGGTTCGGGCGCAGCTAGGTAGGGCACGCTACAAAGTGTATGCATCCTAGACTAATTATATGATTATGTGCAATTAATATGTATCCTGGCATTAAGGTTTATCCGCATGATTTATGTTGTTCATATGTATCATAACCTAACAGTGGTATCACGAGCCTATTATTATTTGCATAATCTATAAATTGCTTAACATGGTTAAATTTTACAAATTTGCAAAGAATTAAAAAGGGTGATTAATTTTCGTAATTGTTAATTAATTGCAAATTGCGTTTATTTAATTATATGTACGTAGTTTTTTGGCAGTTTATTCGTTACTCAACGAAATCGAGTGATTTTTGTGTCAATTCCGCATGTAAAAGGCATTCTAAAATTTTGACAAAACAATTATTTTTCGGCCGAACCCAGAATTCCCAAATTCGAAGCCTAACTATGACTTTTCGGAGGTTTTAGTTTTTTGAACGCAAAAGTTTGTAAATTTAAGATGTTAAATTGAATATTTGCGATTCTTGTTGATAAATCTTGAATTTTTGCTTGACCCACTGTATATGTTTAACAATTTTGAATACATAAGCTTGTTAATTATACAACCTAATTTGTAATTGTAATTAATTTGTTGAAATTCGAATAATTTAGAATTTGATTTGATTTTCATAATTAATTGACAATTTAATTAGGTATCCATGATTAAAAACCACCATAAAAATTGTTAATTTATGATAAATTTTAAATTTTTATGACCTAGATTTGAATCCATGTTAATCGGAAATTAATTGATTAATAAATTTTCGATTTTTCGCCATAAAATTATGAAATTAATATGATTTATTATTTTGTCATTAATTTTGAATTAAAAATTTTAAATTTTTATGAAATACGCTCATAAATGTTGCACGCACAAAGCAATGGAAGCTATGTGTTAACCTTAAGGGGTGTTGTAAAGTGCGGGCACGCGACGACGAGCAAGGGAGCTCGTCGCCCGTGCGGTACGAATGCAGCGAGCAACAAGCTAGGCGGCACGCAAGGCTCGAAGCCTAGGCATGCATGCTGGGCGACGGGCGAGGGCAATGGGCAAGCACATGCGACAAGCAAGATGCGTGTGGGCAGCGATGTGCTGCGCCACGACGCACCAGGCCCGCCGAGAGGTAGGCAGCCACGACACAGCACAAGGCTGCGCGCAGCGTAGCCAGCATGGCTGCGTGTGTGCGTGGCATATGGCTGTGTGTGCGGTGTGGCTGTGCAAGCCATGTGCAACGATCAATGGCACGGGGCATGGGGGCCTCGTAGCTCGATGGGGCTTGGGCGCAAGCCCAAGTGCCTCGTCTTGCGACAATTGATACGTTTTGTTTTTAATTTTAGATTTTCAGTTCGGAAATAATTTTAATTAACTTTAAAATTAATAATTTAAATTGTTTTCTCGGATTTTAATTTTGAATATTATAATTATTATAAATTTTAATTTATACTAATTATTTTACTAAAATTAAAAAACCTTGAATTAATTTAAATTCATTTAATTCAACTGAAAATAAATTAAATAAATGGATTCGATTATAATTTTATATGAGCTTTAAATTTTAATTAAACTTGTATGTTTCCGGTTACACTAGAAATACATTTTTATGTTTAAAATTAGTAAAGCATATAAAGTTATTGGTTTAAGTGGGAGCATTTTTAGTTATAAACCCTTGATTAGGTCTACAATCCTTTAAGGTTAAAACAACTTGATTAGAATTAATAAGGACTGAATAATTGGTAGATTATTGGTTCCCTTGATTAATTGCTGCAAATATTTATGTGATGCATGACAATGTGTTTTACTAACCAGCTATATGGGCCATTCATGATAATGAATGGGTGAATGGTATATATTGTATGTGTACTGTTTTGCAGGTTATTGGAAGTGACTAGTATGGCCCAAATAGGATAGAAAATATGGTATGCGAACCATTAATTTGAATGTAATATTGGTCTAAAGTACCAAATTTTATTGCTTTTAAATATGGTCTGCGTACCATCAAATAGTTGTAATTAGTTTAATTATAGCTGATCCTATTTGAGAAAATGGCGCCTCCCACGGTGAAATTCAAGACGGAGTTTCAAATCCATTTTCAAGAAGGACTTTGAAGTTGAAGCTTCAAGATGAAGTCGGGCCATACTAGATCACATTTATCTTATGCATGCTTTAAGTTATTTATTGCTCTTAATTATGTCTTAGTTATGCATGAGATTGTGGCTTGATTATGTTGCATGATTAAGGATTTTAGTTCACTTAAAATCTAACCAACATAGTAAGAGCCTTAAGTTCCAAACTTAAAAATTGAGTTAAAAGGTGCCATGCCAAAATAACACTTACTTGAATAACCTCTACATCAATCTTAGTAATAGTTTTCCGCCATAGCGAGGTGTTACTTATTGATTCTAAAGGGGTAAGGTACACAAACAATTGTGAGTACATGTTAGTTTTGGTGAAACTCAACGATATAAGTAAGGAGTCCTTTTATGTCGTGGCAAATTCGATAGGTTTACCTAATAAGCTCTTAGACGTACCTATCAACCAAGAGTAGTTTCTAGACTATTAGAAAAAGGCTTTTGCTTACCTAAAAGATTTTAGAATTGAGTCTAAATACATAATGTGCTTAATTCTTCAATGGTTTTTAGGGTCTTGGAATCATTTTATTCACACTTGCCGGAACACATAACTTGAATAAAATGCTTAATGAACATTAAATTATGCATGTATGCTAGAATTTGAGTTTATTAAGAGAAACTGTGAATGATTATTTATTTGTTTATTCTTTCTCTATTGTAGTTTTACTATGGAAAACAACAATCAAAACATCATCATGGGTTCTGAGCTTATGGTCAAGCTGAACCTCTTGAATGGGAAGTTAAGCTTGTTGAAATAGTCAGACTCAATGGACTTGAGTATGTACTGTTGCATCCCATGCCAAGCTACTATGCCAGAGACATGACCCCTGAAAGATTTGCCGCCTGGGATGCGGATCTCAAAAAGGTTATGAGTCTCATGCTGAACAATATCCCTGATGAATGGGCTAGAAGGTTTGTAGCTTACGAACCTTTTACGCTCATCAAGAATCTGAGGGATATCTGTCGTGGAAGCACGGAGGACAGGGACCTAAACGTCCATGAGTTGATTGAATCAATGTCTAGTATAAAGGTTAGTTCTCCCAACAGGTGTTATAGGATGGAGGTCCAAGAAACACATGTTCAGCTCCTTCGCACTAAACAAAGGGTAGGCATCTCACTAAGGTTCCATGTGGAGCTTATGCTTTCATATTTTGATCGCCTAAGTCTACTAGCTAGGAACCCCAATAAGCGAAAGGGTGACAATCTCTATCTTGCTCAAATCACTGCACAGTGGGTTTGGTCGCTTCAAGCAACTATACCTAAGTGAACCAAGAGAAGAAACAGTTGCAGAATTTGTTCACCTTGTCAGAAAGGCTGAGATAATACTCGACTGTGAAGCCAAAGATTTACTCAAGGCTAAAGGGAGACCCTTCAAGAAAGGTGGAAAGTCCAAGGGAAATGCTAAATCAAAGCAGGACAAGTCCACATCAAGCTGTCTTTATTGTGAAAGAATAGGCCATTACAAAAGAGAATGTCCAAAGCTAAAGGAAGATCAGAAGAACGGAACAGTCGTTCCATCTTCAGGTATTTTCGTTATAGACTGTATACTTGCTAATTCAACTTCTTAGGTATTAGATACAGGTTGTGGCTCACACTTATGTTCCAATTCACAGGGACTAAGAAGAAGTAGAAGGTTAAGCAAGGGTGAAGTCGACCTACGAGTGGGAAATGGAGCAAGGATTGCTGCATTAGCTGTAGGAACTTATTATTTGTCGTTGCCCTCTGGGCTAGTTTTGGAACTGGAAGACTGTTTCTATGTTCCAAGTCTTACTAAAAACATCATTTCTGTTTCTTGCTTAGATGCTAAGGGATTTTCCTTTTTAATAAAAGACAATAGTTGTTCGTTTTATTTTAAAGAGATGTTTTATGGATCTGCTAGATTAGTCAATGGACTTTATTTATTAGATCACGACAAACAAGTTTATAACATAAATACCAAAAAGGCCAAAAAGGATGATTCAGATCTCACCTATCTATGGCATTGTCGATTAGGCCATATTAACTTGAAACGCATGGAAAGACTTCAAAAGGAAGGAATTCTAGAACCATTTGACTTAGAGGATTATGGTAAGTGCGAATCATGTTTACTTGGCCAAATGACAAAGCAACCTTTTTCTAAAGTTGGAGAAAGAGGAACTGAACTATTGGGTTTAATCCATACAGATGTATGTGCACCAATGAGTACAAATGCTAGAGGTGGTTTCAGCTACTTTATCACTTTCACTGATGACTTCAGTTAATATGGTTATGTCTACCTAATGAAGCATAAGTCTGAATCCTTTGACAAATTAAAGGAATTTCAGAGTGAAGTAGAGAATCAATTAGGCAAGAAGATTAAGGCACTGTGGTCTGATAGAGGCGGTGAATATCTGAGCTATAAATTTGATGACCATCTGAAAGAATGTGGAATGCTATCAGAAATGACTCCTCCTGGAACACCACAATGGAACGGTGTGTCGGAATGGAGGAACAGAACCTTGCTAGACATGGTTAGATCAATGATGGGTCAGGCCGAACTTCCAATAGAATTTTGGGGACATGCACTAAATACAGCTGCACTCACTATAAATAGAGCTCCGTCTAAAGCTGTTGAAAAGACTACATATGAGTTATGGTTTGGAAAGCCTCCAAAAGTGTCTTTTCTTAAGATTTGGGGATGTGAAGTATACGTCAAACGATTAATTTCAGACAAACTTCATCCAAAATATGACAAATGTATCCTTGTGGGCTACCCAAAGGAAACAAAGGGGTATTACTTCTACAATACATCTGAGAACAAGGTGTTTGTTGCTCGAGATGGTATCTTTTTGGAAAAGGATCACATTTCCAAAATGACAAGTGGGAGAAAAGTAAACCTCGAAGAAATTCGAGTCGAACAACAAACTCTAGAGAATGCTCAAGATTCCATTCAGGATGAAACTCAGAGATCTTTAGAAGTATCTGGTGAGAATCAAGGACCATCTAGAGATGTAACCCCGCGTAGATCGCAGAGATATAGATCTCAATTGGAGAGGTACTTAGGTATTTTGACGAACGAGAGCTATGACGTTCTATTACTTGAAAGTGATGAACCTGCGACTTACAAACAAGCTATAACGAGCCCTAGCTCCAAACAATGGCAAGAAACCATGCAATCTGAATTAGACTCCATGTCTGAAAACCAAGTTTGGGATTTGGTCGATTTGCCAGATGGCTACCAAGCCATAGGAAGCAAATGGGTTTTCAAACTGAAAAAGGACAAAGATGGGAAACTTGAAGTTTTCAAGGCTAGATTGGTTGCAAAAGGTTACAGGCAAGTCCACGGTGTGGATTACGATGAAACCTTTTCACCAGTTGCAATGCTAAAGTCTATTCGGATAATGTTAGCAATCGCTGCATATTACGATTACGAAATATGGCAAATGGATGTCAAAACCGCTTTCTTAAACGGCATTTTAACAGAAACTGTGTTTATGACATAGCCTGAGGGTTTTGAGGATCCAAAGAATGCTAAAAAGGTATGCAAGCTTAAGAAATCAATCTACGGATTGAAGCAGGCATCAAGGAGCTGGAATATACGTTTTGATGAAGCAGTTAGTGACTTTGGTTTCATCAAGAACGCAGACGAATCTTGTGTATACAAGAAGGTCAGTGGGAGAAAAATTGCTTTTCTAGTATTATACGTCGACGACATATTACTTATCGGAAATGACATTCCTATGTTGAACTCTGTCAAGATTTGGCTTGGGAAATGTTTTTCGATGAAGGATCTAGGAGAAGCACAGTACATACTGGGCATCAAGATTTACAGAGATAGATCTAAGAAGATGATTGGAATTAGTCAAAGCACTTATATCAATAAGGTGCTTGAAAGGTTCAAGATGGCAGACTCCAAGCGAGGCTACCTACCCATGTCTCATGGAATGACTCTAAGCAAGACTCAGTGCCCAAAAACACTTGATGAGCGTAGACGAATGAGTGGGATTCCATATGCATCATAAATTGGTTCAATAATGTATGCAATGATATGTACACACCCGGATGTTGCGTACGCACTCAGTGCTAAGAGCAGATACCAGTCAGACCCAGGAGAGGCACATTGGACTGCTGCCAAGAACATGAAGTACCTGAAAAGGCACAAAAATGATTTCCTGGTCTATGGTGGAGATGATGAATTAATTGTTAAAGGCTATACGGACGCAAGTTTCCAAACCGACAAAGATGATTTCAGATCACAGTCTGGGTTTGTCTTCTACATCAACGGAGGTGCAGTAAGCTGGAAAAGTGCTAAGCAAAGCACTTTTGCGGAGTCTACAACTGAAGCAGAGTACATTGCTGCACATGAAGCAGCAAAGGAAGCTATATGGCTAAGGAAGTTCATAGGTGAAATCAGTGTAGTCCCCTCCATTAAAGGACCAATAACCCTATATTGTGATAATAACGGAGCTATTGCACAGGCAAAGGAGACTAGACACCACCAAAGAGTCAAGCATGTACTTCGTAGATTTCACCTTCTACGAGAGTTCGTTGAAATAAAAGAAGTCGAGATAAGCAAGATTGGAACTGGTGACAACATCTCAGATCCATTGACTAAACCTCTGCCGCAGGCGAAGCACAACTCGCACACTGCAGCTATGGGAATCAAGCATATTGGAGAATGACTTTGATGTCCTTGTTTAATGTTTTAAAGTTTTAGAGTTTAAATAATTTGTAAAACATTATTGGTTAATCATTCACAATAAATGAATAGAATTCATTTTTCCATTTAATTTGTGGTTTATTAAATGATGAGTCCCTTCAATTTGACAATATATTCAAGATAGACTGTCAGGACCAGTCCTGTGACTAAGAATTGTCTATCAAGTGAACTTGAATGTCAAAAGTTGAAAATGGTCCCTGGTCGGAGTTTTCTATAAAGATGGACGCATAGAAAACATTAGACGACTAGAATGCAAGATGACTAGTAGTTCTGTTTCTTGAACTATGTGGACATGGCAATGTCATAATCATTTGCATAGATACTTACTTTGGGAAGACTAGTATCGGATAGACCTATGAAACTTTACTGTAAGAGATGAAAATCTGTCATAAGTAAATTTCATTAAATTATTAGACACTAATCCTCAATACCTGAGTGATTTGAGATTACTTGTTTGAGAACTGCTTACTTTGATGTTGTCAACCGTCACACCGTAAAAGGAGGCTATAAAGGCAATGCTCAGGTAATCACCTATCAAACGAAGTCAAATTTCAAGATCGCAAGATTGGGATTGTCCTCCCATAAATCGGGATGAGATGCTGAAAGTTGTACAAAAGGCCACCCGGAGAGCTAGAAACTGTAAAATGCATGGCCGTGCTCAGATGAATCATAGGCTATGATTATCTGTTTATTTGATCAGTTGAACTCTGAAACCGAGAAACACCTCTGGACATAATAAGGATGACAACTCTTACCTTATGTTCAAGAGCAAGCATCGAGCGACAAAGGAATTAGGAAATGCACACTTGTCCCTAAGGACAAGTGGGAGACTGAAGGAAATAATGCCCTTGGTCCAAGTATGCATTTAATATTAAGTCTAATAAATGCGGTTCAGTATTAATTAACAAGTTAATAATTCAGTGAGATCAAGTGAGCTGAATGCCTAGCTAGAGGCCGCTTCAGTTCAAGTGGAATTAATGATATTAATCCACAGCTTACTCTTGACTGAACCCGTAGGGTCACACAAATAGTACGTAAACGGATTAAGTATTTAATGGCATTAAATACTCCATCTATGGACATTCGGAATCGACGGTGGTTTTAGTGGGAGCTAAGATCGTCAAAGGCAAGTAAATGAATACTTCGGAAACGATGATATTGCCGGAAACGGAAATATGGATCGTATCGGAAATATAAATATTATCCAAGTCCTAGATGTTGCCGGAAACGGAAACTTGGTACGTATGAGAAAATATTATCGCAAATGGAAATATTGCCGAATCGGAAATATTGCCGGAAACGGAAATATTGTCAGAATCGGAAATATTATCGGAATCGGAAAATAATTTCGGAGACGGAAATATTAAATATTTGTTCGAAACGGAAATTAATTCCGGAATCGGAAATGTTAAATATTGTTCGTATCGGAAATGAATTCCGGAATCGGGAATTTAATCGGAAGCGCATCGTACGAATTAGCATCGGACGAGACTTGCTAGACGAAGGCCCAACACGAAGCCAGGCCCGCGCCCAGCAAGCCAAGCGCCCAACACACACGCCAAAGCCTCGCCAGGCCCAGCGCAAGGCCAGGCCCAACAAGGCATGGCGCGCGCGCGAGCTATGTGGGCTGCGAGCAAATGGGCTGCGAGCTGTGCAGCTCGCGTGGGCCGCGAGGCTTGCGCGGGCTGTGCGGTGCTCGTGCTTGTGTACGGTTGTGTGCGATACGAATCCTAAAGCTATTGGAATTCGTTCTATGATTAAATCCTAATCCTAGTAGATAGAATTTATTTAATAGAGTCCCAAAGGGATTCTAATTAAACTAATTGGTATTCTAATATGATTCAAAATCCTTTTCCATACTCTATAAATATGTGCCTAGGGTCACAAAGTTACATACAAGTTTTTCAAGTATTCAAAGCTAGGATTTTTAAGCAGAAAAATCAGCCATAACTCTTGCCCATTTAGCCGAAAATAAGTAGTACCTTAAGGGCGATTCTAGTTGGTCAATCTTAAGGCGGATCCGGACGTGCTGTGGACTTTCTACGGAGGGACGACACTTGGAGTCCTAAAGACTTGTTCTTGTTCGGTTCGGGCACAGCTAGGGAGGGCACGCTACAAAGTGTATGCATCCTAGACTAATTATATGATTATGTGCAATTAATATGTATCCTGGCATTAAGGTTTTTCCGCATGATTTATGTTGTTCATATGTATCATAACCTAACAGTCAAGGCTCCTCTACTTTTGCTTAATGCAATTGAAATCCTGAAGCAGAAGTTCGATGCAGTTCGATTTCCCGAAGACTCTGTAGGTGCTGATGATTTTGGAGAATTAGGTGCTCACGTGTAGGGGGAATAAGTGTGCTTTCACTCAGCATCTGGTTCTTTCACTTAGTGCTTTTACCCCTTGTTATTAATTCTGTCCTTAAAAAATCAACAACAAATATTTAGAGCAGAAGTAAACAATTCTTACCGTCTTTATGCGTTCCTACCTAAGCTTTGCATTTCATGACCCCCATGCCGAAGTGTCATCATCCTATAAGATTTGACAACACCTTATAGTTATGTATAGAAATAGATTTCAAATTACAAATGCCTAACATAAGATTTTCTTTAACAAAAGGCAGAATTTCAATAAAAAAATTTAGCAAACTAGTACAAATTTAAATAATGGAAAACATAAAGTATATGATGCTGAAAATGCCAACTACTTACTTGTTCACTCATGTCAGTCTCCTCTGCGTTTGATGCTTTTTCTACCAGAAATTCAATCAGTTGTGAGAGTTTCTTCTCCGGACCAGCTTGTCTCTCAAGTACATTCTTCATGGCTTGGTTACGGTTTTCTTGTATCACCTTTATCCTCTCCTCTACTAGATTCTCAACTTGCTCGTTGGCGACATCATCATTTGATAACGCATAACTTGATTGGTTTGTTGCTATTTTGTCCCATAAACTGGAAGGCAAAATTCAAAATCCCACTCCACCCACATTGCCGCACCTTTCCGGCTTGTTAATAACTTGATCATAAACATCACCTTGCCAAGCAATTCGTCCTTTAGACTGTCAACTCCACCAGGAAGTTTAGTTAGTTTTTCTTTCATCAGGTCCTATATTCATACAACAAACAATAACTTTGCATTAAAAAATATACCACTTATCAAAATTGTAGAAAAAACTTCAAGTAGGTCACCAACTTGCAACTACTCGAGTTGATTCTTCATCAATTTTCTTTTTGTCCTTCGTTTTCTATCCTTATGAGTGTCAATATAAACTTGGTCCCGAGAAGGCTCTACGCCTTCGACAGTCTTAAAATACAATATAAAATAGTAAGAACATTATTGGATCACTTATATTCTTTACAAAAATAAGATTACAAAGAAAAACATAGAACCTTTTCTACTCACCTACGAGCAAAGCTCTTCCTTCCAGCACAATGAGGCATTTTTTGTTCCTTTTGGTTGTTCTTATTTTGATTTGCACGCCTATAACAAATTCTAAATCATACAAACAAGTGGATAAGTAGGAATTATGATTAGTATGCTAACAGTTTATAAGTTAGAACTAAATGCCAGTTTATAAGTGTTCTAACAATCACAATTTTTTTTGCAACACCTGAAGGAATTGATTTTACAGCACCAACAACAACTCCGACAAAGGCAGCTGATTTAGGTGATTCAAGGTTCTTAACATGTGCAGAAGGAGCTCAGGGCTGATTTAGGTGAATAAGTGGTCTTAACCCGTCTTGAATGTAAATTACCTTGAAAAAAATGAACTTGAACATCAGTAATCAGGTTGATTTTTCTTGGTTTTTGAATTTCATGTTATCTAGAGAACAACATATTTTTTCTCTATCTTTCTTTATGGTCTGAACTCTGAAGTGACTTTCAAGTTCTAACCTGTGTTCGTTTTATGATTCAGGAAAAGTCTTTGGCTGAGACTGAAGTAATCTTTGAAATTCATAACTATAACCCGGAGGAAGAACTAGAGAAACAAGCGCATGAATTTGAAGCTGATATGAAAGCCCTTTTTCATGCTAAACTGGAAAAAGAACAGAGAGCATAAAAAGCCAAAGAAACTGTTTCCGAATTTAGTGCTACCATAAATGAGCTTGAAACCAACATCAAAAACTTGAGAAAGAACTCAAAAATAAGTCTGAAGAGTCTTATGATAATTTGGCTTTAGTAAAGGAACTTGAAGGTCATGTCCAGAACCTTGAGGAAGATCTGAATTCTGAACCTTGAGCATGAGAAGGAACATGCAGTTACAAGTCTGAAGTTTGAAGTGGAAGAACTAAAATTTCAGTGTGACAACTTGAAGCATTCTTTATACGAGGATGAGTTAGAGAAAGAGAAACTAAGGACACAAGTGTTCCAACTCAAAGTTGATCTAAAGAAGAAGGATGAAGCGATTGTGAGTATTGAGCAGAAGTTCAAAGAGAGTAGTGGATGAGTTGTAGTTCAAGACAAACCTAAAGCTACTTCTAAAAATACAAAATATGAATGGTGTCCAAAAGAGGTTGGTTATAAAGAAGTAACCACGTTGAAGGAAAGAATAAAATCACTTGAGGTAAAAACTCTTTGTTGTATCTATTGTAAGTTTGTAACTATAATATGCATATCATGATTTTTAATCTTATGTCATGTTATTGACATCTTTTTGAAATGACAGGAGCAAGTTAAGTTGAAGGAAGTTCTAACCTTTGTTCATTTTGTGATTCAGGAAAAGGTTTCCGTTGAGACATTCAAGTTCTAACAATTAGGTGCAGATGTAGGAAGTGAACTAACATGCATGAGCGATGAAACAGGGATTGAGATGCCGGCATACTGATTTAGAACAACAACTTCTTTTGTTGGTGGCACTAATGTCTGCATTTTAGGTAGTAGAGACGGGATAGCAGCAGCTGAGGCTGCTGAAGGAGAGGATCAGGTATAGGATGTCCAAGCTACAGTTTCATCTATCAGATTGTCAATCTGTATTGTGTGTTTGATGTTGGTTTACTATGTATCTCAAAGCATGCTTATCCCGTAAAATCGAATTCAAAAACCCGAAAACGGCTAGTTTTTAGTCGCAAAATCAAAGCCTTACCCATTAAGCAAGTACAACGTGCCAAAGCTCGTACATTTCGTACAAAGGTACGTTCACTAAAAGCCAAATGCAAGGACGGTGTCATCGTCCTTGCTTGGCGTTTCCCGTGCCACGTCAGCGGCGCCAGGCATCGTAGCCTGCGCTGGGCGTAGCTGTCATTTGGCGTTTAGCCATCCAATTTTTCTATTTAAACCCTGATTTCCAAGCACTTTAGGGCACCAAATTACAATCAGAACGTCGTAATTCTGAAATTCCACCTCAAAAATCATTTACAAAAACTTCAAATTCTCATACAAATCTCAAGTTTTTAAGCAATTGGGAGCTCCAAGAGGAATTCTAACCTAACCCTAACTAGGTAATTCCGAATCCCAATCCTAATCTACTATGTTTTCTACAATTTCTCTTTCAAAATGATTAGTAAAGTTGACACTTTTGCTCTCAAAAGTGTCACTTGCAACACTCACATATTTTTACAAAATCAACATTTTCTATTATTCAAATACAAAGTTATGGATTCCATGATGTTTAAGGTTATTTGTAATCACTTCCTTAAAATAGAATTATTTTCAAAATATGGAGTAATCAAACGTGAGGCCTTTTTTACATTTAAAGGTCTAATCTTTGAGATTCAAGACTCCTCTTTTTAATATTCAAGTCCAAGTTTCATTTTCAAGATTCTATGATGTTTAAGGTTGTTTGTAATCACTTCCTTAAACTAGAATCATTTCAAGTTATGGAGTAATCAAAGGTGAGACCTTTTTAACATTAAAAGGTCTAATCTTTGAGATTCAAGACTCCTCATTTAAATATTCAAGTACAAGTTTCATTTTCAAGATTCTATGATGTTTAAGGTTGTTTGTAATCACTTCCTTAAACTAGAATCATTTCAAGTCATGGAGCATATCAAAGATGAAACCTTTTTAACATTAAAAGGTCTAATATTTGAGATTCAAGACTCCTAAGTTCAATATTCAAGTTCAATATTTCAAGTTCAATTTCTATGTCCAAAATCTAAGACACTTTTGGATGAGAAAGTTGTCCTAAAGTTGAGATTTTTAGACTTGAATCCGTGTCGAACGCACTTATTATTAAGAAGTCGTTTGGCGTTCGTATCTTAAATACAATAGTTCAATTTCAATATCGCACCTTTTCAATTGTGCACTTCAATACCGCAATTTCAATAATGCCTTTAAATATTGCACTTCAATTTCGCACCTTTATTATTTGCTATTTCAATTCCGCATTCTTTACTCATCTCACTTTGAGATGATGTGGTTTTGTACGCACTTTCAATCATTCCTTTATTCATTGTGATGTTGCTTTACTTGTTTATTGCTTTAATAACCTCACATGCTAAATACAACAAAATGCAAAGTTACACCACGCTTAACAAAGATAATTTCTTGGACAAACCCGCCTTAGGTTCCCTTAAATTAACTTTAAATCGAAGTGGTCACAATACAAGTAGAAATTCTATGTGCTAAAATTTCAAGTTCAAACCCACATAGTGTCTTGACTAGGGTTATTCGAAAATGCTCTTTTCCATGCACTCGAATACAATTTTTAAGGCCCGCGGAATAAGCATCTCGTTCTCTTGCCAGGATCTCACCCATCCGTTTCTAAGATTCAATGCCTTATCCACTAAAGAGTCAACTTTGGTCTTTCCAAACGGGACCCTTAAAATTGTTTGGTGGCGACTCCTTCGAAATCGAAAAAATACAAAGCTCCAAGCCTTTTTCCGTAGGGGAAATGAGCACGAAAAAATACCCCATATAATTCTGGCGACTCCACTGGGGAGTTCTGATTTCAAATTCGATGATACGAGCATGCTTTGAGCAACAAGCCACTGCCACGCTCAAGTTCTGGATGCCAGCTCTGACGCCAGGCGCAGGCCCTTGCGCCAGACGCCACTGCCTGCATCCAGCACAGTGGCTTCCAAGTTTTGCCCTTGGTCCAAGTATGCATTTAATGTTAAGTCTAATAAATGCGGTTCAGTATTAATTAACAAGTTAATAATTCAGTGAGATCAAGTGAGCTGAATGCCTAGCTAGAGGCCGCTTCAGTTCAAGTGGAATTAATGATATTAATCCACAGCTTACTCTTGACTGAACCCGTAGGGTCACACAAATAGTACGTAAACGGATCAAGTATTTAATGGCATTAAATACTCCATCTATGGATATTCGGAATCGACGGATCTTGGTTTCAGTGGGAGCTGAGATCGTCAAAGGCAAGTAAATGAATACTCCGGAAACGATGATATTGCCGGAAACGGAAATATGGATCGTATCGGAAATATAAATATTATCCAAGTCGTAGATGTTGCCGGAAACGGAAACATGGTACGTATCGGAAAATATTATTGGAAATGGAAATATTGCCGGAATCGGAAATATTGCCGGAAACGGAAATATTGTCAGAATCGGAAATATTATCGAAATCGGAAAATAATTCCGGAAACGAAAATATTAAATATTTGTTCGAAACGGAAATTAATTCCGGAATCGGAAATATTAAATATTGTTCGTATCGGAAATGAATTCCGGAATCGAGAATTTAATCGGAAGCATATCGTACGAATTAGCATCGGACGTGGCCTGCCAGACGAAGGCCCAGCACGAAGCCGGGCCATCGCCCAGCAAGCCGAAGCGCACCAAACACACGCTGCCAAGCCACGCCAGGCCCAGCGCAAGGCCAGGCCCAACAATGGCCTTGGCGCGCGCGGGGGGCTGCGACGAAGTGGACTGGCGCTGTGCGTGGGCCGCAAGGCCTGCGTGCGGTGCTAGCGTATCACTCGAAGTGTGTTACTCAAATCCTAAAGCTACCGGGATTCATCATATGATTAAATCCTAATCCTAATAAAGATAGAATTTGTTTAATAGAGTTTTAATAAGATTCTAATTAAATAAATTAGTATCCTAATAGGATTCCAAGTCCTTTTCCATAACTCTATAAATAGGTGCCTAGGGTCACATATTTACATCGAGGATTGAAGTATTCAAAGGTAAGATTTTCAAGCAAAAATCAGCCACAAACACTTGCCCTATTGAGCCGAAATTTATAGTACCTTAAAGGCGATTCTAGTTGGTCAAACTTAAGGCGGATTCGGACGTGCTGTGGACTATCTACGGAGGGACGACACTTGGAGTCCTAAAGACTTGTTCTTGTTTGGTTTGGGCGCAGCTAGGGAGGGCACGCTACAAAGTGTATGCATCTGAATTATGCTAAATGATTATGTGTAAATAATATGTTTCCTGGCTTTATGGTTTTTCCGCATGATTTATGTTTATTCATATGTATCATAACCTAACAAGAAGTTCTATGTCTAAGTTCTAGATTCAAAATTCAAAGTCAAATTCGAAAAGTTCTGTAAGTTAGAACTACGTTCGGCCTGATTCCTTAACGGGACACGTAGGCAACCTCATTCCGAGGCTCGACCACTTTAATACAAAAAAAATTCAAAGTTTCCTCAATTAAGGGCATCCTAAAACTCAAATCAAAATTCAAAATTAAATTGTTGTTGTCTTTATTCCAAATGTGCAAATTTAAAAGCAAAGCATGTTCAAGCGGAATTTAACACAATAACTTTTATTTGGCTCTAAAGCCTCTATCAAAGCTGATTAAAGTACAAGGTTGGGATCAAGTGAAGCAAAGTTCAAAGCCTTTTCACTTCCAATAAACACAATTTCTAAACATATCTTCTAAACACACTCTTAAACACACTTCTTGCTAATACAACTTCAAACACATAAGCCTACAAAGATCTGGTGTTGGGCGACTATGCTCTTGAGTCTTAGCACTTTGAGTACTATACCCTGGTTCTTCCCGCAAATCATTCATCAATCTTCCCCTTGCCCAAGCGGCGGGAGAAGGAACTTGCTAGTCTTCCAAGACGGGAGGATGACAAACCTCCATTGGACCCAGAACGGTCAAGCACCGGACAGGCCACACTCCCGTCACCTTCTTCATAATCAGTTGATGCAGGGCGTCTAGCTTTAGAACTTCGGACTCCCGCTGGTTCGGAGTGAGAAATGTCCCTTTGGCTTGGGCCTTTCATCCATACAAATATATCCCACAGACAGAGTAGTAGGCTCAGGTGGGAATTGCGCAACAGGTCTCGGATGCTCCTCAGCACAATCCGGGATTTCTTGCTTCAAGCCATATTGTCTCATCACTCGAGCAGGAGAGTAGAAGACTAACATTGTGAGGCTAGGCACCCTCAGAGCAGTAGAGCCAGATGCATGTCTCATAGCAGCGATTCCCCACTAAGAAACTACCCACCTGATACAAGATTCAACCCCCGAGAGTGCGCAACGCCACTCATCCAATGAAAGTCGGCCATACATCATGGGCCGCACAGTGAATCCTTTCTTATTATAGCTTTCCATGTTCTCCGGTGGTGCCACCAACATGAGTCTCTCCATAAGACAGACCTTGGAGAAAATACAATAAAAGTAATTCAAAATTCAACATTCAAAATACAAGTACAATTTCAATGTACAAGAAAGATCTAGATCCTTACTTGGAGTAATACCGGACTTCCCGACGGCCAGAAAGAGGGGTCCGACTTCAGCATATCAAGGCCCATCAATGTTTCGCCAATCACAAGAGGAATTGGGTCCCTGCCACTAGTAAACTGCTCCACAATCTCTATTAGGGAGGCATCGCCATTGCCAAACCCCTGCTTCGAAAAGAGGAAGCGAGCAAAGATACAAAAACTCAAGGCCCTCATGCGGAAAACCTTGGGGACATCAAGCCCAACAAAGTAAGTAACAAGGAGGGACAAATCCACCCCTCGGCCATACACAATAACACTCAAAAGTGGGGGCTTCAAGCCCAAATACCTCTGAAATGCTAAGAAAAAGTGTTCTTCAACACTAGGCATGCATGGCTCCATCATAAGGAGCCACCCGAAAATAGCACTGAACTCTTCAGGGAGGGGACATTCCTCGTTGTTTACAAAGCGGATAACGTGGTGAATCGGATCCCAAGCCTCCAAAGCAGCAAGAATGAAGTGCACATCAAGTTTCACAAACCGGAAAGAGGCGAGCACCCCAAGATGCATGCCATCAAGCTCCCTTTTCCCCATTTTGCTTAACGAACTAAGCCAAGAGTTCAAGGCGTTTTCAAAAGATATAACCATTTTCTTTCTTTTTCGTGAAGAAGCAGTATGCAAAGAAGATCAAGAGAAGGATCGGTGCAAGAATGTGATCCGGAAAGCTCCATATTTATACAAAAAATCGGCATTTATGGTAGTACACCGGCGCCGGGCGCCAAGACCTGCGCCAGGCGCAGGGCCTGCAACAAGGACGAGCCCAACGTCCCCTTTATGATTCCGAGTACGCACTCTTTATAGATCTGGACAGCTAGTGCAGCCCCAATAATTCAAGATTCCAAATGCCGCAAGCCGCGCAATTTCAAGCAGCCCGAGTTAGCGCTTCGGGCCGATTTCGGGTCAATCTGTTCAAAATTCAAACATTCTAGTCCTAGATCGGCGTCCTAAGTCGAGTCTGCATATGCATAAGCAAGAGTTGAATATACTTTGACTTGCGCTTTTTCTAACCAAAAAACATCAGTCAAGGTGGGGGCTTATAGTGGCTATGTACACCCGAAAAAATGGGTAAAATTTTGCAATTTTTTTTTCTAGAGTCTGCATGTGCATGAGCAAGAGTTGAATATACTTTGACTTGCGCTTTTTCTAACCAAAAAACCTCAGTCAAAGTGGGGGCTTGCAGTGGTTATGTACACCCGAAAAAATGGGCAAATTTTTTCAATTTCGCATGCTTACATATAGCTACAAATTTCAAAAGCACACACAACGCGTACGAAATTCAAGCACTGCAAAGACACATACAAAATTCAAACCATACAAAATCCAAGTTTTCGACCATACAAAACCCAAAAATTCCAACCTTTACAAAATCCAAACACAAATCCAAATACAAGCTACAAAAATCCATACAAAAATCCAAGAGGCAAGCTGGAACTCGTTACCATGCAGGATCAATCTGAATCATCATCAGCCGCAATGTCAATCACAGGCTCCTTGTTCCTGCTTTGGCTCATATAGCGCTCCAAATCCCGGTCTAGCTCCGTCCCAGAGGTAACAGGCTCCTGCTTTGAAATATGAAGGGTACCGGGAGGCCGATGAGATCCCTGCTGATAGGAAGGGTGCTGATAAGGCTGCGGAATCGCCATAAACTGGCGCTGCATCTCAAAATCAAAAACCTGGCGCACCCGTTCCACCTCATACCAGTAAGCCCAAGATCCTGCACTCCAAGGCTGGGAGCTACTCGCTCCGAAATAAGTACCAGGGGGAGACGTAAAAGGCATCTGGATGCCCGTACCTCCAACAGAATGCCTAGTAGGCTCATCATATGTAAAGGGAACAACTCCCCCATCGACATCAGAATGCCTCTGACGAGCGCTAGTACTAGGACCCAGGCCCAGATCTAAGCTCTGCCCGTCCTGCTCTCCCGAAGCATCCACTGGGGGCTCCCTGTCCACATAATCTCTGCGACCTCGACGGTGCTCCTATACAAAATTCAAAATTCAAGAATCAGACATCCATATACAAGTTTTAAGAATACAAAATCTCACAGTCACAGAATGCACCTCTCTGTCCCGGCCAGTAAGCTTCTTGGTCAGATTGGCGCAATGCCTCTTTAGGGAGTCAATCACAAGCATCTAACGACGCACTCTCACCCGAGGCGCCTGCATACAAGATTCAAAGTCAATTTCCAGATACAAGATTACAATCAATTTCAAGAAAATACAACGGTATTACGGCTGCATAATGCTCCGGTACAGCATCGTACGACCTACGATGTAGAGGAGAAGCCACCGGAACGGTAACCTCCACCTACTCTCCGTCCGAATCAACATAGCGGATAATCAGCATAGGGAATATCGTCGGGGTTGATCTCCTCCTCCTACAAACAATCATACAATGATAAGAGAATACAAGAATACAAGACTCAAATTCAAAATCTCACCGGTAGCACAAAGCGTACACGCGGAGTGAGCCTCTCCAAAAGGCCATCATGACTGCCTCTCCTATCTACAAAATTCTGGAGACAAATGGACTCGTCCCCAACCTCCATGGCATCTAAATGGAACTGGGCAACATCTTCAATCTTTGCCAACATGGTCTTCGGTGGGTCCTTAGGGACAAGCCTGCCTCTCGTACTATGTTGAAGAGACACTTGCTCCCCCAGATACCACATATGGAGATACACCCCCGGGAGCAAGACCCGCTGTCCAGACAAGAAATGGGCATGCATGGCCGAAGCAGGTGTAGGAACACCAGTAAAAGGATGCCAAACCACCTACAAAACAGACAGCTCAGACAAGTATACAAATACAACGAATACAAAGGCCTAGAACAGTACAAAGACATACTTGTCCAACAGGCAAAACCCGCAAAGCTCTGCAGAAGGTCGCCAAAGACACATTGCTGCGCACAGCTCCTACCCAAGAGGCAACATACGGACAAGCCGCAACCCCAGTACGAGCCGGCGCCAAGGTCCGAAAATTCTCGTACGCCCAAATCTTCATAAAACAAGCAAAAGTATCAGTCAAATCCTATGTGTACAAGATTCAAGATACAAACATGCAAGTACAAAATACAAAGTAAAAGGAGTCCCAAATACCTCCAGCACGCTCCACAAAACAGCAACACTCGCCTTGCTCTCTGGTGCAGTGCGGGAGGCGTTCTTCATTTCATACAAAAGGTAGCTGTATGCTAGACCACCCCAGTTGAGGTCTAAAATAGCTCTCAAGTCACTCAAAGCCCCCAGGAAGCCAACCAACACCCGACTAATCCTGCTCGGGGCCATCACTTTACTCATAAGGGCCAGGAGGAAGAGCCGAACCCTTTGCTCCGCAAATATGTCCGTGCTGCGGATCCCAACCATAATCATCGTCACGGGAGCACGGGTGTCATCCGTAATCAAATCAACAACAGGGTCAATCAATTCCCTGACACCATCCGAATGCCATGTCAACTTGGAGTTGAAAGTCACCTCCCTCTCAGAAAAGGGGAGGCCTGTAATCATAGCAAACTCGAAAGGGGAAATGGTGATCTCCCCCCAGACCATATGAAAAGTGTTGGTGGTATCCCACCACCGCTCTAGCAGGGCCTGTAGTCGGGCTTTGATGCCCGTCCTCCCTTGAGCGTCTCCCAAAGAATTCCAGAAATCAACCAGACCCGTCTGCATCCAGATCGCTCGAGCCTCCACGTCGGCACAGATAGTCGGGAAAACAGTACAAAGTTCCCTCAAAGACTAAAATGTGCGCATCGGCTCCCCGTCAGCCTACAAATGGGTGGATTAGTTCAACATCTATACAAATTCAAGAGACAAATTCAAAGCACAATACAAAACTCACCAAGTTAGCGCGTGGCCGTTGGGACAGATGAAACTCTGGTCGAAATACCAGATCCGAAGGCCGTCAGCCAGTGTCGTCGAAGGTAGGTACTGTCCGTGGTACCATGCCTGGCCCCGACACATTCGTTGACGCCGCTTTGTCATCTGAAGCATCCTCCATAGCTGCTCGAACTGTCGAACGTTCGGCTAGCTTCCTCCGGGTATGACGAGGCATGCTAAATCATTCGAAATACAAAAAATCAACATTCAAGCCTAGGGGCTATCATATACTAGCCCATACAAAGATCAAAGTCCAAAAATCCCCAATGGCCATACAAGTTTAGCCAGGGACCTCTACTTCAAAAGAGAATTCTACCCCAACGCCTAGGCTATCCATGCCGAAGCAGGAATACGAGTTCTACACCAACGCCTAAGCTATCCATGCCGAAGCTAATATTAAAAAAATTCTACAACAACATCTAGGCCGTCCTAGCCTACTCTCCTATAAGACCCAACAAGGTCACCAGTGGGGTCACTATCTACAAATACCAAGTACAAAATTCAAGGAAATTCCTTTGTCGCTTAGTGTTACTTGCTGAACATAAGGTAAGATCCAAGCCATCATTATTGGGTCCATAAGTGTTTCTGGGATTACTGAGTTCAACTGTTAAACTTTTACATAAGGTTAAGCCTTAACCATTCTGAGCACGACCATGCATTTTCACAGTATCTAACTCTCTGAGAGGCCTTGTTACACAACAACACCATTTCCTATCAAAGATAGGAGGACAATCTATTCTTGCAGTCTATGAACACTCACTTTGATTATCTTAGTACGCCCAATAACTGCTTTTATATCCTCCTTTTACAGTGCGACGTTTTGCGAGCATTAGAGTGAACTAATTCTCAAATGAGCAATCATAATTACTCATGTTCTTAGGAATGGTTCTAATTGAAGGTAATAATGCCCTTGGTCCAAGTATGCATTCAATGCTAATTCTAATCAATTCGGTTTAGTATTAATTAATTATGCAAGGTAATAATTCAGTGAGATTAAGTGAGATGTATGCCTAGCTAGCTAGAGGCCTCTTCAGTTCAAGTGGAATTAATAATATTATTCCACAGCTTAGGGTCACACAAATAGTACGTGACGGATCAAGTATTTAAATGAATTAAATACTCTATTTATGAACATTCGGAAACGACGGATCTCGATTCCAGTGGGAGCTGAAATCGTCAAAAGGCAAAATAAAGAATACTCCGGAAATGATGATATTGCCTGTGGACACCTAAATCGTGTCTCCCCATTGGGATGATGACGATACCATTATCCTTATTAGGCGGTTGGAGCAACTCCGTGCGAAAATCCCAATTTCTAAGAACATTTCCAAAATCCAAGAGCCAAAATCCAATCCCCGAGGCCGTTCCCATTCCGGAACTCGGTACAAAATACAAATTCCAAAAATAAATTTTAAAATACAAGTACAATCTCACCCAATGGACTATCCCATTGGTTTTACAAGGCCTTTTCCAGTCGAAATGACACTAAGCAATCCAAATTCGGGCGCCGACCCACAAAACCGAGCAAGCCGGGCTTTGTCCCGTAAAACCGAATTCAAAAACCCGAAACAACTTGTTTTTAGACGTAAACTAAGACTTAATCATCAATCAAACACTACGTGCCAACTTCGTACAATTCGTACGAAGGTACACCATTACAAGCCAAAACAAGGACGACATCTTTCGTCCTTGTTTAGCAGCTTCTACGCCACGTCAGCAGCGCTTGCGCTGGACGCTGCCGTGAGCTAGCGTTTTGCAGTAGATTCTCCTATTTAAACCCCTAATTTTGAGAATTACGGAGAGTCAAAAAAATCAAAACACAACGTCGTAATACAAAAATTGCCACTCAAATCAAAATCCTCCAAAATCACATACAATTTTCAAGTTCTAAGCAATTGGGAGCTCTAAAAGGAATTCTTGCCTAAACCTAACTAGGTAATTCCGAATACCAACCCTAATCAATCATGTTTCTTTGATTTTCTCTTTAAAAAATGATTAGTAAGTTGGCATTTTTAATCTTAAAAGTGTCACTTACAACAATCATACATTTCTTACAAAATCCAAACTTTATGTGATACAAAAATGCAAACTTTCAAGATTCAATGATGTTCAAAGTTGTTTGTAATCACTTCTTTGAACTAGAATCACCTTCAAACATGGAGTAATCAAAGATGATGCCTTTCTAATGTTTAAAGGTTTAATCTTTGAGATTCGAGACTCCACTTTTCAAATTTCAAGTTCAAGTTTCAAGATCCAATAATGTTTATGGTTGTTTGCAATCACTTCCCTAAACTAGGATCATTTCAAAATAAGAGCACATCAAAGATCAAACCTTTTCAACATTAAAAGGTTCAATCTTTGAGATTCAAGACTCTTAAGTTCAATGTTTCAATTTCAAGTTCAATATTTCAAGTTCAAGTTCAATATTTCAAAGTTCAACATTTCAAGTTCAATATTTCAAGACCAATATTTCAAGATTCAAACTAATCAAGTTCAAGTTCTATGTTCAAAATCTAAGACACTTTAGGTCGACCAACTTGAACTAAAGTAGAGATTTTTGCTTTGAATCTGTGTCGGGCGCACTTATTTTTATGGAGCCGCTTGGCGTTCGGATCTCATGTGCTAAAATTCAAGTTCAATACCGCACTTTCAATTATGCAATTTCAATTCCGCACTTTCAATTATGCAATTTCAATTCCGCACTTTCAATTATGCAATTTCAATTCTGCACTTTCAATTATGCAATTTCAATTCCGCAACTTTACTTGCCTAGTCCTTCTAGGCAATGTGGTTCCACCTCCGAGTCCATTTCTAGGTGGTCTTGTGCTTTACTAATTTCGCACCTATTTTCCATTGTGATGTTGCTTTACTTGCTTATTGCTTTCATCACCTAACATGCTAAATACAACAAAATATAAGGTTACGCATTAACGAAAATAATTTCTTGGACAAACCGATCTTAGGTTCCCTTAAATTAACTTTAAAGCAAAGTGACCACAATACAAAGTAGAAATTCTATTTGTCCTAAATTCAAACCCACATAGTCTAAACTAGGGTATTTTCGGAAATGTTGTGCCGGGCATTTGAATCATTTTTAAAGCTCGCGGAACAAGCATCTCGTTCCCTTGCCCGGATCTCACCCATCCGTTTCTAAGATTCAATGCCTTATCCTAATAGAGTCATTTTTTGGTCTTTCCAAACGAGACCCAAAATAATTTTTGGTGGCGACTCCTTCAAAATACAAAGATACAAAGGTTCTAAAAACCGCCCCCGTAGGAAGGGAAAGCAACGTACAAAAAACCCGCCTACAATTCTGGCGACTCCACTAGGGAGTTCCTGATTTCAACTTCAAAAATACGAGCAGACCTTGAGCATCAAGCCACTGATCTGCTTAAGTTCTGGATGCCTGCACTGGCGCCAGGTGCAGGCCCCTGCGCCAAACGCCACTGCCTGCATCCAGCACAGTGGCTCACAGTGGCTTGCTGCCCACGTTTGCTCAAGTTTTCAAGTGGGAGTCAGTATGTCTTTGAATTTTGAAGGACGCTCCCAAACCTTAAGAACGAATGTCGAAAAACGAGATTTTCAAATACAATATTCAAGTGCGATTTCAATTTTGAATTTCTAGGAGCCCCTGCGCCAAACGCCACTGCCTGCATCCAGCATAGTGGCTCACAGTGGCTTGTTGCTCACGTTTGCTCAAGTTTTCAAGTGGGAGTCAGTCTGTCTTTGAATTTTAAAGGACGCTCCCAAACCTTGAGAACGAATGTCGAAAAACGACCTTTTCAAATACAATATTCAAGTGTGATTTCAATTTTCAATTTCTAGGCATTTCATGTTTTTTTCGAAAACCATATTTGTGCGAAACGAATTTACCTTGCCCAAATGGATGTGTTCTACATTGGGGCTAGCCCCGGGGGCAACGAAATGGTGACTCTCCATACGGTTCCCGACCAAAGTGTGTGACCATTTCCGCGCCTACCAAAACTTGCATTTTCTTGACATTCCCGATGTCAAGTATGGAGGTCGTCTGCCGACACACACGTCCCTTAGGTGGATGTGCAAGTTGTCGCGGGATCCGCCTCTTAGTCGAGTACCTTTTGACACCCAAAGCCGACCACTTGAATCATACAAAACTTAGACCGACCTTAGGTTGAGAACTTTGCATTTCGCATTCATATTCATGTTAGTGTGACAACGTGATACTTGTGCATTGTGTGGGCGTCTTTGCACGCGTGAATGCCTAACTTCGAGTTCTAGCTTTGCCAATACCATTAGCCTCTAACTAGGAAACCAAACCCCTAGGAGAATCATTCAAGCCTCATGCATCTAAAATCGCCGATTTAAGGTTTTTTTTAGGAGTGCTACTCCATTTGATTCAAAACCCTTAAACACGCCTCACGCACAAATTCAAATTCAATCCAACGGCGTCATAATGCCGGATTTTCTAGTCCAAATTTCGAGTTTCAAATTCAAAATTCTATCCAACGGCGTCATAATGCCGGATTTTCTAGTCCAAACCTCGACTTTCAAATTCAAAATTCTATCCAACGGCGTCATAATGCCGAATTTTCTAGTCCAAATTTCGAGTTTCAAATTCAAAATTCAATCCAACGGCGTCATAATGCCGGATTTTATAGTCCAAATTTCAAGTTTCAAATTCAAAGTTCAATCCAACGACGTCGTAATGCCGGATTTTCTAGTCAAAATTCCAAATTAAAAATTCAAGTCCAACGGCGTCATGCCGGATTTTCTAGTTCAAGCATTCAAATCTTCAAATTCCATCTTTCGAACCTCAAATTCAAGTTGTCACCAATCTCAAACCTCAAATTCAAATACCCAAACTCATGCCGGCGTAATGCCAACTTTTCAATTCAAGCTTCAAGACCAAATTCCTAAGTTCAATCTTTCAAACTTCAAGTGCCATACTCAAAATTTCTAGTTCCAAATCCATGCCGGCATAATGCCGACTTTTCCATTCCATATTTCAAACCGCAAGTTCGAAGTTCTAAATTCAATCTTCCAAATCTCAAGTCCCCTATTCGAAACTTTTCAATTCCAAATCCATGATAGCGTAGTGCCGGATTTTCCTCTTTCAATTTCAAATTCAAAATTCCATGATCAAACACTTCAAAATTCCAAGTCCACGGCGACATGATGCCGGACTTTCAAAATTCCAAATTCAATGTCTCAAATCCATGGCGGCGTAGTGCCGGGGTTTTCAAAACTCAAAGCCTCATACTCTATACAAAAAAATGCTTCTTTTCCTTTTCTAAGTTCAAACTCCGAATCAAATTCAAATTTCAAATTCATCTTCAAGCTACAAAAAATCCTTGTCTTCCATTGCTTCCAAATACAAAATTCAAAATACTTCCAATGGGTTGAAAATCCCTTGAAATAATACAAATCCAAATTCGAAGACACTTCCAATGGGTTGAAAATCCCTTGAAATAATACAAATCCAAATTCCAAAACACTTCCAATGGGTTGAAAATCCGCTGAAATAGTACAAGTCCAATTGTCCAACGGGTTGAAAATCCCCAGAAATAATACAAATTCAAATTCCACATTCTATATGTGGGTTGAAATCCCCCTAAAATATTCCAATTCCTATCTATGAGTTGAAACTCCCCTAAAATACTTCGAAATCCAGCGGGTTGAAACTCCCCTAAAATACTTTGAAATCCAGCGGGTTGAAACTCCCCTAAAATAGTCCAAATTTTACTCTAGGTTGAAACTCCCCTAAAATACTTCGAAATCCAGCGGGTTGAAACTCCCCTTAAATAGTCCAAATTCTACTCCGGGTTGAAACTCCCCTAAAATACTTCGAAATCCAGCTGGTTGAATCTCCCCTAAAATAGTCCAAATTTTACTCCAGGTTGAAATTCCCCTAAAATATTCCAAAATCCAATGGGTTGAAATTCCCCTAAAATATTGACGGGTTGAAATTCCCTTGAAATAATACAAAATCAATTCCCTTTCAATCGGGTTGAAACTCCCCTGAAATAATACAATATCCAATCTCCCAAAATATTTCAAATGGGTTGAAAATCCCTTAAAATAATACAAGTCAAATTCTCAATGGGTTGAAATCCCCCTAAAATAGTCCGAGTTCAATATTCCAAGTTCTAGTACAAGGAGGAAGCCTCCACAAAAGAATGAAGCTCCTCTCAAATATTTCCAACAGGTTGCAAATCCCGAATACAAATACAAAATCCAAAATCCCGAATCTTCAGAGTGGCACTTAGAGTCAAGTCTAGGTCTCATTCATTGCATGCATATCATATCATGTGTCGGGAAGTCCAAATTCTAAAGTCATGTGGTGTGTCCTAACTAGGAGTCCAAAGATCCTGTGGGTTCGCCGAAGAGGAGAAAGGTTGAAGAGAACTCCATCAGCCCTAGCCTCCTTTATAGCCGGTATCGAGCAAGCAGTCAACTCAACTTTTACAAATCAAGCTTCAAGTCCCTTTCAAGTATCAATTCAAATGGCCACTGTCGATCAAAACACTCAGCTCATGGCCGCCATAGCCAACCTCAATACCAACCTTGAGAATGTGAGCAATCGCTTGGGTGTTGTGGAGCAGGCCGCACCCACTGATGACCTGACCAAGAAGATCGAAAGTCTGGTTAACAAGGTTACCAATCAAGAGCACTATTTCGATACCTCAATGGAGGACAACCTCAAGGGAAAGGCAAACCTGCCAGACAAATTCTCAGCCAATGACATTGCAAAATTCAAGTCGACTGACAATCCCAAGTATCATCTCAAGGACTTCAGAGCTACAATGGCCATTAAGGGGGTGGAACTCGAGCTATACCCTGTGGTATTCCCTATGTCCCTAGAACCTGTTTGTCAGAAGTGGTATTACTCACTCAAAGAGCATCAAACTAGTACATGGGAAGCGGTCGCTCAAGCATTCATGGAGCAGTATCAGCCCAATATTCAGCTTCAAACTACTCTGAGGGAGCTAGAGGTTCTCAGGCAAGGGCCTCAAGAGGGTTTCACTAACTACCGCAACCGGTGGAGAGAGATGGCATCCCAAATGGTGACCCGACCCTCTGAGAGAGAATTGGTCAAGATCTTTATTGCTGGACTTCTTCAGAAATACAATACTCACATGAAGTACTTAGGCTTGGAATGCTTCAAGAGAACCTACGACATCGGAGTCGATATAGAGGACGATCTGATGAAAGCACCATTAGCACCAACTCCACAAGCTGAAAAGTGGAAGGGTAAGAAAGCTGAAGCAGCACACAAGGTCCACGAGGTCAACGCCCTAGAAGCTCCTCAAGGTCCAAAGCCGAACAATTTCAAGAATAGCGCCAATCAGCGCAACTTTCAAGGCAGGCTGCAAAGGGTCTTTACTAACCTCAGAATGTCTTACAGTGAAGCATTTGACCGACTGGTCAAAAAGCAAGTCATCACCCCAATCGGTCCTACACCCGATCTTCCAATCGGCAAAAGATCCAAGAGCTGGGATCTTGCAGCCCATTGCAAATACCATAAGGGGAAGGGCCATGACATTGAAGATTGCTACAAGCTTAAGCATTTGATCCAGAACATGGTCGACAACAAGACCTTGCCCCTACCTCCAGGCGCCAAGCAAACTCCCTCGGTGCAAGCTATCTCCTATGATTGTGAAGGCGAAGGAGAGGATTTTCCATACAACCTAATCTCTACAATATACAAGCCAGGTTATGAGCTAACGGTTCCAAGTTTCTGCCATCTCATTCCAAATGTTAAAAACTGGGTGATCCCCGAGCCTAGGTGTAGGGGGTGTTTTTGGTCGCATCGCAAGTATGTTCTTTCCCTACAAGGGGGCGGTTTTTTTAGAAAACCATTGTATTTTTGTACCTCGAAGGAGTCTCCACCAAACGTTATTTAAAGTCTCGTTTGGAAAGACCGCAAGTGACTCTATTTTGGATAAGGCTTTGAATCCTCGAAACGGATGGGTGAGATCCGGGCACGAGAACGAGATGCTTATTCCGCGAGCTTTAGAAATTATTCGAGTACATGACATAGCATTTTTGAAAATATACCCTAGATAAGACTATGTGGGATTGAATTTTAGAGCAAATAGAGTCTCTAATTGTATGGAGGTCACTTTGCTTTAAAGGTACTTTAAGGGAACCTAAGATCGGGTTGTCCAAGAAATTATCTTTGTTAAGCGTGATGTAACCTTGCATTTTGTTGTATTTAGCATGTATGGTGATGAAAGCAATAAAGCAAATAAAGCAACATCACAATTGTAAATAAGTGCGGAATTAGTAAATACAAGACCCCCTAGAAAAGGACTAGGGAGTAGGTCCACATTGCCTAGAAGGACTAGGCAAGTAAAGATGCGGAATTGAAATGCGGAATTGAAAGTGCGATATTGAAATTGCGGAATTGAAAGTGCGGTATTGAAATCGCGGTATTAAAAGGTGCATAATTAAAATTGCAATATTGAAAGGTGCATAATCGAAATTGCGATATTGAAATTTGTACTTGGGCACATGAAATTCGAACGCCAAGCGGCTCCTTAAAAATAAGTGCGCCTGACACGAATTCAAAGCCAAAAATCTCAACTTGGGAGAAGTTGCTCATCCCAAAGTATCCTAGATTTTGCATGTAGAACTTGAACTTGAAAGTTTGAATCTTGAAGTATTGAACTTGAAATAATTGAACTTGAACTTGAAATATTGAACTTGTACTTGAAATGTTGAAACTTAAGAGACTTGAATCTCAAAGATCGGGCCTTTTAATGTATAAAGGGTTAGATCTTTGATGTGCTCTCACTTTGAAAGGATCCTAGTTTAGGGAAGTAGTCATGAGCAACCCTAAACATTGTGGGATCTTGAAATTTTAAAACTTGAACTTGTATATTGAAAAATGGAGTCTTGAATCTCAAAAGATTAAACCTTTAGAAGTTAAAAAGGTGTCATCTTTGATTACTCCATACTTGAAAGTGATTCTAGTTCAAAGAAGTGATTACAAACAACTTTGAACATCCTTGAATCTTGAAAGTTTGCATTTTTGTATTTTGAAAAGTTTGGATTTTGAAAAGATGTATGATAGTTGCAAGTGACATTTTTAGTAATAAAAATGCCAACTTGCTAATCATTTTTGAAATAGGAAAATCAAAGAAACATGACTGAATATTGTGGGATTGAATTACCTATTTAGGTTTAGGCAAGAATTCCTTTAGATCTCCCAATTGCTTAGAACTTGAAGTTTGTATGTGTTTTTGAAGGATTTTTGGACTTGAATTTGAGTCGTAAGTTTTGTATTACGACGTTGTATATTGAAGTTACCTCCCCAAATGCTGAAAATTAGGGGGTATTTATAGGAAAAATGGCTGGAAACCGCCAGTCAGTGCTAGCGCAGCACGCCAAACCAGCGCTGGGCGCTAGCGACGTGGCATGCATGCTGGAAATCAAGGACGCGGGCTCCGTCCTTGATTTGTCTTGTATTGATGTACCTTCGTACGAATAGTACGATGCTTGACACGTAGTTCTTTCTTGGAGGTTAAGACTTGATTTTGCGTAAAAAAACAAGCCGTTGCGGGTTTTGAATTCCGGTTGTACGGGACGGGGCCCGCTTGCTCAGTTTTGTGGGTCGGCGCCCGAATTCGACTTGCGTTATATGATTTTGAGTGGAAAAGGCCTAGTAAAACCAATGGAATGGTCTACTAGATGAGATTGTACTTGGATTTTGAAATTGGTTTTTGAGAATTGTATTTTGTACCGAGTTCCGGGAGGGGAACGACCTCGGGGATTGGATTTTGGATCTTGTATTTTGGAGATGTTCTTAGCAATTGGGATTTCCACACGGAGTTGCTCCAACCGCCTAGTAAGGATAATGGTATCTTCATCATCCCAGAGGGGAGACATGAATTAGGTGTCTATAGAAGCCCCCATTTTGACTGAGCGTTCGGTTAGGAAAGCGCAAGTCAAAGTATTTCGAAAGGGACGGAGAATGATCAAGATGTTCTGCAATCAAGACCATTCTTTGTACGCCGGTACCTGCACAAAACAGGCGTTAGAAAAAAAAGGACAGAGTCTACCTTCGTTCGGCTGTGACGACTCCGGTTTGTACTTGTATTGTTCTTCCGCCATCGGTTCGGACGGAGCTTGGCATCGAAAATTTTGAATCTTGAATTTTTGAATCTTGAATTTTGAATTTTTGAACCTTGAATTTTGAATTTTGAATACCCGAAGTTGATCCGTTGGGGATGTGCTTTACTGGGGATAAGAGCTTTTTACTGGCCCTTAAGATTTTGAAATTTCGGCTGACTTTCCTGGAGCTTGGGTCCGTAGGGAGTCGAACGCCTGAGTCATTGTATTTTTTGGACTTTGTATTCTTGAAATATTCATCTGTTTGTACTTGGAGATACGGGTATACACCCGCATTTTCGAAAGATGCCTGATGCGACGTTTGATGCTTGGTGCGGAAGACCGTAGCAGTAAAGGACGTGCAATCAGCATGGGAGACCGCGCGCGGCAGAATCTGCGCATGCAGTAGGCTGCGCCCAGCGCGGGCCTCGGCGCCTGGCGCGGGGCTGTGCTATAAAGCACCCCTTGCCGTGCCATTTTGAGGCATATTCACTTGAAATTCTTTTGCTCTTTCTCTCAAAGGTCGATTAAGCTCTTCTCTTGGTCTTGTTCTTGGCTTGTCCATGTAAGTATTTCATGTTTTTGCTTATGAAAATACTCTAGGATTGCATGTAGTTTTGATTTTCTTGCACCTTGAAATGATAATTGCATGATAGTAGGCTTCTTGAATCTTGTAGAAAATTGTTTGGATTTTTTGGTATTTACTACCTTAAAAATACACCACTTTTTTATTTACTACCTTATGATAAATTTATTTTAAATTACTACCTTAAAGTTCCATTTTTTTGCATTCACTACCATTTTACAGTTTTCTCATTTTAAAATTGAGATATCTCTTTCGTTTCTTAATCATTTTAAGTGATTCAAAACCCATTCTTCTCATTTATTTATAAGGATTTCATCGGGATCTTACTTTTTAACATTTCGTAAAAGTTTAAACAAAATAAATATTATTTGTAAAATTTTAAAATATTTATGAATTATTAAACGAATTTTTTTGAAATGACGTTCTTAATGAAATCCCTATATAAAAAGGAAAATAATGAACTTTGAATTACTTTAAACGATAAAGAAAGAGATATCTTAATTTTAAAATGAGAAAACTGTAAAGTGGTAGTAAAAAAAAAAATTGGAAGTTTAAGGTAGTAATGTAAAATAAAAATTTCATAAGGTAGTAAATACAAAAGTGGTGTATTTTAAAGGTAGTAAATACCAAAATTTCCAAATTGTTTGATAGCTACTCGAACTTGAACTGTTGGAACTTGTAGATTTGAATTTTTTTGAAATTTTCTTGAATGTTGTACCTGGTATTTGTAGATAGTAGTCTCACTGGTGACCTTACGGGGTCTCAAGAGGAAAATAGGCTAGGATGCCTAGATGTTGTTTTTGTAGAGTTTTTGGAATATTGGCTTCGGCATAGGTAGCCTAGGCGTTGATGTTGAACTTGTATACCTGCTTCGGCGTGGATAGCCTAGGCGTTGGTGTTGAACTTGTATACCTGCTTCGGCGTGGATAGCCTAGGCGTTGGTGTAGAACTTGAATTTTTGAACTAGAGGTCCCTGGCTGAATTAGCACTGGGGATTTTTGAATTTTTGACTTTGTAGAGGCTAGTATAGGATAGCCCCCAGTTTAGAATTTTGATACTTTGTACTCCACTTGATTTAGTATGCCTCGTCACACTCGGAGGAAGCTCGCCGAATGTTCGGTGGTTCGAGCTGCTGAGGAGGATGCTTCGGATGATGAAGCGGCTACGATAAATGCGCCGGATGGGGGTATGATTCCCCGGGGAACACCTGTTTTTGTTGGTACTGGGTGGAGTCCTTCCGACCTGGTATTTCGACCGGAGTTCCACTTGTCTCAGCGGCCTCGCGCTGGCTTGGTGAGTCTTGTACTTATGTTTTGAATTTGTATTTTGTACTTGTATAGGTTTTGAGCTGACTCGTTCACCTGTAGGCCGATGGAAAGCCGTTTCGCACTTTCTGGTCCTTGGCGGAGGTTCCGAAGGCCTTTAAAGCCCTTCGTGCTGATGAGGAGGCAATGGAGATCTGGTCACAGACGAGCCTAGCTGATTTCTGGCGTGCCATGGGAGGCACTTCGAGGAGAACGGGGATCAAACCCCGGCTGTGGGCTTTGTTGGAGCGGTGGTGGGATACCACCAACACCTTCCACATGACCTGGGGGGAGATCACCATTACCCCCTTTGAGTTTGCTATGATTACGGGTTTTCCTTTTTCCGAGAGGAATGTGACCTTTGATTTGGAGCTGACGTGGCGCTCGGCCGCTGCCAGGGCCTTGCTTGGCCCTGTTGTTGACTTGTTAGAGGACAACACCCATGCTTCCGTGACGGTGATTGTGGATGCTATCTGTGGTGTGGGTGTGTCCGCAGAGCAGAGGGTTAGGCTCTTCCTTCTAGCTTTGGTGAGCAGAGTTGTGGCCCCGAGTAGGAACAATCGGGTGCATATTAGATTCCTGTTAGTTCTGCAGGACTTGAGGGCTGTTTCGAGCTACAACTGGGGTGATTTGGCATATAACCACCTCTTGTACGAGATGAAGTGGTCCTCCCGGACTGCGCCGGAGAGTGAGCTTAGCATGGTCGCCCTGTGGAGTGTGTTGGAGGTATTGAAGACTCCTTGTACTTTGTGCCTTGTACTTGTATGTTTGTATTTGAACTTGACTGATGTTTTGCTTGCTTTTTGAAAGATTTGGATATATGAGCACTTTCCGACTTTGGCCCCGGATCGTACTGGAGTTGCGGCTTACCCGTATGCTGCTTCTTGGATAGGAGCGATGCGCAGGAGGGTGCCTTTGGCGGCCTCCCGCAGAGCTTGGAGAGTTCTACCTGCTCATGAGGTAATCTTTTTTGTACTGTTTTGCTGTCTTGTATTTGTATTTGTATTTGTATAGTTGCTTGAGTTGTCTGTTTTGCAGGTGGTGTGGCGTCCTTTTGCCAACGCGCCTGTACCTGCCTCGGCTGCTCGCGCCCATTTCTTGTCTGGACGGCGGGTTTTGCTTCCAGGGGTGTACCGCCATATGTGATATTTGGGGGAGCGAGTGTCCCTTCAGCACCATTCGGGGGACAGGCTTGTCCCCAAGGATCCACCGGAGCCCATGCTGGCGCCGGATGAAGATCTTGCCCGGCTCTATGTGAACACTAGGGGCGATGCGGTTTGCCGCTCTTGGAGGGATTTTGTACACAGGAAGAGTAGCTATGACGACTCCCTGAGGAGGCTGGCTCCACCAGTATGCTTCGTACTGCCGGTGAGCTTTTGAACTTTGTATCTTGTATTCTTGTATTCTTGTATGATTGTATGATTGTATGTAGGAGGAGGAGGTTGATCCTGAGGAAATTCCTCATGCTAATAGGATCCTCCGCTATGAGAACTCGGACGGGGAACAGGTGGAGGTGACCATTCGTGTAGCTTCTCCTCCGCACTAGGAGATCTTATGATGCTGTACCTGAGCATTATGCCGCTGTAAGTACTGTTGCATTTTCTTGAAACTGATTGTAATCTTGTATTTGGAAATTGATCTTGAATTTTGTATGCAAGCGCCTCGGGCGAGAGTGCGTCGCTGGATGCTCTTGATTGATTCTTGGAAGAGGCATTGTGCCAAGCTGACCCGGAAGCTTTATGGCCGGGACAGAGAGGTGCTTTACTTGATTTTGAAATTTGTATTCTGGAAATTCAAACTTGGATGTTGATTCTTGAAATTTGTATTTTGTATAGGAGCGCCGTCGAGATCGCAGAGGATCCGTTGACAGGGAGCCCCAGGCAGAGACGTCCTTGAGGCAGGAGGGACCGAGATTGGACCTGGGACAGGGGTCCGGTGCTGGAGCTCATCAGAGGCATTCGGATGCTGATAGGAGGGCTGCCTCTTTTGTACATGTGGATCCTACCGGGCATTCGTTTGGAGGTGCAAGCAGTTCGAGGCCCTTTGTTTCTCCTCCCGGTTACTACTTCGGAGGGAGTGGTCCTCAGCCTTGGGGTGCAGACTCATGGGCTTACTATGCAGAGATGGAGAGGATGCGTCAGGCTCAGATGTTTACGCCGTACCAGTACATGGCGATGCCGCTGCCTTATCAGTATCCCTCTCCTCACCAGGGAGTTCATCCCTCTCCTAGCACACTTCGTATCTCGGAGCATGATCCTAGTACCCCTGGGACAGAGCTGGATCGGGATCTGGAGCACCTCAGGAGGCGAAACAGGGACAAGGAGCCTGTGGTGGACGTCACAGCTGATGATGACTCAGACTGACCCTGCATGGTAGCGAGTTCCAGCTTGCCTGGGGTGATTTTGTATAGGCTGGATTGTATTTATATGGATTTGTATGGTTTGGAACTTGAATTTTTGTATGGTTGTATGGCTTTGAACTTGAATTGGTTTGAAATTTTTGAAGTTTTGGCTTTTGTATGTTTGAATGTTTGAAATTGTATGCGTTGTGTGTGCCTTGAAATTTGTAGCTATATGCATGTATGCTAATTTTGCAAAAAATTTGAAAAAATTTGCCCATTTTTTCGGGTGTACATACCCACTATAAGCCCCCACTTTGACTGAGGTTTTTTGGTGAGGAAAAGCGCAAGTCAAAGAATATTCAACTTTTGCTATGCATATGCAAACTCGACTTAGGACGCCGATCTAGGATTAAAATGCTTGAATTTTGAATAAATTGACCCGAAATCTGCCCGAAGCGTTGATCCGGACTGCTTGAATTTGCGCGGCTTGCGGCTTTGGAATCTTGGATAATGGAGGTTTGTACTTTGCGGTCTGAAACACTAAAGAGTGTGTACTCGGAGTCATAAAAGAGGGTGGTGGCCTCGTCCTTGGCTGCAGGCCCCTGCGCCTAGCCCAGGACATGGCGCCTGGCGCCAGTGTGCTGTCGTGCAAGCCGACTCTTGTATAAATAGGGAGTATTTCGGATCATTTCTTGCATCAATCCTTCCCTGCTATTCCTTGTATACTGCTTCCTCGCGAAAAAGAAGAGAGAATATGGCTATGCCCTTTGAAAATGCCTTGAACTCGTGGCTTGGTTCGCTAGGCAAGTTGGAGAAAAGGGAGCTTGATGGCATGCATCTTGGAGTGCTCGCCTCCTTCCGGTTTGTAAAGCTGGATGTGCACTTCATTCTTGCTGCTTTGGAGGCTTGGGATCCGAATCATCATGTTTTCCGCTTTGGGAATAATGAGGTATGTCCCCTCCCTGAAGAGTTTAGCGCCATATTGGGGTGGCCCATTATGCCGGAGCCATGCATGCCCAGTGTTGAAGAACACTTTTTCTTGAGTTTTGAAAGATATTTGGGCTTGAAGCCCCCATTTTTGAGTGTTGTTGTATATGGCAGAGGGGTGGATTTGTCCCTCCTTGTCCCCTACTTTGTTGGGCTTGATATTCCAAAAGTTTTCCGCTTGAGGGCCTTGAGTTCTTGCATCTTTGCTCGCTTCCTCTTTTTGAAGCAGGGGTTTGGCAATGGTGATTCCTCCCTAATAGAGATTGTAGAGCAGTTTGCTAATGGTTGGGACCCAATGCCGCTTGTGTAATATAGCGATTTGACTAAAATATTACCAATTTAGAATAATTATTATTACATCATATCTATTATTGCCATAGTTTATAAACTAATTTTTTTTTCCATACATAAAAAGTTTATAAAAAAAGAAAGAAAATAAAATAAAATAAAACAGATACACTTTTTCGGGAAAGTGGTTTTTGGCGGGAAAAAATCGCACCAGGAATTGACACGTGTCATTCCTAGTGTCTCTTTTAGTATATAGTAATAGATTATTTGTTTAATAGTTTGGTGGTACATATATTAGATAGATTATTTAATTAGATTTAGGGTTGATAAATTACTCAAAATGGCAAGTGTATCTCTTAAAGAAATACGGCCGAAAAAGGCAAGTGTATCTGTAGGGGGTTTTTTTGTGTCAAAACATGTTTCCTGTTCTACAAGAGGGCGGTTCTTTAGAAAACCGTAGAATTTTTGTACCTCGAAGGAGTCGCCACCAAACATTGTTTAAAGTCTCGTTTGGAAAGACCGCAAGTGACTCTATTTTGGATAAGGCCTTGAATCCTTGAAACGGATGGGTGAGATCTGGGCACGGGAACAAAATGCTTATTAGGCGAGCTTTAGAAATATTCAAGTACGTTGGCACAACGTTTTTTCGAAAATAAACCCTAGATTAGACTATGTGGGTTTGAATTAAGAGCAAATTGAATCTCTAATTGTATGGTGGTCACTTTGCTTTAAAAGGAACCTAAGGCCGGTTTGTCCAAAAATATCTTTGTTAAGCGTGATGTAACCTTTGTATTTTGTTGTATTTAGCATGTTGGTGATGAAAGCGATAAAGCAAATAAAGCAACATCACAATACTAAATAAAGTGCGGAATTAGTAAATACAAGACCCCCTAGAAAAGGATTAGGGAGTAGGTCCACATTGCCTAGAAATGGACTAGGCAAGTAAAGATGCGGAATTGAAAGTGCGGAATTGAAATTGCGGTATTGAAATTGCGATATTGAAAGTGCGATATTGAAATTGCGGTATTGAAAGGTGCGATATTGAAATTGCGGTATTGAAAGGTGCGATATTGAAATTGCAATATTGAAAGGTGCATAATTGAAATTTGTACTTGGGCACATGAGATTCGAACGTCAAGCGGCTCCTTAAAAATAAGTGCACCCGATACGAATTCAAAGCCAAAAATCTCAACTTGGGAGAGGTTGCTCAACCCAAATATCCTAGATTTTGCATGTTAAACTTGAACTTGAAAGCTTGAATATTGAAGTTTTGAACTTGAAATAATTGAAATTTGAACTTGAAATGATCCTAGTTTAGGGAAATAACTATGAATAACCCTAAACATGGCAAGATCTTTGAAAATTGAAGACTTGAACTTGTATATAGAAAATGGAGTTTTGAATCTCAAAAGACTAAACCTTTAAATGTTAAAAGGTGTTATCTTTGATTACCCCATGTTAGATGATGATTCTAGTCCAAGAGATGATTGTAAACAACTTGGACATCCTTGAATGTTGGAAAATTGTATTTTGTATTTTGAAAAAGTTTGTATTTTTGGAAAACATGTGTGATTGTTGCAAGTGGTGTTTTTGAATGAGTAAAAACACCAACTTGCTAATCATTTAGAAATAAAAGCAACATAGTTGATTAGAATGGGATTCAGATTTACCTAGTTAGGTTTAGGCAAGAGCTCCTAATTGCTTTTTTGAATTTAGGAATTTTGTATGTGTTTTTGAGGAGTTTTTGAGTTGTATTTTGAGGCGTAATGTCGAAATTACAACGTTGTACTGTTGTTCTCCTTCCATTGTGCTGAAAATGAGGGGTATTTATAGAAGGAATGGGTGCAAGGCGCCATCACACGTCAGCGCAAGGCGCTGGACCAGCCCTAGGCGCTGGTGACGTGGCTTGAATGCCGCCAAAGCAAGGACGGGGAATCGTCCTTGTTTCGTCTTGTAGTGTTGTACCTGTTGTACGAATAGTACTAGGTTTGGAGTTTTGTATTTGCTTGGAGGTTAAGGCATTGTTTAGCGTTTAAAAACAAGCCTTTCTCGGGTTTTTGAATTCCGGTTTTTGGGACGGGGCCCGGCATGCTCGGTTTTGTGGGTCGGCGACCGAATTTGACTTGCCTTATATGATTTTGAGTGGAAAAGGCCTAGTAAAACCAATGGGATGGTCTACTAGATGAGTTTGTACTCGGATTTTGAAATTAGATTTGGAAAGTTGTATTTTGTACCGAGAACCGAAAGGGGAACGGTCTCGGGGGTTGGATTTTGGGCCTTGAAATTTGGAAGTATTCTTAGCAATTGGGATTTCCGCCTGGAGTTATTCCAATCACCTAACAAGGATAATGGTATCGTCATCATCCCAAAGGGTAGACACAAATTAGGTGTCTATAGAAGCCCCCACTTTGACTGAGCGTTCGGTTAGGAAAGCGCAAGTCAAAGTATTTCGAAAGGGACGGAGAATGATCAAGATGTTTTGCAATCGAGACCACTCTTTTTACGCCGGTACCTGCATAAAACAGGCGTTAGAAAAAAGGATAGAGTCTACCTCGGTGCGGTTGGTGATGACTCCGGTTTGTACTTGTATTTTTCCGCCTTTAGTTCAGGACGGAGCTTGACATCGAAAATCTTGAATCTTGAATTTTTAAATCTTGAATTTTTGAATACCTGGAGTTACTCCGTTGGGGATGTGCTTTGCTGGGGATAAGAGCTTTTTGCTGGCCCTTAAAATTTGGAATTTCAACTGACTTTCCCGGAGCTTGGGTCCGTTGGGAGTTGAACGCCTGAGTCGTTGTATTTTTTGGACTTCGTATTCTTGAAATATGCATCTGTTTGTACTTAGAGATACAGGTGTATACCCGTATTTTCGATGGATGGCCTCATGCGATGTTTGATGCTTGGTGCGGAAGACCGTAGCAACAAAGGACGTGCAATCAGCACGGGAGACCGCGCGCGCTGCAGATTCGCGCATGCAGCAGGAAGCGCCGTGCGCTGGGGCGGCGCCTAGCGCGGGGCTGAGCTATAAAACCTCCCCTTGCCGTGCCATTTTGAGGCACACTCTCTTGAATTCTTTGCTCTTTTCTCTTAAAGGTCGATTAAGCTCTTCCCTTGATCTTGTTCTTGCCTTATCCATGTAAGTATTTCATGTTTTTGCTTATGAAATAACTCTAGGATTGCATGTAGTTTTGATTTTCTCGTACTTTTGAAATGATGCTTGTATGCTTAAACTTTTTGAATCTTGTAGAAGACTGTTTGATAGCCACTTGAACTTGAACTGTTGGAACTTGTAGTTTTGAATTTTTGAAAGTTTTCATGAATGTCTATTTTTTTTGTATCGGCTTCGGCATGGATAGCCTAGGCGTTGATGTAAAACTTGTATACCTGCTTTGGCATGGGTAGCCTAGGCGTTGGTGTTTGAACTTGTATACCTGCTTTGGCGTGCGTAGCCTAGGCGTTGGTGTTGAACTTGTGTACCTGCTTTGGCGTGGGTAGCCTAGGCGTTGGTGTTGAGCTTGTACCTTGAACTAGAAGTCCACTGGGGATTCGTCTTGAATTTGTTTTTTGACTTTGTTTAGGCTAGTATAGGATAGCCCCCAGTTTAGAATTTTGACACCTTGTACTCGACTTGATTTAGTATGCCTCGTCACACTCGGAGGAAGCTCGCCGAATCATCGGTAGTTCGAGCTGCTGAGGAGGACGCTTCGGATGATGAAGCGGCTGCAATAAACGCGCCCAACGGGGGTATGGTTCCCCGGGATGCGCCTACTTTTAGTGGTACTGGTTGGAGTCCTTCCGACCTGGTGTTTCGGCCAGAGTGGCACTTGTCTCAGCGGCCTCGCGCTGGCATGGTGAGTCTTGTATTGTGCTTTAAATTTGTATCTTGTACTTGTATAGGTTTGGAATTAACTCGTTCACCTGTAGGCCGATGGAAAGCCGTTTTGTACTTTCTGGTCCTTGGTGGAGGTTCAAAGGGCTTTTAAAGCTCTTCGTGCTGATGAGGAGGCCATGGAGATTTAGTCGCAGACGGGCCTGGCCGACTTCTGGCGTGCCATGGGAGGCTCTTCGATGAGAACGGGGATCAAGCCCCGACTGTGGGCGTTGTTGGAGTGGTGGTGGGATACCAGCAACACTTTCCATATGGCATGGGGGGAGATCACCATTACCCCCTTTGAGTTTGCTATGATCACAGGTCTTCCTTTTTCTGAGAGGAACGTGACCTTTGATCCGGAGCTGACGTGGTGCTCTGCCGCTGCCAGGAACTTGCTTGGCCCTGTTGTTGACTTGTCAGATGACGATGCCCATGCTTCTGTGACGGTGATTGTGGAGGCTATCTGCGGTGTGAGTGTATCCACGGAGCAGAGGGTTAGGCTGTTTCTCTTAGCCTTGGTGAGCAAAGTGATGGTCCCGAGCAGTAACGGTCGGGTGCACATCTGGTTCCTTTCCGTTCTGAGGGACTTGAGAGCTGTTTCGAGCTATAACTGGGGTGGCTTGGCATATAGCCACCTTTTGTATGAGATGAAGCGGGCCTCCCGGACTGCGGTGGGGAGTGACCCGAGCATGGCTGCTCTGTGGAGTGTGCTGGAGGTATTTAAGACTCCTTGTGCCTTGTACTTTGTACTTGTATGCTCGTATTTGAACTTGACTGGTGTTTTGCTTGCTTCTTGAAAGATTTGGATACATGAGCACTTTCCGACTTTGGTGCCAGATCGTACTAGGGATGCGGCTTACCCGTATGCTGCCCCTTGGATAGGAGCGGTGCGCAGTAGTGTGCCTCTGGCGGCCTCTCGCGAAGCTTGGAGAGTCCTACCTGCTGACGAGGTAATGTTCTTGTACTGTTGTGCCCTCTTTGTATTTGTATTTGTATTGTTTGCCTAAGTTGTCTGTTTTGCAGGTGGTATGGCGTCCTTTTGCCAACGCGCTCATACCTGCCTCGGCTGATCGTGCCCATTTCCTGTCTGGGCGGCGGGTTTTCCTTCCAGGTGTGTACCGCCATATGTGGTACCTAGGAGAGAGAGTGTCCCCTCAGCACAATTCGGGGGAGAGACTTATCCCTAAGGATCCACCAGGGTCCATGCTGGCGTTGGATGAAGAGCTGGCCCAGCTCTATGCGGAGGCTAGGGGCGATGCTGTTTGCCGCTCTTGGAGGGATTTTGTATACAGGAAGGGGAGCTATGACGACTTCCTGAGGAAGCTGGCTCCACTAGTACGCTTCGTACTGCCGGTGAGCTTTGAACCTTGTATTCTTGTATTCTTGTATTCTTGTATTCTTTGGATGATTGTATGATCGTATGATTGTATGATTGTATATAGGAGGAGGAGGTTGATCCTGAGGACATTCCCCATGCTGATAGGATCCTCCGCTATGAGAACTCGGACGGGGAAGAGGTGGTGGAGACCATCCCTTTTGCTTCTCCTCCGCACCGAAAATCATATGATGCTGTACCTGAGCATTATGCCGCTGTAAGTGCTGTTGCATTTTTTGAAACTGTTTGTAATCTTGTACTGGGGAATTGATCTTGGATTTTGTATGCATGCGCCTCGGGTGAGAGTGTGTCGCTGGATGCTCTTGATTGATTCTTGGAAGAGGCATTGTGCCAAGCTAACCCGGAAGCTTTCTGACTGGGACAGAGAGGTGCTTTTCTTGATCTTGAAATTTGTGTTTTGGAAATTTGAACTTGGATGTTGATTCTTGAAATTGTATTTTGTATAGGAGCGCCGTCGAGACCGTAGAGGATCCGTTGACAGAGAACCCCAGGCGGAGACGTCCTTGAGGCAGGAGGGGCCGAGCTTGGATCTGGGACAGGGGTCCGGTGCTGGTGCTCATCAGAGACATTCTGATGCTGAGCGGGGAACTTCCCCTTTTGTACATGTTGATCCCACCAGGCATTCGTTTGGAGGTGCAGGCGGTTCACGACCCTTTGTTTCTTCCCCTGGTTACTATTTCAAAGGAAGTGGTCCTCAGCCCTGGGGTGCAGATTCCTGGGCTTACTATGCAGAGATGGAGAGGATGCGCCAGGCTCAAATGTTTGGGTCGTACCAGTATATGCCGATGCCGCCGCCGTATCAGTATTCCTCTCCTCAGCAGGGAGTTCATCCCACCACTGGCACACTTCGTATCTCGGAGCAGGATCCTAGTACCCCAGGGACGGAGCTGGATCAGGAGTTGGAGCGCCTTAGGAGGCGAAATAGGGACAAGGCGTCTGTGGTTGATGTCACCGCTGATGATGACTCAGACTGACCATGCATGGTAGCGAGTTCCAGCTTGCCTGGGTTGATTTTGTATAGGCTGTATTGTATTGTATTTGTATGGATTGAAACTTGAATTTTTGTATGGTTTGTATGGCTTTGAACTTTGAACTGGTTTGTAAAATTTGAAGATTGGTTTTTTGTATGTTTGAATGTTTGGAATTGTATGCGTTGTGTGTGCCTTGAAATTTGTGGCTAGATGCATGCATGAGAAATTTGCCAAAAAATTTTGAAAAAAATTTGCCCCATTTTTTCGGGTGTATATGCCCACTATAAGCCCCCACTTTGACTGAGGTTTTTTGGTTAGGAAAAGCGCAAGTCAAAGTATATTCAACTCTTGCTATGCACATGCAGACTCGACTTAGGACGCCGATCTAGGACTAGAATGCTTGAATTTTGAAATGACCCGAAATCTGCCCGAAGCGTTGATCCGGACTGCTTGAAGCTGCGCGGCTTGCGGCTTTGGAATCTTGAATAATGGAGGTTGTACTCTGATGTCCGAAACACTAAAGAGTGTGTACTCGGAGTCATAAGAGAGGACGGTGGCCTCGTCCTTAGATGCAGGCCCCTACGCCTGGCGCAGGCTTGGCGTCTGGTGCTCGTGAGCTGTCGTACAAGCCGACTTTTGTATAAATAGGGAGCTTGTTGGATCATTTCTTGCATCAATCCTTCCCTACTATCATTGCATACTGCTTCCTCTCGAAAGAAAAGAAAATATGGCTGTGTCCTTTGAGAGTTCCTTGAACTCGTGGCTTGGTTCGCTAGGCAAATTGGAGAAAAGGGAGCTTGATGGCATGCATCTTGGGGTGCTCGTCTCTTTCCGGTTTGTAAAATTGGATTTGCACTTCATTCTTGCTGCTCTGGAGGCTTGTGACCCGAATCATCATGTCTTCCGTTTTGGAAATAATGAGGTATGTCCCCTCCCTAAGGAATTTAGTGCTATATTGGGGTGGCCCATCATGCTGGAGCCATGCATGCCCAGTGTTGAAGAACACTTTTTCTTGAGTTTTGAAAGGTATTTGGGCTTGAAGCCCCCACTTTTGAGTGCTGTTGTATATGGCAGAGGGGTGGATTTGTCCCTCTTTGTCACCTACTTTGCTGGGCTTGATGTTCCCAAAGTATTCCGCCTGAGAGCCTTGAGTTTTTGTATATTCGCTCGCTTTCTCTTTTCGAAACAGGGGTTTGGCAACGGTGATGCCTCCCTAATAGAAATTGTAGAGCAGTTTGCTAATGGTCGGGACCCAATGCCGCTTGTGATTGGCGAAACATTGATGGGTCTTGATATGCTGAAGTCGGACCCCTCTTCTTTGCCATCGGGAAGTCCGGTGTTACTCCAAGTAAGGATCTGGAGCTCTCTTGTATGTTGAATTTTGTACTTGTATTTGAATTTTGAATGTTGAATTTTGAAATGTGCTTCTTGTATACTCCCCAAGGTTTGGCTTATGGAGAGGCTCATGTTGGTGGCACCACCGGAGAACATGGCGAGCTATAATAGAAAGGGTTTCACTGTGCGACCCACGTTGTATGGCCGACTTTCATTGGATGAGTGGCGGTGTGCACTCTCTAGGGTTGAATCTTGTATAAGGTGGGTAGTTCCTTGGTGGGGAATTGCCGCAATGAGACATGCCCCTAGTTCTACTGCTTTGAGGGTGCCAAGCCTCACAATGCTGGTCTTCTACTCGCCTGCTCGAGTGATGAGACAATATGGCTTGAAACAAGAGATACCGGCCTGTACTGAAGAGAACCCAAAACCTGTTGTGCTGAATGCAAATCGACTTGAAGTTTGGAGGCGGTATTGGGTTGCCAAACCATTCTTAAGTATCCAGTTCCCACCTGAGTTAGTTACTCTGCCTGCGGGGTATATTGTATGGATGAGAGGCCTAAGCCAGAGGGACATTTCTTTCTCCGAACCAGCTAGAGTCCGAGGTTCTAGAGCTAGACGTCCTGCATCAACTGACTATGAGGAAGGTGACGGGAGTGTGGCCCATCCGGTGCTTGACCGTTCGGAATCCAAAGGAGGTTCGTCGTCCTCCCGTCTTGAAGGCTTGCAAGTTCCTTCACCCGCCGTTGGGCAAGGGGAAGATTGATGATTGATTGTGGGAGGAGCTAGGGGATAGTACTCAAGGTGCCAAGACTCGAGAGCATAGTCGCCCGACCCTAGATCTTTGAGGCTAAATGTGTTTGAAATTGTATTGGAAGGAATTGTGTTTGGAATGTGTTTGTAATGTGTTTGGAAGATGTGTTTAGAAGATGTGTTTAGGAAGTTAAAAGGCTTTTGAACTTTGCTTCACTTGATCTTGACTTTGTATTTGAATTAGCTTAGAAGGCCTTAGGTCCAAATAAAGAGTTACTGTGTTAAATTCCGCTTGAACATGCTTTGCTTTGAATTGGCACATTTGGAATAAAAACAACAACAATTTTGAGTTTTGAAATTTGAAATTTGATTTGATTTGATTTTTAGGATGCCCTTAATTGAGGAAATTTTGAATTTTTTGTATTAAGGTGGCCGGGCCTCGAAATGAGGTTGCCTACGTGTCCCGTTAGGGAATCAGGCCGGACGTAGTTCTGACTACTTTACAGGACCTGAATTTGGATTCTTGAATTTGAACATGGAACTTAGACATAGAACTTCTTGAGTTGATCGAGGTTGGTCAGAGATCTGAATTTTGTTCCGTCGATGTCCGTTAGTTCAACTGCTCCCCCGGAGAGGATTTTCTTGACAATGTATGGGCCTGCCCAGTTGGGTTTAAATTTTCCCCTTGGGTCCATGGTGCTTTTGCGAAGGGCTTTCGGGACAAGCTCGCCTTCCTTGATGTTTCGGGTTCTGACCCTTTTGTTGAAATGTCTGGCCACTCGGCACTGATAGACTTGTACATGGTGAGCGGCTTGAAGCCGTCGCTCATCGAGCATGACTAGTTCGTCATATCTGGCTTGTACCCATGCAGCTTCTGGGATTTTGCTTTCGAGGACTATCCTTAGAGAAGGTATCTCTAGCTCGATAGGTTGTACTGCTTCCATTCCATAGACCAATGAGAACGAAGTCGCACCAGTTGAAGTGCGAATTGAAATTCGATATCCCCACAATGCAAAATGCAGCTTCTGGGGCCAGTCCTTGTAATTGGTAGTCATTTTCATAATGATGGTCTTGACATTCTTGTTGGCTGCTTCGACTGCCCCATTGGTTTGTGGGCGATAAGGTGAAGAGTGATGATGTTGAATCTTGTACACAGTGAATAGATCTTCACACTCTCCTTGAAAATGGGTTCCCTGGTCACTGATGAACTCGTGAGGAACGCCGTATCTGCATATGATGTTTTCTTGTATGAACTGGGCCACTTGCTTGGAACCCAATACTTTGAATGACCTGGCCTCGACCCATTTGGTGAAATAGTCGATGGCGACCAGTATGAACTCATGACCCCCGGTGCCGGTTGGAGTGACTTTTCCGATGACGTCGATACCCCAGGCTGAGAATGGCCACGGTGATGATTGAGATTATAGTAGTGATGGAGGAATGTGCTTTAGATTCGCACACTTCTGACATGTAGGACATTTCTTGACAAAGAAGTAGCAGTCCCGTTCGAGGGTAGTCCAATAGTATCGTGCCCTGATGATCTTGAGGGCTAGCATTTTCCCATACATGTGGGTGCCACAGACTCCAGCATGTATGTTGTCCATGACTCTTTGAGCTTCGTGCTTGTCAACACATCGGAGGTTAGGACCGCCAAGGGACCTTTTGTATAGAACGCCGCCTTCTGTGACGAAATTGGCTGATTGTAATCGTATTGCCCTTCGATTTTTGCTTGAAAAGTGCGGGGGATACTCTGAATTTTGTAGATACCTTTGAATGTCTGTAAACCAAGGCTCATCTTCGTCTTGCTCGACGTCGTCAATAGCATGGACATATGCTGCTTCTTGACGGGTTTCAATTGTAAGTGGCATTTCAGCCATGCTGCTTGGAATGTTGATCATTGAAGCCAGTTTTGCCAGTGCATCGGCGAATTGATTCTCCTCTCTCGGGAGGTATGTAGAGCGAAGCTCTTCTATTTGTTCAGACAGCTGTTCAAGATAGGACTGGTATGGAGCTAAACTCTCGCTTCTTACTTTCCATTTGCGGAAATTTGATTGATGATTAGGGAGGAATCCCCGTACACTCGAAGTTTCTGGACGCCTAGTGCTAAGGCGGCTTCCAGGCCCATGATGCATGCTTCATATTCTGCCGCATTGTTTGTGACGTTGAATTGTAGTTTTGCTGACATCGGAATGCGTGTGCCGTCTGGAGCTACTAGGATTACTCCAACACCACATCCGTTCTGGTTGGAAGCACCGTCAAAATGCATTGACCAACTGTCGTCACTGGTCATTAAGATTTGCTCGTCGGGTAAGTCGTAATCTTCCTCTTCTGCCTTGACAGGACAATCGGCTAGGAAATCTGAGACTGCTGAACCCTTGATAGACTTTTGTGGAATGTATTTGAGGTCGAATTCTGTTAGCATGACCAACCATCTGGACAACCGCCCGTTGAGTGCTGGTTTTTCGAATAGATACTTGAGAGGATCAACTTTGCTGATCACATGTATTGTATAGGAGAGCATGTAGTGCCGTAGTTTCTTTGTGGCCCAAACCAAGGCGATGCTGAGTTTCTCGAGCTGAGTGTATTTGGTCTCGTACTCGATCATCTTTTTGCTTATGTAGTATACGGCGTTCTCCTTGCCTTCAATTTCTTGGGCAAGCATAGCCCCCACTGCTGAATCGGTTGTTGTGAGGTAGAGCCTGAGGGGAATCCCTGGTATGGCTGGCTTTAGTAGTAGTGGGTTGGAAAGGTAGCTCTTGATTGTTTCGAACGCATGCTGACAGTCGTCATCCCACACCTTGGGCTCGCTTTTTCGGAGCTTTCGAAATACTGGTTCACAGATCATTGTGAGTCTTGAAATGAACCTGCTGATATATTGTAGTCTGCCGAGAAAACCCCAAATTTCCTTTTCATTCGTTGGTGGTTGCATCTCGAGAATTGCTTTGATTTTTGAAGGATCAGCCTCTATGCCTCGAGAGCTGATAACATATCCGAGTAACTTGCCTGACGTTACCCCGAACGCGCACTTTTGAAGATTGAGCCTCATGTTGTATTGTCTGAGCCTGTTGAAAAACTTTCGAAGTACCGAGGTATGCTCGTGCCGTTCTTTGGATTTGACAATCATGTCGTCGACATATACCTCGATTTCCCTGTGAATCATATCGCTCATGACGGCTGTGGCTGTTCTTTGATAAGTTGCTCCTGCGTTCTTTAGTCCGAACGGCATAACTGTATAGCAATATGTACCCCACTGAGTAATGAAGGTTGTTTTCTCCATGTCTTCCTCTGCCATGGGAATCTGATTGTAGCCTGCATACCCGTCCATAAAAGAGAGTAAGGCGTGATTTGCGGTGTTGTCGACCAAGATGTCGATGTGAGGCAATGGAAAACCGTCATTAGGGCTGGCCTTGTTAAGATCCTTGTAGTCCACACACATTCGTACTTTTCCATCTTTCTTTGGAACTAGGACGACATTTGCGATCCATTCTGGATATTTTGCTTCTCGAATAAACCCGACCTCTAACTTCTTGGAGACCTCTTCTTGAATTTTTAGGGAAACATCCGGTTTCATGCGACGGAGTTTCTGCTTGATGGGTTTTGAACCTGGAATAAGGGAAATTGTATGATGACCGATGCTTGGATCAACCCCTGGCATATCATGATATGACCATGCGAAGACGTCTACATACTCTTAAAGTAGCTTGATAAGATTGTCCCGCTCTGCTTGAGAAAGAGTTAAACCAATCTGAACTAGTTTTGAGTCACTGCTGTTAGAAAGGTTGATTTTTTCTGTTTCGTCAATTATGGGCGTCCTGTTTTCATGATTTTCGATAGCTTTTAGAAATTCAAAGTCAGTTTCTTGTAAAGCAAAGTTGTTTGGATTAGGATTGTGTTTTGAATTAGGACTCGAAGAGTAAGTAGAAATTGAAGTCTTATTGAAATCGGCAATCATTACATCGACTGTTTTGACTTGAAGCTCGGCCTTTAGAGGCTCTTGATTGATGCAAGACTCTAGTTCTAGACACCTAGATTCATTCCTAGACTAAGAAATTGAAAGACAGACTCTGGACCTGGACAAAGATACTAATCGTAAAGATAGTTCTCAGGGTATTCCCAGACATCTGCGCCATAATCGTCATAATCATCGAAGACGGGGCTGCATGCACAGACTTTCAAGACTTGGTCCCAGACTTGATTCCATGTGCTGTAAGGAAATGCGGCGAACTTGCCCTTGCATGAAGTGTTGAGCCCTAAGAGGAACATTCTCACTATTTTGCCCTATGGCAGCTCGGGCTGAAATGTACGAGCGGAGATTGCCCATCTGTGGTAGTATTCTTGAATGCACTCATCCTTTTCCTGGCGTACAGCCGGCTTTTTCTTGATGAGAGTGTCCCAGAAGCTTGAACCTTTGAGGGTGAGGCAGGCAGGGCCATCTAGTATTTCCTCGAACCAAGGCTCTCCGAATAGTAGGTCGAAGTTAGTAGGCACATCGGTTACCAGGAACTCAGCATTGTCGTAATAGGTGTCAAAGGAGAAAACCAGCTCAAGGACTCCCAAGACTTTGTATGTGACACCCTGGAGTTTGACAGTTTGTTGGGCACTCAGCATGAGATCGTACTCGGAGAACCCTAAAGCCTTCAAGGTGGCGAGTGGACAAATTTTGTCTTGGATGTCAGTGGTTACCCTCGGTTCGGGGATCACCCAGTTTTGAGCACTCGGAAGTAGATGGCAACAACTTGGAACCATCAGCTCATAACCTGGCTTGTATATCGTGGAGATCAGATTGCATGGAAACTCCTCTTCTTCATCTTCGCAGTCATAGGAGATGGCTTGTACAGATGGGGTTTGCTTAGCCCCGGGTGGTAAAGGTAAAGTCTTGTTGTCGACCATGTTCTGGATCAAGTGCTTGAGCTTGTAGCAGTCCTCGATGTCATGACCCTTCCCTTGATGATGTTTGCAATGAGCTGCCGGATCCCAACTCTTAGATCTTTTGTCAACTGGAGGATCGGGTGTTGGACCGATTGGTGCTATGACTTGTTTTTTAACCAGCCTATCAAATGCCTCACTGTAAGACATCCCGAGGTTTGTGAAGACTCTTTGTGGTCTGCCTTGATAGCTGCGCTGATTAGCATTGCTTTTGAAGTTGTTTTACTTTGAACCTTGAGGAGCCTCTAGGGCGTTAACCTCATGAACTTTGTGTGTTGTCTCAGGTCTCTTTCCCTTCCACTTGTCAGTTTGTGGAGCTGGGGCTGCGGGTGCTTTCATTAGTTCATCCTCTATGTCGACCCCGATGTCGTAGGTTCTCTTGAAGCTTTCTAGGCCTAGGTACTTCATGTGAGCATTGTACTTTGGAAGAAGACCGGCAATGAAGATCTTGACTAATTCTCTCTCGGGGGGCCGGGTTACCATTTGGGATGCCATTTCTCTCCATCGGTTGAGGTAAGTAGTGAAGCCTTCCTGAGGCCCTTGCCTGAGAACTTCCAGTTCCCTTAGAGTGGTTTGAAGTTGAATGTTGGGTTGATATTGCTCCATGAATGCTCGAGCAACTGCCTCCCATGTATTTGTTTGATGTTCCTTGAGTGAATAGTACCACTTATGGCAGACAGGTTCCAGAGACATAGGGAATACCACTGGGTATAGCTCGAGTTCGACCCCCTTGATGGCCATTGTAGCTCTGAAATTCTTGAGATGGTACTTGGGATTGTCAGTTGATTTGAACTTTGGAATGTCATTGGCGGAGAATTTGTCTGGCAGATTCGCCCTCCCCTTGAGGTTGTCCTCCATTGAGGTGTCAAAGTAGTTCTCTGGATTAGTAACCTTACTGACAAGACTCTCGATCTTCTTGGTTAAGTCATCAGTGGGCGCGCCCTGTTCCACGACACCCAATCGGTTGCTTATGCTCTCCACATTAGCACTGAGGCAAACGAAAGCCGTTAGGAGTTGAGCGAGTTGTTCAGAGGCAGACATTTGGATTGTTTCTTGAGTGGGACTGGGAGTTTGATTTGTAGGAGATGAACTGGTTGCTCGTTCGATGCCGGCTATGAGGGAAGCTAGGGCTGATGGATTTCTTTTCAACCTTTCTCCTCTTCGACGAACCCACAGGATCTTCGGACTCCTAGTTAGAACATACCATATGATTTTAGAACTTGGACTTCCCGACACATGATATGATATGCATGCAATGAATGAGACCTAGACTTTGACTCTAAGTGCCACTCCGAAGATTCGGGATTTTGGATTTTGTACTTGTATTCGGGATTTGCAACCCGTTGGAAATGTTTGAGAGGAGCGTTCATTCTTTTGTGAAAGTTGGCTCTTGTACTAGAACTTGGAATATCGAAAAAGGAATATTTCGACCTATTGGAAATTGGACTTATTTGAAGGGAATTTCAACCCGCTCAAGAATTTGGAAATTGGACTAGAAAATTGAATTTTGTATTATTTCAAGGGAATTTCAACCCGTCAATATTTTAGGGGGATTTCAACCCATTGGACTTGGAGTATTTGAAGGGAATTTCAACCCGATTGAAAAGGGAATTTACTTTGTATTATTTCACAGGAATTTCAACCCGTCAATATTTTGGGAGTTTCAACCCATTGGAGCAGGAATATTTGAAGGAAATTTCAACCCGCTCGAGAATTGGAATTTGTATTATTTCAGGGGAGTTTCAACCCGTTGGAAGATTGGACTTGTATTATTTTAGGGGAGTTTCAACCCGTCGATAGGATTTGAACTTGTATTATTTTAGGGGATTTTCAACCCGTTGAATGGAATCTCGAACTTGTATTATTTCTGGGGAGTTTCAACCCATCGGAAATGTTTTGAATTTTGTATTGGGGAGCAATGGAAAGCAAGATTTCTTTGTAGCTTGAAGATGAAATTGGAATTTGAATTTGGCTTGAAATTTGAACTTCGAAATGGAAAGGACACACTTTTGTATGGGGCTTTGTATTTGAAAAATCCGGCATTATGCCGCCGTGGATTGGAAACATTGAATTTAGGAACTTGAAAGTTCGGCATTATGTCGCCGTGGACTTGGAATCTTGAAGTATAGGGCTTGAGGTTTGAAATGTAGAATAGAAAAGTCGGCATTACGACGGTATGAATTTTGAATTTGATCCTTGAAGCTTTGAAATTTTGAAAGGTCGAGTTGGGAAGTTGGCATTATGCCGGTATGGGCTCGAATATTTGAACTTGAGACTTTGAGGTTGGAATTGGAAAATTGAGTTTAAGGTTTGAAGACCTGAATGTTTGAAATAGGGAATCCGGCATGACGCCGTTGGATTTGAACTTGAAACTTGAAACTTGAAATTTGAACTAGCAAAATCCGGCATTATGGCGCCGTTGGATTTGAGGTTTGAGTTTGGAAATGGAAATTTTGACTAGAAGATCCGGCATTATGGTGCCATTGGATTGAGTATTGACTTGAAACTTGAGACTCGAAATTTGAACTAGAAAGTCCGGTATTATGGCGCCGTTGGATTTGGATTTGAAAATTGAGGTTCTAGAAAATTCGGATTTAAACTTGAAACTCGAAATTTGGACTAGAAAATCCGGCATTATGATGCCGTTGGATTTGAACTTTGAATGTTGAGGTTTGGACTTGAAAATAGGGATTGAATTTGAAATTTGGACTAGAAAATCCGGCATTATGACGCCGTTGGATTTGAACTTTGACTTGAAAACTTGAGGTTTGAATTTGCAAATTTGGATTGAATTTGAAACTTGAAATTTGGACTAGAAAATCCGGCATTATGACGCCGTTGGATTTGAACTTTGACTTGAAAACTTGAGGTTTGAATTTGAAATTTTGGATTGAATTTGAAACTTGAAATTTGGACTAGAAAATCCGGCATTTTGACGCCGTTGGATTGAATTTTGAATTTGGAAACTTGGAATTTGGACTTGAAAATCCGGCATTATGACGCCGTTGGATTGAATTTTGAATTTGGAATTTGGAATTTGGACTTGAAAATCCGGCATTATGACGCCGTTGGATTGAATTTTGAATTTGGAATTTGGACTCGAAAATCCGGCATTATGACGCCGTTGGATTGAATTTTGAATTTGGCATTTGTGCGTGAGGCGTGTTTAAGGGTTTTGAATCAAATGGAGTGACACTCCTAAAGACCCTAAAATAGGTGATTTAGATGCATGAGGTTGAAATGATGCTCCTAGGGGTTTGGTTTCCTAGTTGGAGGCTAATTGGTTTTGGCAAGCTAGAACTCGAGGTTAGCCATTCACGCGTGCAAAGACGCCCACACAATGCACAAGTAACACGTTGTCACACTAATCATGAATATGAATGCGACATGCAAAGTTCTCAACCTAAGGTCGGTCTAAGTTTTGTACGATGCAAGTGGTCGGCTTTGGGTGTCAAAAGGTACTTGGCTAAGAGACAGATCCGGCGACAAGCTTTCACATCCACCTAAGGAAAGTGTGTGTCGGCAGACGGCCTCCATACTTGACATCGGGAATGTCAAGTAAATGCCAAGCTTCGGTAGGCGCGGAAATGGTCACACACTTTGGTCGGGAACCGTATGGAGAGTCACCATTTCGTTGCCCCCGGGGCTAGCCCGAATGTAGAACACATCCGTCTGGACAAAGGTAGAAATTCATTTTGCACAATATGGTTTTCGAAAAATGCATGAAATGCCTAGAAATTGAAATTGAAATCGTACTTGAATTTGTATTTGTAAAGCTCGTTTTTTGGCACTTGTTCACGAGGTTTGGGAGAGTCCTTCTAGATTCAAAAATAGACTAACTCCCAACACGAAAAGTTGAGCAAAAGTGGGCAACAAGCCACTGTGAGCCACTGTCCTGGATGCAAGCAGTGGCGTTGGGCGCAGGGGCTGCGCCTGGCGCCAGTGTTGGCATCCAGTACTTAAGTAGATCAGTGGCTTGTTGCTCGAAATCTGCCCGCATTTTCGAATTGAAATTAGTAGATTCCTCAGTGGAGTCGCCAGAATTGTAGGGGGTTTTTTTGTGTCAAAACTTGTTTCCCGTTCTACAAGAGGGCAGTTCTTTAGAAAACCGTAGAATTTTTGTACCTCGAAGGAGTCGCCACCAAACATTGCTTAAAGTCTCATTTGGAAAGACCGCAAGTGACTCTATTTTGGATAAGGCCTTGAATCCTTGAAAGGATGGGTGAGATCCGGGCACGGGAACAAAATGCTTATTCGGCGAGCTTTAGAAATATTCAAGTACGTTGGCACAACATTTTTTCGAAAATAAACCCTAGATTAGACTATGTGGGTTTGAATTAAGAGCAAATTGAATCTCTAATTGTATGGTGGTCACTTTGCTTTAAAGATTGATTTAAGGAACCTAAGGCCGGTTTGTCCAAAAATATCTTTGTTAAGAGTGATGTAACCTTTGTATTTTGTTGTATTTAGCATGTTGGTGATGAAAGCGATAAAGAAATAAAGCAACATCACAATACCAAAAAAAGTGCGGAATTAGTAAATACAAGACCCCCTAGAAAAGGACTAGGGAGTAGGTCCACATTGCCTAGAAATGGAATAGGCGAGTAAAGATGCGGAATTGAAAGTGCGGAATTGAAATTGCGGTATTGAAATTGCGATATTGAAAGTGCGATATTGAAATTGCGGTATTGAAAGGTGCGATATTGAAATTGCGGTATTGAAAGGTGCGATATTGAAATTGCAATATTGAAAGGTGCATAATTGAAATTTGTACTTGGGCACATGAGATTCGAACGCCAAGCGGTTCCTTAAAAATAAGTGCGCCCGACACGAATTCAAAGCCAAAAATCTCAACTTGGGAGAGGTTGCTCAACCCAAATATCCTAGATTTTGCATGTTAAACTTGAACTTGAAAGCTTGAATATTGAAGTTTTGAACTTGAAATAATTGAAATTTGAACTTGAAATGATCCTAGTTTAGGGAAATAACTATGAATAACCCTAAACATGGCAAGATCTTTGAAAATTGAAGACTTGAACTTGTATATTGAAAATGGAGTTTTGAATCTCAAAAGACTAAACCTTTAAATGTTAAAAGGTGTTATCTTTGATTACCCCATGTTTGATGGTGATTCTAGTCCAAGAGATGATTGTAAACAACTTGGACATCCTTGAATCTTGGAAAATTGTATTTTGTATTTTGAAAAAGTTTGTATTTTTGGAAAACATGTGTGATTGTTGCAAGTGGTGTTTTTGAATGATTAAAAACACCAACTTGCTAATCATTTAGAAATCAAAGCAACATAGTTGATTAGAATGGGATTCGGATTTACCTAGTTAGGTTTAGGCAATAGCTCCCAATTGCTTTTTTGAATTTAGGAATTTTGTATGTGTTTTTGAGGAGTTTTTGAGTTGTATTTTGAGGCGTAATGTCGAAATTACGACGTTGTATTGTTGTTCTCCTTCCATTGTGCTGAAAATGAGGGGTATTTATAGAAGGAATGGGTGCAAGGCGCCACCACACGTCAGCGCAGGGCGCTGGACCATCGCAGGGCGCTGGTGACGTGGCTTGAATGCCGCCAAAGCAAGGACGGGGAATCGTCCTTGTTTCGTCTTGTAGTGTTGTACCTGTTGTACGAATAGTACTAGGTTTGGAGTTTTGTATTTTCTTGGAGGTTAAGGCATCGTTTAGCGTCTAAAAACAAGCCTTTCTCGGGTTTTTGATTTCCGGTTTTACGGGACGGGGCCCGGCATGCTCGGTTTTGTGGGTCGGCGCCCGAATTTGACTTGCCTTATATGATTTTGAGTGGAAAAGGCCTAGTAAAACCAATGGGATGGTCTACTAGATGAGTTTGTACTTGGATTTTGAAATTGGATTTGGAAAGTTGTATTTTGTACTGAGAACCGAAAGGGGAACGGTCTCGGTGGTTGGATTTTGGGCCTTGAAATTTGGAAGTATTCTTAGCAATTGGGATTTCCGCCTGGAGTTATTCCAATCACCTAACAAGGATAATGGTATCGTCATCATCCCAAAGGGGAGACACAAATTAGGTGTCTACAGTATCCCTTCAATAAATACGAAGGGAGTATTTAAAAGCAGTTAAATAGTGAAACAATATAATACGCATGCTATTATATGACGGATAAATCTAAATCGTAGTACCGGAGAAAAGAAATCAAACATATAACAACGTGTTTCTTTTTCTATTTTGCTTGCATATGTATGTACCTGTCTAACCACATCTCTGCCCAACCGATTTGCAGTAATTATAAGAATTCTCGATTAAAATCTTCGATTGTTGGTGGAGGTAGCACCCACGAAAAAGCTTTATTTTCGAAGGTTGAGAATGTTTTATCCATGCCCTGACCACGTCTGTTAGACTGCATATACGTAAACTGTTTTAAATTCAAACACAATATGAGTTTATTATTATACTTCATGCATTCCATAAATATCGTACCATAGTTGACTTTTACTCATCCTCTAACACATTACTTTGACTCTTAATGATGTGACCTAAAGAGCGCCACTTGGCTGTACCATAAAAGCCTAGAAAGAAGGCCCAAAGGCCCACCAGCAGGCATACCACGAATTGTCTCATAAACTCGCATACACACGCAGGACTAAGACCCATCAGTAGGTCATGAGACCCATTTGCTCAGGAAGAGCCTGTCCTGCTATTCTCTAAGAAGCCCCAAACGCTTTAGAGGCCCACCGGGTCTAAATCAAGTCCCCAATATAACAGGACACGTGTCCCGATCTTGCAAAACATCCAATCATGCAGCTATGAGGGACCAATTCCCAAGAAACCCTAGCACTATAAATAGTGCAGATCCCTAGGTAAAAGGGCATTCAATTCATTCCCACCAACAAAACTATCTTTGCTCTGCCTTCTCTCTACATATTACTTCTCTCTCTAGCTTATACTTACTTAAGCATCGGAGGGAATATTCCTACAGGAATATTCTTGTTTTGCAGGTTGCCAGAAGTTCGTGCCAGCTCATACTTGATACCTCCGAGGAACGCGTGACACGTCATCACCGTAAACGATCCCACAACACTTAATATCTCAAATCTTGTGTAAGTAAAAATTATCAACAAATAATATATATATATATATATATATATATATATATATATATATATATATATATATATATCGATACGAATCTAACATGACCTCGCATGACTACAATTTTCTTACGCACGAATCACAAAAAGTGACCAATGTCGTAGTGTGAATAGTGTAAAAAAAGTCAAATGGTGCAATAGTTACGGAACGGAAAAAGAAACTTTTTTTTAATACGAACTACTCCGCACATCATTTCACCAAAGTACCTATATATAAACAAAATTTTTGTTTTTTTAAAAAAAATACTCAATATTACCCCATACACCCAATTTGACCATATGGGTCATTACTCATTAGCCCATATCGTTTAAAAATGTTCTTAAATGTTTAAGTTAAATATTGTGAAAATTTTTATAAAAAATATTATTAAGTAACCTCAGCAGCTACTGTTAAAATTGTGTTCGTGAGTAACTTTATCATGATTATTTTATCCAAAAAAAAAAATCTTTATTAATATTATTGATTTCATTTTAAAATTACATATGGAGTATTGTTAAAGAATACCGTCAATTTCATTCAAATATAATTAAATACCGTCAATTCTACCAAATGAACTAACTCCCAAAATATTTTCTTTAAAATTCCATTAAAAAATTAACTTTAATGGCTAAAACTTTTAAAATGATAAGTCACCAGAACTATTTTGGCTAGAAAACTCTTCGTTGATATCTCCTATCTGTTGCTCTCTCAATAACCCTTTCTCTCACTTCTTCGTTGCTCTCTCCTTCAGATCTGAGCAAAAATGGCGACTACTTTCCCCACCTGTCTCTCCTCCCTGTTGTTTCCTCTCTAGATAATCAACTGCTCACCATTACCTCAACACTCCCTACTCACTATATAGTCTTATTTCAAAATTTCCTGCTCACTCCCCGACGAACGCCGACGATTGCAACCGACAACGACTTACGGGTGTGTTCCTGCACTGAAGTTAGATTATCTATGGTGTTGGGTTTCCTGTGAGGTACACATCACCTAATCTGAAAGTCATTTGGCCGCGGATGTTAGTGGTAATGTTTAATTTTATTATCTATTAGTTTTTATATAGACTTAATTTGTTTTGGGTATCAGTGATTATTTTGAAATTTATGTGCTTGCATGTGGGTGAAAGTGATTCGATGGTAGTCAACGCCTATTCTCACAGGATTCGGGTTTTGATATAATGTTTGTGCATCTTAGAGATGTTAGGTTATGATACATATAAATCATATATATTTCATGCGGAAAAACCATAAAGCTAGGAATCCAAATTAATTGCCACATAACAATTAGCATAATTTAGGATACATACATGTGAAGCGTGCCTTCCCTAGCTGCTCCCGAACCGAACAAGAACAAGTTTAGGACTCCAAGTGTCGTCCCTCCGTAGATAGTCCACATCACGTTCGGATCCGCCTTAGATTTAATTAACTAGAATTGCACCTAAGGTTTTATGTTATTCGAATAATTTGAGGCAAAATTAACGTTAGTTTTAATCCTTAAAACTATGTGAATACTTGAAATTATGTGTTCATAAATTGTGAATGCCATCACATATTTATAGGGTTGGAATAATGGAATTAGAAGTCTACTAGGTTTCAATTAATCTAATCCTATTAGAATTAGACATTAATTAAAACTAGTAACTTTAGGAAATTAATCTTTTAATCTAATCCTAATTGCTTAAGGATTTGATGCATGCACGAACTTCAACACACACACGCGCACGGCCCACAAGGGGCACTTGCCATGCGCGCGCGCGGAGAAGCCCACAGCGCTGCATCCCACGAGCTTTGGGCGCGCCTGTTGCCATGCGCGCTGGGCCTGGCCTTGCGTGCTGCTTGGCTGGGCCTGCGTGCCTTGGCTGCTGTTGCGTTGCCTTGCGCGTTGGGCTTGCTAGGCGTGGGCTGGCCTTGTGCTGGGCCTTACGTCTAGCAAGCTCGTCCGATGTTTATTTCGTACGACGCGCTTCCGATTAATTTTCCGATTCCATAATTCATTTCCGATTCGAACAATATTTAATAATTCCGATTCCGGAATTAATTTCCGTATCGAACAAATATTTAATATGTCCGATTCCGGAATTATTTTCCGATTCCGATAATATTTCCTTTTGTGACAATATTTCCGTTTCCGGCAATATTTCCGATTCCGGCAATATTTCCATTTCCGATAATATTTTCCGATACGTACCATGTTTCCGTTTCCGGCAACATATACGACTTAGATAATATTTGTATTTCCGATACGATCCATATTTTCGTTTCCGGCAATATCATCGTTTCCGGAGTATTCATAATTTGCCTTTGACGATTTCAGCTCCCACTGGAACCGAGATCCGTCGATTTCGAATATCCATAAATGGAGTATTTAATTCTTTTAAATACTTGATCCGTTCATGTACTATTTGTGTGACCCTATGGGTTCAGTCAAGAGTAAGTTGTGGATTAATATTATTAATTCCACTTGAACTGAAGCGGCGTCTAGCTAGGCATACAGTTCACTTGATCTCACTGAATTATTAACTTGTATAATTAATATTGAACCGCATTTATTAGACTTAGCATTAAATGCATACTTGGACCAAGGGCATTATTTCCTTCAGTCTCCCACTTGTCCTTAGGGACAAGTGTGCATTCCCTAATTCCTTTGTCGCTTGATGCTTGCTCATGAACATAAGGTAAGAGTTGTCATCCTTATTATGTCCAGTGGTGTTTCTCGGTTTCAGAGTTCAACTGATCAAATAAACAGATAATCATAGCCTATCATTCATTTGAGCACGACCATGCATTTTACAGTTTCTAGCTCTCCGAGTGGCCTTGTACAACTTTCAGCATCTCATCCCGATTTATGTGAGGACAATCCCAATCTTGTGATCTTGATATTAGACTTTGTTTGATAGGTGATTACCCGAGCATTGCCTTCATAGCCTCCTTTTACGGTGCGACGGTTGACAACGTCAAAGTAACCAGTTCTCAAACAAGTAATCTCAAATCACTCAGGTATTGAGGATTAGTGTCTAATAATTTTAATGAAATTTACTTATGGCCGATTTTCATCTCTTACAGTAAAGTTTCATAGGTCTGTCCGATACTAGTCTTCCCAAAGTAAGTATCTATGCAAATGATTACGACATTGCCATGTCCACATAGTTCAAGAAACAGAACTACTAGTCATCTTGCATTCTAGTCGACTAACGTTTTCTATGCGTCCATCTTTATAGAAAACTCCGACCAGGGACCATTTTCAACTTTTGATATTCAAGTTTACTTGATAGACATTTCTTAGTCACAGGACTGGTCCTGACAGTCTATCTTGAATATATCGTCAAATTGAAGGGACTCGTCATTTAATAGACCACAAATTAAATGGAAAAATGAATTCTATTCATTTATATGAATGGTTAACCAATAAAGTTTTACAAAGTATTAAACTCTAAAACTTTAAAACATTAAATAAGGACATCAAATCCATTCTCCAATATGTTTGATTCCCATAGCTACAGTGTGCGAGTTGTGCTTCGCCTGCGGCAGAGATTTAGTTAATGGATCTGAGATGTTGTCGTCAGTTCCAATCTTGCTTATCTCGACTTCTTTTCTTTCAACGAACTCTCGTAGAATGTGAAATCTACGAAGTACATGCTTGACTCTCTGGTGGTGTCTAGGCTCCTTTGCCTGTGCAATAGCTCCATTATTATCACAATACAGGGCTAATGGTCCTTTAATGGAGGGGACTACACCAAGTTCACCTATGAACTTATTTAGCCAAATAGCTTCCTTTGCTGATTCATGTGCAGTAATGTACTCCGCTTCAGTTGTAGAATCCGCAATGGTGCTTTGCTTAGCACTTTTCCAGCTTACTGCACCTCCGTTGAGGCAGAAGACAAACCCAGACTGTGATCTGAAATCATCTTTGTCGGTTTGGAAACTTGCGTCCGTATAGCCTTTAACAATTAATTCATCATCTCCACCATAGACAAGGAAATCATCTTTGTGCCTTTTAAGGTACTTCAGAATATTCTTGGCAGCAGTCCAATGTGCCTCTCCTAGGTTTGAGTGGTATCTGCTCGTAGCACTAAGTGCGTACGCAACATCCGGGCGTGTACATATCATAAAATACATTATTGAACCAATCAATGATGCATATGGAATCCCACTCATTCGTCTACGCTCATCTAGTGTTTTTGGGCACTGAGTCTTGCTTAGAGTCATTCCATGAGACATGGGTAGGTAACCTCGCTTAGAGTCTGCCATATTGAACCTTTCAAGCACCTTATTGATATAAGTGCTTTGACTGAGTCCAATCAACTTCTTAGATCTATCTCTGTAAATCTTGATGCCCAGTATGTACTGTGCTTCTCCTAGATCCTTCATCGAAAAACATTTCCCAAGTCAAATCTTGACAGAGTTCAACATAGGAATGTCATTTCCGATAAGTAATATGTCGTCGACATGTAATACTAGAAAAGCAATTTTGCTCCCACTGACCGTCTTGTATACACAAGATTCGTCTGCGTTCTTGATGAAACCAAAGTCACTGACTGCTTCATCAAAACCTATATTCCAGCTCCTTGATGCTTGCTTCAATCCGTAGATTGATTTCTTAAGCTTGCATACCTTTTTAGCATTCTTTGGATCCTCAAAACCCTCAGGCTGTGTCATAAACACAGTTTCTGTTAAAACGCCGTTTAAGAAAGCAGTTTTGACATCCATCTGCCATATTTCGTAATCGTAATATGCAGCGATTGCTAACATTATCCTAATAGACTTTAGCATTGCAACTGGTGAAAAAGTTTCATCGTAATCCACACCGTGGACTTGCTTGTAACCTTTTGCAACCAATCTAGCTTTGAAAACTTCTAGTTTCCCATCCTTGTCCTTCAGTTTGAAAACCCATTTGCTTCCTATGGCTTGGTAGCCATCTGGCAAATCGACCAAATCCCACACTTGGTTTTCTGACATGGAGTCTAATTCAGATTGCATGGCTTCTTTCCATTGCTTGGAGCTAGGCCTCGTCATAGCTTATTTGTAAGTCGCAGGTTCATCACTTTCAACTAATAGAACTTCATAGCTCTCGTTCGTCAAAATACCTAAGTACTTTTACGGTTGAGATCTATATCTCTGCGATCTACGCGGGGTTACATTTCTAGATGGTCCTTGATTCTCACCAGATTTTTCTAAAGATCTCTGAGTTTCAACCTGAATGTCATCTTGAGCATTCCCTAAAGTTTGTTGTTCCACTCGAATTTCTTCGACGTCTACTTTTCTCCCACTTGTCATTTTGGAAATGTGATCTCTTTGCAAAAAGATACCATCTCGAGCAACAAACATCTTGTTCTCAGATGTATTGTAGAAGTAATACCCCTTTTTTTCCTTTGGATAGCCCACAAGGATACATTTGTCAGATTTTGGTTGAAGTTTGTCTGAAATTAATCGTTTGATGTATAATTCACAACCCCAAATCTTAAGAAAAGGCACTTTTGGAGGTTTTTCAAACCATAACTTATATGGAGTCTTTTCAACAGCTTTAGACGGAGCTCTATTTATAGTGAGTGCAGCTGTATTTAGTGCATGTCCCCAAAATTCTATTGGAAGTTCGGCCTGCCCCATCATTGATCTAACCATGTCTAGCAAGGTTCTTTTCCTCCGTTCTGACACACCGTTCCATTGAGGTGTTCCGGGAGGAATCAATTCTGATAAAATTCCACATTCTTTCAGATGGTCATCAAATTCATAGCTCAGATATTCACCGCCTCTATCAGACCGCAGTGCCTTAATCTTCTTGCCTAATTGATTCTCTACTTCACTCTGAAATTCCGTGAATTTGTCAAAGGATTCAGACTTATGCTTCACTAGGTAGACATAACCATATCTAGTGAAGTCATCAGTGAAAGTGATAAAGTAGCTGAAACCACCTCTAGCATTTGTACTCATTGGTCCACATACATCTGTATTGTAACAGCCCGCCCTTAACGAGCTGCTTGAAAATCACAATTAACCCTGCTAAACAAATTTAACTCCTCAAACAACGCCAAGGATTTAGTCACAAATTAAGTCTTCAACTTAATTAATTTATTTGAAATTTCGGCAGCACTTCCCCTAAATATGGACAACCTAAAAATATTGTTTAGGAAATTACGTCAGATTATTTTTCACCTGCTATCACATCATTCCAACATAAAACATTTCCCAAAACATCATTAGGGTGACACCAAACTCAAAAAGGATATAAATCCATAAATACTAACCATTAAGCTTTAGAAAGTAAAATACAACCCATTCATAAAATTAGGAAAGACTTAAATACACTTGGAGAATCCAGTAGCCCGCCTTGAAACATATAAGGCCTCTAGAGGACTCTACGCACCTTGAACCTGAACTGAGATTCGATTCTCACTGCCTGCAAAACATTTAACTCTGCCCCCACCAGGACAGGTTCATAGAACAAAATCAGCGGAAATCTGAGTACACACATCCAACCTAAAATGCATTTGATAGGTGGCTCAAATAATTTTGTTTAGTTTGTATGTTTTGTCTTGGAAAGCAACTTCGCTTATCAAACTCAATTGGAAAAACATAACTTGATAAAACGTTAAAACTCTTTTTGAAATCTATTTCGCGAAATCCTTATTATTCAAACAACGATTTAGAAAACAATACACTAGCACTACTTTCAACCTCACTTACCAACTCACAAAGTTTCTAATTTCACAATCACATCACTTGAATTAGAAGATTCATATTTTAATTCTCATAATCTTAAGAATGTTCAATCATAACCTAATTCGTCAATTACTCATAAAGATAGCGCGAGTATTTCTACTGTAAGTTTTCCCTAAATTATAGTTTATGCCATAAGGTGAAACTCAATATATATATACGCATATTCATAACTTAATCATGATACTCATGGGCACAACATTGCCAACGACGAATAATTTTTCTTCATAATAATCTCACAACACAATCCAAACATATAATGCATATTAAGTTCATCAATCATTGCAAAAATAGATTATTTAGATCACATATTAGCTTTGCAGATGGGGAAAGTGAACACGAATAGAGAGGGGTTATTCAACCAACTGTCTCTATTTGGTGGGGGTCGTCACCCTCCTGATAAGCATACGCTTGCAAGACTTAACTAGGACATGTCCCTAACTACGGGTCTATCCCGCTTCTACGAGTCTACTTTTGTAGCACTCGCGTTACGGCCAAGCCGCTTTAACGGGTCTATTCCGCCGAACTACGGGTCAAGCCCGCTTACCACGAGTCTACTGATGTAGCACTCGCTTCCAGATATGGGTCAAGCCCATTTACCACGAGTCTACTGATGTAGCACTCGCTTCCATTGTTTTTCATCACCGAAGCATGTGAGCACTACGGCACACATACTCGGCTACTTTCCCCTACTTAAGCATTTTATTACCAATGTATGCAATTTCATTCCCAAAACATAATTCACATTCCCTTAATCGTGAATTAGCTTCATTCTCACTATATTTCAACTCAATTTCTTTTTCAGAATAAATCCTTAACCCAATTAAATATTAATCTCAAGACTTGCTGACACTTTCTCTTATACTTGATCAAACTGTAACAATTTACTTAAAATTTGGACACTCTTCTCAACTATTCCCTTCTAATCTAGAATCACTCCTTATTCTTGGTTATACTCATTTGAGATCCCAAAGTTATCAATAGGCTATACTTTCTCAAATCCGAATTCATTATTTAATAACTTAGTGTGCCTGAAATGTATTTTATAAACGTTTACATAAAACATAATTACACAAACATAATCTTTATTATCCATTGGAATGTCCTCTCGATAGATTTTAAACTATTAGGTTATCAAAATATGAAAACTTGATTATTTATTTTAAAGTATATTTTTATTCTTTATAATAAACTCTTTTTAAAAATTGTTAATGATTTCTTTATTTGCAAACTATTGTCACTTAAAGAAAACAAAATAAAAACTGAAAATATCTTTCGTTGTAACCTTTCCAACTTTTAGGTTCATTAAAACACTTAAACGTTTCCAAAACTAGATAGATTTCATAATTCATAAATTAAGGAAAACCATGCGATTTAAGAAAATTTCAAAATAAGGTTGCTTGTCCGAAATTACTATAAACCCTTGAAATAACCCGCTAAAGATTCATTTAAAACTCGATTTTGTTTTATTTCAAACTAGTCTTATATGCACGCGATGCGTGCGAAATTATTAAAAAATTTAAAATCATGTTATTACAACTAACGTATCACAACGAAAGGGCAATGTAACACAAAAGAGAGTTTTAATAATGTGTAAAACAATTTATACAAAATATTATAAATGAGAAAGCTGGTTCGAAAGAAAAAACATGTAAGTAAAAAAGTACTTCGGTTTATGTTACAGAAAGTAAACAGCAAAAGAAATTAAGAATATCATTTCTAGCAAACACCTAAATAAAATAGCAAAAGCGCTATAAAACAATGCGGGAGTGCGGAGTATCAACTCCGATTTATGTTACAAAAAACTCTTTAGCATACCATTTCTACCGCTGACCTGATGAATCATAATCAGTATATACTATATAGGCATATAGCGCTTCATTTTAGTACAGAGTTTTGGCCCCTTATAAGTGTACCCCAGGGTCGAGCCTGCCTTCACCTGTCGTTTCGACGAATTGGATCCAGCGATGATTGCCGCCCAAAACTAAACCTCATTGTATTTCTTTGAGGATCCTTGGATGACTGCCTCCTGAAACCGGACCTTCCTGATTTCCTCATAGATCCTGTTGAGAATTGCCTCGATTTCCCCCGCCTCAATTGAGCTGCCATCTCCATTTTTAGTAATTTAATCTTCTCGAATCCAAATTCTAATTTTCCATCAATTAACCTTCAATTACACCAAACAAAATTAGTCAATTGTTATAATCAATATTGTTGATTTTTTTGAGACAATAATTTAAGTGTCATAAACAAACACAGTTGGAAATTCTGAATAATCCTTCAATTGCAATAACAAACTAAAACAAATTCAAAAAAAAAATCAAATGATGTAGGAGGTAATGTAATGCATACATTTTCACAGAGGATTATTTAGTCTTTTATGTGGGGGACACGAAAAGTGATGTTACCAAAATGTCCCTCCCCTTTTCACTTATATAATAGAGATTCTTGAACCCTGTCCGGTTTGAGTTGAAAATACTAATTGAGGGGCTTGTAATGAATTTTTTAGAGTAATTTGGCATAAGATAGTTACGAATAATAATGAAAACTAATGAAGAAAACACATGTTTGTAAATGGAGATGCGCTGTGGCGTAATTCATGTCAACTTGGCAGATTTTCCTACTCAAGATCACACACAAAATCAATTAACCAATACCCCAAGCTAAAGCCTCATACTAAAACTGGTTGCCAAAGTAAAGCATATGTAAAGGAGGTTAAGCTTTTTCCTACCTATTCCATGCCCTTTCCATCAAAACAAAGAACGAACTCAAAGTCCGTAAACACAACCAAAATAACCAATGACCACTAAAACAAAAGGAACTAATATATGCTCAATCGACATCACCAGATAAAGAATACAATTAAAAAATCAACCCCCTACTATTCAAACTTCTTCTAATGAGATTGACTCAGGCCCGGCCCTAGGGGTAGGCGGGGGGTGCGACCGCCTAGGGCCCAAGCAAAAAGGGGCCCAAAAAAAAAAACAGTTACTCCGTATTAACTATTAAGTTCCCTGTATTTAGTAATGGGTAAATGGGAAAGGAAAGAGTCAATGCCGTTCAATTACCATTTACCAATGCAGTAATCACGGAAGAACCTCTTTGATTCTTCCGTCATTCCCACTTCCCAGCAATAATTAATCTAGGCATCTGACCTACCTTCCTCTTCTCAACTTCTGTTCTTAAGTTCTTCCATTCCTAAATTGGGAAAATTCAAGATTGATTTTCTACAGCTACAATCATACATCGAATCGAATCAAATAATTCATTTACTTTCTTGTCAAATTCCCAGTTTCAACTATCAAGCTCTTTAGTTAAAACAATGGCAATGAGATTTTTTTATAATAATTTCATCAAGATATTCCACTGCGGCAGCCAAGACAAATTCGTTCTTTCAATTCCAAAAGTAATCAGATATGTAATTCCGAATTCCCAATTCTTTTACTTATTCTTTTAGTTTCATTTTTGATTCTTTTAATTTCAATTAAATAATACTCCGTAAATTTATTTGTACACAAAAAAAATCTGCAAAACCGGAGTGACGGGAGGGTAATGGTGGATTGGTGGCGGGTCAGTTTTGCGGTGAGTCGTGATGGTGGTGAGTTTTAGGTCGTGTTTCACCATCTCATTTTTGTAATAGTCATACAACAACCTCGCCGGGATTTTAGTTGGTTTTCGACCTACAGGAGAACATGGGTATTTTGCCTACGCTTTGGTATTCCTTCAGTTGTATCAGTTACCTCTAATGCCTTGATCAATGGCTCTCTCCACTATGACCAGCTACCCCAAGTATTTCATTTATTGTCAAACCTAACACTATTACATGGTCAAAGTATAAGAACGAATGGTAAATGTGATTGTCATTTTACGGAGTAATATTTTGCAAAACTAAGTTTATTTATTATGTAGTCTTATATTGATTTGAAAATAAATAAATTGATCTGGTTATTAAGGGGCCCTTTTCTCCAATTTTGCCTAGGGCCCTTAAATTGTTAGGACCGGGGCTGGATTGACTCACTGATGAATTAACTCAAACCTCTGAACACAACCACATTCAAAACCAACAATAACCAGCACCTTTTATCCAAATCATAAATCCATCCATAAAAGAAACATAATACATACAATCAAAGAATTACAAACAATAAAACGACTAATTTAGGATTTGTCTATATTTATAGTGAACTGAGCATGCATCATTGCTCATCAACATACATTAAAATACGGAAGAACCAGCAACATTACAATTCAAAATTAAAGTTTCATATAAACCCAATTCAATATAATTGGAAGATATTACAAAAAAAAAAAAAAAAAAGGCCCAATAACAGAAAATCAAAAACCAATTCAACAAATATAACTCATTTTGAAACATTCGAAAACACAAATAGTATAAAAAAATGGAAAATAGGGAAATTGAAGCTTACCCAGGTGAGAAATTTATTGGTTTTCAAGATTTTGTCTGAGAATTGATAGAAGGCTGAATTTCAATTTGGATTCAACAATCAGATCTGACAAAAAAAAAATTAATCTTCAAATTAAACTAATCGTCCTCCACCTCTCAGATAAAAAAAATTAAATTAAAATTGCGGAAAATACTGGTAAATCTTCAACGAAACCTTGATTTTGAAAGAAATTTAAATCACAAAATTAATATAAAAAAAAAAGTAACCCCCAAATATAGAGAGAAAGAGTACCGATTTAAGGCAGGAAAAGAGCGAAACTGCTCAGGGCCGGAGACAGCGCCGGAGTGCAGTGGCCAATTCTCATCTCTAGAAATCGAAAGAACTGAGAATTGAAAAAAAAATTTGGAAAAAATACATCAAATCAACAAAATCTCCATAAACAATTGTTAAAAAATGAAACTTAATTTGAACAAATTGTTGAAATCTCACCCGGATATCCAGAAGTCAGACGCTAATGGTGATGGCGATGGCGATGGCGAAGGCGAGAGGCGGAGGAGAGAGAGAGTCTGCGTGTACGGTAGAGACACGAAATAAATAGGGTTTGGAATGGAGGATGGGGTTTGGTGGAAGAGGATTAGAGGAAGAAGATCGAAGAAGATGAAGAGGAAGGAGAGAGAAAACGGGAGGGAGAAGAGACGCCGAAGACCTAGGAGAGAGAAAGAGAGATATGTGTGAGAGTGAAAGGATGGGGTTAATTAGAGGCGAGGGTAATTTCGTCAATTCACAGGGGACACGAAAAGTTAATTTACTCTTATGCCCTCAGCTGTTCCTTTATATAATAGAGATAGTTTAGAACTTCTCATACTCCATGTTAGAAACTCTTCTTTTTATTATTAATCCTTCATTAAGAAAACGAACGTCTTTTAAGTATTTCAAGGCAAGTATGACCCAATTGATTGAAAATTAGACTTTCTTTGAAAACAAATCTTTTTGAACTTAGTAAACTATAACCTTGATCGAAAAACTCCCATACGATTTAATATTAAGACCTTACTCTCACTTAAAAGAAGATCGAGAGGAGCGTTTCTTCTAAGCCAAGTTTGCTCTCGGCGTAGGATAAGACCCTCTTCCTTATCATGCGCCGGCGCCATGGCTGGCAAATCAAAAGCTCGGAAGAACGGCAAGAAACCTTCTGGACCAGTCTCGGATTCACAAGCAAAGAAGACGAAATCAATGGATGAGATTCTTGGGGTAAGGGCGTTGGAGATTGATTCGGATGATGATGGAACTCAATCAACTGATGATGCGAATACTTTGGTGGATGAGAATGTGGTATTATCACCTCGAACCTCCCTCAATCAACTGAAATCACGATCGGAATCTCACCGCACTTTCTCGTCGTGGCTATCAGTGATGAATTCAGGAAAACAGAGTCAGGTATCTCCCATTCCCATTTTCAATCCTATGTGCGATGACAAAATTGATGAAACTGATAATGTTGTGAGTATAGAACTAGATGATATTCAAGATGAAGTAGATTACTGGAATTCTGCTGTAATGTGTGCTGTCTTGGGTGCAAATCCCCCTCTCTCTGTTTTTGAGGGTTTCTGCAGGAGAATTTGGAAGGATTTAGGGGTGGATAAGGTTGTGATGATTGAACATGGTGTGTTTCTGGTTAGGTTACTCACTATGGAGAATCGGGACAAAATCTTAGCTGCTATTAAACCCTCTTTTGACAAAAAACCAGTAATCTGTAAACCTTGGCATAAAGATATTGTGGATTTCAAGGATGAAGTCAAGGTGGTACCTATTTGGGTGCATCTGAAACATCTTGACCTAAAATTTTGGGGGAACAGGAGCTTGGGTAAGATAGTTAGTTCTATTGGGGACTTCATTCAAGCTGATAAAGCAACAATCAATAGGGACAAATTGCAGTATGCTAGAGTTCAGATTGAGGTTGCTTTATCTCAGAATTTACCTGAGTGTGTTAAGTTTCATGATGAACATTGTACTCTGAGAACAATCAATGTGGGTTATGAATGGAAACCTACTGTTTGTGAACACTGTAAACTTCTGGGTCATCTTGCTAGTGACTGTAGGAAGAAAAAAGGGAAGAAAAAAGGGAAGAAAACTTGGGTGGCTAAGACAGTCCAAACAGTCCAAAACCAACCTGTTGTCAACATGGTTGTTAGCACTAGTGAGAGTGATGGGTTTGTAACAGCCAACAAAACTGCTCATATAAGGCAAGAGAGGCATAGTCCAGTGATTGTGGCTAACTCTTTTCAGATTTTCCAGGGCACTGGATGCCAAATTGGTGATGATAGTTCAGGTGATACATTGGTATTAGATGATGGAGGTGGAATCCCTCCTGATTCTAATGGATAGAATGGTATTCTGGAATGTCAGGGGGGTGAATAGGGGCACCAAACAAAAAGATGTAAAATCCTTTTTGAACTCAAATAGGTGCAGCCTTGTTTGTCTCCTTGAAACAAAGGTCAAAGCTCACAATCTGGGGGCTTTGTACCTTAATTTGTTTACTGGATGGTCTTTCACCTCCAATAACATGTGTCACCCTGGTGGTAGGATTATTCTTGCTTGGAATCCATCTGAATTCCAGGTGAATCCCTATTTCAGTTCCAGTCAGTTAATTCAGTGTGCCATTAAACCAAAAAATGGTAGTCAGTTTGAATGTTCCTTTATATATGCTCATAATTCTCAACAAGATAGAGTTGCTCTTTGGAAAGATCTTTGCTCTATTCCTGGTTCAGTTAATGATGCTTGGATCTTGATGGGTGACTTTAACTGTGTTCTCAACACAGATGAGAGAGTGGGTAGTGCAGTTAGATTACATGAAATTCAGGATTTCCAGTCCTGTGTTAATACTTGTGGCTTGGTGGATGCTAAACTAAATGGTAATTTTTTCACCTGGAATAATAAACAACAAGGCAGTAGGAGAGTGTTCTCTAAACTGGATGGAGTTTTGATAAATCAGGCTTGGCTCACACACTATCCAAATACTGAGGTTTGTTTTAAAAATGAGGGTTACTTTGACCATTGCCCTGGCATTGTTTCTGTTTACCCTCATTTGGCAGCAGGGAAAAAGCCCTTCAAGTTCTTTCCCATGTGGCAAGAAGCTCCTCAATACAAAGACATTGTGATGACTGCTTGGAATATGTCTGTTACTGGCACTCCCATGTATCAGGTGGTTCAGAAATTGAAAAATGTAAAAATTGCTTTGAAAAAGTTGAACAAGGAGGGGTTTGGTGATATTGAGGCCAAGGAAGCTAAAACAGCTCAGGCTCTGCAGGAGCTGCAAGATGAATTACACAAAAACCCTGCTGATGTTGAGATGGCTAATAAAGAAAAACAAGCACAACAGGAGTATTTGGCTGCTCATAAAGCTTTGCTGAGTTTTCTTGCTCACAAGGCCAAGTCAGTGTGGATAAAGGAGGGTGATGAGAACATTGCTGTGTTTCATAGGTCTATTAGACAAAGACAAGTGCAGAATACAATTCTTTCTATTAAAGACATGCATGGTAACTGGACTTCTGCTCCTGGTCAAGTTCCTGTTGTATTTTTAGAATATTATAAATGGCTTTTGGGCACACAAGGGGATGCTAGAACCTCAGTTAAACAAGCAGTTGTGAACAAAGGGCCATTGGTGTCTGATGAGATGGCTAGTTTGCTCAATCATACCTTCACCAAGGATGAAATTAAAGCAGCAATGTGGGATATTGATGGTGTGAAGGCTCCTGGTCCTGATGGGTTTGGGAGTGCTTTCTTTAAAGGTATGTGGGGGGAAATTGGTGATGATGTAATCAAGGCTATTCTGGATTTTCTGAACACAGGGAAATTACTGAAGGAGATTAATGCTACAAGTGTTACCCTCATCCCTAAAGGGAAATGTCCAGAGAGTGTTCAAGAGTTCAGACCTATTTCTTGTTGCAATACTTTGTACAAATGCATCTCTAAAGTGCTATGCAATAGGTTGAGAAATGTTTTGCCTAACCTGATCTCTCAAAACCAAGGTGCCTTTGTGCATAGCAGATTTATTGCACATAACATCATGGTTTGTCAAGATTTAGTGAAGGGGTATGAAAGGAGAGTCAACTCTGCAGGGTGTTTGATTAAGCTTGATCTTCAGAAGGCCTATGATTCTGTTGAATGGGATTTCATTGAAGAAATGATGACTGCCCTTAAATTTCCTGTTCAGTTCACTCAATTGGTGATGCAGTGTGTGAGGTCTCCTAAATTCTCTTTGTCCATTAATGGCTCTTTGTATGGTTTCTTTGAAGGGAAAAGAGGGCTCAGGGAGGGTGATCCTCTTTCTCCCTTACTTTTTGTTCTGTGTATTGAATATCTATCCAGAATTCTGGTGTTGGTTGGTGAGAAGAAGGAGTTCAAATTTCATCCCAGATGTACTGAGATCAAACTGAATCACCTGTGTTTTGCAGATGACATCATTCTGTGTTGCAAGGGGGATTTTAACTCATTACACATGTTGATGCAAGGCTTTCAGCTGTTTTCTCTCTCCACTGGTTTAAAAGCAAGCCCTTTTAAAACTTCAGTATATGGTTCTGGTGTGAGTGATTCCACAATGCAGAGAATTCTGGACATGACTGGATTTGCTAAGGGTTCTTTTCCTTTTAGATACCTAGGCATTCCAATCTGTTCAAAGAAGATTTGTATTGCTGATTGTGAAAAGATTGTGGAAAAAATATGTATCAAAATCAAAGCATGGAGTTCTAAAAATCTGTCTTTTGCTGGCAGGCTTACCTTGGTGCAATCTGTTTTGATGACTATTCAAACATATTGGGCTCATATTATGATTCTTCCCAAGAGTATCTTCAAATCTGTTAATAGCATTTGTAGATGTTTTCTTTGGAAGGGTGCTGCTGATTCTAGTAGCCCTGGTAAGGTAGCTTGGAAACAGTTGTGCAAAGAATGAAGGTGGGTTGGGGCTTATTAACTTAAAACTTTGGAACATAGCTTCCATGGGAAAACATGTTTGGATGATTGCTACTCAGAAGGATAATATCTGGGTTAGGTGGATTCTCTCTGTATACATCAAAGGGGAGCAGTGGTGGATTATTCTCCCAAGAACACAGATAGCTGGTACTGGAAGTCTATCTGTTATGTTAGAGATTTGATGAAAGCTCATCTGTCTGAGGCTCAGTTATGTTCTATTCAGAAATACTCAATCAAAAAAGCATATGGTAAGTTGATTCTTCCTACTGATGCAAAAGTTTACTGGGCTGATGCTGTTTGGTGTCGTTTAGGCCAAGCTAAACATAGATTCATCACCTGGCTAGCTGTTTTAGAAAGATTGAACACTAAAGACAGATTAAGACAGTTTGGGCTGTCTATGGATGATCTTTGTCTTCTGTGTGGTGCTGCTACTGAGAACCATAACCATCTGTTCTTTGGCTGTCATTTTAGCTATCAGTGTTGGTCTCACATTGCCTGTTTTCTGCACATTAGTCTCACTAATTGCAGTTTGCCTCAGTTGATTAGATGGATTCACAGGAGGCACATCTCCAAGTTCAGAAAAGGGGTGTATTACACCTTTGTCTGGTGTACTGTCTATCATATATGGAAAGAAAGGAATAATTCTTTGTGGAACAATCAGATTAGCTGCATAGATAAAGTGTGTAGCATGATTAAGAGTAATGCTTGTCATAGGTTACATTCTGTGTTGCCTAAAGCTCTTAGCACTAAGGACAGCAGTTGGTTTTGCACCCTTATTGAAGGGTAGTTTGCTTGGCTTGTTGCCTGTTTTTCTTGTTTCAGTGGAGGGTTGTTCCACTTGATTCCATTCTGTAATTGTTGTGCATAATATATACAAATACTTGCTTACCAAAAAAAAAAAAATTAAGACCTTAAACTCCTTAGAGACTCAAGTAAGACTACTTTCATTATGCAAGGACTTTTACCTGATCATTAACGTATTCATTTATGATAAACTCTTAATTAACACTCCCTTAACCTTTTGACTCTTTCACATATCTCACGATTCCCAAGTTCAACCTCAAGATACTCAATGAACTCAATTCTCAAGCCGCTCAATGCCTCAACTCAAACCATCTCTCACTTGGGTTCTCATTGACACAAACATTCGTTTTAAAAGAAACATGATTCTTAAAAGCATTACGATCAATTCAATTTGCAAAGAACACACCAATTTGCAAATACTGATCAGTTTTGCAAGACACAATTTAATTTGCAAAATAACATTCAATTCGCAAAATAAATTTTAATTCGCAAACCAATATTCAATCTATACATATATATATATATACATAATACTTAAACACAAGATATGTTTTTTTTTAAAAACATTGAAGATGGTTGGACGCTGTGTACCTTGAATCACCGACACATATAAACTCCATGAGATACATATTGGATCATCGATCTTCACTTAACTCCATAACTAGCTCTGTTCTCCTTATTCCTCTTCTAACAATTAACCTCAACAACCAAAGACACGAGTTATTAGTTCATTCACTTAAATCAGATCAAACTAAGTCAGTTTCTCTTAGAAATCCCCCTAATCGATCCTTCAGAATTTCAGTCTAGGCTACCCATAGTCTAAATTCAATCCCTTTTAAAACCTGGAACCATTTTGAAAACTTAGTTTAGAATTAATATAGCACACATTCTACCTTAAGAAAATGAATTAGATTACTCGACATAGGTTATAATTGAAATCAGAATCGGAATATTTATTTGTTTTATAAACTCAATTCGGAAAACTCAAATCATACTTCATTTATAACTCTTATTTGTATCAAGAAAAATTTATTCGAGTGAATCAAATATATTAGCAAAATCAATCAAGTTCAATAATCAAAAATCATTTCTATATATAATCAAAATATTTAATCAATGACAAATTTATTTCCCATAACTATTGCAATCTGATTGGGCTAAACTAGAATAAATAAAAAAATGAATTGAAGTATACCCTTGGATTAAAATGGAAGAGTAAGATGGAATATGAGAGATCAACCTCACGGAATCAACAACTCCATCAACATCAACAACAACAACCGCAGCTCCGGCAGCCGGCCTGGAGCTCCGCCGAGCAAGGAGGAGAGACAAGGCAGGGGAGGGCGGAAGAGATAGACAATGAAGGAAAAAGGAAGTTAGGGTTTGTCATTTCCCCAATTCAATCAAATCCAAATCACTTGACAACAAGATTAGAGAGATTACCCAATTGAGTGGCTGAACACCGACGACGGCAATTGACGGCCACCATCGCCGGCGGTAGTATCCCACAGGGACGAAAGAAGAAGGCACGAGGGAGAAGATCAACACAATCAATTACAACAACAACCCACAACGAACATCATCATCGAACTAGTACAACCACAATAAAAGCAACGCCGACAAGGGAGAGGGTGGGAGGAGCGGCGTCGACGGCGTGGCAGTGCATCGGAGCAAAGAGGGGAGAGAAAATCGAGAGGCACGCACGGAGGGGAAGGTTCCTGGGTCTTTGTTTTGGCAGGAAGAAAATAAAAATTATTTTTGTTTCTTTAATGACTCCTCAAGTAAGGTTGAATGTTATACTAGTTGTACTTGTTGGCTTCTTTTTGGGGTTGACACGAGGCAAGAGGGAGCTAAGGATAATGAATTGCAAGAATAATGTTATGATATAATAATAGGATAATTCCTTGAACATATATATTGACTATTTACACATATAATAAACAAAATATCTCATTAAGTTCATTTAGTAGAAATTAGAATAATTTCAAAATTAGAATAATTATCAAAAGAAACAAAATTAAAATAAATTAGAACAGTGATGTTCAAATCTAATATCAAGTTCTATTTTATTTTATTTATTTATTAATATTTTATTATTATTATTATTATTATTTTTTATCTCAAAACGAATTTATTTGAAGACTTAAAATTTGAAAAGACAATTTGTATTTATGTAAGACTAGCATAAGAGTAATTAATAAAATTTTAAATTCACTCAGCAACTTAGTATAATTCCAAAACTAAATATCAAGTTAGTCTCTTAAAGAAAATATTGAGGGCGGTCTTAGGCGATAAACATAATTAGCACGAGATTAAAAGCTGCTTAAAATATGGGCTATTACACTATACCACCCTTAAGATAAGTTTCGTCCTCGAAACTTTTTAAAATAGAAACTTTAGATTATTTAATAAAAATTACATGATATAAGTTTGAAAGAATTGATATATTTGAAATGGAATGAAGTTGAAAGGGGATAAACTTGAGCATTAACAAATAAATGGAAGAGTAAGCTCACAATGCTTCATCTCTTTATTATTTTTTTCTCTTAAGATTTGGAGAGAAAGACGGTTAGATGTATGAATCACAATACCATAATCATTATTGCATAAGGTAAAATAAGGAGCATATGATGGTCAGAATATGTAAAAGGTGACATGGTGGTGCAATGTCGTTTGAGGAAACTTATAAAGTCTGAGGCCATTTGAGTAGAAATTGGACTTGAGAGAAACCATGAGGGAAGCAACTTAAGGATGTCAATAACGTAGGAGTAACACGTGGGAATGTGGGAAGTAAACTTATAAAATAAACATAACTATTATGAATACTCGAACAGAAGGAGAGTTATTTTAGAAGGAGTTCGAACTCAATTAAACAAATAAAATACGAAATGACTTGATGAAGGATAATTCTAAAACTTAGCTATACTTTTGAAATAAATTTCTGTTTCCAAAGTCTAAAATAGAAATCCTTATATAATTTTTTTCAAATTACTATGTAGTATGTAATAGGCTCGAGCAAATAGTACGAATACCACATCAACTATAACTAATATTGGCCCCAACTATCATACTCAACTCTTTGTCTCCAAGACTATAAATTCCTATATTGATTTATCTATAACTTGGTTTTCAATCCTGGAAACAAACATATAGACACCAAAACAAACAATCAAGCACAAATAGACAAATAAGCAAATGAACAAATAACCATTTCAACTTCCTCTAACTTATAATTCTCAACTCATTATTATACTTACAACTCATACCCCACATCCACCCTTAATAAATCTCTAAATGGTACCAAGAACACTTCCACAATACACATTTTAAAATCATAATTCATTCTCAATTTTAAATCCTCAAATTATATTTCATAATCTTAGTGGAATATCTCGAGATCCTTGAATCAAAATACCTAGGTTAGAAATTCTAAAACATGACTTCTCTTAGTTATAGTAATTCTTGAACCGTTAATCTACATTCCTCCCATCCTTTTATATTTCTATCACAACAATCTAATTACTAACTTTCCTCCTAATACTCCATACATGTTACCTCGCTATCACCTTACTTAATTTCCTATATTGAACCTTCTATGACCCGATTTAAATACTTCTAAACTCTCAATTTAAGTTCCGGTATCTAACTCAACTACGGACAAGCTCTACCATAATGTAGTATTTCATTTTTAGTTCTTATCTCTACCCAAACCATAAACTTTAGATCATTCAAACCTAATTAAACCGAAATTCCAGTGTTTAAAATCTCATTCCTCTATAATTGAACATTTAACTTCTATTTAACATATAGGCTTTAAACTATCTAGACACAAAATCTCAATCAAATTCCAAGTTCCTAGGCCCAAATTCTCAAACGCCAATCGAATCGCCAACTTTTAAATCCACAATATCCATGATTCAAACCATAGTAAAATCATCCTATATACTCTTAGTTAGTTACTCTAATCCTATAAACTCATTCAGATCTCCATACCATGATGCGAATTCTTATATCCAGCCTGGCTTCCCAACTCATATTCTAGATCTTTAAATAACCTCATAGTTCCAAATCGATTTCCAATACTTCAATGTAGTTATAGTTTATCACCCCAATACGAATCATATAACCCCTTTAAACTTTTAGTAAACATATTCTTAACTCAAACGTTGTGATTTGATGATCACAACGAACCCAAAATCAACCTTGGCTCTGATACCACCTGTAACAGCCTGCCCTTAACGAGCTGCTTGAAAATCACAATTAACCCTGCTAAACAAATTTAACTCCTCAAACAACGCCAAGGATTAGTCACAAATTAAGTCTTCAACTTAATTAATTTATTTGAAATTTCGGCAGCACCTCCCCTAAATATGGACAACCTAAAAATATTGTTTAAGAAATTACGTCAGATTATTTTTCACCTGCTATCACATCATTCCAACATAAAACATTTCCCAAAACATCATTAGGGTGACACCAAACTCAACAAGGATATAAATCCATAAATACTAACCAATAAGCTTTAGAAAGAAAAATACAACCCATTGATAAAATTAGGAAAGACTTAAATACACTTGGAGAATCCAGTAGCCCGCCTTGAAACATATAAGGCCTCTAGAGGACTCTACGCACCTTGAACCTGAACTGAGATTCGATTCTCACTGCCTGCAAAACATTTAACTCTGCCCCCACCAGGACAGGTTCATAGAACAAAATCAGCGGAAATCTGAGTACACACATCCAACCTAAAATGCATTTGATAGGTGGCTCAAATAATTTTGTTTAGTTTGTATGTTTTGTCTTGGAAAGCAACTTCGCTTATCAAACTCAATTGGAAAAACATAACTTGATAAAACGTTAAAACTCTTTTTGAAATCTATTTCGCGAAATCCTTATTATTCAAACAACGATTTAGAAAACAATACACTAGCACTACTTTCAACCTCACTTACCAACTCACAAAGTTTCTAATTTCACAATCACATCACTTGAATTAGAAGATTCATATTTTAATTCTCATAATCTTAAGAATGTTCAATCATAACCTAATTCGTCAATTACTCATAAAGATAGCGCGAGTATTTCTACTGTAAGTTTTCCCTAAATTATAGTTTATGCCATAAGGTGAAACTCAATATATATATACGCATATTCATAACTTAATCATGATACTCATGGGCACAACATTGCCAACGACGAATAATTTTTCTTCATAATAATCTCACAACACAATCCAAACATATAATGCATATTAAGTTCATCAATCAATGCAAAAATAGATTATTTAGATCACATATTAGCTTTGCAGATGGGGAAAGTGAACACGAATAGAGAGGGGTTATTCAACCAACTGTCTCTATTTGGTGGGGGTCGTCACCCTCCTGATAAGCATACGCTTGCAAGACTTAACTAGGACATGTCCCTAACTACGGGTCTATCCCGCTTCTACGAGTCTACTTTTGTAGCACTCGCGTTACGGCCAAGCCGCTTTAACGGGTCTATCCCGCCGAACTACGGGTCAAGCCCGCTTACCACGAGTCTACTGATGTAGCACTCGCTTCCAGATATGGGTCAAGCCCATGTACCACGAGTCTACTGATGTAGCACTCGCTTCCATTGTTTTTCATCACCGAAGCATGTGAGCACTACGGCACACATACTCGGCTACTTTCTCCTACTTAAGCATTTTATTACCAATTTATGCAATTTCATTTCCAAAACATAATTCACATTCCCTTAATCGTGTATTAGCTTCATTCTCACTATTTTTCAACTCAATTTCTTTTTCAGAATAAATCCTTAACCCAATTAAATATCAATCTCAAGACTTGCTGACACTTTCTCTTATACTTGATCAAACTGTAACAATTTACTTAAAATTTGGACACTCTTCTCAACTATTCCCTTCTAATCTAGAATCACTCCTTATTCTTGGTTATACTCATTTGAGATCCCAAAGTTATCAATAGGCTATACTTTCTCAAATCCGAATTCATTATTTAATAGCTTAGTGTGCCTGAAATGTATTTTATAAACGTTTACATAAAACATAATTACACAAACATAATCTTTATTATCCATTGGAATGTCCTCTCGATAGATTTTAAACTATTAGGTTATAAAAATATGAAAACTTGATTATTTATTTTAAAATATATTTTTATTCTTTATAATAAACTCTTTTTAAAACTTGTTAATGATTTCTTTATTTGCAAACTATTGTCACTTAAAGAAAACAAAATAAAAACTGAAAATATCTTTCGTTGTAACCTTTCCAACTTTTAGGTTCATTAAAACACTTAAACGTTTCCAAAACTAGTTAGATTTCATAATTCATAAATTAAGGAAAACCATGCGATTTAAGAAAATTTCAAAATAAGGTTGCTTGTCCGAAATTACTATAAACCCTTGAAATAACCCGCTAAAGATTCATTTAAAACTCGATTTTGTTTTATTTCAAATAGTTTAGAACTTCTCATACTCCATGTTAGAAACTCTTCTTTTTATTATTAATCCTTCATTAAGAAAACGAACGTCTTTTAAGTATTTCAAGGCAAGTATGACCCAATTGATTCAAAATTAGACTTTCTTTGAAAACAAATCTTTTTGAACTTAGTAAACTATAACCTTGATCGAAAAACTCCCATACGATTTAATATTAAGACCTTAAACTCCTTAGAGACTCAAGTAAGACTACTTTCATTATGCAAGGACTCTTACTTGATCATTAACGTATTCATTTATGATAAACTCTTAATTAACACTCCCTTAACCTTTTGACTCTTTCACATATCTTACGATTCCCAAGTTCAACCTCAAGATACTCAATGAACTCAATTCTCAAGCCGCTCAATACCTCAACTCAAACCATCTCTCACTTGGGTTCTCATTGACAAAAACATTCGTTTTAAAAGAAACATGATTCTTAAAAGCATTACGATCAATTCAATTTGCAAAGAACACACCAATTTGCAAATACTGTTCAGTTTTGCAAGACACAATTTAATTCACAAAATAACATTCAATTCGCAAAATAAAATTCAATTCGCAAACCAACATTCAATCTATATATATATATATATATACATAATACTTAAACACAAGATATGTTTTTTTTTTAAACATTGAAGATGGTTGGACGCTGTGTACCTTGAATCACCGACACATATAAACTCCATGAGATACATATTGGATCATCGATCTCCACTTAACTCCATAACTAGCTCTATTCTCCTTATTCCTCTTCTAACAATTAACCTCAACAACCAAAGACACGAGTTAGTAGTTCATTCACTTAAATCAGATCAAACTAAGTCAGTTTCTCTTAGAAATCCCCCTAATCGATCCTTCAGAATTTCATTCTAGGCTACCCATAGTCTAAATTCAATCCCTTTTAAAACCTGGAACCATTTTGAAAACTTAGTTTAGAATTAATATAGCACACATTCTACCTTAAGAAAATGAATTAGATTACTCGACATAGGTTATAATTGAAATCAGAATCGGAATATTTATTTGTTTTATAAACTCAATTCGGAAAACTCAAATCATACTTCATTTATAACTCTTATTTGTATCAAGAAAAATTTATTCGAGTGAATCAAATATATATAATCAAAATAATTAATCTTTGTTTTGGCAGGAAGCAAATAAACATTATTTTTGTTTCTTTAATGACTCCTCAAGTTAGGTTGAATGTTATACTAGTTGTACTTGTTGGCTTCTTTTTGGGGTTGACACGAGGCAAGAGGGAGCTAAGGATAATGAATTGCAAGAATAATGTTATGATATAATAATAGGATAATTCCTTGAACATATATATTGACTATTTACACATATAATAAACAAAATATCTCATTAAGTTAATTTAGTAGAAATTAGAATAATATCAAAATTAGAATAATTATCAAAAGAAACAAAATTAAAATAAATTAGAACAGTGATGTTCAAACCTAATATCAAGTTCTATTTTATTTTATTTATTTATTTATATTTTATTATTATTATTATTATTATTTTTTATCTCAAACGAATTTATTTGAAGACTTAAAATTTGAAAAGACAACTTTTATTTATGTAAGACTAGCATAAGAGTAATTAATAAAATTTTAAATTCACTCAGCAACTTAGTATAATTCCAAAACTAAATATCAAGTTAGTTTCTTAAAGAAAATATTGAGGGCGGTCTTAGGCGATAAACATAATTAGCACGAGATTAAAAGCTGCTTAAAATATGGGCTATTACACTATACCACCCTTAAGATAAGTTTCGTCCTCGAAACTTTTTAAAATAGAAACTTTAGATTATTTAAAAAAAATTACATGATATAAGTTTGAAAGAATTGATATATTTGAAATGGAATGAAGTTGAAAGGGGATAAACTTGAGCATTAACAAATAAATGGAAGAGTAAGCTCACAATGCTTCATCTCTTTATTATTTTTTTCTCTTAAGATTTGGAGAGAAAGACGGTTAGATGTATGAATCACAATACCATAATCATTATTGCATAAGGTAAAATAAGGAGCATATGATGGTCAGAATGTGTAAAAGGTGACATGGTGGTGCAATGTCGTTTGAGGAAACTTATAAAGTCTGAGGCCATTTGAGTAGAAATTGGACTTGAGAGAAACCATGAGGGAAGCAACTTAAGGATGTCAATAACGTAGGAGTAACATGTGGGAATGTGGGAAGTAAACTTATGAAATAAACATAACTATTATGAATACTCGAACCGAAGGAGAGTTATTTTAGAAGGAGTTCGAACTCAATTAAACAAATAAAATACGAAAGGACTAGATGAAGGATAATTCTAAAACTTAGCTATACTTTTGAAATAAATTTCCGTTTCCAAAGTCTAAAATAGAAATCCTTATATATTTTTTTTCAAATTACTATGTAGTATGTAATACGCTCGAGCAAATAGTACGTATACCACATCAACTATAACTAATATTGGCCCCAACTATCATACTCAACTCAAACTGTATGGTCACACAAATTCTGTGTGGTAGCACAAACTGCAAACTTCAGACAGAATGTCCCGTTTTTGGAAAACGATCGCACACGATTTCAGATTCGACCGCACACAATCTGTGCGACCACACAAGACCTCTTGTGCGACAGAATGGGGCTGCGGGCTGCTACTATAAAGCTTAAAATCGCAGCATTGTCGAAGAGTTAGTTTTCACGTAATTCATTTCTAATTTTCAGATTTTAGGCTTAGCTTATAATTCTCTCTCTGGAATTAGTTTAGGGCTTAGATTAGTGATTAGGATTAGGATTCATTGCTTCAAATTCTTGATTCTAAATTCAATTCAATCATTAATTTTCAGATTTCTGTTTTCTCTTTCACTTGAGTTTTGTTCTTCACTTTTGTGCTTCAAGTTTGATGCAATTTCTTCATTTCAAGGTATAATTCTAATTCTTCTTTTAATTTGTTCTTTAATTCTTTAATTGCTTTATTAATTTCGTTTATTCCCTGATTTCATGCTTGAATTCTAGAATTAGTTTGATATTTTGAATTTCATTGATTTTTCCCCAATTTTTGTGGTTTGAATTTTCTGATTTTTGTTGATTCAATTAGCTTCATTAATTCAATTAGTTTCATGATTAGGATTAATATTAGTTTAATATTGATGTTAATCATGCTAGTTGAGTAGTTTAGTCTAGAGGTTAGGGAAAATTCATGATTGATGTTGTGATTAAATGTGATTTAGTGATAGGATTTTCCATGATCAATTGAGTAGTAGTTGCAAATGCTAGTTGATTGAGTTAGATTGGAATGTATGATTTAGGTTTGGCAAGACATTGTGAGCCTAATTCATGCAAGTGAATGATAGTTCCTATTATATGCGAGCTAATCTAGCTTAGGACTATACGAAAGCTTTTCTATAGGCTAGGTTGCTTCGCGTGCTCTATCCGAGAGGTGGCGAGCACGTCATTAGTTTTCATTCATATATTTGCTATGTCGTTGCATATTCATGAATGTCTTGACCTTGTTATTTCTTTGATTTGATTTCCATTGCCGATTCCCGAAATCTCTAGAGCTTCCTTTATTTGTTTGCTTTTCTAACTTTGATTAGGTTAGTTCAAAAACTCAAATTCCATCCGAACTAGCTTGTGAACGCATAGATTGATAAGTCAAACATATCCATTCCTATGGGACAATCCCTATACTTGCCGCTATAGTCAATATAGCCGGTAGTTTAGGTATTTTATAAATTTTGTTTGGTGAGGTGATTTTCTATTCAACGACGGAAAAACACCTTATCAAAATGGCGCTGTTGCCGGGGAATGGCATCATTGTTTGATTCTTCATTCTAGTTCGCTAGTCTAGTTCATTTTTCATTTTCTTTTTCTTTAAAAACCAAAAAAAAATGGCAAATTCTCTTGTTGCTCAAAATGACGAATCGATTTCGCTTGATGATCTTCTCTTTCTCCATGATAATTTCCTAAGCTCTTTGAATTTTGAACCTCCAAAATCATTAATTATGAGGCTTGCTTTCATAAAATATCTTGAAATTCAAGAAGAGCTAAGAATAGATTCTTGTTTGAGTTCATTTGAAGTCATGCCCCAACGAATTATAAAAGGTTTTTTGGGACTTTCTAACCTATTGCAAGAATCTATTAAGGAAGTTTCATGGAGAAGAGATGAGTTTGAGGCTACATTGCCACCTATGATGCATGACATTGAAGAGTTGAGTATTGGAGATTTTGTTCCTACTCGTTCCTCTTTGAGTGAGTGCCTCGATGATGGTGATGAAAATTTATTTGCTCCATTTTGCCTTGAAGTGCTTAAATCGATTCAAATTGAGGAAAAGAGTGAATGTGCCAACCAAAAATATTTTAAAGTGAATGAAGGATCTTATGTTGAGATTTCTTGTGCTTTATGTGATGTGAGTGAAGTTGTTTGTGAATCTCTTGTTCCTACTCCCTTCCCTCATTCCCCATTCCGAAAGAGAAAACTCAACATTTATCCTTCATTTCCCATTTCTTTTCCCTTTTTGTCCAAACTCCCGCCGCTTGAGGATTCCTTTTCCTCCATTGATCCTAATGATTCTCCTTAACCAAAGGAGCATGAAGAAGGGAGTATTTATTTTGTTTTTCCTTTTGATTTTTCTTATTTTTGGTTCCCTACCCCTTGTAGGCATAGAGTTGCATTTTACTTTGTGCTTGCATCTCATTTGACTCTTGCCTACTTGTTACTATTGGATATGTTTGCCATTGCATATGACAAACTATTGCGATCGTTGTCGGGGGTACTTACTAGAGGTAAGAAGCGTCAAGCTAATGACGTAAAAAGAGCGCTTCTCGGGAGGCAACCCGTGGGTGTTGGCCATTTGGCCCATGTATACTAACTTTTCTTGATTTTTGAAGTTTTTTTTTTGTGGCTCAAGCTTTCTTGATGTGGAAATCTTTGCATCCATCTTTGCCATGTCCGGCTATTCCTTGGTGAGTTCGGTCATTATTACGGTTCTTTGCGGGACTTGCTCCCATGTCATCACCGGTAATATCCTTCTAACTCACATGCATTCTTTGGGTTGGGCATCTTTATTGTGGGGCATTGGTTAGATGGGTAGTTGTGCCCCTCCTAGTTTCGTTTTAGGCCTTGAGGACATAGCCTAATTCGAGCTTGGGGGGAGATTCTATTGTTTGCTACTTTGATCTCCGTGTGATGGATTGCTTGATTTTGTGAATATTTTGGATTTTGTGCATATTCCTTGATTAGTTTCATTGAATTTGTGAATATTTGATTTTGTTTCCTTTTCTTTTCTTTTCATTTTCTTTTCCTTATTTTCTTTCTCTTATATTTTTCTTTCTTTTTCCTTTTCAATCTTTTTCAAGGCAAGCTTTTCTAGCTTTATAGGCATTATTCTTGATTTGGGCAAATAAAATTGGAATTTGTAGACTAGAATGCTTTTATTCCTAATTGGTAGATGGTTGCACGGTTTTCAATGTCTTGGGTCGAATCTAGGATTTGGTGTTAAGAAAGTTGGTTGAACTTTGGGTAGCATGCGTCTTGAACCCTTGGCTTGTGGTAAGATGGTGTCGATCTCTCTAGTGATTTGAAACCGGAGATAGTGGTATTTGCTCCCTTGTGAGGTTCATGTTCAAAGAAGCCCAAACATATATACATATATTGAGTGGCATGGATCCTTGACATTGACTTTCTTACTTCCCGAATTTGACTATTTCCTTCCCGAGACCGCGACCGAACTACTTTAGGGGACGATAGAAGCATTTCTTTCGGTGACTATTTTTCTTTTTAGTTTAGGACTTTATTTTCTATTTTTCTCATATGTTTTTGTTTGCCTTTGCCCCCTTGATAGCCATTTGAGCCTTGACCCTTCATTTCTTATGAGCACATTACAAGCCTAATAGCCTTTGTTTTGTTTTCACCCTTAGAAGTGATAGTGAAGCTTAGTGTTATGATGCTTGATAGTTTTGGAATGATTATGCATATTTGAGGAATGATGTTTATTGGTATGAATGGCAAAGTTTGGGAAATGTGTTGTATATAGTGAATAAATGATGCAAAAGCAAAAATGAGAAATAAAAGTTTTGAAAAAGCCAAAAATAGAGAAAAACAAGGCATGCGAAAAGTTTCAATTGAAACGCAAAAAAAAGAGAAAATCAAATCAAGAAAAGTGCAAAAAGAGTTGTAGTTTAGAATTGTTGTTGAATAAGCTTGGGGGTACCCCAAATAAGTGGTATGAGTTTGTATTTGGTTCGTTTTGCTTGAGTTGAGTTCTTATTGCGCTTCACTTTAGGTATGAGCACCAAATTACCAAATTTGTTCCACACCTTACCCCTAACCTACGTTTCACCCTAAAAAGTCCTCTTGACCCTTTTGAGTTGAGTCATTGTCGGTGGAGGGAGGATTTGGTCAAGTTTATGGAATGGGATTGTCATGCTAAGATGTCGGGTAGCCTAATCTTATTTTCCAGCGCCTTCGCGGTGTCTCGAGACGCTATTCTCAAGGGTGGATAGGATCTAGAGATTTGACGTGGTATGATCGGTTGTAGGGGAATTGACTAGTGTTTGCCCTTAGTTCGCTTTGCTTGGCATTTGAATCTTTCACTCGATTTAGGACATTGTTTAGCGTGCTTGCATTTATTTGGTTAGTAATATTAGCATTCTCTCATACTTGTTCCATAAAAAGGGCCCTTATCTTGAGTTTTGTAGTTTCGTTTTTCATATTCTTTTCCTTTCTTTTCTTTTCTTTTCTTTTCTTTCTTTTTCTTGTTTGTTTTTTATTTTTAGTTCTTGCCTTGATTCGAATTTTTGGAAGAGTTATGGGTGTTTCTCTTTGGAAACCCTTGCAAGATCCCACTCGCCCTCATGAGCGATTGTGGGGTTCAAAGAGCTTGTTGCATGCGCTTAAATGCAACCGTGATTCCTACGAAAGTGAGTTAGTGTGCATTCTTGTAGTTCTTATTTTCGTAATTTTTTTTTTAATAATTAAGCTCATTCTCCTCCCCGTTTCTCATTCTAGCTTTGCTTGAGGACAAGCAAAGGGTTAGCTTGGGGGAGTTTGATGAGCGACATTTATGTCGCTCTTAGCTTAGGATTTTAGTTCATTTCATTAGCATTTTATTATTATTTTCGCTTAGTTTTATCGTTTTTAGTTCGTTTATTGCATTTTTGCATTTATCGTAACATTTTCTCGTCTTGCGTAGATTTTAGTCGTTTTTGCTCTAAATATGCCTTTTTTGCGCATTCTCATTGCGTAAGGTTCGTTTTGAGTATTGACGTGTTAATATTGTGTCATTATGCTTGTAGACGAGTTATATATTTTACGATTTGTAAAATTGTTAAACGAATTAGTATTTTTATTTTCGATTTTTAATAAAGTGCTTTACGATTTTATTGAATGTGCTAGGCGAGGAATTTAACTTGGTTGCTGTGTTTGAGTCTCGTCGCTTCCCACAAGTGCACTCACAGCAACAGCTCGAGTGGTACAGTGCATCAATACCTCACCTACAGCTACTATGCATACGAACAAAAACGAGCCACAACAACAACAACTTTGCTCACACCTTGTAGCAATCCTTAGGCTGTTGTACAGCCCCTTGAGTGCCACACCTTGTAGTATGGGACAGCAATGTACACAACCTTGTAGCAAGGCAGCAAAGCAGTGCACCACATCTACGAGCAAGAGCCATGGCACAGCACGCAGCAGAACAGAAGCAGCCATAGCAACACGCAGCTCCTGCAGTCTGTGCTGTCGAACAGGCTTCTGTGCTGTCGAACAGATTCAAACTGTGTGGTCGCACAAATTCTGTGTGGTCGCACAAACTGCAAACTTCAGACAGAATGTCCCGATTTTGGAAAACAATCGCACACGATTTCAGATTCGACCGCACACAATCTGTGCGACCACACAAGACCTCTTGTGCGACAGAATGGGGCGGCGGGCTGCTACTATAAAGCTTAAAATCGCAGCATTGTCGAAGAGTTAGTTTTCACGTAATTCATTTCTAATTTTCAGATTTTAGGCTTAGCTTATAATTCTCTCTCTAGAATTAGTTTAGGGCTTAGATTAATGATTAGGATTCATTGCTTCAAATTCTTGATTCTAAATTCAATTCAATCATTAATTTTCAGATTTCTTTTTTCTCTTTCACTTGAGTTTTGTTCTTCATTTTTGTGCTTCAAGTTTGATGCAATTTCTTCATTTCAAGGTATAATTCTAATTCTTCTTTTGATTTGTTATTTAATTCTTTAATTTCTTTATTAATTTCGTTTATGCTTTGATTTCATGCTTGAATTCTAGAATTAGTTTGATATTTTGAATTTCATTAATTTCTCCCCAATTTTTGTGGTTTGAATTTTCTAATTTTTGTTGATTCAATTAGCTTCATTAATTCAATTAGTTTCATGATTAGGATTAATATTAGTTTAATATTGATGTTAATCATGCTAGTTAAGTAGTTTAGGCTAGAGGTTAGGGATGAAGCCTTGGCATTAAATTTGGGGAATTTTAGGGAAAATTCATGATTGATGTTGTGATTAAATGTGATTTAGTGATAGGATTTTCCATGATCAATTGAGTAGTAGTTGCAAATGCTAGTTGATTGAGTTAGATTGGAATGTATGATTTAGGTTTGGCAAGACATTGTGAGCCTAATTCATGCAAGTGAATGATAGTTCCTATTATATGCAAGCTAATCTAGCTTAGGACTATGCGAAATCTTTTCTATAGGCGAGGTTGCTTCGCGTGCTCTATCCGAGAGGTGGCGAGCACGTCATTAGTTTTCATTCATATATTTGCTATGTCGTTGCATATTCATGAATGTCTTGACCTTGTTATTTCTTTGATTTGATTTCCATTGCCGATTCCCGAAATCTCTAGAGCTTCCTTTATTTGTTTGCTTTTCTAACTTTGATTAGTTTAGTTCAAAAACTCAAATTCCATCCGAACTAGCTTGTGAACGCATAGATTGATAAGTCAAACATATCCATTCCTATGGGACGATCCCTATACTTGCCGCTATAGTCAATATAGCAGGTAGTTTAGGTGTTTTATAAATTTTGTTTGGTGAGGTGATTTTCTATTCAACGACGGAAAAACACCTTATCACCAAGTAAACATGATTCGCACTTACCATGATCCTCTAAGTCAAATGGTTCTAGAATTCCTTCCTTTTGAAGTCTTTCTATGCGTTTTATGTTTATATGGCCTAATCGACAATGCCACAGATAGGTGAGATTTGAATCATTCTTTTTGGCCTTTTTGGTATTTATGTTATAAACTTGTTTGTCGTGATCTAATAAATAAAGTCCATTGACTAATCTAGCAGATCCATAAAACATCTCTTTAAAATAAAACGAACAACTATTGTCTTTTATTAAAAAGGAAAATCCCTTAGCATCTAAGCAAGAAACAAAAATGATGTTTTTAGTAAGACTTGGAACATGGAAACATTCTTCCAGTTCCAAAACTAGCCCAGAGGGCAACAACAAATAATAAGTTCCTACAGCTAATGCAGCAATCCGTGCTCCATTTCCCACTCGTAGGTCGACTTCACCCTTGCTTAACCTTCTACTTCTTCTTAGTCCCTGCGAATTGGAACATAAGTGTGAGCCACAACATGTATCTAATACCCAAGAAGTTGAATTAGCAAGTATACAGTCTATAACGAAAATACCTGAAGATGGAACGACTGTTCCGTTCTTCTGATCTTCCTTAAGCTTCAGACATTCTCTCTTGTAATGGCCAATTCCATCACAATAAAGACAGCTTGATGTGGACTTGTCCTGCTTTGTCTTCTTTCTTGACTCAGCATTGCCCTTGGACTTTCCACCTTTCTTGAAGGGTCTCCCTTTAGCCTTGAGTAAATCCTTGGCTTCACAGTCGAGTATTATCTCAGCCTTTTTGACCAGGTGAACAAACTCTGCAACTGTTTCTTCTCTTGGTTTACTTAGGTATAGTTGCTTAAAGAGACCAAACCCACAGTGCAGTGAATTGAGCAAGATAGAGACTGAAATCCTTTCGCTTATTCGTGTTCCTAGCATACTTAATCGATCAAATAATGAAAGCATATGGTCTACATGGAACCTTAGTGGAACACCCACCCTTTGTTTAGTGCGAAGGACCTGAACATATGTTTCTTGAACTTCCATCCTAAAACATCTGTTATGAGAACTAACCTTTAGGCCTGACATTGATTCAATCAACTCATGGACATTTAGGTCCCTGTCCTCCGTGTTTCCACGACAGATATCCCTCAGATTCTTGATAAGCATAAAAGGTTCGTAAGCCACAAACCTCCTAGCCCATTCATCAGGGATGTTGTTCAGCATGAGACTCATAACCTTTTTAAGATCCGCATCCCAGGCGGCATATCTTTCAGGGGTCATGTCTCTGGCATAGTAGCTTGGCATTGGATTGAACAGTACATACTCAAATCCATTGAGTCTGACTACTTCAACTAGCTTAGCTTCCCATTCAAGAAAATTTGTTAGGTTCAGCTTGACCATAAGCTCAGAACCCAAGATGATGTTTTGATTGTTGTTTGCCATAGTAAAACTACAATTGAAAAAGAATAAACAAATAAATAACCATTCACAGTCTCTCTTAATAAACTTAAATTCTAGCATACATGCATAATTTATCATTTATTAAGCATTTTATTCAAGTTATGTGTTCCGGCAGGTGTGAATAAAATGATTCCAAGATCCTTAAATCATTGAAGAATTAATCACATTATGTATTTAGACTCAATTCTAAAATATTTTAGGTAAGCAAAGCCTTTGCTAATAGTCTAGAAACTACTCTTGGTTGATAGGTATGTCTAAGAACTTATTAGGTAAACCTATCTTATTTGCCATGACATAAAAGGACTCCTTACTTATATCGTTGAGTTTCACCAAAACTAACATGTACTCACAATTGTTTGTGTACCTTACCCCTTTAGGATCAATAAGTAACAACTCGCTTAGGCGGAAAACTATTACTAAGATTGATGTAAAGGTTATCCAAGTAAGTGTTATTTTGGCATCGCACCTTTTAACTCAATTTTTAAAGTTTGGAACTTAAGGCTCTTACTATGTTGGTTACATTTTAAGTGAACTAAAATCCTTAATTATGCAACATAATTAAGCCACAATCTCATGCATATTTAAGACATATTTAAAAGCAATAAATAACTTAAAGCATGCATAAGATATAAATGTGATCTAGTATGACCCTACTTCATCTTGAAGCTGCAACTTCAAACTCCGTCTTGAAAATGGATTGGAAACTCCGTCTTAAATTTCACCATGGGAGGCGCCAATTTCTTCAAATAGGATAAGCTATAATTTAAACTAATTACAACTATTTGATGGTACGCATACCATTTTTAAAGCAATAAAATTTGGTACTTTAGACCAATATTACATTCAAATTAATGGTACGCAGACCATATTTTCTATCCTATTTGGGCCATACTAGTCACTTTCCATAACCTGCAAAATAGTACATTTACAATATACCATTCACCCATTCATTTATCAATGAATGGCCCACATAGCTGGTTAGTAGAACATATTATGCAACACATAAATATTTGCAGCAATTAATCAAGGCTTCCAATAATCTACCAAATATTCAATCCTTATTAATTCTAATCAAGTTGTTTTAACCTTAAAAGAATGTAGACCTAATCAAGAGTTTATGACTAAAACGCTCCCACTTAAACCAATAAATTTACATGCTTTACTAATTTTAAACATAAAATTGTATTTCCTAGTCTAACCGGAAACATACAAATTTAATTAAAATTTAAAGCTCATATAAATTATTATTTGAATCCTTTAATATATTTTCAGTTTATTAAATTAATATATTAAATTTTAATCAAAGTTTTAATTTTAGTAAAATAATTTCTCGCTGGGCGAGGCAACGCTCGCTGCTGCGAGGCATCCCTCGCTGCCCGCGCGCGCGCCTATCTTGCTCGCTTGCCTTGCCTCTTCGCCCATCGACCCATGCCATCGCAGAACTCGACGCAAGGCAGGGCTACTGCCTTGTGCTCGCGTGCCACTCGTCTTGCTCGCTGCATTCGTACCGCATGGGCGACAAGCTCCCTTGCTCGTCATCGCATGCCCGCACTATACAACACCCCTTAAGGGTAACGCGTAGCGTCCATTGCTTTGTGCGTGCAAGATTCATGAGCGGATTATATAAAAATCAAAACTTTTTAATTTAAATTTATAGACAAATTAATAAATCATATTAATTTCATAAATTTAGGGCGAAAAATCGAAAATTTATAATTCAAATTAATTTCCGATTATCATGGATTCTAATCTAGGTCATAAAATTTAAAAATTTACCAAATTTAACAAATTTTATGGTGGTTTTTAATCATGGATACCTAATTAAATTGTCAATTAATTATGAAAATCAAATCAAATTCTAAATTATTCGAAATTCAACAAATTAATTACAATTACAAATTAGGTTGTATAATTAACAAGCTTAGGCATTTAAATTTGTTAAACATATACAGTAGGTCAAGAAAAAGTTCAAGATTTACAAACAAGAATCGCAAATATTTAATTTAACATCTTAAAATTACAAATTTTGCGTTCGAAAAACTAAAACCTCCGAAAAGAAATAGTTAGGCTTCGAATTTGGGAATTCTGGGTTCGGCATCAAATCTTTGATTTTAGTCAAAATTTTAAAACGCCGTTTACATGCACAAGTTTAGGACTCCAAGTGTCGTCCCTCCGTAGATAGTCCACAGCACGTTCGGATCCGCCTTAGATTTAATTAACTAGAATTGCACCTAAGGTTTTATGTTATTCGAATAATTTGAGGCAAAATTAACGTTAGTTTTAATCCTTAAAACTATGTGAATACTTGAAATTATGTGTTCATAAATTGTGAATGCCATCACATATTTATAGGGTTGGAATAATGGAATTAGAAGTCTACTAGGTTTCAATTAATCTAATTCTATTAGAATTAGACATTAATTAAAACTAGTAAGTTTAGGAAATTATCTTTTAATTTAATCCTAATTGCTTAAGGATTTGATGCATGCACGAACTTCAATACACACACGCGCACGACCCACAAGGGGCGCTGGCCATGCGCGCGCGCAGAGGAGCCCACAGCGCTGCAGCCCACGACTGCTCGCAGCCCACCAGCTTTGGGCAGGCCTATTGCCATGCGCGCTGGGCCTGGCCTTGCGTGCTGCTTGGTTGGGCCTGCGTGCCTTGGCTGCTGCTGTGTTGCCTTGCGCGCTGGGCTTGCTAGGCGCGGGGCTGGCCTTGTGCTGGGCCTTGCGTCTAGCAAGCTCGTCCGATGTTTATTTCGTACGACGCACTTCCGATTAATTTTCCGATTCCGGAATTCATTTCCGATTCGAACAATATTAATATTTCCGATTCCGGTATTAATTTCCGTTTCGAACCAATATTTAATATTTTCGATTCCGGAATTATTTTCCGATTCCGATAATATTTCCGATTCTGACAATATTTCCGTTTCCGGCAATATTTCCATTTCCGATAATATTTTCCGATACGTACCATGTTCCGTTTCCAGCAACATCTATGACATGGATAATATTTGTATTTCCGATACGATTCATATTTCCGTTTCCGGCAATATCATCGTTTCCGGAGTTTTCATAATTTGCCTTTGACGATTTCAGCTCCCACTGGAACTGAGATCCGTCGATTCCGAATATCCATAAATGGAGTATTTAATTCTTTTAAATACTTGATCCGTTCACGTACTATTTGTGTGACCCTACGGGTTCAGTCAAGATTAAGTTGTGGATTAATAATATTAATTCCACTTGAACTGAAGCGGCCTCTAGCTAGGCATACAGTTCACTTGATCTCACTGAATTATTAACTTGTATAATTAATACTGAACCGCATTTATTAGACTTAGCATTAAATGCATATTTGGACCAAGGGCATTATTTCCTTCAAGAGAGAGGATATACGGGCTATCGATCGATCTTTTGTCGTATTGATTTCTTTGTATCTTGATCGACGCTAATTCAAGTATTGAACTCGAAGTATGTAAATTATGAGATAAATTTTGAGTAACGAATCTCTCGTGTAATGAGGAAAAGGAAAAAAAGAAAATTTACGAACCTTTTGTTTTCTCTGGAAAAAGGAATTCTAAACCATTATCGGTGCATTAATAAAGGAAAAGTAAAGTGGCTTTTTTTAGTTTCTAGCATGTAGTAGATTTGGCCTTTTTTCATTCCCGTATTTCTTTCTGTTAAGTGTCAGCTAAGATTCCTTCGATGAGTAACCATTGTTGATTTCTACAATTAATGACATGAGAATTTTTCTCTCTTGAATTTGTTCTTTCTATTGTATTATGTAGCATTTATTAATCCCTGATTAATTTGGTTTCATGCAGTGGGTAATAGAAATATCTGATAAGCCTAGCAGGCTGGCAGGGAAGAGTCAAGAGTATGAACCTGCATTTAAGGTGAGTATCAATTTTTAGAGAGGTTTTTCTAATGTAACTTTTGGGAGAAATATAGTTGTTATGAGACTTTTTTTGTCATTTATATGTATATTTGTTAGATGGATTATTTTTTACTTGAATTAGCTAAGTAGTTCTTATGAAATTATTTTAATTCCACTAATTTGGATTAATTGAGTGTGATTAGCTTTAGATTGTATAATTTATTTGGAACCTTTTGGATTTATCCGGGTTTAATTTTGGTATTGGAATGTATTTGGTGGACATTGTTTTTAATTGAGTGTGCATGTGGTGAATTTGCAGAAATAGTGATGTTAATTGACATTTGATAGGATATTCAGGGAAGATTACAATTGTTAAAAACCATAGTACATCTTGATAACCTGAGATATTGAACATATGTTATCATTTTTAAAGCACGCGATATCATTAGTATAATGAATACATTGTCTATGAAATATGCGAAATGGAACTGTTGTAGTGAAACATATGTTATCGATTTTAGTATATCTCACGGAATCAAGAATAATGTTATGGAGATTGATAGACAGTGGAACAATTTTTAATATTACTGACCATGCAGATGGTTGGTTTACTCCTGAGAATCAACTACGCTACTTGTATATAGATTATAGTAATTTATTAGAGTTGTACGGAGTATAATTATTAGACTGTTTGTCTTTGGGGTGTATTAATATTTTATTAATTTCTTCGACTTGAAACGCAATCGGATTATTTGGATTATGTTTATACTTTGATGTTTTCTATTCTGTATTGAAGCTGGTTTATGTAGGGATTTACAATTAAATACATAACATGATAGCGGAATAACCCCAAAGCTATGAAACATGTATAAAGCACAAATTAAGAAAATAAATACGTTTGTAGCGTATTTTCCACTTATGTCAACGAACACGAAAAAGAACTCTAATCGTAATTCCTCTACTTGGTTCACCGACATTATTGCAGACCCACTTTGATTGTTGATAGCTTAGATCTTGATCAAGGTTTAAAGCTTTTGGGAAATATTCAACAATGAAGACAAAAAAGAAATTAGGGTTTTTCTCTTTTCTTAGAGTTGTGAATAATCTGAATTAGTTAGTTGAAAAAACAATGTACATAGGTTGTTAAAATAACCTAATAAGCAACAAAGCTAACCGGGCAAACCTAAGGGCTTCGACCGGCCAGATGGCCCACGAGGAATGCGGGCACGCAGCCAGCGCGCTACTGGGCCGCGGGCCACAGCGCAGCTGCTGCTGCTTGATAGAGGTATTTTCCGTCGTTGAATGAATACACCTTTATCAAAAAAAAATTGTAAACACCTAACTAACCGCCTATATTGGCTATAGCGGCAAGCATAGGGATCGTCCCAAGGAAACGGAGTGAAGTGAGTTCAATTGTTAAGCTAGTTTAGGACGGAGTTTGGTTTTGAATTATCGACTACAATTCTAAGCTATCAAACAAGTTTTTGCAAATAAAGGAAAGTGTTAGGGAATTGGGGATAGACTAGGGTAATCGGGGAAGGACAAAGGCTAATCACACAATTACGATGCAATGACTTGACATATAGGGGAAAAGCTACTATTGACGAGCTCGCCACCTCTCGGATAGAGCGTGCTAAATCATCTAATCTAAAAAAACTCTCGCATGATCCTAGGACTAGACGACTTGCAATTGAGACCTACTTTTCACATGCATCATAGAGACTCACAATCTCTTGCCAAATCAAGATGACACACTCCAATCAATTCGAATTAAACTAATATTTGCAACTACTAATTCATTAGTCATGGAAATCCTATCATCAAATCAAATTTAATCACATCAATAATCAACAATCATCCTTCAATTTCCCCCAATTTAGCCCTAGGTTCACCCCTATCCCTAACTAGAAACTACTCACTACTCATGGGTTTAATTAAAGAAATCAAGAATTCAAAGCAAGTAAACGTTTGAATTGAAGGATTGAATGCAAGGAATCAAGAAACTAAGAATTCAATTGAGAATCAATGGAAAATTAGAATCAACAAAAAACTATCATCAAGTAATTGAACAATCAAGAAAATCAAGAAGAATAGCAAGCATAAAAGATTGAATTGAAATTGCAATAAAAATCAAAGAGTTGAAAGAGAATTACAAGTTGAAGCTTCCTCCAATGGTAGTTTCTCTCTCCTAATCCAAAACTTGAAAAACTAAGAATTCTCTCTCTAATATTCTGAAAACTAATTTGGAAACTCTAAAATGAATTGTTGTTGAAAAATAATCGAAAAAACTATTTATATGTTTCCCCAAATAGAAGCTAAAATTCAAATTAACACAGTCCGCGTCGACGTTCGGTTGCACAGACCCTCTGTGCGATCGAACGGGAAAAACTCATGCGAACACACATAATTTTTGTGCGAGCAAACGGAGCGAACACTGATTTCCTTTGTCATGTTCGACCGCACAAAATATCTGTGCGATCGAACACACCTGACTTAGCCAAATTTCCCAAAATCTTCAGTGTGATCGCACATCCATTTTGTGTGGGCGCACAAATCTTTTGTGCGGGCGAGTGAAATGTTGTGCGATCGAACACCAAAATTGGGGACATTCTGCCTCAAAATTCCAATTTGTGCGATCGTGGTACAGAGCAAGACGGAACAAGGGGTACTTGTGCGATCGAACACAAAGAGCCGTTCGGTCGCACAAATCTGCATCTTCCTTGAGTCCACCTCTTCATCACTGTTCGGGCGCACATGACTTATGTTCGGTCGCACAACTCTGTTTTTGCTCCAATCTACTTGGTTTTCCATCATTTTCCACAAGATTCACCTATAATGCACAAGATGGAAAGAAAACATAAAAATGCTATAAAAAACTATAAAACTACGAAAGTTATAATAAAACTAACACGAAAACCTAAGCTAGGAGCGACATAAATGTCGCTCATCAAACTCCCCCAAGCTAGGCGTTTCCTAGTCTCTAGCAAACTAAGCACGAAATAGGGAAGAATGAGCAATTATTCAGATTCTAAAAACTATAAAAACGAGAACTACAAGAATATACAACCTAACTCACTTTCGTAGGAATCACGGTTGCATTTAAGCGCATGCAACAAGCTCTTTAAACCCCACAATCGCTCATGAGGGCGAGCGGGATCTCGCAAGGGTTTCCAAAGAGAACCACCCATAACTCTTCCAAAAACACAATCAAGGCAAGACCAAAAAGGAAAACAAACCAAGAAAAAGGAAAGAAAAGAAAAAAGAAAAGAAAAGAAAAAGAATAGAAAAGAAAGTAAAATTAAACTACAAAATCCAAGAAAAGGGCTTTTATTATGGAACAAGCACGGAAGAATGCTAATATTACTAACCAATAAGCGAATGCACGCTAACCAATGTCCTAAGTCGAATGAAGGATTCAAGTGTGAAGCAAAGAGAACTAAGGGTGTGAACTTATCTATTCCCCTTCAACCGAGCATACCGCGTCAAATCTCTAGATCCCATCCACCCTTAAGGATAGCTTCTCGTGACGCCGCGAAGGCGCCGGAAGACAAGAATTGCAAGGGAGGAGAGAAGGTTACTCGACATCTTAGCATGACAATCCCATTCCATAAATTTGACTAAATCCCCCCTCCACCGACAATGACTCAACTCAAAAGGGTCAAGAGGACTTTTAGGGTGAATCGTATAGGCTAGGGGTAAGGTTGTGGAACAAATTTGGAAACTAGTGCTCAATCCTAAAGTGAAGTGTGAAATGAACTTACTTAAGCAAATCGAACCAAAACAAACGCATACCACTTATTTGGGGTACCCCCAAGCTTATTCAACAACAAAACTAAACTAAAACTCTTTTTGAACTTTTCTTGATTTGATTTTCTCCTTTTTTTGTGTTTCAATTGAAACTTTTCTCATTGCCTTGCTTTTCTCTATTTTTGGCTTTTTCAAAACTTTCCTTTCTCTTTTTGCTTTTTCTTATTCATTCACTATATATAACATATTTCCCAAACTTTGCCATTCTAACCAATAACAATCATTCCTCATCATTGCATAATCATTCAAAAAATCAAGCACAATAACTCAAAGCTTCACTATCACTTCTAAGGGTGAAAATAAAACAAAGACTAATATGCTTGTAATGAGCTTATAAGAAATGAAGGGGTAAGGCTCAAATGGCTAGCAAGGGGGCAAAAATGCAAACAAAAATATATGAGAAAAATAGAAAATAAAGTCCTAAACTAAAAAGAAAAATAGTCACCGAAAGAAATGCCTCTATCGTCCCCTAAAGTAGTTCGGTCGCGGTCTCGGGAAGGAAAAAGTCAAATTCGGGATATGAGAAAGTCAATGCCAAGGATCCATGCCACTCAATATATGTATACATGTGTTTGGGCTAAAATGAACATGATCCTCACAAATGGGAGCAAATACTACCCTCTCCGATTTCAAGTCACTAGAGAGATCGACACTGTCTTACCACAAACCAATGGTTCAAGACTCATGCTACCCAAAGTTCTAACTGACTTTCTTAACACCTAAATCCTAGACTCGAACCAAGACATTGAAAACCGTGCACACATCTACCAATTAGGAATAAATGCATTCTAACCTACAAGTTCCATTTTTATTATGCCCAAATCAAGAATAATGCCTAAAAAGCTAGAAAAAAGTTGCCTTGTCAAAAGGAAAGGAAAACAAAGAAAAAGGAAGAAAAGAAAAGAAATGAAAATAAGGAAACTAAAAGGAAGCAAAAAGAAAATAAAACAAACTAAAATCAAAGAAACTAAGGAAAGAAAGCACTAAAAGTATATGCCCATGTTTTGATAGAGGTATTTTCCGTCATTTTGATAGAGGTATTTTCCGTCATTGAATGAATACACCTTTATCAAACAAAATTTGTAAACACCTAACTAACCGGCTATATTGGCTATAGCGGCAAGCATAGGGATCGTCCCAAGGAAACAAAGTGAAGTGAGTTCAATTGTTAAGCTAGTTTAGGACGGAGTTTGGTTTTGAATTATCGACTACAATTCTAAGCTATCAAACAAGTTTTTGCAAATAAAGGAAAGCGTTAGGGAATTGGGGATAGACTAGGGTAATCGGGGAAGGACAAAGGCTAATCACACAATTACGATGCAATGACTTGACATATAGGGGAAAAGCTACTATTGAAGAGCTCGCCTCTCGGATAGAGCGCGCTAAATCATCTCATCTAAGAAAAGCTCTTGCATGATCCTAGGACTAGACGACTTGCAATTGAGACCTACTTTTCACATGCATCATAGAGACTCACAATCTCTTGCCAAATCAAGATGACACACTTCAATCAATTCTAATTAAACTAGCATTTGCAGCTACTAATTTATTAGTCATGAAAATCCTATCATCAAATTAATCAAATTTAATCACATCAATAATCAACAATCATCCTTCAATTTCCCCCAATTTAGCCCTAGGTTCACCCCTATCCCTAACTAGAAACTACTAACTACTCATGGGTTTAACTAAGGAAATCAAGAATTCAAAGCAAGTAGACATTTGAATTGAAGGATTGAATGCAAGGAATCAAGAAACTAAGAATTCAATTGAGAATCAATGGAAAATTAGAATCAACAAAAAACTATCATCAAGTAATTGAACAATCAAGAAAATCAAGAAGAATAGCAAGCATAAAAGATTGAATTGAAATTGCAATAAAAATCAAAGAGTTGAAAGAGAATTACAAGTTGAAGCTTCCTCCAATGGTAGTTTCTCTCTCCTAATCCAAAACTTGAAAAACTAAGAATTATCTCTCTAATATTCTGAAAACTAATTTGGAAATTCTAAAATGAATTGTTGTTGAAAATAATCGAAAAAACTATTTATATGTTTCCCCAAATAGAAGCTAAAATTCAAATTAACACAGCCCGCGTCGACGTTCGGTCGCACAGACCCTCTGTGCGATCGAATGGGAAAAACTTATGCGAACACACATAATTTTTGTGCGAGAAAACGGAGCGAAGACTGATTTCCTTCGTCATGTTTGACAGCACAAAATATCTGTGCGATCGAACAGACCTGACTTAGCCAAATTTCCGAAAATCTTCAGTGTGGTCGCACATCCATTTTGTGTGGGCGCACAAATCTTTTGTGCGGGCGAGTGAAATGTTGTGGGATCGAACACCAAAATTGGGGACATTCTGCCTCAAAATTCCAATTTTTGCGATCGTCGTATAGAGCACGACCGCACAAGGGGTACTTGTGCGATCGAACACAAAGAGCCGTTCGGTCGCACAAATCTGCATCTTCCTTGACTCCACCACTTCATCACTGTTCGGGCGCACATGACTTATGTTCGGTCGCACAACTCTGTTTTTGCTCCAATTTACTTGGTTTTCCATCATTTTCCACAAGATTCACCTATAATGCACAAGATGGAAAGAAAACATAAAAATGCTATAAAAACTATAAAAACTACGAAAGTTATAATAAAACTAACACGAAAACCTAAGCTAGGCCAAGCAGCAAGGCCATGGGCCAGCGTTGCTTGCTTGCGCGTTGCGCCCATGGGCCTTGCGCTTCGTGCGCTCGGCTCGTGGGTTGCTTTCGTGTTGCCATTAAATTATCCTTCGACAATTTATTTATCGTTTCTTACTTGACGATCCAATGTCGTATGATATTGTAGGGTTTTTTTTTGTATGGTATATATTGACTTTCTTGAATTGCATTTGCTCTTGTAGTGGTATTTTTCTTATTTCGTATAATTTGCACATTGAATTTTGTATGCAAGTTAGGAGAGCTTGATGAGTCTCGTTTAAGACTCATCAAAGTCTCTAACTTGACCAACTTATCAAGTATGTGATCTATTAGGTTTGACTTGATCTTTTCAATCCCACCCCAAAAGGGGAGCCAAATCCTAGGTTCACATAAATGACATAGTTGGATTTTAACATAGAAAAATCAAAGTTCAAGGTATAAGAATGTGCGCAAAATACCCCTACGGCTTTAAAATATTGAACTTCGACGGAGTCGCCACCAAACATTTTAAGGGACCGGTTTGTAAGGACCAAAGTTGACTCTTTTGGACAAGGCATTGAATCTTGAAACCGAATGTGTGAGATTCGGGTACGGGAACAAACCGCTTATTTTGGCAAGCTTAAAAAATACGTTCGAATACAAGACAATGATCGTTTTCCTGAAATCCTAATCATGACACTAGGTTGGTTGAATCATGCATTTTAGAACATTGAAATTGCTACTTGTACGTGGTCACTTTGCTTTAAAGTTAATTAAGGGAACCTAAGGCCGATTTGTCCAAAAATTATCTTTGTTAAGCGTGATTTAACATTTTGTATATTGTTTTATTTAGCATGTTAGGTGATGAAAGCGAATAAACATGTAAAGCATCATCATAAATAAAAGGAATTATTGAAATGCGTACAAAACCACATCGCCTTGAAAAGACGAGTAAAGAGTGCGATATTGAAATTGTGGTATTGAAATTGCGATATTGAAATTGCGATATTGAAAGTGCGGAATTGAAAGTGCGATATTGAACATATGTTATCATTTCAATATCGCACTTTCAATATCGCAATTTCAATAACGCACTTTCAATATCGCACCTTTATTTTTGCAATTTCAATTCCGCACTCTTTACTCACCTTTTTTAAGGTGATGTGGTTTTGTACGCATTTAAATAATTCCTTCATTTCTTGTGATGATGCTTTACATGTTTATTGCTTTCATCACCTCACATGCTAAATTCAACAACATACAAAAAGCTTACATCACCCTTAATAAAGATAATTTTTGGACAAACCGGCCTTAGGTTCTTTCAATTCACTTTAAAGCAAAGTGATCACATACAAATAGCAATTTCGATGTTCTAAAATGCATGATCCAACCGACTTAGTGGCATGATTAGGATTTCTCGAAAACAAACATTGTCTTGTATTCGAATGTACTTTTAAAGCTTGCCAAATAAGCCATTCGTTCCCGTGCCCGAATCTCACCCATTCGATTTATAAGATTCAATGCCTTATCCACAAGAGTCAACTTTGGTCTTTTCAAACCGGACCCTTAAATATTGTTTGGTGGCGACTCCTTCGAAATTCAAAATCTCAAAACCCGTAGGGGAAATAAACCACGTGCGGGAAAATTTACAAAACACCCCCTACACCACCCTAGAAGGTGATTCTAACAAATAGCAAGTTAAATTAAAGCAAATAAAAACCATTTTATACATGATTATTAAACAATGAAGGCATTTTGATGTTTTTATGTTTCTTGTTTTACTTGGCCTTCTTTTTTACAGAAAGTGATTGATCAAGTCCTTATGATCTAGCAGACCCAAATCATCATCTAGTCATCGACAACCACTAGGTGTGGCTGAAGTGGTGGCGATGGTGAACACATTCAGCAGGGGTAGTAGGGAAGCGGGCAGTGTCAGTACAGTAATCATAAATCAAGTGATTAGCCCGAACCCACCTGAGCTGGTGGTTCTGGTGGATGCTAAGCTGGGACATGGTAGGCTCGTCCCACCAGTATTTCCTCTGACCACCACTGCTACACCTCCTGATGTTTTCGGACAGGGAAGTTGGGACGGGGCACTCACAGGAATCAATCTCAAAGCCTTGATAAGAAGCAATAAAAGGAGCATGAGTCCAGTCAGTCTTAACCCTCCCACCTTGTGTAGCCCAATCATCTGCATTCCATATTGAGCTGTATACTCCCATTGCTTGGTCCTTAGGATAGGGAATGCCTCTATGCTCCAAATTTGTGTGCTCACGTATGGGCGTCTCGTCCACCATGAACCTGATATATCAAAAAACAAACACGTACTTTTTATTACATTTCAATCAACAAAATTTGGACGTATCCTTTAAGAGCATGTTTGGTATAAACTTAGGAAATAAAATGGAAAGGAAATAAATAAGAAGGGAAAAGGATAGTGTCAACTATTACCATTATTAGTTGTTTGGTATATCTTAGAAAATGAATCACTTGTAACCAATTGAGGATTGAAGAGGGTAACCATTTTGTTACAATGGTTGTGATGTTTACCCTTACGAAAGGGATTGTGTTACCACACATTTCATATCAAACATTAGGTGAAGGAACTAGTTAATTGATTCAATTTCCATCACTTAAAAACACTATTACCCCATGCTCTAAATCATTAATTCAATAATCAATTACTCCCTCCGAATCTAAATGTTTTCCCTTTTCTGTTTGGCACACATGCCAATACACATTTTACATCGTTAATATATCTAGTTACGTGTTATTAAAAATAATAATTTTTTTCATATCGTTAAAGTACTCATTGAGACGAATCAAACAAGACCCTACTTGACTATGTTTTTTCTTATATATCGAACATGATTCATAAGATTCTCTTCCATTATAAATAGTATTAAGATTCTAAATGGAAAAAAACATTTAGATTCGGATAGAGTATGAATCAGTAATCACAATAAATAAAATAAAGCGGTCCTAATGGACGATACTATTGGTACTACCACTGTACTGCTGTTGGCTACTGGCCAGTGATTGTAAAATGGGTAAAATAAGAAATAGTTACACATCAATCATTTAAGGGGACCATAAGGGTAACACAATTCATTGCATTCCGACGATTTCGTACATGGTAGGCCAAACCTTATCACATCCTCACAGCCAAGTAGTACTAGTAGTAGTAGTAGATTGGGAATAGAATGATGTTTTTGACATCAGTGACTCACATAAAGAGGTATGATAGATGCTAAAATTAAAGTTGTCCAACATACTAATGACATAACATAAAGAAATTACTTTAATTATAAGCTCACATAATTACTAAAATTTTACTTCATTTATCACATGAGCATAATCTATGTACGGAGTACATTGTACTCCATCAACTCGATAATCAAGCTTAATTATTAAAATTGTGATGAATACTTTAATACAATGGAAACTTGTACTCCATATTCTAACAAAAACTTCATCAAAAAGTCTTACACGTTGTATTCTAACAAAAGCTCACAAAAGCTCCATCAAAAGGTCTTGCGCACATCAAGTGTACAATTAATTTATTTTATTTTCAAGATTTACCTTGCTTTTATGTAACTAATTTGACACAAATGTTATAACTTTTATATTTTACACAAATGTTATAACTTTTATATGGAGAGAAGTGAACTCCCATATATTCTAGAGCACAATCGATAGCACAAGTAACAACCATGTTAATCGATTAGTTGATACTCAAAATATGTTGTATTACCTTAAGAATCGAAGCTCAAGCTAGGTTACGTTTCGATATACTATCGTCCAAAAATAATAGTCTTGTTTGACTAAAACATGAATTTTAAAAAAAAGTGAAATATAGTGTTGGAAATTGAAATATAATACATTGATGATTTATTTGTATTAAGAAAAGTAGAATATAGTACTTCCGTAAAATGGAATAAAGTACATGGGGAAGCAGTATATAATACATACGGAGGTTTTCACTATTTTTTTTTGTAGTAGGATAATATGGTAAGTATTTTATGTTCAGATAAGAAAACAAGCCTATAATTATGGGAATACAAACTTTTATATAAGGCGGCCTTACACAAAAGACCGATCTTGATGTCATACTCCGTATAAGTTAAGCAATTGAATCAATTAGTTAAACACTGAAACTAATTAGTTAATCACTGGAATAAATTAGTTAAACGAAGAAACTAATTAGTTACACACAGAAACTGATTAGTTAAGCAACGAAACCAATTAGTTAAGCAATGAAAGTGATTTTTCCGATAAGGCGGTCTTACACAAAAGTTGCCGTTATGGGAAATACTTGTGCACAGTAACTAATCTAACGGATGGCATCTTCATTACCTCTGCTCGGATTTAGTTGTATAATGGAGTACATGGTAATTGGTTTAGATATGGAATACGTTATTGAGTAAAAAAATAATAGTGGAAAAAGTAGATAATATTTTTCTGATAGCGTACCAAGTTGTTAAATTGTTACAGACAACAAATAATAAAGCAGATGTTGACAATTGCTGATGTACAAAAGTAAATGTTGACAAAAATATCACGAGAGTTGTTAAACTTGTTATGTTCTGATAATATTTGAAGTAGGAGTCGAGAATAGAGTGTAGAGAGAAAACTTACACAACTTGGCGAGGAGTCCAGTGTAAAGAATATTTGTGAAAGTCTTTAGTAGGATCAAACCAAAGGTTGAGCCTTTGTTCTCTGTTGCCCTGACCATTTACAAAAACATTGGTCTGAACTACGTATGGTTCGCCTGTCGTGTTTCCAAGAAACTCGAAATCAAACTCGTTATGAGTTGGACCTTCAGAGGACATCTGCAATTGCCAATTGGTGGAGGAATCACAAAATTAAATTATTTACCTAATACATAATTCACGTGCTTATAATTATAAATTTATAATGGACATGGACTGACAGGCTAGCTAGGAGTACAATTCGTCAATTCCTAACTTTGGCCCCATCATTTTTAAAATTAAATTAGTTTGAATTCTCAACTGTACGTTTCCCTCAGAAATAATTAATTCCTTGACATAAATTTCTGTTATTTCAGTGGTAAAATTAAATTAAATAAAATAAGAGAAGTAGTCCATAGTAATCTTAATAAATTACTTACATAGAAGGCAGTAACAGTGCCAGCAGAATCACCCTCAACCAGCTTGATTTGAACGGTCACCTTCCCGTACATGTATTTGCTCTTTGATTGAAACCCAGCTCCTGTTAATTAACCAAAGATATACCCAACAATTAGTGACCGCCGTAATCCCGAATAACTTACTAGTTTAAATTACTACCAGTATCGTATCTATTAGAGAGTGGCATTGTGGTAACTACTTTCGTTCAACCTGACTAAGGTCAAGCTGGGGTTTCAAACTGACCAAAAACAAGGTTAGTGCTAGTGCAGTATAATAGTATATATATACCAGAAGAATTGTCAAGTCTTAGCTTGAGAAGTTCTCCTTCATGGATGAAATGGTCAAAAGCCCAAGAGGGTTCAAACAGTTCATCGAATTTTGATGACCTAACCACTTCCACCATCATCAAAATTGCCAAACTGTAATAAAATACTGCAATTTTCTTATTCTTAATCATAAAATAACCCATTTTTATTTTTTAGGAGAGAGAAAATGTACTCAGTTGAGTGAGGGAGAGAGGGAGGTAATGAGTGAGTGAATGAGTGAGTGAATGAGTGAGTGAGTGAGTGAGTGAGTGTGTAGAAATAATTCAGTCCGATTTATAGAGTTGAAAATAAAGGATGGCGTGAATGAAAAGCTCTTGAAATGAATGTGCCACGTCATTTTCTAAAATTTGAATTTGAATAAGAGTATGTATATGTTGAGGATTTTAGCGTGGCTCTCCAAATAGTTCTCTAACAAGAACTATCTTTTGGTCAGTATTAGGGGTCTTTAGTAGTTTTTTAGGGTATTTTAATTAGCTCTTTATGGAAAGCTATTGAGTAAATAGGTCTGGAGGTCCCTTAACTTTGCCAAAAGGAGCAGTTAAGTCCCTCAAGTTTCAAAAGGAGCATTTAGGTCCCTCAAAATGGATGGAATAAGCTATTTTTATTAACACCGTTACATTTTCCGTTAAGTTCAATTAAATAATAATAAAACTGATTTTAAATAAAGGGAAATCAATTTACATGTGTATAAATGATTTAAAATAGCTTCTTTTGATTTTGACTTAGCTTTTTCAAGTTCCTTAGCCTTTTCATTTGCTTTTTCACCATACACATTTCATCAAAACTGATTACAAATAGTTCTTACACTTAACTTATTAAACACAAAATCACAACATATATTAATAAAGGATAATCTAGTTACATGACAATGGTCCTTCCCCACTGTACAAGGCTAGTAAATACCCGTTGCCAACCCAATCCTCAAAAGGGTAATACACTTGAACCATAACATAAGACCAACCGAGTAACGGATACCATTTATGCACAATTTGATCCGACTCACGTTTGTTCGGCCCGGGATACAGACATGCTGGGATACAGACCAACTGCCTCGCGTACCTTCTGTTCACATGCCATCCATTCGTTTCATGTACTGCTTGAAGCCTTGGTTTGATGGCCATGATCTAGAACTCTCGAGGTGAGGCCCCACGAGGTGGATCCCTTCACAACACGCCTTTGTCGAACCCAAGCTTCACTTCATCGAAAAATGATTTCCTCACCATTCGATGATCTGTTTTTCAGGATTCTCCAACATTCACAACCCCTTTGAGAATGACTCAACAAGGGGTCATGGAAGCATGACATTGGAAGGCTACTTAGACAGAGAAACTACGGTCGTGTTTTTTTTATGACTAATTTTTATTTTCTGATATGGGGGGTGATATTTGTATACGAAATCTTCTATGGTTAAGAAGATATTCATTGTGTTGTGATGAATTGAAAGGAAAAAAAACTGGGTTGTTGAGTAGAAGAAGAAATATATATGGAGTATTGAATACAAACCAAGATATAAGAGATGAATATTGTTGTAATGCTTTAAGCCAACCCCCTTGTGTTTATATAGTCAAGGAAGACCAATGGAAGATAAGCTGTTTCTCACATCTCAATGCTTCTCATTAAATACTTAGGAGTAGTTAGTAGACCAAGGAAGACCAAATTAAATATAGTCTTGTTGTAATGCTTTAAGCCAACCCCCTTGCGTTTATATAGTCAAGGAAGACCAATGGAAGATAAGCTGTTTCTCACATCTCAATGCTCCTCATTAAATACTTAGGAGTAGTTAGTAGACCAAGGAAGACCAAATTAAATATAGTGCGTCTGAAATGCAACTTGTATCTAATACAAATGTTTAAATTTCCAGAACAGTGGATACATACTCCGTATATGTGCCTAGTTTGAACACATACTCCGTATTAAGGTTCATTACCTTACTCGGACGAAGCTCTTTTACGTCCTCTTATCTAACGAGTATGACCATTAATTGAATTTCGTTAAATAATACTCTGATGAGCGAGCTTAGCTTTGAGACGAGATAGAACACAAAATGAGGCTCATTAAACAAATCAGTTACAAGCTCGTTTATGATCTGAACACAAACATGCTCGTTCATGTTACAAGCTCGTGAACAAGCTCGTTTATGTTCATTTATTTAATTAATTAGACGGGCTTGAACACACATCGAAACTTGATAAATAAATTAGATTCAGGAGCATGAAATACTGGACATATCGCTAAGTGCAACGTCTAATTGTAAATTGTAACAAAATTCATAATTCACGTTCTACAAAATTTTTAAGTGTTTTATTTGCCATGGAATGTTAAATACTCTGTTTTTTGAGAGCCTCAACGGCTATATTTTTGTAAAAAGCTAACTGAAATGAATTTCCCTTTATTTAATTATTGGTAAATGGTAAATGTAACTGTTTTTTTGTCGTTTAGTGCCTTTTATTTAGTTTCCTTTTAATTTAAATGCATTTTAACGGACGTTAGTGACGGAAAACAAAAAGCAGCGGATTCCATCCAAACGCAGGGACCTAAATGCTCCTTTTGAAACTTGAGGGACCTAACTGCTCCTTTTGGCAAAGTTTAGGGACCTGCAGATCTATTTACTCGAAAGCTATTTCAAGGTAGCTCTTGTCCAATAGTGTTTTGGATTCTTGTTGAAAATTGATGAGTGCTTTTGAAAAGTGGATAGTAACTTTAGTTAAAAGATAATTAATTGTAGACCACCAAATGGTAAAAATGAGTTTGTGGAGCTTAATTGAGGAACCAACAAAGGTTGAGTGTTTTTGTTATGAATTCTTGAGTGTGTCTTTTAGATAGATAGTGGTAGAGAGTTAGAGAAGAGTCATCTAGGACCTATTTTAGTTTGAAGAGTCAAGCAATGTACATGCTGTAAAATCATGTCATATTCCAAAGAGGTGTATAAAATGTTTGAGTTGAGTTTTTTGAAACAACATACAAATGGAATAGTGTGTTACATAGTACTCCCTCCGTAGTTAAATAGGAGACACACTTGGTCGGACACGGGTATTAAAGAAGAATAATTGAATGAAATAAAATAAAGCAAATGGGGTTGGGATAAATATATTGGAGGGGTTTGGGGTGGGGGTTTATGAAATTAATTTTTTTAATATAGTAGTGTGTCATAGGGTCAATTAGATATAATATTTAATTATATGGTGGCGTTGAAAAGTTACTAAATATGGTAAATGTGTCTTCGATTTAAATACGGTCAGAAATGATAAGTGTATCTCCTGTTTAAATACGGAGGGAGTACAAAATATTTATTTATTCAAACAAATTATTAATAAAAGAATTATTAAATGTGAATAAATTGGTGTACATAAGTGATACTCCGTAAGACTTAGGATCACGGGTAGGGGTGTCAAATCGGGTCATCGGTTCGGTTTCAATTCGGGTTCATCGGTTCGGGTTGAAACCGGTTCATTTTGCTATCGGTTCGGTTCGGGTCAAGTTGAAAATTTAACGGTTCGGTTCGGGTTATGTGGTACGGGTTCATATCGGGCCGAGTTCATATCAGATGGGGTACATATCGAGTCGGATTCATATCAGGTCGGGTCATATTTGGTCGGGTCATAAACGGGTTAAGTCGGGTTCATATCGGTTCAGGTTCATATCGGTTCGGGTTATAATCGGGTCGGGTTCATATCGGGTCGGGTTAATTCGGTTCTGTTTGTTAACGGTTTTAGCCGGATTGTAATTTGCTCGGGTTCATATCGGGTCGGGTTCATGTTTAGTCAGATCAATTCAGATACAAATTACAAACAATGTCGGATTAATTCTTAGGTTATAAGCTTATAAGGTATTGAATTAGATCAATTTAGTTTAATGATCGATCAGACGATTAGTCAGTTGAATACAAGTCAATAAAAGAGTGCAATACTCATAAAACAATACAAATTCATGAGTTTTATACCTTTATAACATTGTCAAGAATTAAGGAATATAACATTATGTATTTTATTATCTAATAAGCTAATAACTGATGAATTGATGATCATAATTAGTTTAAACGGTTTGAATTAAACGGGTTGTAAACGGTTTGAGTGGTAAAGGGTCCTGGTTGAAACCATTCGGGTTGTAAACGTTCCGGGTTGAAACAGTTCGGGTTGTAAACGGTTCGGGTTAAAACGGTTAGGGCTTTGAACAGGTTTTCGATTCCGGGATTAATTTCCGTTTCGAACAAATATTTAATATTTCCGATTCCGGAATTTATTTTCAATTCCGATAATATTTCCGATTCCGACAATATTTCCGTTTCCGGCAATATTTCTGATTCCGGCAATAATTCCATTTCCGATAATATTTTCCGATACGTACCATGTTTCCGTTTCTGGCAACATCTACGACTTGGATAATATTTATATTTCCGATACGATCCATATTTCCGTTTCCGGCAATATCATCGTTTCCGGAGTATTCATAATTTTCCTTTTGACGATTTCAGCTCCCACTGGAACCGAGATCCGTCGATTCCGAATATCCATAAATGGAGTATTTAATTCACTTAAATACTTGATCCGTTCACGTACTATTTGTGTGACCCTACGGGTTCAGTCAAGAGTAAGCTGTGGATTAATATTATTAATTCCACTTGAACTGAAGCGGCCTCTAGCTAGGCATACAGTTCACTTGATCTCACTGAATTATTTACTTGTATAATTAAACCGCATTTGTTACACTTAACATTGAATGCATACTTGGACCAAGGGCATTATTTCCTTCACGAGAAAGCGACCAGTGATGCCAGCCCCCCGGCTCGATTCAGCACGAACTTCCTCTCCCGAGCGCTCCCTAGCATCATCCTCGGGAGAAGCTTCTCTCGGCCTCTCCAAAGAGACCCTGTTTTCCCCTCCTTCACTTGAAGAAGATACAACACCAGACTTCTTCTTCCATCTACCCACAACCATGGTGAAAACCCTAAATCTAGAATACCGAAGAGCAGGGTAATGCGAAAAACTAAGAAAAACTGGAAACAAATTACCTTTCCCGAAGCGAAAATTGCCGACAAGTCAGACGGAACAAGGTCCCGGAGTAAATTCCCCTTGAATTTGCAAAGATCTGAAGAAATTCGCAAGAAGAAACCGCAGGAATTCTGTGGAACTTTGAGAAATTGAGATGAGTAAAGTTTTAAATGGAAAGTTGGGTCTAATATTTATAGGCCACAACTTTGAAAACCGCCCAACTTCCACTTTCACTCCACTCCACACGATCAAAGTGCATCCGAAGGGATTTTCGACATCTGTTATTAAGGCATGCATTCAAAACGCCGCTTTTCGAAAAAAAAAGAGGGAACTTTTGGACTTTTGATACATGGAAACCCACCCATTTAATTCTAAATGGACCGGGTCTGGGGGACATGTTATTGGGCTCCCAATTGGAAACCAACACTACAAAAATTTATATCTTTTATGACAACCTAATAACGACGGGTAAAATTCCCGTCGTAAAATAGCTTTTGCGACGGGGATGACAACCCAACAAAGACGGGAACAACCGTCGCAAATGTCTTTTAAGACGGGTTAACGACGAGATTTTCCATTAACGACGATCCCCTTTTATGACGGGTTCACGACGGAAAATCCCGTCGTTAATCAACTATTATTGGCATTTAGCGATGGGATTTCCCGTCGTTAATATAACAATTTTTTGTAGTGCAATTGGGCCAACAGTCCAAAGGCCCAATGGCCTCTAACAACAACATATCAAGTCATTTACCCCTCCAAAGGCTATTCAACCATCAATAAGGCCCAAGGCCCAACAAGTAATAAATGACCTATGTGGCATTTAATACACAAACACTATAAATAGGCTGCTTAGGCTCACACCTCAAAGTACGTCTATTTTTTGCCTTAATACTACTCTCTAGAGAACACTCTCTAGAATCCAAACATTGTTCTTACTTAGGCGTCAGAGGGGCTTTCCTCGAAACACCCCCGATTCCAGATTTCCAGTTACATTGTTAATTGTGTAGGTAAATTCGGACACAACTTACTCAAATAAGCTAGATCTTCCACACCAACAAATAGGGTCTTCATCCATCCGCATCTCATTGTTTCAACATCGGAACAAAAAGAAAAAAAAAAAAACAGGCTCTAAATTTCCGGAGACGGTCGTACTCATATTTCATCAATTTATCAAGACATGATATGTACATTACAATCAATTACAAAAATACGCATGTCTATAACAACAACGATAATCTTGACGTTGTGGGAATGCGGTTCCGAATTAAGGGCAGTTATTGCCATGTCATCTACTGCTCCTTCCGAATTGGGAATGCGGTTCCGAATTAAGGACGCTTGGCTCTGCGTTTCTGGGCCTCATCATCCTTTTTCGGTTATCCTCGACTCTCATTTTTGGACCATTGTGGATTTGGGCCTACTATTTTTGGTTGGGCTTTGATCTTTGTTTATTTGACGTTTAGAGAAGTCATATACCATTACTAAGGGCTTTATTAAAAATGTGTTATAACAACTAGATTAGGGATAATTAGCGTTACCACAAATTCTTATTTATAAGGGTTGTACAATAAATATTGTACACCATAGTAAAAGTTAACTCAAAATGTTTAAAAGTTAAACTTATATATGTAAAAGTTATCCATTTTTTAGTAATAAATTTTTTCATTTTAATAAAACTTATTTCTTCAAAATCACTAATAATGTATAAAATTAATCATTTAACTCTTTAAAATGTTTATCTATCAACGTTTTTTTTACTAATATAAAGTTAATCAAAACTAGGTTAAAGTTACAAAAAAAAGGGTAAAAGTTATCTTGGTGTACAATAAATTTATTGTACACCTAGTGCGCGCAAGACCTTTTGTAGCATTACTATCACTCCATTGTCTTCATCACAACGGGAGTTGAGTTTTGACGTATTTAAATACTTCTATTAAGGACATGAAATTCTCCACTGGCAGGGGCGGACCTATATGTCTTTGGAGGGGTTCAAAGGGACCCAATTATTTGAAAAAAAAAATGTTAAATTAATATTGAGGTAATTAATTGCACTTAAATATTTAATACAGTATATTATTTATTAACTTGGAATTTAGACAGTGAAATGTACTTGTAGCTTAGTGGTTCATTGACTATTATACTTTCAAGGTTACCTAGGTTCGAATCCTAGTAGGAGAGGTTGTCAAGTGTATTTTTTTATTTTTTTCACTTTTTGCCTTTTACTTGTCTTGTCTTTCTACTGATCCTCTAAATTCTTCATCTTTTTTTTCCACCCTTTTGCGTGTCGTTTTTTCTTCATCATTTTTCTTTATTCATTTATTAATTTTTTTTATATGATTCATGATTTTGCTTTTTAAAAAATACAAAATATTAGTAGTGTTACTTTTTTCTTCAAAATAATTTTGTAATTGGCATAGTATATATATGTAATATATTTTATACTCTATTTTTATATACTTATAGTTGCATGTTTTTTGATCTTTTAAGCGGCCTAATTATATAATAGCGTAATGCCCCATACATTGAAATGATATTCCTATTTTTTTGTTAGTGTCCTTTTGTGCAATTTTTTCAACGACAATTGTAATAAAAAAATCTCCTTCAAAGTATAAAAACTTGTCGTACACACTCTTTTTTTTCCCATTTTATTTGAAATCGCGCCAAGTTAACCCTGTAATTTGGATTAGGTGTTGATTTTTATTATTATGAAACCCAAAAATTAAAGTTCTGAAATCTTCCACTTATTTTATTATAGCATTTATAATATTTTAACTACTTAACTTTCATCTTTAACTCCTTAAAATGAGCATATGGGAGAATTATAAAGCAAATTATAAATTTTTTTGGACTCCCATCTGTAAATTTCTGGATCCGCCCCTGTCCACTTGAGTAGGAAGAACAAATTTTTAGGAAGTTTGGGGTATTGAGTTTATTGTCTTTAATATGCATGATTCCATGGGAGTAGGTTTTAATTGCATGTTAGGGAAGTCATTGATACTTGGGAAAGGTTTATGGAATTATATAAAGTTTATCTTTCCTTGTGAATATTTATTTATTTAGTTTGAGGTAGGAATTTATCTTTTCATTAGTTATGTTAGTGGCGTTGTTTAATTTTAGGTGTGTTTGATCCTTGATTTAATTTATTCTTATAATTTATTGTGTACTTAGCTAGAATTAGTTCAATTATTCAATTTTAATTGTCGTGTAGTTATTTGCGTAGTACAAGTTAGTTTAGCTAGTTTTTGATACATTAGTTTCTTGATGTTCGACCATTGCTTGCCTAACTTTATCTAATTAGGTTATTTTTTATAGACACGCGACAGCGTTATCAGGCAACATGGCAATGAATTGTGTTCAGGAGAGCATGGCCAAATTTCGGAATAGCTTAATTAAGTCAAACATTATTAGATTCTAATATTCTTGCTCTGCAAAATAACTTGTGGATATCTATTTCTGGAAACTTCATTAACAAATACAGTAGTTCCATGTAGAAGAATGGCAAAAATATATATATTTAAATAAACACTAATGATTAATCTGTTAAGCTGTACATAAAAATGCTGGAAATTGTGGTAAAAAATGAGTAGAAGATATGTATGGTTTACGTTGGCATTACGAGCAAAATCTAGGCAATGATTTGGGATTCATATGGCTTGGTGATTTTGATCTCAACATTTTGGCCACCTGATTTTGCATTTTCTGACAAACTTTCTCCAATTCTGTAACCCTGCATTGCATTCCTTGTAAGTGTGCTTTAATGTTGTTGTTCTCGGTCATAACACGGAATTTTCCTGCATAAAGCACAAGCTGCTGACTTGATTCTTCCTTTTGATTTTTGGCTCCAGTTGTTGTGGAAGGGGAAGAAGATCCTGAGTTTGGGTAATTTGCATCAAGGAGCAAGCTTTTAAGCTTTGTTTGCTGAGAAAGGAGAGCTTGCACAGTAGAACTCGATGGAAACTTAATATTTTTTGAGAGGTGAACGCAGGCTTCTGGTGAGAGCTTTTCGTAGTTCAAGGCAGAACAAATGTTGAATGTTTCTTCTTCAGTTAAATCAGTATGAACCTACATAGATAAGACCACAGACCACACTTTTAGTCAACCTATTGCTGAATCATAGCATGTTATAATATGATAAATATAACCAGATAATAACTTACTAAGAAATCAAATGTATGATACCTCTAAGTACATATCCATGGCATGATACATTTCATCATAAGAGTCTCTAGAAGAGTCAGGTAATGCAGTTGCAAGAGCGATAAATTTGGAAGATCGTAAGCATGGATCTGGAGCTACTTCTGCCAAATATGAATCCAATAAGTGGCCTACTCTTGTAATTCTATCATTTGAAACCTTAGATAGACGACCGCCACTAAGAAATGATTTCAGGAACCTCAAAACAAGGTTCACATCATATAAATAGTTTACCCCTTGTGGTGAAGGAATGAGGATATTATCCAATGTTGCTTCATCCATTCTCAAACCAATTATACCTTCTAATCTACTTCTGCTGCACTTACTTGTGTTGAGACTTAGCGAAATTCTTAAAATCCCCATCAGATTCTTGTAAGAAATAGACAGATGATCAAGGGAACATAAACTGTTGACGACCATCTCAATTATTCTACACTTGTCATCAATTTGGGCGGAAATGAATTTCGACTTTTGATAATGAAAAAGGAACCTACTTATGGTCACATGATCAAACTTCTGAGAAACCATAGATTTAATGGCCAGTTGAACCAAATTCTGATTTAGTACCAATAGATCTTCAAACCACCAATTTGATCGACAGCAGCTTGTCTTGAAGCTCTCAGTACTACGAGAATCACATGAAATCCGAAAACCAAAGCTCTCAGGTGAACAAGTAGATAGACACGGGCTGGTTTCAGCAGTCAATGCCAACCTTCCAACAAGAGTATCAAGGCATTTCTGAACCACACCACATGTGTTGATCATATCTACAGCCAACTCTTGGTTTTGCTTTAAAGCCAACAAAAGATCTGCCCAAGTCCAGTAGCTAATCTCTTCAAGTGATTTTTCAGTCTGCTCTATTAGATTTTCAGTCCCAGACGCAGATTTTCTCATTTCCATGAAGTATGCTGCAGAATGGAGAAAGCTCAATGTAGTTGGACTTATTTCAATGCTGCCATTATTATAGCAAAACCTTGCAACCAACTCGAATATCTCAGCTCCTCCAGGGAAGTCATGAAATATCACTTTTAAATTACTCCCATTACTTACAGATTTACCAAATAGTTGCCTTAATCTACCTGAGAAGGAAGATAAAACTTTCTGCAACACGTAATTAACAACGAATTAATCAGCAAACATGCAGATAAAGACACAAAATAAGTAAGAAAATTACTGTAAAACTATTTACTTGCCACTTGGGGAGAATAACAGTGACTGCACAACACTGATTACTGATGAGAGGTAGTTATACACTTGTATCCCATATATACATCTTGTGATAAACAGAAAAGGTAACTCCATAATCATACACTCTTTTAAACTTTATTAACTCAACAAGAATGCCAGAACTACCGTACAGAAGAGGGAATAATATTGATGACATTTGGACCCCACTATGCTGCAGTATTAGTTGCATATTAAATGATGGACAGCCAATGCTCCCATTTATGAAAGGGAAATTCATTGCAGCACATATCTTTGTGATTGAGATTACGCCCTTTAATTAATTGAGATTACGCCCTTTAATGATATCTTGTACACTGATTACAACCTCATTACAATCAATTGATATAGATCATAATTCTCACTTTAAGAAAATAATCGTAGGAAATTTTCCACAAAAGTCATACACTTGGACAAGTACCCTAGTTCCAGTAATGACTCCATTAATTAACATATTCACACTACTGAACTGAAAAGGCGGACATTAAGCTAAGAGGCTTAAATATTCATCAGAAAATTGAACTGAATTGTATATTTGTATCATTGTATGTATACTTTAGAAATCAACAAGTAAGAAATTTCTGACATAAAATACTCAAAGTAATCAAAATAGAATTCTATCCACTTTAACACAAAACACAAAAATACAATTCCCTAACAAAAAAAAAAGGATAAGTGCCAGAAGAAAGTTTACCTTATCCACCATGAAAATACCTTCACCATTAACATCAACTTCAACATCACAACAAACATCCATAACCCAGATACAGAAATAAAAAACCCACTTCAAATCACTGACTTTTCTTGCTTATAATCAGAAATTAATTAAACCCAGATGAGCAAAGTGATGCAAAAATAGCCCAAAAGCAGCGAAGTCACGGGAAAATATTAACAGATGAAGGCAACAACAAAATAGCACATGGAAGGTGGGGTTTGTTGATTTGGCTAAGTATTAACAGTAAATCAGAAGACAAAATCAGATAATTCACTTTAAAATAGCAAAAAATATGTAAGTAACGACATATAAACGGAGGATATAATATGAGAAATATGGCTTAAATAATTGGAAAGAAATTGGAAGAGAGGATTTGGGAAGGGGAGTTGTTGAGGTGGTTGTGTGGCCACTACTTTACTGTCTGACATTCCTGCAGCAAAACTTTGCTTTTGGGTTGAAATTTAGTATCCTCTCCGTTCCTTAATAATCGCATCGATTTGACCGGTGCGGAGTTAAAACACTTAAATTGACTTATTAATTTAATGGGTGATAATTGATAGTGACGTACTCCCTCCGTCCCGGAATACTTGACCTGTTTTCCTTATCGGGCCGTCCCTTAATACTTGACCTGTTTCTAAAAATGGAAATATTCTAACAATATTATATTATTTCTCACTCCACCCCTATTAACCCACCTACCCCCTACTCCATACAAAAAATAATTAAAAATTCAACCCCTACTCTCCCCATCCCCACCCCTTTACACATTTTCCACTAACTACATTAAAATAATACCCCACTATCAACTCCTACCTATTAAATTAAATAAGTCAATTCAAGTCCCTTAAACTCTGTGCCGGTCAAACCGGGTCGAGTATTCCGGGACGGAGGGAGTATTTTTTTTAATATAGTTAGTAGAAAACGTGTAAGGAGTGGATCTGTGAATTTTTAAATGATTTCTTGTAGGAGATGAGTTAGTAGGTAAGTGTGAGAAATACTATATTATTGGTAAAAAATTTTATTCCCTCCATATTTATTTAAGAGATACAATTGATCGGGCACGGGTATTAAGAAGAATAATTGAATGAAATAAAATAATAAAGCAAGTGGGGTTGAGTAGAGATATTTTAATAATTAAACAAGTAGGGATCATGTCATTTAGGGGGGTGGGAGGTGGGGTGGGTTTATGAAATTATTTGTTTAATAGGATGGTGGATCATAGGGTAAATTAGATGTATTATTTAATTAGATGGTGGGGTTGATAACACTACTACATTTTTTATCAGATGCAACGGTCAAGAAAAGGCTAATGCGACACCTTACCGAGAACCGTTGCAATAGAGAAGGCTAATGTAACGGTATCTTGTATAACATTTCAGAAATCTGGGCTAATGCGACGGTGTGTCTAAAACCGTTGCATTAGAGGGTCAAATGCGACGCATATTAGGCTAATGCGACGGGTGTGCTAATTTACTTTATTCCCTCCCATAAATATTACTGTGCTTAAAATTTTCACTGTATTCCCTCCCATTATTCCAAAATTTTAAACCCCGCGCTTGGATGATTTACCCAAAATTTTCAAACGGCGCTGGAGTTGTTACCCAAAAGAGAAAAAGCAATAGAAACTAAAAAACACAAACCCTAATTATTCTAAGGAGAGGAGAGAGACTGAGAAATTCATAAATGGAGAGGACAGATAGTGAGAAGAAATAGAGAGATTTTCAATGTTAGGGTTTAGTTCGACAATTTAGGTTTGCAATTCGCAATTAGTTCTGAGCAATTTCTTGAGAGGTCTTGCAATTAGATGCGCAAATTCTCTGAAGAAAACTCCAAAACTCTTCAATGGATTCAAATTACACCACCACGATGAAGCCAGAGGACGACAAACTGTAGTCCCATACAACAGATTCAAAAACTCTAGCAAGGTTTGTTATTTCGATTTAATTTTTGGCCCAATTTCTTGAATTGCATTGTAATAGTTTTAGTTATTTAGGATTTTGATGATTTGAATTGATGGGGTTTAACATGTCAGCTCTTTGCAATTTCAATGGATTCACTTTATTTCAAAGATGAATTTGATTTTCTCAACTTATGGCTTCTTGAAGTTTAAAGAATTCAAGTATTTTGCTGTCTTGAGTTTAGATGATAATTGATTAACTTGACTCCATCGTTTTCGATCCCTGGAGAGAGAGAACAGTGATAGTTGAAGGAGACGAATAAGAGGGAGAAATGGCGAGATAAGACAGATCAATTATAGTATTTTCACTTGTCGCCCATCTCTTTCAAGTCGAATACACACTTGAAGCAGTCCGTAAGGGCAACGCTGCCGTCGGAGTACGAGCTACCGACACCCTCGTTCTCGGTGTCGAGAAGAAATCCTCCACCAAACTTCAAGATTTCAGGTTTTCTTTTTCTTTCTTCTAATCTTATTTTCTGTTTTCCGCTTTACTTTTTTGATTTAGGGTTTCCGATTTGTTATGAAAGTGAATGATTTAGGGTTTTAGCGAAGATTTGCCGAATTCAGATTAGAGAAACCCGTGGAATGTATGTTGATATGTTGTATGATTTTAATCGTGGAATATGTGTTACTAGGTTGTACAGGAAATGTTTTGATGTATGTGTTCAAAATTGCGGAGTAACCGAATATCTTCATTGAAACCATTTAGCGATGAGTATCTGCCTAATTGGGGTTTACTTGATTGATTGTTTATTAATTAACAAAGGTCCGCCCTTGTTTCCCAAATTTGTGTCGTAAGAGCAACTAGGTGTGCAAATTGTAACTAGAAGGTCTTCCCAGCAGTTTCGATTAAGTAATTCAGATTGTTTGGGAATGGGAAATGCGTTATCTTCGATTTTATTTTACTTTAGCTGACATGCTGTCAATAAGATGACCCATATATTGGTTTATGTTTTCTTCTTCATATGTGCTAGAGCATCGATTCAGGGTGCCTGGGATATTAGGTAATTACAGGGCTAGCTTGGTTCTGTTGATATGGAGCGTGTGTAAATGGATTTGATACTGTAGCTTGCAACTCTGCAGGTTATATTTGTGTAATGTGAAATAGGGCTCTTACAGAAAGAAACAAATAGGAGTTATGTAACCTTCAATCCAATGTACATGATAAGTAATATGTCCAGTGTCTATTCTTACTTTTCATATGAGTATATTGTGCTATTCACTCCAAAATTTTCTGCGTTTTGCATTCCTGGCTTCTGTTTTATGATCCAATGAATGCTTCTAGAAGCTTCTATTTCACTTTGTGATGGAGGTGGTTTATGCATAACAAGTTAAAGGTTGTCTGAGGTCTAATCACAAAAATGAAACTAATAATGGACCTAAACGAATACTTCTCTTGTTAAAGGAAAACCTAAAATGAATTAGGAATCCTAATTTGTGGTGCTGGATTATGTTTTCATTTCACCATTTCCTACTGTAGAAATGTAGGATTTCCACCCATCTGAAAGCTTTGGAAATCGCTCCTCCCAAATGCATGATGTGCATAGATTTTGACTTTGTTGGACTATCGGCCTTCGCTTTTGAGGCTTCCTTTACCCTATAATTTGTCTTCTCGGTTCTTTTCTGCATTGTTGTGGCAACACCTCTAGGTAATATTGTAACTTCTGTTCAGTTTCTCAGATGTGTAAGCTTAATTTTGCAGGTCTTACATGTGGCATGTTTTTGAAAGACGAAATTCAAGTAGCTTACCCCGATAGTGTTGCTGGTCTTTATGTAAAGACCAGGAATGATGAAATCGTCAAGGTATCCTCTCAGTTCCTGGTTCTCCTGTTCCTATTGCTTTCTGGTCGGCTGACAGAATTCATTTGTGCATTCTGGTATTTGGTATATGGCTACTGTGCTTCCTCATTCTATTTATACAAAGTCTTGTGTTGGCTGAACAATAGACTATGGAAGCAAACTGTGACTTCTGAATTTTGCAGCTTGTTGGCTATTAAAAGGATGCTAAAATAAATTTAGAATCTTCTAACATGTAGCGTAGGTCAGCTAAAATACATTTTGAATTCTTCTGATGTGATGATCTATGTTGTATGTTTGAATTTAAATTTCTCATATAAGAATATTCTTGCCAAAAAGCTTTATAGACCAGTGAAAATGGCTATACGTTAATCTGGTTTATTGGTTGCAGTAATTCTAGGCTTATGTCTGGTTTGCTTGATCTTTCCATCCATTAATAAAATCGCATGTGTACATATATATCTTTGAATAAATTCATTAAAAGGCATGCTCAATCTTGTCAATTAACATACAAAGGTAGTTTTCTTTTCCAGTATGAAATATGAAGGCAGAAAAATGTAAAAGCAGGACTTTAGCTTATGATAATATTTTGATCTGGTAGCAAAAATTCAGATTTTCTTGCCTATACAGGTCTTGCTGAAGGGTTTATCTCGAGAGGAGCTAAAGAGATCAGTATGCAGTCTTTGCAGCTTATTAATGGATGTTATTTGGAATTGCAACAACGAAAACTTTGAACAGGGGTATTGCTTAGTTTGTAGTAGCTACTTCAATTATCTCCTTCGATTTCCTGTTAGTTTTGCTACACTAACTTACATTTCTTGACAAATAGTCGTTCAAAGATGTTCTTGTGTAAGCTTAATTTTGCAGGTTTACATCGACCTAAGTGTTGACTACTTAAAAATGTTCTTGTTGAATGTTCCAGCTGCTGCCGTTGCCCTTGGACTGGGAGTATATATCTATAATCTGTTTATTGACCTTTCCCCTTTCTTGCACGCCTATGTTACTCATAGTCATGTACCCTTTTTTTAGCTTGAGAAGTTTAGATTAGGAATTACTAACTGCCTCAACTTGAGGTGAGTTCAATCAACTGCATACTCTGCATTTGCTGGCAGAGCTTCTCTTCTAGTCGGGTGCAGATTACTCAAGTCTAATGGGAGTACCCTACAGAATGAGTTCTTACTAGGTATTGCTTATTTTTTGTGAAATTTTATGTTTTTATTTGAGTAAACATGAAGGTTAATTTTTTTATTTATCGTGTTTTAGCTAGTGTACCATCTTTAACTTGTGCCCATTCGTGATTTAAACTTGCAGGAGCATGGTGAGCTAAATGGAGGAGAAATGTAGATCTAGCAAATGAGATGGGGGCTCTTGTTTGTTTTTGGGTCATTTTGTGATTTCTAGTAACGTTGAATTTGTTTATATGAATCTTAATTTTATGTATTTTGGTCATTAAAAACACTAAGTTAGTGAACAACTATTTTGTAATGCATGTGTCCTATGGGCACTAATATTGTAATATTACTCTTTAAGTCAATGAAAATCTTTTATTATTGACATCCTTTCTTAATTTAGAAAACTAATTTTAATTTTAATTATTATTATTTATTATTATGAATAAATGAACCCGTTGCATTAGGTGCTCAATAGATTTATTTTGACAATAAATTACCGTTGCATTAGGCTAAAACGCGTTGCATTATTTCTTTAAGCCAACATAGATAACCGTCGCATTAGCTAAAATAACTGTCGCATTAGCTTAAATAACCGTCGCATTAGCTAAAATCCCCATCACATTAGCTAAAGGTCTAATGCGACACCCCATCTAAGGACCGTCGCATTAGATACTTATCTAATGCGACGGTATTAATTCCCCGTTGCATTAGGTCAGTGATCGTCGCATTAGGCCTAATGCAACGCCACCGGATGCAAGGGTCATTTATCGTCGCATTAGGTCTAATGCGACGGATTTTGATGCCTAATGCAACAATTTTAGGCGTTGCATCTGATAAGAAATGTAGTAGTGTAAGTTAATAAAAATGGCAAGTGTATCTCTTAAATAAATAAGGTCGGAAAAGGCAAGTGTATCCCTTAAATAAATACGGAGGGATTCTACTGCACTGGTACCTCGCACAGGTATTTCCAGCCAGCTTTGCAGGTCAGACTCATTGGAAGTGAGGGGGATTATAGGGGAAATCCTCACTCCCAAAGAGCCCCTAGTGGGGTTTGATCCCATAACCTTGAGGTTATGAGGCCAAACCTTTGTACCATAAGTTTATTGTCTACGTTTTTCTAAACATACTTTGCCTCTTAATATCTCGTATTATGCGTATAAGTAAATTATAAAATGTTGATATTTAGAAAATATTATATCGATACGAATCTAACAAAATCCTACATGACTATAATTTTTCTTAGGCATGATCACAAAAGATGACCAAAGTGTAATGTGAATAATGTAAAAAATAAGATGGTGCAATATTTGTGAAACAGAGAAGTATAACAAAATAACTTTCACCAAATTTTTTTTAACTATTAATACTCCATCCGTATTTACTTAAAATATACAGCTTGACCGGCACATAATTTAAGAATGGTGAATTGAATTTATTAAAATAAGATGAAAGTGGGGTATTGAGTTATTATTTTTATTGTAAGAAATTGATAGTGTGTGAATTATTTATTGTAGAAAAAAAGAGGACGTGAGTAAGTGTGAGACCACGAGAGGGAGATAAATATTAATATAATTGGAAGAGAGAACCATGACATGCCAAAAATAAGAAGTGTATCTTTTAATTAAATACGGCCGAAAATGTGAAGTGAATATTTTAATTAAATACGGATGGAGTATATTTTAAACATAAGTATTTTATGGATCAAAAGGTCTTTCATGCATAAGTTGTACAATAAATTTATTACATAACAGAATAACTTTCTCCAATTTTTTTTTTTTGAACTTTTAATATATTTTAAAAGATTAAATGGTTAACTTTATACATGTTAGTGATTTTGAAAGCATAATTTTTTTGGTATTTACCTTAAACAACTTTTAAATGAAAATTACCATCTATGTTGTTGGTACTTACCTTAAGAAACTTTTAGATCCAAATACTTCTTCATTTTCCCTTAACTTTAAATGAAAATTTATTAACCCAATCATTTCTCTTTTTCAGTTTCAACTCCAATTACCTAAAGTAAATACCAACAGTATAGATGGACATTACCAAATACAAAATAAAGATGAACTTGGAATATATAATGTATAACATTGATAACCTTTAATTTTAATATGTCAATTGAAACATCATTTATTGATCAACTACTCCATATTAAAGATCAATTGATGATTGGAAATAATGAAGTTGTGTCAAAATTCAAGTATATTCTAGCTAGATTGATTATTTTGTCACCTCGAAGTTGATTGGATTTGTGTGTAATGCAATATCTTTTTTAAGTTATGAAATAAGTGGCGAAATAAGTTGATTGGATTCGTTTTAATTCGTGTTCGAGATCTAAGTCACATATTTGAATGTCAACTCAAACTTGTGATTTACTTTGATAATTTTTCCAAATTTTTTAGGCTTGGTCATTTCTAGTACTATGTATGGTCATTGTAAATCTTCACTACATTGATGGTTTGCTAGGTAATGTCCAACCTCATGTTTAGTAATTACCACGGTTCTTTGATTAATTTCAAAACCAACAATTGTCGTCGTCTTAATGCACTGTTAAATTCCAAGGATGTTCATGATGAAATAACTCACATGAACTAGGAAAATATGTAATATTAAGAGTAATCTTTGGAGGAGCATCACACTTGAATGTTTCCTTCAAATGATCTTCCATACTCTTCTTTTAATTTCAAGTTTCAATTTTACAAAACCACATTAAAAAAACATGATTAGTAAGTGATATTTCACTCTTGAAAATTCTTTTTACAACAATCATGATACATTTTTCCAAGCTTTACTTTTTTTTTTCAATGTTCAATGATCTTTGAAGATGTGAGAGCCAATCTTCAAACTAGAACTCATGAACCTCAAGTTTCATGTCCAAGCTTTCAAAGTCAAGGATGTTTAAAGAAAAGCAACCTCTCTTTAAACTAGGTTTTATTTTATTTTATTTAAAAAAAAAAAAATATTTGGAGCACATCAAAGTTAGGATTTCCATGCTTGAATTATAATTTATTTTGAACATTAAGCCTCCTAATTTCAATTTCTAAATTCAAGTTTTAATTTCAAGTTCAACTTACAATTTTAAGTTCAAAATCGATGATACTTTTTAGTGAGCAACTTCAATTTAAAGTTAGATTGATACAATTTTGATAGCATTCAAGGGAAAGTATGTCATGTCCGAACATTATTTTTCACTTTGAATTCCATGTCTCCAAACATGCAAATTTCAACTCTTCATGCAATTTTGATTATTTATGCATTAACTTTCTTATTTAATCGCTTTTTGCACCCTTACAATTCATTCTTTCTATTACACCTGGTCCTTCTAGGTGGTGTATATTTTCCTTTATGCACCATTATTTGTGATGATTTTTCTTACTTTTTTATTGCTTTCATCATCTCACATGCTAAATAAAAGAACCTACAAAAATAGATCAGGCTGAACAAGACAATTTTTGGATTGGCCTAGGTTCCCATTATTTTGACTAAAGCGAATCGATCACCAATTCTAGATAATTCAATCTTTTAATATGCATGAAAACCCTCCAAAGTAGTATCACGAAAATGATCCTTGTATTGCATATCACCATGCTAAACACAATTTAAACAAGTGTGTCATTCCCGAATCCGGATCTCTAATATGTTTTTGGTTCATTGCCTACTCTGAGAGTCATGGTATTTCCGAACCGACCCTTAAATGTTTGGTGGCAAGAACATCGAGAATATCTATATAATGAGATGAATGAGAAGCGATCATGGCCGTCCAAGCAAAAAAAAATCCAAAGGCTTAGATGTCACGCATGAAAATAGAAAAACCGAATCCTAACAATTAGAACACTTACCTAAAAATAAAAATAAAACCACTATTTTTCTCTGTATTTCTTCCCGGGCTCTTCTTCCATGGCGGAAATCTAATTTGAAAGATGCAATTAACAATTTTTACTCCTAATTCTGGTTCTCACTAAACATAATTTCTGAAAAGGTGTCAACGGTTCCCCAACATGAAGGTATTTTTTCTGTTTTGTTGTAATCAATTCGTTTTAATTCTGAAATCAAGCTTTCGAAATTACAAATTGAATTGATTAGTAAATTTTGATTGCAAAATTACGTCAATTATTAGCATCCTTTTTAGGTTTGATTTTCTCATGTTGAATTTCCCGGGGTGGGGGGGTGGGGTTTGATTTTCTCATGTGCAAGTTACTGGATATTAGTCATATCACAAAGTACTGCCCTAATTTAAGGAAGTTAACCATAAGTAACGCCGACAAGTTAATGTTTAGTGGGGGAGTTGGGAAGGAAGAAATATGCAAGTTGGAGTACTTGGGTGCAAAAGAATTGCAAGGGATGAATGACCAGGTGCTTGAAATGGTTGCGAAGAGGTGCCCTAAACTTGTTTACTTGGACTTGGAAAGCTGTATGAGTGTTACAGAGAAAGGATTCAGAGAGATTCCTGAGGATTGTAAACAACTCAGGCACATAAAGTTGGATTAGTGTCTAATGGTGCACAAAGATGTTTTCGGTTTGATGGTAATGAGAAAGCTCCCAGTGTTTCTAGCAATGATGGTTGCAGTTTGGGTTGCTTGCAATGCTGACTACAAGTTAAATGTGTCTAACCTGATGACCTGCAAGGCCGTCGGTGTCTCTCAGCAACCTGACTAGCCCATCTGCAACGTGCCACACCATTATAAAGAGTATTAGTGCTGATGATATTGAGACCATGCCTGATCAGAACTAACACACTACTGATGGTATTGATGTTAGGCTATGAACAATCTAATGTCATGTGGAAAAACCATAAACGCCAGAATCCAAAATTAAATGCACATAATCATTTAGCATAATTTAGTGAACACAGTTTGTGATGCGTGCCTTCCCTAGCTTTGAAAGTTTGACGGAGGGAAGGCACGCATCACAAACTAGAAATATTATCTGAAATAGAAATATTATCTGAAATAGAAATATTATCTGATACGAACCATATTTCCGTTTCCGGCAATATCTTCGACTTTGATAATATTTATATTTTCGTTATGAACCATGTTTCCGTTTCCGGTAACATCTTTATTTCCAGCAAAAATTCTTTCTCTGCCTTTTGACAGTTTGTTTAGCTCTCACTGAAACCAACATCTGTCATTCCCGAATATCCATAATTAGAGTATTCATTGAATATAATATTCAACCAAATACTTGATCCGTTCACGTACTATTTGTGAGACCCTACGGGTTCAGTCAAGAGTAAGTTGTGGCATTAATTAATTAATTCCACTTGAACTGAAGTGGCCTCTAGCTAGGCATTCAGATCACTTGATCTCAGTGAATAATTAACTTGGTTAAATAATACTGAACCACATTTATTAGGCTTAGCATTAAATGTATTAAATGCAAACTTGGACCAAGGGCATTATTTCCTTCAGTCTCCCACTTGTCCTTAGGGACAAGTGTGCATTTCCTAATTCCTTTGTCGCTTGATGCCTGCTCATGAACATAAGGTAAGACTGGTCATCCTTATTACGATCAGAGATATTTCTCGATGTCAGAGTTAAACTGGTCAAATAAATAGATAATCATAGCATATGATTTATCTGAGCCCGACCATGCAATTTGCAGTTTCTAGCTCTCCGAGTGGCCTTATACAACTTTTGGCCCGATTTATGGGAGGACAATCCCAATCTTATGATCTTGAGTTTAGACTTTGTTTGATAGGTGATTACCCGAGCGCTGCCGTTATGGTCTCCTTTTACGGTGCGACAGTTGACAATGTTGAAGCAACCAGTTCTCAAACAAGTAAGCTCAAATCACTCAGGTATTGAGGATTAGTGTCTAATAAGATAATGAAAGTTACTTATGACGAATTTTCATCTCTTACAGTAAAGTTTAATAGGTCTTGTCCGATACTAGTCTTGTCAAGTAAGTATCTATGCAAATGATTATGACATTGCCATGTCCACATAGTTCAAGAAACATAACTACTAGTCATCTTGCATTCTAGTCGTCTATCGTTTTCTATGCGTTCACCTTCATAGAAAACTTCCGACCAGGGACCATTTTCAACTTTTGACATTCAAGTTCACTTGATACACATTTCTTAGTCACAAGACTGGTCCTGACAGTCTACCTTGAATATATTGTCAATTTGAAAGGACTCATTATTTAATACTAAACCAAGATTAAATGGAATATGAAAATTCATTTCATATATGATAAATATTCAATCCGAGTGTTTTATAACCATGGGCCTCTAACCCATCTTTAAAACAATTAATCGAATTCAAAACTATGTTTGATTTCCAATGCCACAATGTGAGTGTTGCATCTCACTTGTTTCATAGGTTTAGTTACCATGCTTTGCCAATCTTAATATCCTTTTCAACAAATGCCTTTCGAGATAGGATGGTAAGATCTTTTGAGTGTGTTGATTTTTTATCTAGTCTTTCTTGCTTCAATGGTGGTTCTACACATTTTTCAATGAAGAACCATCAAGTTAGTAGACATGTGATTCACATAAGTTCAGTGAAGAACTCTTTAACATACACAAATCTATTTAATTGCTTCTTAGGCAATAAGTATTTTACTTCAACTATGTAGGTTGCTAGTGATGCTATGTTTGGATTTTTCTTATCCAAGCAGTTCACAGATATGTGGAAGACTTTCCAACTGTATCTTAGAACATATAAATTAATATTTAATTTCCCACGCAATAACTCATGGTATTCAATCCATGTTGCCATTTCAAAACACTATGCATTGTAGCTCGTTTTTGCCAATGGTTAACTCCAAAGGGATCATGCTTGATCCTTTGCCAGTGTTTATGCGTGTAGCATCAATATTTAACATATCTTCAATTCCTTGAATCAAGAACGATTCCTATTTATCTTTTTAAGTACCATAGGATTTTCTTGATCTCAATCTAGTTAATCTTTACTTAGATCAATAGAGATTGGTATATATCCGTCATGCCTAAAGTCCGATGATACATTTTTAGCAATCCTCATATTATATCATACATGATAATTTCTTTTGCAGAATAATTCCCAATTGAATTTTAGCTCATCTAGTTTCAGTAGATACTGAATCCAGCTAAATTCTTTGACATAAAATATAGGTGAAGACTCTCATTTAAATTCTTTGAAGTTTAACTTAGTGAATGCTTATACATAGTTCAAGCATTCATTACTTACATTTATTCACATGGGTCGAATATCTCTAGTAGAGTCTTTCGTGTTTGATTTAGTAAATACCATTACTTAATCCAAAACAATATTCTAAGATCTTTATAAATATATCTTAATACCCAGTATGTACTAAGTTTCGCCTTGGTCCAACATTGATAAATAATTTCAAATCTAAGTCATTAGCATTTGAATGTTATTTCACAATGGTGAGATATGTGTGATACACATAGAACCAATTGAGTTTTACGTACTCCCACTAAATTTCTTATACATCCATAAGAATCATGTATATTTTATGAAACTAAAATACTTATTAGCTCCACTAAAATACAGTTCTAATTCTCAATTGCTTGCCTAGATCCATAATTGGATTTCATAAGCTAGCCTTCATTTCAAGCATTATTTAGATCCACAAATCCTATGACATTTCATGTACATAGTTTATTCCAACATTTGATTGAGGAATACGTTTTGTCATCTAATTTTCATATGTACCAATATGCAATTATTTCTTATTTATAGACTTGAGCATTGCGATTATGCATGAGGTTTCAACACAATCCATGAAGTGAATTTGCTTTTAACCTTTAGCAACTAATCTAGCATTGTGACAACACAATTCTATGTTTTGGTGGTTTTTATCCTTAAAACTAATTTGCAACCAATAGGTGTAAACCATTCTTGCAAATCAACAAAATTTTAATTTTGTCATCAAAACCTTGAGTCTATATATGGCCTCTAAAAATTTTAGGATATTTTGGTTTTCTTCATAGCTTTCTTACAAGTCAAAAACTTATTAATCATCATGGTAATAGTTTGACTGCAAGTTGTAGGTTTCTTCGTTATCTAATAGAAGAATCTCATAGCTTTAGTTACCTGAAATCTGTGCCTACATGGGTATAGAACATCAAACAATAGAATATCAATATCGACTTTGAAAGTCCTTTGAATATTCTATTCTCTTTGAAGCACTCGTAAAGTCTTCTAAGAGATAGATTCTTTAAAGCTATTTCTAAAATCCTTTAGAGCATAAGTGTGCGGCATTTCTAAAGAACTTCTAAAAGCCCCCGGAATGCCCGTTTATGTTTGCTGTTCGCCTCGAAGACTTTCGAGGTCTATTTTCTCCCAATTGTCATTTTGGAATCGAAAAACGAATCTCCAAAAGGATACTATTTTGAGCAAACAAACATTATGTTCTCAAAATTCGTGGCAGAAATAATACCTTTGTGTCTCATTTGAATAAATCACAATGAAACATATATCTATACTTGGGCCTTAGTTTGTTGAAAAACAAAAACTAAGCTCCCACCGAGTTTAGGAACTCTTAGATATATATTATTGAAAAGATATTCTGAAATTACTTTTCAATAGCTTTGACGAATTTGGTTTAGTTTGGTGGTAGCTGAGCATTTTGTTTAGAAATTATAGGAATTTTTTTTATGATTCATCATTGTTCGAATCAAGTACCATTTGACTTCGATCATTCCAATTTGGATATAATATCTTATGGAGCTCGATCGTGAAATTACAACACACAATCATTGATGATCATTTTTGGTCTAAGTAATCATCAACATGATCTATCCTAGATCTTTATGATTTCTTGCCAAGTGGATTTTATAGTTCTCTATGAATCTTTGAACAAGTCAACAGATTCAAACTTATATCACTTTGAGTAAATAAAGCCTTATTCAACACGTGAAATAATAAAGTCATAAAATCCTTCTTTAGCTTTGAACTCTATTTTCTAGGAGTTCTAACAATAGTCCATTCCTTTTGTTACTTCCAACAAGTAAGACTAACTTGTCTTCAATGATCTAGAAATCACTCAACTTTCAAATGTCCATCGAAATGGAGCTTTAGAATGTTATTTTGTTGATATGGTCTAAGTAACAATGCCAAAGATGAGTGGAACTCAATCAAGAGATTGATTTGAACCTAGTAAAGTTTTTATCGTTAAAGAGTTTTTGTTTTAATCAAGCATACATATGACTCAACCTGAAATGGCCATTTATATTCAATCAAACAAACAAACATTGTTTTTTTTTCATTGAATGTGAGTCTTTATGTGCTTGTAGCAGAAATTTAGGTATGCCAATTATGGAACAAAATAGTCGTTAAGTTCCATCCTTAAAAGGACTATAAACAAACTAGATGACCCTACAATTAATGTACCATTGCCATGCTTCATTTCCCACTTGTAGGTCATTAGTGTAGCCTAGCTTCCATGATTTGAGTTATTACTGAAGTAAGAACCTCAAGCGGTATATGATACCAAGGAAGTTTGATGTCTAGGTTACTTCTCTTTAAATATTAACCTTCAGGTAGAAACGGAATTGTAAATTCCTTTCACTTGTTCCCTGTTTTCCTATTTCTTGTACCCTTTCTTATAGTCTTAAGAATTGACTTCTCTAGTGTTTACTTTTATACTTTGTTAGACGTGTCCTATGTCATTTCAACAAAGTTCTTACTATTTTATTCATGTTGAACATTTTCTTCAACTAGATGATCTCACCAGAAGCTTCTAAAGTTCATTGAGCTTCGATCTATTCGAATGTGTAGAAGGTAGACTCATTCGAGAATTAAAGGGACAAAGATATAAGGTTGTTAACCAATGGTAAAGTTGAGTTCTAAATTCAATGCTTTATGATCTCAAAACTACATTGTATTTTGAATTCACAAGCACCAATTGGTTTTCCATTTGACTTTGTTAGTCGAAAACAACCATAAAAGTCTCTATAAGAAACCTACATTTTAAATTGCTCATTTTCTCTCATTTCCGTGAATCGTTTCTTGGATTCACTACCAATCGAGGAAATTTACTGTTACCTTTCTAAAAGGATTTATTGCAGTGGAAGATATTTAATTATAAACAATAATCAAAAAATAAATTGAAGCATGCATAGTCTAAACATTTATCATTAATAACTTGAAAATTAAAGCAATCATGCAATTTAAACAAGTCATTGATATTTTATTCGAAATTATTGTTCCGGAAGGTGTGAATAAAATGAATCCAAGATCCTCAAAATCATTAAAGAACGAAGCATGCTTTGGCTTGTCTTAATTATAAAATATTTTAGGTAAGCAAAAACCATTGCTAATAATCTAGAAACTACTCTTGGTTGATAGGTACGTCTAAGAACTTATTAGGAAAACCTATCCCATTTTCCACGATATAAAAGGACTCCGTACATATATCGTTGAGTTCAACCAAAATCAACTTGTACTCACCACTAATTATGTACCTCAACTTTTAGCATCAAGAAGTGACACCTCGCTTTGGCGGAAAACTATCACTAATCGACCTAAAAATGTTCTCACAATTGAATGGTGTACCTTACCCCAATAAAATCAAGAAGTGACACCTCGCTTTGGCGGAAAACTATCACTAACTTGACATAAAGGTTTCTATAAAGTAAGTGTTATTTTGAAATGACCCCTTTTAACTCAATTTTGAAGTTTGGAACTTAAGGCTTTTACTATGTTGGTTAGATTTTAAGTGAACTAAAATCCTTAATCATGAAACATCAGAAAACCATAATCTCATGCATAATATTAACACATATTTAAAAAAATAAATATCTTAAAACATGCATAAGATAAAATATTTGTGATCTAGTATGGTCCGACTTCATCTTGAAGCTTCAACTTCGAATTCCATCTTAAAATGGATTGGAACTTCGTTCTTGAATTTCACCATGGGAAGCTCAATTTTCTTTAAATAGGATTTTCAATCATTAAACTAATTACAACAAATTGATGGTACACAGACCATATTTAAATTAAAACTTATGGTGCATTAAGACCATATTTTACATTCAAATTTAATGGTACGCAGACCATATTTTCTATCCTATTTGAGCCATACTAGTAACATTCCGCTGTTAGTAAATACAATTATGGGGCCTCATATGTGTACAATAAAATGTGTTAATCATCATATAGATAAGCCAAATTTATAAATGGTCTATTTACGGTTTACGATTTACGGTCGGACTTGGCTTAGAGGCATAATTGTCATGAAAATAAATGTTGTATAGATACCATGCTACCTTTTCTAGACGAAACTCACACTTTGAGAACTTTGCATACAACTGGTTCTTCCTAAGCGTCTCCAAGATAATCCTCAAGTGCTCATCATGTTCCTTTTTACTCCTCGAATAGATCAGAATATCATCAACGAATACCACAACAAACTTATCTAGGAATTCGTGGAAAATCCTATTCATCAAATCCATAAATATGGCAGGTGCATTGGTTAACCCAAAAGACATTACTGTAAACTCATAATGACCATAACGAGTCCTAAATGCAGTCTTAGGTATGTCTTTCTCGGCTACTCTCAACTGGTGATACCCCGAACGCAAATCGATCTTTGAGAACACACTCGCCCTATTCAACTGGTCAAACAGGTCATCTATCCTAGGCAAAGGGTATTTGTTTTTGATGGTTACATTGTTCAACTCCCTATAATCGATACATAACTGCATACTCCCATATTTCTTTTTGACAAACAATACTGGAGCTCCCCATGGTGATGCACTAGGCCTAATATACCCCTTGTCGAACAACTCTTGCAATTGGGTCTTCAACTCACTCATTTCTGGAGGTGCCATTCTATAAGGTGCCTTGGATATGGGTGCAGTTCTGGGATTTAACTCTATAGTAAACTCAAGGGCTCTAGTAGGTGGCATACCCGAAATCTCACTCGGAAATACATCCATGAATTCATTTACAATTGGAACATCCTCTATCTTCACCCCAACTTCTTTACTTACATCCTGGACACTACAGAAAAATAATTCACACCCCTTCTTGACCAACTTCCTCACTTGCTTCGCAGAGATTACCTCAAAGTTCTTAGACTTCTCAAAACGCCTATATGATATCGATTTCCCAGTAGGGTTCCTTAGGCTCACTTTCTGAATCTCACAGTCTATCCTGGCCTTGTATAAACTTAGCCAATCCATACCCAGAATCACATCTAGGTCCCCCAGACTAAATTCTATCAGATTAGAAGGAAAAGTGCAATATTTTATCTTCAAAGGCAAATTCTTAAATAATTTTGTACACCTTATGGTTACACCAGTACGCATACTAACAGGTAAATCAATTGCCTCAAAATCTACTAACTTCAAACTTTTAACAATAGAGGACGAAATAAAAGAATAAGTTGCCCTGAATCAAACAATGTTTTAACAGGTAAGGAGTTAATAGAGAAAGTACCCGAAACTACATCTGCAGAATGTTCAGCTTCATTTCTGCTCATTACGAACAGTTTTCCCGGAGTTTGTTGTTATTGTTGTTCCCATTGGCAGGTTTATTTTGGTTTCCCTGGTTATTTGGTGCCCCAGCCGGCTTTGAACCTTGGTTCCCTGAATGGTTAAACCCTGGTTTCCCATAGTTACTACTCCCACTACCATTCTGCTCTCTTTTCTGCTTAGTATAGCACTCATACTCCCTATGCCCCTTTTTCTGGCAGTAATTACAAGTCACCAATTCTCCCCTGCAGTTTCTACCAGGATGGTTGCTATTGCACATCTTACAGTGATGCACTCTCTCAGATTGGTTTTTGTTGTTGTAGTTATTTCCCTGGTTATTTCTTCCCTGGAAATTACCATTCCTCCATTTCCATTCCCATTTCCATTTCTATTCCTTTTGAAGTTCCCCTGACTTCCCCCAGCATTAAACTCTTTCCTTTTATCCCCAACAACAATATTCTTCTTGTCTCTCCTGGTCTGTAGGCCATAAATATGAGCAGCTCTCCCATACACAATGTCTAAGGATGTAAAGGTTTCCCCACCTAATCCCACATGGATCTCATCGGTCAACCCTTGCTCAAACCTCTGAGCCTTTAGCTCCTCAGTAGCTACCACCTCAGGTGCAAACCTCGACAAAGATATAAACTTGCTATAGTATTCAGCAATGGTCATATTCTCCATCCTAAGGTTGATGTATTCCTGCGCTTTCTGCTTTCTCATAAAAGGAGGATAAAACTTCCCCCTCAAGGCAACAATAAATGAGTCCCAATTGAACCCCTCAACAACACTTAGTCTAGTTCCATTTTCCCTCCACCAAAGGTCGGCCTCATCTTTCAGGTAAAGGACAGCTTGGACTACTTTCATATTCTCAGGACAGTTTACCGCCCCAAATAGTTTTTCAAACTCACTGATCCAGTTTTCAAGGAAGGTCGGGTCTGCTTGCCCCTTAAAGTATGGTGGCTTAACTTTCGCAAGCCTTTCAAACATGTCCCCTGCAGAATCGGGGCGCTCAGTTCTTTCCTGGGTTAATCTTTCCGCCAAGAGGCGAATAGCAGCAGCTAGGTCGTTATCGTTGGCCATCCTAGAGCGTGACCTGAAATTAATATACTCTAATTCAGGTTCAAAATTTTACTTATATTATCCTCTAGCAATGTAATATCACACCAACATCCAGAATTCACATAAAATGAACAATCATTTACGAATGATATTCGCATACAGGACATTCAACTGAGAAACAAAGAATAACTTCAATCATCACGAATAATAAGGTAGAATAAAAGAAGAAAACATTCCCCTTGCGTGCCCATAATAAACTTTGATCCTTTGGATAATCAATAATCTAACTTTTATTCCTCAAAAGAATGTCAATAACAATCCTAAATATTAACACACCTGTCCTCAAAAATAAAAGGAAAGGTTCTATGATATAAACATAAACTATGGTTGGGAGAATTGTCCAACATTTTCCTCAAACACAACTAAATATGTAAATAAAGCTAGTGGGAGACATCATCAGACTTGTCCTTTGATTCGTTCTAGGGTGAATAACTCGTATTTAAGTTCATCATCATCATCCATATCAAAATAATAAGCTTGCTTTCTTGGCCTTGAGGATCTTCGTGGACCTTGAGGTTGATGATTATCTTCCTCTGGCTCGGGCTCGGGCTCGGGCTCGGGCTCAGGTACATGTTCAGGTACAGGCTCAAACTCAAACTCAAGCTCAGGCTTAGGCTCAGAATCGCTATCAGGTCTCAAAACAGCTTGATAAATATCGACCCTAGTTTGCCCTCTAGCACAATCAAACTCACGAAGGGCTTCATCATCACTATCAGGTTCTCCTGCTCTTAAAACTCGACGCAGAATAAGTTCGTAGCTGGTGTAACTATTAATGTCAGACTCGTAATCCATTTCATTTTCATCATCGCTCAGAACAATAGGGTTAGAGTTGCTCCCTACTCTATTTTCTTCTATGTCAGACATGATTAGTGATCTATAACAATTAAACATAGATTCTATGTTAGTAATTAGTACTCTCACTTACCGTACGATCCCACAATGCACAATAAGTAAGAATAAATATCAATCGCAAGGCATAGGAAAGACATAAGCAATTAGCAGGCAGAGAAAATACAATCGTGTTGACATAATGCAAATGTAATGCTTTTATTCTTTATGCCCTTTCCTATATTACCCGTCTCTCAAAAGAATCCTAATAGGTCAAACATTGAAGCATTTAAAGAATAAAACAAGAATGATTTGTAAGAAATAATTTGATTAAACGAATAATTATTAAACGAATAAATAATTAACAAGTAAATAAAATATTTTTTTTACGGTACTGTAGCAGCAGCAGTATTTTTTTTTTATTTTTTTTTTTTTAATAATTCCAAAAATATTAACTTAATTTCAAAAAGGGAAACACACTTAATTCACATAAACAAAAGTTTTTCGAATCGAACTTAGAATAATTTCGGACCTTGTATAAATAGTAAACAAAATATTTCAATTTATTTACTAGTTGTAGCTTAAATCAACGAAATTCGTTTTACTTAATTAATGAGTTAGTTAGGCGCCTAAAAATTTAAAAAGTAGACACAAAAAGTCAGTAAAACCTTTAGCTCAAAAATACCACTTTGTAACACCCCGACATTTCTCCTTTTTCTAAAATAACCCTTTTTATAAATATAACTATAGAGAATTATAAAAGTATTATCGCTCGTGTGAAAACGTAATGGCTTATTCAAAATTTTGCAGCGGAAAAATATAAAACTTGAAGGAAATAATGCCCTTGGTCCAAGTATGCATATAATATTAAGTCTAATAAATGCGGTTCAGTATTAATTAAACAAGTTAATAATTCAGTGAGATCAAGTGAGCTGAATGCCTAGCTAGAGGCCGCTTCAGTTCAAGTGGAATTAATGATATTAATCCACAGCTTACTCTTGACTGAACCCGTAGGGTCACACAAACAGTACGTAAACGGATCAAGTATTTCATGGCATTAAATACTCCATCTATGGATATTCGGAATCGACGGATCTTGGTTTCTGTGGGAGCTAAGATCGTCACAAGCAAGAAATGAATACTCCGGAAACGATGATATTGCCGGAAACGGAAATATGGATCGTATCGGAAATATGAATATTATCCAAGTCGTAGATGTTGCCGGAAACGGAAACATGGTACGTATCGGAAAATATTAATGGAAATGGAAATATTGCCGGAATCGGAAATATTGCCGGAAACGGAAATATTGTCTGAATCGGAAATATTATCGGAATCGGAAAATAATTCCGGAAACGGAAATATTAAATATTTGTTCGAAACGGAAAATAATTCCGGAATCGGAAATATTAAATATTGGTCGTATCAGAAATGAATTCCGGAACCGGGAATTTAATTGGAAGCGCATCGTACGAATTAAGCATCGGACGAGGCTTGCTAGACTAAGGCCCAGCACGAAGCCAGGCCCACGCCCAGCAAGCCGAGCGCCCAACACGAAGGCCACAAGCCTCGCCAGGCCCAGCGCAAGGCCAGGCCCAGCAAGGTTGCTGGCGCGCGCGCTGAGCGTGCTCGTGGGCTGCGAGGCAGCGCTCATGCGCGTGGGCCGCAAGGCCTGCGCGGTGCGTGCTTCCCTCGTGGTCGTGCGACCTTCGTATTCGTAACAAATCCTAATCCTATTGGAATTCGTGCATTGATTAAATCCTAATCCTAAAAGATTAAATTTATTATTTAGAGTTCTAATAGGATTCTAATTAATAAATCCATATCCTAGTAGGATTATAATTCCTTTCCATAAACTCTATAAATAGGTGCCTAGGGTCACATATTTCCATCGAGATTTGAAGTATTCAAAAGGTAAGGTTTTCAAGCAAAAATTAGCCATACACTTGCAACCCAAATAGCCGAAATTCCTAGAACCTTAAGGGCGATTCTAGTTGGTCAAGCTTAAGGCGGATCCGGACGTGTTGTGGACTATCTACGGAGGGACGACACTTGGAGTCCTAAAGACTTGTTCTTGTTCGGTTCGGGCGCAGCTAGGGAAGGCACGCTACAAAGTGTATGCATCTAAACTATGCTAAATGATTATGTGTAAATAATATGTTTCCTGGTTTTATGGTTTTTCCGCATGATTTATGTTTTGTCATATGTATCATAACCTAACAGTGGTATCACGAGCCTCTTATTATTTTCATAATCTAAATTGCATGAACATGGTTAAATTTTACAAATTTGCAAAGAATTAAAGGGGTGATTAATTTTCGTAATTAATTGCAAATTGCGTTTATTTAATTATATGTACGCAGTTTTTCGGCAGTTTCTTCGTTACTCATCCAAATCGAGTGATTTTTGTGTCAATTCCGCATGTAAAAGGCATTCTAAAATTTTGACAAAAGTAGTATTTTTCGGCCGAATCCAGAATTCTCAAATTCGAAGCCTAACTATGACTTTTCGGAGGTTTTAGTTTTTCGAACGCAAAAGTTTGTAAATTTAAGATGTTAAATTAAATATTTGCGATTCTTGTTGATAAATCTTGAATCTTTGATTGACCTACTGTATATGTTTAACAAGTTTGAATGCCTAGCATTGTTAATTATACAACCTAATTTGTAATTATGATTAATTTGTTGAAATTCGAATAATTTAGAATTGATTTGATTTTCATAATTAATTAAAAATTTAATTAGGTACCAATGATTAAAAACCACCATAAAAATTGTTAATTTGTGTTAAATTTCAAATATTTATGACCTAGATTTGAATCCATGTTAATCGGAAGTTAATTGATTAATAAATTTTCAATTTTCCGCCCTAAAATTATGAAATTAATATGATTTAATAATTTGTCATTAATTTTGGAAATAAAAGTTTTAATTTTTATGCAATTCGCTCATAAAACTTGCACGCACAAAGCAATGGACGCTACGTGTTACCCTTAAGGGGTGTTGTATAGTGCGGGCATGCGACGACGAGCAAGGGAGTTTGTCGCCCATGCGGTACGAATGCAGCGAGCAAGGCGAGTGGCACGCGAGCACAAGGCAGTGGCCCTGCCTTGCGTCGAGTGCTGAGATGATGCATGGGCGGATGGGGGAAGAAGCAAGGCGAGCGAGTAATGGAAGGCGCGCGCGCGGGCAGCGAGGGGTGCCTCGCAGCAACGAGCGCTGCCTCGCCCAGCCTCGCCAAGCAGCTGCTGCGCTACGAAGCCAGCGAGCGATACTACGCACAAGCGTGGCTTGGCTTGCTGCGTTTGCGCGTGGCTGCTGCTCGTGCCTTGCTGTGCGATCACTCGTGAGGGGCGATGCTGCCTCGTGGACTCGACGGGGCATGGGCGCGAGCCCATGGCCTCGTCTTGACCCGATTGATACACTTTGAATTTAATTTTGATTTTCAGTTCGGAAACGATTTTAATTAATTTTAAAATTCGTAATTTAAATTGTTTTCTCGGATTTTAATTTTGAATATTATAATTATTATAAATTTTATTTATACTAATTATTTTACTAAAATTAAATCTTGAATTAATTTAAATTCGTTTAATTCAACTGAAATAAATTAAATTAATGGATTCGATTATAAATTTATATGAGCTTTAAATTTTAATTAAATTTGTATGTTTCCGGTTAGACTAGAAATACATTTTTATGTTTAAAATTAGTAAAGCATATGAATTTATTGGTTTAAGTGGGAGCATTTTTAGTAATAAACTCTTGATTAGGTCTACAAATCCTTTAAGGTTAAACAACTTGATTAGAATTAATAAGGACTGAATAATTGGTAGATTATTGGTTCCCTAAATTAATTGCTGCAAATATTTATGTGATGCATAACGTGTTTTACTAACCAGCTATGTGGGCCATTCATGATAATGAATGGGTGAATGGTATATATTGTATATGTACTGTTTTGCAGGTTATGGAGTGACTAGTATGGCCCAAATAGGATAGAAAATATGGTCTGCGCACCATTAATTTGAATGTAATTGGTCTAATGCACCAAATTTGTTTTTCAATTTAAATATGGTATGCGTACCATCAAATAGTTTTAATTAGTTTAATTATAGCTTATCCTATTTGAAGAAAACGGCGCCTCCCACGGTGAAATTCAAGACGGAGTTTTCAATCCATTTTCATGACGGACTTTGAAGTTGAAGCTTCAAGATGAAGTCGGGCCATACTAGATCACATTTATCTTATGCATGCTTTAAGTTATTTATTGCTTTAAATATGTCTTAATTATGCATGAGATTGTGGCTTGATTATGTTGCATGATTAAGGATTTTAGTTCACTTAAAATCTAACCAACATAGTAAGAGCCTTAAGTTCCAAACTTAAAAGTTGAGTTAAAAGGTGCCATGCCAAAATAAACACTTACTTGGATATCCTTTACATCAATCTAGTAATAGTTTTCGCTCAGCGAGGTGTTACTTATTGGTCCTAAAGGGGTAAGGTACACAAATAATTGTGAGTACATGTTAGTTTTGGTGAAACTCAACGATATAAGTAAGGAGTCCTTTTATGTCGTGGCAAATTCGATAGGTTTTCCTAATAAGTTCTTAGGCGTACCTATCAACCAAGAGTAGTTTCTAGACTATTAGCAAAAGGCTTTTGCTTAGCTAAAATATTTTAGAATTGAGTCAAAATACATAATGTGCTTAATTCTTCAATGATTTTAGGGTCTTGGAATCATTTTATTCACACCTGCCGGAACAATAAAATCCAATAAAATGCCAATAACTTGTTTAAATTGCATGATTGCTTTAACTTTCAAGTTATTACTCATGATAAATGTTTAGACTTTGCATGCTTCAATGTATGTTTTAATTATTGTTTATAATTAAATATCTTGCACTGCAATAAATCCTTTTAGAAAGGTAACAGTAAATTTCCTCGATTGGTAGTGAATCCAAGAACGATTCAAGGAAATGAGAGAAAATGAGCAATTTAAAATGTACGTTTCTTATAGCGACTTTTATGGTTGTTTTCGAGTATCAAAATCGAATGGCAAACCAATTGGTGCTTGTGAATTCAAAATACACTGTAGTTTTGAGATCATAAAGCATTGAGCTTAAACGCCCAGCTTTACCAATGGTTAACAACCTAACATCTTTGTCCATTTAATTCTCGAATGAGTCTAGTCCCTAGACATTCGAATAGATCTATGCTTAGAGAACTTTAGAAGCTTCTGGTAAGATCATCTAGTTGAAACAAAATATTCAACATAAATTAAAATGGTAAAGAACCTTGTTGGTGACATTGGACATGTCCAACAAAGTATAAAAGTCAACACTAAAGAATTCATTTCTTAAGACTATAAGAAGGGGTACAAGAAATAGGAAAACAAGGAACAAATGAAAGGAATTTACGATTCCGTTTCTACCTATAAGTTTATGTTTAAAGAGTAGTGACCTAGCAATCAAACTTCCTTGGTATCATATACCGCTTGTGGTTTTTACTTCGATAATAACCCAAACATTGGAAGCTAGGCTACACTAATGGCCTACAAGTGGGAAATGAAGCATGGCAATGCTACATTAGTTGTAGGGTCATCTAGTTTGTTTTAAGTCCTTTCAAAGGCTGGAACTTAATGGATATTTTGCTCCACAATCAGCATACCTAAATTTCTGTTTTCAAACACAGAATGACTCACATTCAGAAGAACAAAAACAATGTTTGTTTGTTTATTTGAATGAAATGGTCATTTACGGGATGAGTCAATATGCTTGATTAAAACAAACAACACTTTAACAATAAAAACTTTACTAGGTTCAAATCAAACCCTTGCTTTGAGTTTCTCTAATCTTTGGCATTGTTGCTTAGACCATATCAACAAGTTAACATTCATAAGCTCTATTTTGATGGACTTTTGAAAGTTGATTGATTTCTAGATCAATTCAAGACAAGCTAGTCTTACTTGTTGAAAGTAACAAAAATTATGAATTATTGTTAGAACGCCTAGACGATAGAGTTCAAAGCTAAAGAAAGGTTTTATGACTTTATTATTTCACATAGATTTGAGTGAATATAGGTTTATTTACCCAATGTGATATAAGTTTGAATCTGTTTGGCTAGTTCAAAGATTCAGAAGTATAAATCCCACTTGGCAAGAAATCATAAAGATCTAGGTTAGATCATGTTGTTGATTACTTATACCAAGAATGATCATCAATGATTGTGTGTTGTAATTTCACGATCTAGCTCCATAAGATATGGCATATCTAAGTTGGAATGATCGAAGTCAATTAGTACTTGATTCGATCAATGATGAATCATAAAAGAATTTTCCTATAATTTCTAAACAAAATGCTCAACTACCACCAAACTAAACCAAATTCGTCAAAGCTATTGAAAAGTAATTTCAGAATATCTTTTCATCATATATCTAAAGAGTTCCTAAACTCAGTGGGAGCTTAGTGTTTGTTATTCAACAAACTAAGGCCCAAGTATAGATATACGTTTCATTGTGATTTATTCAAATGAGACACAAGGGTATTGTTTCTACCACGAACTTTTGAGAACATAATGTTTGTTTGCTCGAAATAATGTCCTTTTGGAGATTCGTTTCCAAAATGACAAGTGGGAGAAAATAGACCTCGAAAGTCTTCGAGGCGAACAACAAACATAAACGGACATTCCGGAGGCTTTTCGAAGTGCTTCAGAAAATCCGAACTTATTCTTTAAGGACTTTAGAAGTGGCTTTAAAGAATAGACATCTCTTAGAAGACTTTACAAGTGCTTCAAGGAGAACAGAATATTCAAAGGACTTTCAAGTGGCTATTGATATTCTATTGTTTGATGTTCTATACCCAAGTGGGCATAGAGTTCAAGTCACTGAAACTATGAAATTCTTCTATTAGATAGTGAAGAAACATGGATTTCAGGTCACTATGCAATTCTTCTATTAGATAGTGAAGAAACCTACAACTTACAGTCAAACTATTATCATGTAGATTAATGAGTTTGTGACTTGTAAGAAAGCTATGACGAAACCCAGATTCCCTAAAATGGTTAGAGGCCATATATAGACTCAAATATTTTAAATGGTTAGAGGCCATAAAACATACTCAATGTTTTGATGACAAAATTGAAATTTTGTTGATTTGCAAGAATAGTTTCACACCTATTGGTTGCAAGTTTGTTTTAAGGATAAAAACCATCAAACATGGAATTGTGTTCACACACAAAGCTAGATTAGTTGCTAAAAGTTACAAGCAAATTCATGGCATGGTTTGTGTTGAAACCTCATGCATAATCGTAATGCTTAAGTCTATAATTCAAGTAATGATTGCATATTGGTACATATGGCAATTGGATGACAAAACGTATCCCTCAATCAAATGTTGGAAGAAAACTATGTACATAGCATGTCATAAGATTTGTGGATCCAAATAATGCTTGAAATGAATGCTAGCTTATAAAATCTAAGTACAGATTTAAGCAAGCAATTGGGAATTGGAATTGTATTTTAGTGAAGCTAATAAGTATTTTAGTTTCATAAAATGAACATGATTCTTATAGATATATAAGAAGTTTAGTGGGAGTACGTAAAACTTAATTGGTCCTATGTGTATCACACACATATCTCTCTATTGTGAAATAACATTCAAATGCTAATGACTTAGATTTGAGATTATTCATCAATGATGGACCATGGCGAAACTTAGTACATAATGGGTATTAAGATCTATTTACAAAGATCTTATGATATTGTTTTAGATTAAGTAATGGCATTTACTAAATCAGACACGAAAGACTCCATTGGAGATATTCGACCCATATGAATAAATCTAAGTAAAGAATGTTTGAACTATGTATAAGCATTTACTAAGTTAAACATCAAAGAATCTAATGAGATTCTTCACCTATATTATATGTCAAAGAATTTAGTTGGATTCAGTATCTGCTGAAATTGAATGAACTAAAGTTACATGAATAGAATTCAATTGGGAATTATTCTGCAAAAGAATTTATCATGTATGATATATTATGAGGATCGCCAAAAACGTATCGTATGACTTTAGGCATGACGAACATATACCAATCTCTATTGGTCTAAGTAAAGATCAACTAGATTGAGATCTAGAAAAACTTATGGTACTTGAAAAGGTACATAGGATTAGTTCTTGATTCAAGGAAATAAAGATATGGTAAATATTGATGCTTCACGCATAAACACTGGCAAAGGATCAGGCAAGATCCCTTTGGAGTTAACCATTGGCAAGAACGAGCTATATGCATTGTGTTTTGAAAATGGCAACATGGATTGGAGACCATGAGTTGTTGCGTGGGAAATTAAATTTTAATTTCTATGTTCTAAGATACAGCTGGAAAGTATTCCACATATCTGGAACTGCTTGGATAAGTAAATCCAAACAAAGCATCACTAGCAACCTAAACAGTTGAAGTAAAAGTACTTATTGCCTAAGAAGCAATAAAACAGGGTTGTTTATGATAAAGAGTTCTTCATTGAACTTGGGTAGATCACATGTCTGTTGACTTAATAGTTCTTAATTGCAAAATGCGTAGAACCACTATTTAAGTAAGAAAGACTAGATCACATAATAAACAAACTCAAAAGATCTTATCATCCTATCTCGAAAAACATTCGATAAAAGGGATATTAAGATTGGCAAAGCATGATAACTAAACCTATGCAACAAGTGAGAAACAACACTCACATTGTGGCACTGGCCAGTTTTGAATGACTATAAACCTATCCATGGAAATCAAGCATAGTTTTGAATTCCACTAATTGTTTTTAAAGATGGGTTCGAGGCCCATGGTTGTAAAACATTGGGGTTGAACATTTATCATATATGAAATGTATTTTCATATTCCATTTAATCTTGGTTTAGTATTAAATGATGAGTCCCTTCAATTTGACGAAATATTCAAGATAGACTGTCAGGACCAGTCCTGTGACTATGAAATGTCTATCAAGTGAACATGAATGTCAAAAGTTGAAAAAGGTCCCTGGTCGGAGTTTTCTATAAAAATTGGACGCATAGAAAACGTTAGACGACTAGAATGCAAGATGACTAGTAGTTCTGTTTCTTGAACTATGTGGACATGGCAATGTCATAATCATTTTCATAGATACTTACTTTGGGAATACTAGTATTGGACAGACCTATGAAACTTTACTGTAAGAGATGAAAATCTATCATAAGTAAAATTCATTAAAGTTATTAGACACTAAATCCTCAATACCTGAGTGATTTGGGATTACTTGTTTGAGAACTGGTTACTTTGACGTTGACCAACCGTCGCACCATAAAAGGAGGCTATAAAGGCAACACTCAGGTAATCACCTATCAAACGAAGTCTAATCTCAAGATCGCAAGATTAGGATTGTCCTCCCATAAATCGGGATGAGATGCTTAAAAGTTGTACAAGGCCACTCGGAGAGCTAGAAACTGTAAAATGCATGGCCGTGCTCGGATGAATCATAGGCTATGATTATCTGTTTATTTGATCAGTTGAACTCTGAAACCGAGAAACACCTCTGGACATAATAAGGATGACAACTCTTACCTTATGTTCAAGAGCAAGCATCGAGCGACAAAGGAATTAGGAAATGCACACTTGTCCCTAAGGACAAGTGGGAGACTGAAGGAAATAATGCCCTTGGTCCAAGCATGCATATAATATTAAGTCTAATAAATGCGGTTCAGTATTAATTAAACAAGTTAATAATTCAGTGAGATCAAGTGAGCTGAATGCCTAGCTAGAGGCCGCTTCAGTTCAAGTGGAATTAATGATATTAATCCACAACTTACTCTTGACTGAACCCGTAGGGTCACACAAATAGTACGTAAACGGATCAAGTATTTAATGGCATTAAATAATCCATCTATGGATATTCGGAATCGACGGATCTTGGTTTCTGTGGGAGCTAAGATCGTCACAAGCAAGAAATGAATACTCCGGAAACGATGATATTGCCAGAAACGGAAATATGGATCGTATCGGAAATATGAATATTATCCAAGTCGTAGATGTTGCCGGAAACGGAAACATGGTACGTATCGGAAAATATTAATGGAAATGGAAATATTGCCGGAATCGGAAATATTGCCGGAAACGGAAATATTGTCTGAATCGGAAATATTATCGGAATCGGAAAATAATTCCGGAAACGGAAATATTAAATATTTGTTCGAAACGGAAATTAATTCCGGAATCGGAAATATTAAATATTGGTCGTATCGGAAATGAATTCCGGAACCGGGAATTTAATCGGAAGCGCATCGTACAAATTAAGCATCAGACAAGGCTTGCTAGACGAAGGCCCAACACGAAGCCAAGCCCACGCCCAGCAAGCCGAGCGCCCAACACGAAGGCCACAAGCCTCGCCAGGCCCAGCGCAAGGCCAGGCCCAGCAAGGCTGCTGGCGCGCGCGCTGAGCGTGCTCGTGGGCTGCGAGGCAGCGCTCATGCGTGTGGGCTGCAAGGCCTGCGCGGTGCGTGCTTCCCTCGTGGTCGTGCGACGCTCGTGTTCGTAACAAATACTAATCCTATTGGAATTCGTGCATTGATTAAATCCTAATCCTAAAAGATTAAATTTATTATTTAGAGTTCTAATAGGATTCTAATTAATAAATCCATATCCTAGTAGGATTATAATTCCTTTCCATAAACTCTATAAATAGGTGCCTAGGGTCACATATTTACATCGAGATTTGAAGTATTCAAAGGGTAAGATTTTCAAGCAAAAATCAGCCATACACTTGCAACCCAAATAGTCGAAATTCCTAGAACCTTAAGGGCGATTCTAGTTGGTCAAGCTTAAGGAGGATCCGGACGTGCTGTGGACTATCTACGGAGGGACGACACTTGGAGTCCTAAAGACTTGTTCTTGTTCGGTTCGGGCGCAGCTAGGGAAGGCACGCTACAAAGTGTATGCATCTAAACTATGCTAAATGATTATGTGTAAATAATATGTTTCCCGGCTTTATGGTTTTTCCGCATGATTTATGTTTTGTCATATGTATCATAACCTAACAAAACTAACTTTAGGTTTATAAATAATCGATTACATATTAAATCCAAAAACCAATCAACGAAAATAAGGAAATGTAAATAGTACGACAAGTTTCAAGTCCAAATTAACAAACCAAGCCAATTAGCAAAACAAAAATAAATACAAGCTCTCTAATCCCGATCCCAATGATGCATCATCTTCCAACCTGTAGATGGCAACGCTTATTGATCCTTAGAGACTGCTCAACAAAATTGGGTCATCACATGATCAATAAGGCATAGCCATGATCAACACACACAAACAAAGCACGTAATCAGCAAAGCTGAGTACTACATACCAAAACAATAATAATCATAACATGATACTATTAAACGAACAACCCTAACATGATACTAATACAACATAAGCAAGGATAACCAAAAGATATTGACTTGAAGACTATACTTGACTGAACTAGACCTTTGTATCATTAACATTATTTTAATTGAAATAGTCAATGCACTGAGTTGTCTACTAGAAGCCTTCACTAAAGAAGACGAGGTACGAGCGCAACTCCGTAACCCCAATGACCTGCGATATCGAGGAACTTTTGACTAAAATAGAACCGGTGATCAATCCGGCCCAGAAAAAGCCATAGGCGACCTATGACCCCAACTCTCGATTGTCCGTCACTTCAGACGTGCACAGTCTAAAGCTATTGCTACTCAGTTTCACTTTACATGGTTTACATATTAATACTTTGTTATGACTCACCAATCACATAAGTCATGCAATCAACAATTAATCACAGCTGTTTTTATCTTGGAATTAAGTAAGTGATCACAAAGGTATCAATCAAGACTTATTCCAATTAATTCAACCTTTTCTTTAATACTGATCAACCCCTCTATATGCGTATAAGGTTTCAACTTACTAAACAAGGTCCTCGGCCCTTATAAAGTAGTGAAAAGCTAAAAGGGAACAACGAACAATCGATCTGAATCAATGTATATATATATTATAATAATCTAATGTTCCCAACCAACATGTTCGCATCAATCATCTACTAACATGTTATAATTCTTATAACAAAATATATATGTTCAACATGTCCATCCAACAATATTAAACATGTGATTCCAACATAACCAAGTTCATCAACAAATTTCAACATGGTTTCAACAAATAAAACACATTCCAAGCACACAGGTATGTACGTACCTTGTGTAAACAAACTGATAGGCCACTTTAACACTTTCAAAAGTCTCCCAAAGAGAATTCTCCGCCTAAAACAACCAACAAATATTCCCAATCAATTTCTAATCATTCGCAAACATAATAAAGCATTCTAAATGCATCATTTAGAACCTTCCCCAATATCAAAACTTGAATTTTTGATTTCCTAGCATCATAGTCATTGAATTAGTGATTGAAATTCGTTGAAAACTTTTCGCAAACATCGTACTTAAAATTTTCAGCAATATAAATTCATTTAAAAACTTCACCAAGGCCAATCTACGTTCTTAGAACATCGAAACAATAAATTTAATAATCCACAATCGTCCTACCATGGTTTACAACTATTAAAACTTTGAAATTCATACTTTAGATAATCAAAAATTATTATCTCAATGTATTTTTATAATCTGAAAATTAAACTTATTATTTAAATATAATATGTAGATCTGAAATTCTAATTAACTCATAAAAATCATAAATTTATTAAATCAAAGCATAAATTAAATAAACAAAATATAATCAAAATATTTAGTTTACCTAGGGTTTAAGAAATAACCAAGAAAAGAGAAGGGTTTGGGCCGCCGACGGGCTGAGTCGCGGCGGCAGGTGGTCGCAAGGGTGGCTGCGAGTAAAGACGGCGGCACACGGTGGTGGTGGTTGCGTGGATGAGCAAACATCAGCCACGAAAAGTAAGAGGGAAAAGAAAAACTAAAGGGAAAGAAAGAATAAGGAGGAGAGTTCTACCGCGCGGTGGCCGACGGTCAGGGTTGTGCTGGCGGTGGCAGGATGCTCGGCAGCAGCAAGTTCGCGGAGGTTTCTGGTTCGAACAACAACAGCGAATGAAGGAAGAAACAAACCAAAAGATAAAAGAGGAACGAAGGAGAAAGGGAGGATGACGGAGAAGGGGGTGAGAGGCCTTACAGGCGGCGACGGGTGATGGTGGTCCGGCGACTGAAGCAACGAACGTGAAGGAGGAGGAAGGTCTTGGGGTTTTACGTGATTGCAAGGGGAGAAGATGAGGGTTTTGCCTTTTTTTTTTGTTTTTTGTTTTGTTTCACGTGCATTAGAGGTAGAGAAGGGATGAGAGAAGTTTTGGGTTTTATTGTTTGGGCTTTGTCAATTGGGCTAGAATTAGGAATTTAGTTTTAGGATTCGAATCCAAAAACGAATAGGATCTTTTTATAAATTCAATAAATTTTCGTAATTCGATTTCTTTTCAACGTAAAATTCTAAAATTTCTTTTTATTTCATAAATCATTAAAAATATTAAAATGTAATAAAATAAATATACGTTAATTATATATTTATTTCTAAAATCCGTCAATTCTTATTTAAATATAATAGTCGATACGTTAAAATATATAAATAATGTTTATAAATTTACGGGGGATTACAAGAGTTGAATAGTAGAACCTTGTCGCCCACTTCTAACTCCCTCTTAAGAATGTGATATCGTGCCATCGTTTAGTCTTTTCCTTGTAGATACGGGCACTGTCATAGGCTTGCAGTCGGAACTCATCTAACTCATTCAACTGTAATAGCCGCTTCTCACCGGCTAGCTTAGCACCATATTAAGCTGCTTGATTGCCCAGAAAGCCTTGTACTCCATTTCCACTTGTAAATGACATGCCTTACTATACACCAACTGATACGGGGAAGTACCAATTGGTGTCTTGAAAGCAGTTATATACGCCCAAAGAGTATCATCAAGCTTCTCACTCCAATCCTTCCTAGATTTTTCCACCACCTTCTCAAGTATAGATTTGATCTCTCTGTTGGAGACCTCAACTTTCCCACTCCTTTGAGGGTGGTAGGCTAGTCTGGTGCGGTGATAGACCCCATATTTGTGCAGGAGCGCATATAAATGCTTCTCATGGAAGTGTGACCCTCCATCACTGATCAATGCGTTCGGTACTCAAAATCTGGGGAAGATGATTTTCTTGAACAAGGAGATGATTGTCTTGGCATCGTTAGTAGGTGAGGCAATGGCTTCCACCCACTTAGATACATAATCTACAACAACAAGGATATATAGATTACCCTTGGATGATGGGAATGGCCCCATGTAGTCTATCACCCACACATCAAAAACCTCAACCTCAAGTATTCCGTTCTGTGGCATCTCGTGCCTCCTCGAGATAGTGTCGGCCCTCTGGCACGCATCACAAGCCATAATAAAAGCTTGTGCATCCTTAAACATAGTAGGCCATTAAAACCTGCACTGTGACAACTTGGCATTAGTCTTTGAAGGCCCATGGTGACCTCCATAAGGTGAAGAATGACACCTATTGCTTATACAATGGACTTTCCATTTTGGAACACACCTCTTATAAAACCCTTCAGCAGTCTCACGGAACAAATGTGGATCGTCCCAAAAGTAGAACCGAACATCATGTAGGAAATTCTTCTTTTGTTGAAATGTAAGATCGGCCGGAAGAATACCCCCCACAATGTAGTTCGCATACTCTGCGAACCATGGTGACCGACTGGCAAGTGCAAGGAGATGGTCATCTGGAAACGAGTCATCCGTCGGTGTAGACACTTTACCATCATCATACCTCAGTCTAGACAAGTGGTATGCAACCACATTCTCAGCCCCTTTCTTATCGCGAATCTCCAAATCAAATTCCTGTAGTAGTAGTATCCATCAAATAAGCCTAGGCTTGGCTTCCTCTTTCTAGAGAAAATACTTGAGGGCTGCATGATCAGTGTAGACTATCACCTTGGACCCGATCAGATAGGTACAAAACTTGTCCAAGGCGTAGACTATGGCTAGAAGCCCCTTCTCAGTAATAGCATAATTAACCTGAGGTTCATCTAAGGTCTTACTAGCATAGTAGATAGCATGCAAGACCTTTTCCTTTCTCTGACAGTGTATTGAGTCTATCATGATGCCTCTGCTACATTTCAACGTTGCATGATGAACATCTTTTATGAGTTTATTGAGTCACTTGCATCACACAGTATCTCAAACGGGAGATCCCACTCGGGAGAACGGGTGATAGGATCTGAAATCAATGCTTGTCTTATCCTGTCAAAAGCCTCAAGACAAGCATCAATAAACACAAATGGGGAATGCTTGAGGAGGAGTTGGGTCAGTGGTTTAACAATTTTAGAAAAGTCCTTGATAAATCGGCGATAAAACCCCGCATGACCAAGAAAACTTCTAACCCCTTTCACATTAACTGGAGGGGGCAATTATTCAATCACTTGGACCTCAGCTCGATCCACCTGGATGCCCTTATCGGATATCAAATGTCCCAAGACCACCCCTTCAGTAACCATGAAATGACACTTTTCTCAATTTAAGACCAAGTTACATTCTTCACACCTTTTCAACACTTTAGTTAAATTAACCAAACAAGAATCAAAAGAAGTACCATAGACACTAAAATCATCCATAAACACTTCCATGATAGACTCAATAAACTCATAAAAGATGTTCATCATGCAACGTTGAATGTAGCAGGGGCATTACACAGACCAAAGGGCATCCTACGATATACAAAAGTACCATAGGAACAGGTGAAGGTGGTCTTTTCCTGATGATCTGGATGTATGAGAATTTGGAAAAAAAAACAGAATAACCATCCAGATAACCAGAAAAACTTGTGACATGCTAGCCTTTCAAACATTTGATCAATAAAGGGAAGGGGAAAGTGGTCTTTTTTAGTAGCAACATTCAGACGCCTATAGTCAATACACATGCGCCACCATGTAACTACTCTAGTTGGGATCAACTCATTCTTTTCATTTCTAACCACAGTCGTCCCCCCTTTCTTTTGGACTACCTGAACAGGACCCGCCCACTTAGAGTCAGACACAACAAAAACAATACCCGCATCAAGAAATTTCATAACTTCAGCTTTCACAACATCTTGCATAATGGGGTTCAAACGACGTTGGGGTTGAATGCATGGCTTTTGATTATCATCTAGATGTTTTCTGTGCATGTAAAAATCCGGGCTAATACCCTTTAGATCGTCAATACTGTACCCAATGGCCTTTGTTTTCTTTTTTAACAGAATAAGAAGTTGGGATAACTGGTCCGCATCAAGTGCAGTACTGACTATCACAGGGCAAAGTTGTTCATCATCCAAAAATGCATATTTCAGATTAGCAAGAAGAGGTTTGAGTTCGGGTTCCTTTACCTCTTTTACAGAACAAACAGGCCGAACTAACCTCCTCACCTTGGTGCTCTCCTGGGGTTCAAGCTCTCCACCATCAAGAGCCAACTCTAGAGCATCCGCTTCAGCACTCCAAGAACTGCTATCACCTGCAGAAGTTTCAAAACAAAGCACTGCCTCAAAGGGATCCCTTTCGAGGACTTGGGAGACGTTATCTCGCATAATAAAATCAACTACATCAATACGATAACAATGTTCTTCCTCTAGCATGGGACTCTTTAAGGCACTATTCAAATTGAAGGTAACCTTAACATCCCCTACAGACATAGTTAATTTCCCACTTTTGACATCAATAACTGCCCCTGCCGTGTGAAGGAAGGTCTACCTAAAATAATGGGAATTTGAGAATCCTCTTGCATGTCTAGCACCACAAAATCCAAAGGTATATAAAATTTACCTACTATAACGGGAACATCCTCTAAAACACCTAAGGGGTATTTAACAGAACGGTCATCCATTTGTAGTGTAATATTAGTGACCTCAAGCTCACCCATGTTTAATTTAGTGCAGACAGACAAGGGCATAACAGACACACTAGCACCTAGAAAACACAAAGCCTTAATAAAAATCGTGCCAATGTTGCATGGGATGGAAAAACTCCCGGGGTCTTTAAGTTTGGGTGGAGACTTGTCCCGCAAATAAGCACTACATTCCTCAGTAAAAGCTACAGTCTCTACCTCACAAAAAGCACGTTTCCTGGTCAAAATATCTTACATAAACTTAGCATATGCAGGAACCTGTAAAATCAGTTCAGTAAATGGAACCGTTACCTGCAAGTTTTTTACCACATCCAAGAATTTGCGAAACTGTTGTCTAGCTTACTCTTGAGTTGCCGGTTTGGGAAGGGGAGTCAATAGGTGGTACTTGAATATCTTTCCCCTTCTTAACCTCAGTTGTAGCCTCTTTTTCGCAGACTACCTTTTTAGCTTGTATCTCTTCCATGACTACCTTCTCAGCTTCCTTATCAACCAGACCACTAGCAGACACTCCAGAATCAACCTCGACGGGCATAGAAGGGCCTTAATATCCCTTTCCACTCCTTAAGGTAATAGCATTAACAGTTTCTCTATTCTCAGGCTGTGAAGGGAGTTGCCCCTGGGGTCTCCCTGCAAGAGTAGTAGCCATCTGTGCCAACTGAGTATCAATGATCTTGTTATGAGCGGCAAGAGCATCAATTTTAGCATCCTTTTCATTTAGAGACTTCTGCACCTGGAGCATCATGTTACGCATCTCTACTAGCATAGGATCAGACTGAGTGGCCCGAGGTTGTGTTTGTGGAGGTTGCGTCTGTTGTCTAGAGAACCCAGGTGGTCCACCAGACTGTTGGTTATAGTTACTCCGTGGTTGGTATTGTTGTTGTGGTGGTGGAGGATATTGAACTTGGTGTGGGTTCTGAATATTAGTACTCTTGTAGGACAGCAGAGGATTATTTTTATACCCCTCATTGTAGGAATTAGAGTACAGATTATTTTGCTTGTAGGCCTGAAATGCATTACATTGTTGAATTGAGCTCCTACACTCCTGTGCATAATGACCAGACATCCCACAACTATCACAGACATTAACAGCTTGAGAATTCATTGCAGCTACACTAACAGGTTGAGCAGATTGAGACGTTGATGCTTGCATATTATCAAATTTGTAATGTAAAGCAGTCAATTGGGCAATTAGTTGTTCTATGAAATTTAGCTCATGCTTACCACCCTTGTTAGATAGACCTCTAGGATTTCCGTACTGGGCATTGTGAATAGCCATCTCTTCGATCACCTCCATAGCCCTAGATACAGGAAGTTGCATGAATCTCCCACTAGCAGCAGAATCCAAAATAAGCCTAGAATCATTACCCAACCCAGTATAGAATTGTTGAATCAAGAACCACGGTTGCAGACCATGGTGTGGGCACTCTCTCTGCAAATCCTTGAACCTTTCTCAGACCTCGAACAAACTCTCATCTGCCTGTTGAGTAATAGAAATGATCTAGCTCCTGAGACAAGCTGTCTTCTCAGGTGGGAAGTATTTCACATAGAATACAAGGGCCAAAGACTCCCAGATAGTAATTTTCATTGCCGCTCGATTTAACCCATTGATACACAACTTTGCTTTTCCACTAAGAGAAAATGGGAAAAGCATCTCCATAATTTGTTCCGGAGTCACATTCTTCTGCTTGATGGTAGAGCAATATTGGATGAAGGACTGAATATGAAGATTAGGGTCTTCTCCTTTTTCCCCACCGAACTGGTGCCTCTCAATCATATTTATCAATGCAGGCTCAATCTTATAACTCTCAGGTACAATAGAAGGCATGATTGCCTTAGGTAGCACAAACATACTTGGCTTATAATAGTCCGTAAGCCTCGGCTCAACTGTTTCCTCACCCAACTCTATCTCTAGAATTGTATCTGTATCTGAAGGAAAAATACCGCCAATAATATGATCAGAATCAGAGTTAGAGTAATTCCCACACTCTACGATAAAATTTCTTCGTATACGAAAGGTTCTTTCAGGATCGAAAGGAGTAAGATTACTAGTACCTACGGTCCTGGGCATAGACAAAGAAACTACAAACGGGTGTGAGATCCGGTCTTAAGGAATAGGAGTTCCTTGCGAAGTAACAAACAATAATCTAGAACAAACAATTAATAACAGAAAATAAAACCGTTTCCCCGGCAACAGCGCCAAAATTTGACAGGCTAAAGTCGTATCACCTAATCAAAGATAAACCTAAGTCCACTAACAAGATAGTAAGACCATTGGTCTCTGAAACATATTTTCTGTCAAAATGCCAATAGGTAATCCAAAAAAACATGATTAGTAAGTTGAGGTTTTCATTCTTGAAAGTGTTCCTTGCAACAATCGTCATCCAAATCTTACAAAAATCCAACCTTTGATGAAGTTCAATGATGTTTGGAAAAGGGAAAACCCTTTTTCAAACCAGAACACATGGACATCAAGTTTTATGTTCAATATTCAATGTCTATTATCAAGGTTCAATGATGTTTAAATGGGAACGATTTCTCTTTAAACTAGAACAATTGCAAGTTATGGAGCATATTAAAGATGAGATCTTTTAGCATGAAAGTTCTGATCTTTAAGAATCTAACCTCCTAATTCAATATTCAAGTCCAATATTCAAGTTCTACATTCAAAGTTCAAGTTCAATATTCAAGTTATATTTCAATCTTCAAGTCCAAAATCGATGATACTTTTTAATGAGCAACCTCATTTCAAAAGTTGAATCCATGGGAAACCAAGTCATACTTGAACAAGTGTTTCTCGTTTGGATTTCCAACACTACTCATACAATTTTATTATTGCAACTTTAATTATTTATGCTTCCATTGTTTATTTAATTGCTTTCTTTAATATTGCACCCTTCAAATTTGCACCTTTGTCATTCATTCAATTTGGTTTACACCTAGTCCATTCTAGGTGGTGATGTATAATATTGCACCCTTTATTTCTACTGTGATGTTTTGCTTTATTTGTTATCTCTTACATCACCCAACATGCTAAATCAACAAAATACATGTTCTAATCATGCTTAACAAAGATAATTCTTGGACAAATCGGACTAATTTCCCTTCAATTTGACTTAAAGAAAAGTGATCAAATACAAAATTAGCAAACTTGATGTTCTAAAATGCATGCCGAACCCAACCTAAATAGTGTCATCATTATGATTTTCTCACACGAAAACGATCCTTGTCTTGATTAAACAGAACTTTATAATCTTTCTAAATAAGTGTCTCTTTCCCTTACCCAAATCTCTAGGCGGTTTCAAGTCCTGTGCCTTAACCCGAGTCATGGTCTTTCCAAAACAAACCCTTAAAATTGTTTGGTGGCGACTCCGTCAAAACCCAATATTCAATAGCCGTAGGGGAGATTTTTAAGCGCATTTTGCACAATTGAGTTTTGATTTTCAATCAAAATCGATTAACGTCACTAGTTCGAACTTAGATTTTGTCTCCCCTTGGGGGTTGGATTGTCAAAAATCAAGCTACAACTAATGGTCGGACTTTTCAATAAATCGGCCAAGTTTGAGTTTTTAGTGATTCATCAACGGGATTCATCAAGGGCTCGCAACTTACATTACAAAATCCAAACATACAAATGTACACACTACGAGGTTTCGATAAGAAATTTCATCCCCGACAATAATATAACCTAAGCAAGACGAACATTATCTAGAAAGACAGGTCCTACACCAGACAGTTTAAACCCTACAAACTCAATATACATTTTACGGAAAGGAATAAAATAAAAACATTTAGTACATCTAATGTACTGTATCTAAGATATTTTACTTCAGCATTGCAACACACATATTCAAAAGCAGCGTAGATGTTTTTATAGAAAATAAAAGTTCCTCCACAAAAGGGAAATATGAGTAACATTCAAGTTTATGCGAGATCTTAATAACCACAAAAGATGCCATTTTAAACTTTACAAAAATCCAATCATTCAACGCCGGCTTAAACTTATCAAATGATTGATCAACCGACATTATTACATTGGCAATATTTTTCACTTACAAATGATTATTCAAAAACAAAACGAGAGTTAGCAATACACAGAAACAATAATACCTAACGACATGTGAGCACTAAGAACCATGTTTCACATTATACTGGACAAGCACCATCCACAATACAAAACGGGAGAGTTCTTATATAATCAGCAACAATCCTATAGGCCATATCAACTATATCTACGTTATCAGCTCCAACTTTTCCAAAATATGGTCGAGCCTCAGTTGCCTTCATGCAAATTAAAGATAGACAAAAATTAGAGCACACAGGTTGATTACTCAGAACAAACCATTAGTTCACCCTACCCAACAAATGCCACAAGTCAAACAAGAAGTTTAAACATAGACCACACTCATACAACAAGGACTAAGGGAGAGTTATATAGAAGCAAAACCCAATGGACAATTATGCGCTTCACAAAGCAGGAATAATCATCAAGAAGCTTCTTTAGTAAGACTATAAGTTATTATATTATGTACACTCATAATCATGAACCCAGAAAAAGAACAAACACATCCCAGAAAAGAAACGAAATGCTCGGGAAACATTAACGACCCAGAAAAGCTAGTATTTGATTATAGATGCTACTGCTATTAGATTCTTAATGAAATTAAACTCAACACCTATGAAACAATAAAGCATGTTCAACAAGCAAAAAAACTCAGGAAAAACTCCCCAAACAACACAACGGACATGAAATGAAATTTGAGACCATAACCAACCACAACCAGAAATCACGGAAGAACAACACACCGACCTCCGAAAGAAGGTCCAAGTAAATGAGAATCACAACACCCACTAAAAAGGAATTCATTACACATTAAAATCAAAGTTTTTCACTACCACAACTACACAAAATTACCCAAAAAAAGTTGAAAGTACGTTGAGAAGTTACCTCATACTCTCAAGAGAAACTCTTTATTGCTTAGGACTAAACTCGCTCCACATACCATTCCAATTGATGCTTTAAAGCCAAGTCGTCCTCCGGCTACATTAAAACAAAAATACAAGAACGACATCAACAAGTACATCATATTAAATTAAATTTTCACTCAAACACCAAATTTTAAAACTAGAAAGTGAAAATCAACAATAGGAGAGAGAAAATTGCCAGATCTTCATCCTTCGTGTAGCCCTTTTTCTTAGAGTTCCACACTACTAATCTATTAAGAGGGCGATTATATGTTGAAGATCAATTGGATCAGATTGCACAATCAAGTTTCTAAGGGAAGCGATTTTGCAAACTTAAAGCTTAAATCCACGCAATCGGATCAATTCATATGATCTGTGATGAACAAAATCAAAAAACGAAGATAAGAAAGAAACAGGAAGAGATTAGATTATACGTTGCATTGTTTTTTTTTTTTTTATGGACTTAAAAGAAGATCTATGTTCTTTTATAAATATTATTTGTTCTTTTCCCAAGCATCATGTGTTTTATTAAGAAAAGAAGATGAAATGACGTTGATTTAATTATTTGGACTTAAAACCAGATCTATGTTGTTTCTAAAACTGTATTCTAATTTAAAGAAAGAAGATTAAAATGCGTTAATGATGTTAAACTTGAAACTAGATCTATGTTGTTTTAGAAATTGCAATTTTTTCTTTTAATTAAAATTATGTTCTAATTTATTTATTTTTTAAATAAACTCATTCATGTTTTTGGGCTTAAAACAAGATCTATGTTCTTTTTAAAACTGTTATTTGTTCGTTTTTTTTTAAAAATATATGATAATTGTGTGAAGAGTTAAAATGGGATCTATATTTTTTTTTGGCAAGCAAGCAAGCAATATATTAAACAACAGAAAGGGATATTACACCCTAGCCAGGAAGGAGCCAAAGGAATAAACCAAAGGACCAAACCTGCAGAAACTACAGCTCAACAGCCTGAGCTTAATACAACATATGAGCACTTACAATGCCCTAAACCAATCATGATCTATTCAGCTAACAGTTTTACCTAGCAAGTTTTGAATCCTATGCCTAGTGTCAAACTGGACAGTCTTCAAGATGAACTATTTAGTTGGAACATGGTGATTCCAGACAGCATCATTCCTTGCCTTCCATATCTGATAGACAAGGCCAGCCAAAGCAGTGAAGATCTATATTCTTTTTCAATTTTGTGTTTGTTCTTTTAGTATAATTTATTCTTTTAATTAAAAGTGTGTTATAATTTAATAAAAGAACTTTAATCATGTTAGACTTAAAACGAGATTAATGTTCTTTTAAAACGTATATTTGTTCATTTTAAACTTAATTATGTTAATGTAGGGGGGTTTGTTTCTCGTTCTTTCCTTTTTTGTATTTTCCCCTACGGAAGGCTTTGTACGTTTTTGGATTTCGAAGGAGTCGCCACCAAACAATTTTAAGGGTCCCGTTTGGAAAGACCAAAGTTGACTCTTTAGGTGATAAGGCATTGAATCTTAGAAACGGATGGGTGAGACCCGGGCAAGGGAACGAAATGCTTATTCCGCGAGCTTAAAAAATTGTATTTGAGTACATGGCAAATAGCATTTTCGAATAACCTTAGTCATGACACTATGTGGGTTTGAACTTTGAATTTAGCACATAGAATTTCTACTTGTATCGTGACCACTTTGCTTTAAAGTTAATTTGAGGGAACCTAAGGTCGGTTTGTCCAAGAAATTATCTTTGTTAAGCGTGGCGTAACTTTGTATTTTGTTGGATTTAGCATGTGGTTTTATACGCATTTTCAATAATTCATTTACTTATTGTGATGTTGTTTTACTTGTTTATGAAAGAGTGCGGAATTGAAATAGCAATAGTAAAGGTTGCGCATGAGAGGGTTCGAAGCAGGAACCTCTCCTTTGTCTTCGACGCCATGGCAAGGCCTCGCAAGCACAACCAATCATCTCAGAAAGGGAAGAAGACATGACAAGCTCCTTCCTCACACAGACCTAATACACGTGCGACTACAAAAGAACTGTTGAATTCATCAATGGAGGTTGAAGAAATCTATTCTAGAAAAAGTGATGTTGAATACCCAGACCCAAATGACTTGATTCTCTCACCCAAAACGACACTAAGAGATTTACAACAACAATCTCAAGTGCGTAATGATTTCAATGCTTGGATTAATGGCCTCCAATCAGGTAATGATGTTTGAACCTATTTTCGTTCTCAAAATAGCGGGAATGCAAACAGAGTAACTTCTCCTGCTATTCATTGCAATGTTGTTCAATCTGATGATCATGTTACTATTCTTGTGATTGATAATGTGAAAATCTTGGATAAACCCCCTCCTTTTTGTATTGATTTTGATGACATTGCAGAGGAAATCAGTTTTTGGGAGTCAGCTGTCATTTGCTAGGTTTTAGGGGCTAACCCACCACAGCATGTCATGGAAGGTTTCTTCCATAGATTTGGGGTAAAATGGGGGTTGATAAAGTCTCAATGGTAGGAAAGAGTATCTTCCTGGTTAGGTTTACTACAATGGAGAATTATAGTAAGGTGTTACAGGGGAATGCCCAATTTTTTGACTCAAAACCCTTGATCATTAAACAATAGTCTCCTGATACCAATTTTTCTAAAGAACCTGTGAAAACTTTGCCCATATGGATCAAATTACCAGCTCTAGATGTGAAGTATTGGGGTGAGAAGAGTTTAAATAAGATTGCTGGTCAGATTGGCCAGGCAATTAGAGCAGACCAGGCTACTCTTAAGAGGGATAAGCTCATGTTTGCAAAAGTGTTGGTTGAGGTGCAACTAGACCAGGATTTCCCTACCACCATTCAGTTTGTGAATGAAAGAGGTGTTTTAACTGATCAACAGGTGACTTATGATTGGCTACCTCTGACTTTCTCAAAGTGCAAGGGCATGGGGCATTTGGCTAATGCTTGCAATGTCCACACCAAAAAACCTACCACCAAGAAAATATGGGTTCCTAAGCAACCAATTAGTAAGACTTCACCCCCACTAACTGAGACAACCACTGAAACAGTTGTAGTTCATGATACAGCTACTGACACACATGATGAAGGTTTCATCCAGGCTACAGGTTTCAGTTGGCAGAAGTGCCAAGAATTAAGACCAGTGCACACCAGGAATAGTTTTGCAGCTCTACATGAGTTGAACAGTGTGAGCTCTGAAGTGATGGAAGGGGATGGTTCATTAGGCCAGGGGGTGAAATCCCCTATGCCTAATGGATAATATCCTCTGTTGGAATGTGAGGGGACTGAACAAGGTTGACAAGAAAAACAAGGTGAAGAAGTTCCTTCTCTATCACCAAATAAAGCTGTTCATTTTCCTTGAAACTAGGGTTAGGGGCCCTAAGATGGGCTCTCTATACCTTAATTTGTGTCATGGGTGGTGTTTCACCACTAACATTAGTCAACATAAGAATGGGAGGATAATAATAGGTTGGGATCCAGATGCATTTGATGTAGATATTATCTCTATGAGCCCCCAAATAATTCATTGTCATATCACTGCAAAACCCAATGGCAACAGTTTCTCCTGTACCTTCATCTATGGCCATTCAGATAAAAAAGGGAGGGAATCTATGTGGCAGGAGTTGTGCTCTCTTGCAAACTTGATTTCCTTAGCATGGGTGATCATGGGTGACTTTAATTCCCTCATGGCAATTGAAGACAGGATTGGTTCTGCTGTTAGAATGGCTGAAATCCAACCAATGAGTTCTTGTATGGCAACCTGTCAACTCAATGAAGTCAAGACTGTGGGGAGACACTTTACCTGGACCAACAAACAAGATGGTCCAGCTAGAGTGTTCACCGGAATTGATAGAGTGCTTGCCAATAATCAATGGGAAGACATGTTCCCAACTGCTGAAGCTGCATACTTACCAGAAGGAGACCTGGATCATTCTCCAATGATCATGAGCTGCTACAAAACTGTTCAACAGTAGAAGCCATTCAGATTCTACAATATGTGGATTCACTCTGAAAGTTTCATGCCCCTATTTGAGACAAATTAGAACAAACATGTACATGGATGCCATATGTTTAGAGTTCTGCAGAGACTAAAGTGGACCAAAACTGACTTGAAGCTTCTGAGTAAAACTGGTTTTCACTCAGTTGAAGATACTGACATCAAGACCCATGCTGATCTCCTCATGGCTCAAAATTCCCTTCATGCAACACCTGGCGACAGTCATCTAGCCACTGTGGAGAAGGAAGCCAATGCAGCTTATCAAAGAGCTCATCAGAATTACCTCTCTTTTCTTCATTAAAAAGCTAAACTTAAGTGGCTTGAATTGGGGGATAAAAACTCTAGACTCTTCCATCTAAGCATAAAACAAAGAAGAAAGCAGAACAACATTAATTCTATTCATGACCAAGAAGGGAATTGGGTCCAAACCAGTGATGGGGTCCAACAAGCTTTCACTCAGTTTTACACCTCACTCTTTGGTGTAACCATGGAGAACAGGACAGTAGTAAACCCAATTGTGATTGATCAAGGGGCTAGATTGAATGAAGATCACCTGGCTATTCTAAGAGCTCCCATCGAAGAAAAAGACATCAAAAGAGTGCTCAATACCATTCCTAATAACAAGGCACCTGGGTTGGATGGATTCAGAAGTCAATTCTTCAAAGCTACCTGGCCAATTATCAAAGATCATCTTTGCTTGGCTATTGTTGACTTTTTCAAAACTGGGAAAATCCTTAGGGAAGTGAATGTAACTTCTATCTCTCTTGTTCCCAAACTGACAGTGCCAAACTCTGTGAGTGATTTCAGACCCATTGCATGATGTTCTGTGATTTACAAGTGTATCTCCAAGATTATGTGTTCTAAGCTCAGTCAAATCCTTCCAGATATCATTTCTCCCACTCAAGGTGCTTTTGTTGCAGGCAGATCTATTTTACACAATGTGTTGATCTGTCAGGATATCATTAAGTTATACAATAGAGGAAATTCTAGACCAAATTGTATGATGAAGTTAGACCTCAAGAAAGCCTATGACACTGTAGAATGGAAGTTTATTGAACAAGTAATGCATGAATTTGTAGGGAATACAGTTAAACATAATAACATGTGCGGAAACAATCCCCAAAGCCAGGAAGCATGTATAAAGCACAGATTAAGCATACTTACGTTTGAAGCGTGTTTTCCACAAATTGTCAACGAACATGAACTTAGAACTCCACTTGTACGTCGTTCCTCTACTTGGTTCACCGACACGATCAGATCCGTCTTGATTATCGTAGCTTAGACAATCGATCAAGAGTTTTTCCTTTTGGGATTAACACACTTTGGAGGCACAGAGAGAATTAGGGTTCTCTGTGACTCTAGGGTTAGTGTGTGACTGAATTGTGTTATGTTTGGAAAAAGGGTTAGAAGGTTATTAACATAACCTTACTAACCGACCAAGCCATAAGGGCCGACCAGCAAGCCCCGCGCAAGACGAGCACAGCGAGCTGGGCCATGGGCCTCACTGCTGTGGCTGTGTCGCTGCTTCGGCCCGCGCGCACACGCGCAGCTCGCTCGACCATGGGTCAGCGCTGCCGTGTTGCCGTGGCCTTGCTTTCTTGCCTAGCGCGCCCATGGGCCTTGAGTGCTTCGTGCACTCGGCTCGTGGGCCGCTCTTCGTATTCACGATTAATATATTTCCTATATTATTTATCGTTTCGTATACGACGAATCACCGTCGTACAATACGATTTATTTGTTTCACCTAGCTTACGAATATTCGCGATACGATATACGATTCCGATGCAAGGTCGTATCGTATAATACGTTTTCCAACTAATTCCCGAAAAGCTATTAAATGAATTTCCGATTCATTTAATCCGGTGATTTGTTACGTGTCATTGGTGTGACCTTGTAGGTTCAGTCAAGAGTAAGCTGTGAGCTTAATATTCATTAGAACTCACTGATCGGAAGTATTGCTCTAGCTAGCTGTTTCGATCACTTGATCTCACTGAATTAATTGTTCGCAATTAATCTGAACCTTGGTATTAGACTTAATGCACCTTGGGTGAAGGACATATTTCCTTCAGTCTCCCACTTGTCATTCAGACAAGTGTGCATTCACATTCCTTTGTCACTTAGTGTTACTTACTGAACATAAGGTAAGATCCAAGCCATCCTTATTAGGTCTAGAAGTGTTTCTCGGATTACAGAGCTCAACTGTTAAATTTTTGCAGAAGGTTAAGCCTTAACCATTCTGAGCACGGCCATGCATTTTACAGTATCTAACTCTCCGAGAGGCCTTGTTACACAACAACACCATATCCTATCAAAGATAGGAGGACAATCCATTCATGCAATCTATGAACACTCACTTTGATTCATAGTATGCCCAATAACTTCTTTTATAGCCTGCTTTTACGGTGCGATGTTTAGCGAGCATCAAAGCGAACTAATTCTCAAACGAGCAGGCATAATCGCTCATGTTCTGAGGAACGGTTTCTAACCACCATTAATGAGAACTACCTATGACATGACTTTAATCTCTTAAAGTGTTCTCATGGTCAATCCGATACAAGATCCAATAAGTATCTATGCAAAAGATTCTGACATCCAGTCACTCTAGTTCAAGAAACATAACTAAGTAATCTACTTGCAATCTAATCTTTATTAGTCATTGGTCGTCCACCTTTCAATGACCTGGATTAGGGATCCTTTTGTGACTTCAATATTCAAGTTCACTTATGGGTGTTTCTTTGTCGAAGAATCCATCTTGACATCCCATTTGAATGATTTGAATCAAATGGACTTATCATTTAATACTAAACCAAAATTAAATGAATATGAAATAATAAATTTCATAAATATGAAATGGTTAAATCAATTGTTTTAAACATAGATCTAACAGATGTTCTAAAACGATACTTAGAAAATCAAAGCCATTCTCCAACATGCTTGATTCCCATGGTTGCTACATGTGCGTTGTGTTTCACTTGTGGCAACGTGTGAGGGGGTCGAAAAAGCACGAGGCTAATGCATGACCTCGTCCCTCGTGGGTGTGACGCTTCTTTTTTATTCAATCAAGTGTAATTGGCCCAATTGACTAGTAATATAGGAGTCGCCATTCAGTTTTTAACGACAATGAGAAAAACTGACAAAACCCGGTTATCGTGACATAAAGGGAGTGCAATTATGTTTGACCACGACGGCCGTAGGTTCCCTTGTGATCCCTGGTGTGGGGATCTCTCAACATACACCCGCAAGGTAGAGATTGAGGGTTCGGGGGACTGTAACTACCGAGAGGAGTACTCGCTCGTCGATAACTCCAGAGGCAGGATATCCTTACTAGCTCAACATAAATAATTGAAGGGACATGCGTTAACTATTAAACTAATCTGAGTTGATTTTAGCAATATGCAACATATAATACTAGATCGATCGTGATTATCTGATTTAAATAGTATTAAGGTACCTAGCATGATAATCCAATTTCCCAAAAATATTATATTGTTTAGGCATGGTAGAACAATCAGATTTAGTTAGTTTAACAGTTCATAAAAAGGGCGAGAAAAGCAATTAAATCATCGAAAAGGGACACATTACGGCGCACCCTTGAGAGGTGCGTCACGGTTCTCAGAAAACTAACCACTTTGACTTTGCTATTTCTCCTTCTTATTTAACGAATCTCAATTATGGGACAGGATACGTTCTGTTCGATTTATGGATCTATTGCGACAGAACGCGTGAACAATTTCGCAGCGTGAGGCTTAGGCTTAGGGGTTTAGAGTCAATACTCAAAATATGAATTGTGTGTTGTTTTCACGTCGAATTTGGGGCTGTATTTATAGGGAAGAGTTTGTGGAAAGATAGAATTGCAGAGTTCTAATCCACAAAGAATTAGGAAAAAACACGTACCCAGGTATTTTCAGCGCCCAGGCCTGGGCGCCGAAGATTTCGGCGCCCAGAGCCAGGCGTTGAAAATAGGGTCTGGGCTGTTTTCTTAGTCAGATTCGGATTCCTGAAATCCGTAGTGTTTGAGACTTAATCGAGTCTTTTAGTGCGTATCAATTTCATGACGGAATGCGTCTGGGCCCGTTACGAACTCTAGGCTCGTTAGGATTTTAATTAATACGTAACTCTTATTTCCGAATCATATTAGGAATAGGATTCTCGCAGTTTTCTATCTCATTTAGGATTTATGTTGGAATGCAACACCTAATTCTGACAGGTTTCTATCTTTTATGACTTGCCACTTTTAGAAGCTACCCTTTACGGCAGTCACTATTTTTAGCAGGTTTCTATAAATAGTAGGTTTCGGGTGAAATGAAAAGGGGAATTGAGATTCGTTATTTTTTAGGAGATGCGTTGTCAAGTGGAGATTTACGCTTTCATCATCGAATCTTCCCTTTCGGGAATGGGGACAAATGTAGGTGTCTACAGTTAGCCTCCACTTTGACTGAGTCTTGGAATAAGACGATGGTCAAAATATTAGACGGAGTGTGTCACACAAGCTATGGTGACCTGTTTTGGCGAGGGTCTCACGAGCCCCCGAGTGATAACATTTGACTTAAGGGTCATCACTTGAAGTGTCGACATATCCCTCACGTGTCATTGGGATTTGTCAACGGATAGTATAGAAACTTCCTCACTTTGTCATTGGAAGGATCTAAAGAAGTGTAGAAACTCCCTCACTTTGTCATTGGGAGTAGCTACAGATGTTTTCGAAATCAAAGCTATAAAGTGTAATTGGGCCTGGCCAAGCCCAACCACGAGGTAAAAATGTTTTTAAAGATTCTCATTTTCAAGGCTAGTTAAACGAGAAAACCCCCTTGTTTTTATGGGACGTAAAACGAAGGAAAATCCAGCACATCGCTCTTTTTGGAAAAAACGGAAAACCAATCCTTTAAATTTTTTGGAAAAGGGAAAACCAGAAAAAGTTATCGCTGCAGCGACTAAGGACCTACGCGACTTGTGACGTAGACCCCGCCGGCTAAAGATGGCGAGCCTGTTCGCTAAGGGTGGACGCCCCGTCCGAAAAAGTGGACGAATCTTGTTTTTGAGTATTTGAAAATAAAGACCTACGCGGCTTGTGACGTAGACCCCGCCGGCTAAAGAAGGCGAGCCTGTCCCCTAAGGGTGGACGCCCCGTCCGAAAAAGTGGACGAATCTTGTTTTGAAATTTGTTTTGTGTTTATTTTTTGAAAATAAGGACCTACGTGGTTTGCGCCGTAGACCCCGCCGGCTGAAGATGGCGAGCCTGTTTCATTTTGTTTTTGAAGATTCTATTTTTCGAAAACTGAGGACCTGCGCGGCTAGTGACGCAGACCCCGCCCGCTGAAGGTGGCCGAGCCCTGTCCGCTAAGGGTGGACATCCCTGAATTCGTTTTTTCTATTTGGGAACTCGCGTGGTTTGTGACGCGATCTTGCCAACTGAAGATGGGCAAGTTCCTATTTCTTTGGTTCTTTGTGATTTCTTTTGAGAATTTCCTTTTATTCATTCTTGCAAGAGCGAATTCTTTCGAGGGATGCTCGAATTTAGTTGTAACCTGAACGTGGGCTGACAACGTGTTCAGACGGACCTTTGTCTTGCGACCGTCTGCTTTCGTGATTTTGAGCTAGTCTTTACGGCTCGGTTTTTGCCACTACTTGGTCTTTGATCAGAGGACCGTGCAAAAGTGTCAATGACGACCTTTCTCTGAGGTCGAACCTGTTTTTTTTGAGATATCCAAACATGATATGGTGTATGGCGCAGTCCGGGAATGTGATTTTGATCGTGCGCTCCTTGTTGGAGTATATTTTTTCGCGAGCCCCCAAGCACTGGGGCTCGTCGGTCGTTTTTCGCATCTTGTAATCATGTTTGGGGTCATGCTCGTATGTGCGAGCGACCTTTTATAGTAGTGTGCTACTTTAGCGAAGCCGTGGAGTGCGACTTTAGTTTTCAGGCGACATTCGGTTTTAGCTTGGCCCGGATTAATCCTTTGACAGACAAACATTTTTTTATTTGGAAAACCAACGACTTAACGACACACATTTTTGGTGTTTCGAAGAATGACCATGATATTTAACTTGTTTTTGAAAAGTGTACATAAGCATTTTCTGAGACAAGTCTAAGTTTCGACCAAGTTTTAATGTTTATTTTTTTTTGCTTATTTGGGAGCTAAAGGTGCTTTGGGCTTGATCCTACTTGCAATAGGGCCTCCTGTTTAGCAACATGGTTTTAAGTCCTTTCCTGTTCCACGTTTTGTGAAATTCGGGCCTTGGGCTGCATTTCCAGCGCCCAAGGCTAGGCGTTAAAAACTTCGGCGCCCAGCCCTGGGCGCTGAAAGTCTTTTCCTGGTGATATTTGACTTTCGGATTTCCTAACACGTTTCCGAATGGGATCAGGATGTCACTAGGTGCGTCCAGCTATATATAGGGGCTAGATACGTCCCTATTTTCCACCACTCTCATTTTCTTTCTCTCTTTTTGCTGTGTTTTAATTACTCATTTCTTTTGCCATGTCGATCCCTACTTTCTCACTCCAACGGACTGTTAGGCGTTGGCTACGGGCCCTTACTCCCACAGAAAAGGCTTTGTTAAAAGAATACCACTTAGAGGCACTTTTAGGCTTATAAAAAATTAATATTGATTATAACTTTCTGCATGCTGCCCTAAGCTTTTGGGACTCCGATCATCATGTTTTTGCCTTTCGGGGCAATGAAATATGTCCTTTGCCAGATGAATTTGCTGCAATCCTTGGTTATCCTACTAATGCTACTCCTGTTACCCCTGGCATTATTGAAGAGGGTAAAACAACCATAGGGGCTTTCCTAGGACTAGATGATAACATGTTTGCTGAAATTGTTGTAGGTGACGAGGTTAACTTGGCAAAACTTGTAAAACATCACTTTAGGCCTAGTAAGAATATGACCGAACAGAAATTGAATATTCGAGCCCTTGTATTTTGCTTGTTGAATCACTATTTGCTGTCGAATGACAATGGTGCGTTCGGTGACATAAGGTTGATCCCCTTGATTAGCCAGATGGAAAGTTGCTATGCTATTATGCCGTTGGTTGTTACCGAGACTTTGCTGAGTGCGGATGAGCTGAAGAAGGATGCCAAATCTGATCATTTTAAGGGAAGCCCCCTATTACTGCTGGTATTCGATTTTTCCTTGCGCACGTATACACGTTTTTTTTTTTTTTTTTGCGTACACAATGAGTTTCAGCGCCCAGGGCTGGGCGCTGGAATTTTCGGCGCCTGTCCCTGGGCGTTGAAACTGCGTCCCAAGAACCGTTTTCTTTTATTATTACTATTTTATGATCGTGCCCGTTTTTTGCAGATTTGGCTCGTGGAACGGCTTAGAATTTTTGAAGCTCCTACCGATCCTAAACATTATCGCCCTATAGCCTTGGGTAATCGAAAATACTTGCACCAAGGCCAGGACGAGGCCGAATGGACCTCCTTTTTTACTTATGGCATTTGTTCTATTAAGTGGGTGGTACCATGGTGGGGTTTGACTACCATGATAGGGGGTTCTGATGTATCGGTTTATGTTTCCTTGTTGGGGCTATCTCGTCCCATTTATATTTTCCCTTACCGAGTCATGTGCCAATATGGTTTAAGGCAGACTATCCCCTTTTCTGATATGGTACCACCTAAGGTAGCGGCCTTTTCACAAACACGGGTTCTAGCGTGGGCTAAGTATTATGATGGTCTCCCGCGTTGGGCCGTAGCTACAAATGGCTTTGTGGGTCTTTCTGAAAACTACAAGTTGTGGATGAGCTCCGATGATAAAGATGTGAGGACCGAGGCTCGTAATGGGGAACCGGCCGAGCTTTTGATACCTCGTATTCGTGTTAAGTATGAGGGTCCTGATTCTGCCAAACCTCGTACCTATAGTATTAAGACTGTGAAAGCTCGTCCTGATCGAAAGCGAAAGGAAGTTCCTCCCCGTTCCAGTTTCAGGCCTAAAAAGGTGCCTAACATGAAGGGTCCTGCTGTTGTTAAAAGAAATGCAAGCTCTCGCGGAGATCGTCGCCGGAACAATTTATGGCTTAAGAAGGCTTAGCCGCCTGTAGAAACAGTGGCTAGTCTAGTTGATGATAATAATCCTTCTCCCACCATTGTCTGTGCCCTTGAGGCTGAGCGGGCTATAACTGAGAATGTTTCTGAAGCCTTGGCATCTTTGGAAGTTAGTGTCCAGGAGCCGGTTCTTATGGAGATTGATATTGGGGCAGCGCAGAAGACTGTGGGGGTGGATCCTGCGAACATTGCCCTCTACAAGACTTTATTTGATGATTCGGAAGAACTAGAGTAGTGTAGTTCTTGCTAGGGTGTAGGTGCCCTTTTATTTATTTCAGTTGTGTTTGCTTTTATTCTTAGCACTTTGTTTTCCTTCTTATTATTTTTTTCAATAAAGGCGTATTTTTATTTTTCATTTTCATTTATTTTTGTTTCTCCTCTTTTTTATGTTTTTATATGTCTAACACCTTTGCACAAAGAATATGTTTTTTTTATTGGACCGATTCCTTGGTAAGGATTGCCTACGTATCTTGTCAGAATCAGGTCGCGCGTAGTTCTAGCTTTAGAATAAGTTCTAGTATGCCGGATTTCGGTAGATATGCCCTGAGGTGGAAGCATATTACTTAATCGGTCAAATGAGTGAAGTATTATCATTATTTTCATCTGCCGTTTTTTTTTTTTTTTGCCATAAGTCGCGTGAAATATGAAATTCGACTAATTTGTATGGCTATATTCGTGGTAAGCCTATTTGGATACGTACTGTACCCCCCAAGTGTTCGTTATTTTTCCGTTGTGTGCGGATAAAATGACGAGCACTTCTGAAAAGAAATTTTTTTTGGCAGGCAGAGAGTTTCAACGCCCAGGCTGGGGCGTTAGAAATTTCGGCGCCCAGCCCTGGGCGCTGAAAATGACTTGGGCGGTCAATTTTTGACGCTTTGCTTCACATATTCTTGCATTTATTTCTTTTTTTGTGCCTTGATTTTTTGCTCGTATTTAAAGTCAAGTTTGAGGCTATTTTGGAGGCTTTTTTGACTGTTAGCGTGAAATGCATTTTTGTCCGGATTAATTTTTTCTATTCGTGACTCGAAACAGTTTTGAAAATGGAGTTAGGGTGAGGAAGTTATGAAGATCTTTGTATAGGCTTTTGAGGTGGGTTGAGGTGCGTGTCGTTTTTTAAGAATTGGTGGGGGTTATATTTTATTAATTCCCTTTTAAGCAACATTTGCTTTCGTTTTGGATTTTGATTTCCTTTGACTTATTTGGGTTGTATGGGTTGATTTTTATGGTTACACTGGTTGACTTTTATGTTTTGGGGGATATGAATGGGATGATTCGGTTTATTTTGCGGGTTTGGGAATTGGTTCCCATGGCACTATTTCAAAACCGAGTGGGCTTTGTTTGTTGGGCGTAGAGTGGGCCGCCTCTTTATTTTTGTATTTTGCAAGTACATTTGGTGCTTTATTTAGTGTTAGAAAAAAAAAATAGGATAAATATTACGCCTTTATTAATTTGGAAAGTAAGGAAAACACACTGAAACAAACTTGACCTATATTCTTAGTAGTCTTAGGACCATCTAAAGTCTTTATTATTTTTCTATCAATCTAAAGAACTACTAGGCGCTTTTTACTATGGGTGCTCTATGTGACTCAAGCCTGGGGTTTAGTCTCATAAAACTTCGGTCCTTCACCGGTACTCATCTTGAATTCTATTCCTTTTGTATTGACCCACTGATATGTCTTCACCCATCCGTTCTCGATCTCTTCTAGTGCTGATGCAGGAGAGATTAACCGAGTTGGATCGAAACCTTCATCTTGTAAAGCTAGGGTAGTCATCACAGTCTCGTCCTCTATAGGCCTCGATTCGTTAAACAATGTCCATAGGGCCTGGTTGTCCAATATTTCAGCTGTTTTAGTCTTGGTGAGGTGGGGTGCCTCATCCAAGGTGTGGCAGTCATGGAAAATTTCAAATCCTAGTTTTAGCAAGCCATCCTGAACGAAGGGTTCAGGGAAATCACATCATGGGTGTCCTTCTCCTTCCCGAACGAACATCCCGTTAAGGGTTCTTTGATACGGGGGAAGGAGGGTAGTTTGTTTGGCCTTGTTAAGGCGTAGCCTAAACAGGCGGTCAGCAATATCTTCCTCCGTTGGTTCATAGCCTAAGCCAAAGGGAGTAGATTTGTTGGGTAAAGGATGGAATGTGCATTCCTTCTTCCTTATGCCCAATGGGGTTCCAGGGAAATAACCTTGACCTAACAGCATTCTAGGGATGACTCGGGATGCATGTGGGTCTAGGAATGCTGGATCATAATCTTCGATGAACTGGATTGTTTCTTCCATTTGAAACCCGTAAAGGTCGTCTGCAGTTTCGGCCGTTCCAACCATAGTACAACTGACGTCGAGAGGAGGGGCGCGGATTTCTAGTATTACCCCGTTATGGTTAAGTTTAACCATTTGGTGCAAGGTAGAAGCCACACCTCCTAAGTCATGGAGCCAAGGTCGCCCCAAGAGGAGGTTGAAAGTGGGCTTGATGTCAATTATTTGAAACTCCGTGGTGCGTGCCACAGGCCCGGTTTGTATGGTGAGGTTGATTTTTCCCAACACAGGCCTTCGGGAGTTATCATAAGCTCGTACCCCTTGCGTGGAGGTTTGGAAGTCATCATTTCCTAGCCCCAAGCAATGGGCGGTTCGTAATGGGCAAACATTAACCGCCGAACCGTTATCTACGAGCGCTTGGGGGATGTTTTGTCCTTTGCATCCAACCACTAGATAAAGGGCTTTATTGTGAGCACCCCCCTCTTTGGGCAAGTGTTTGTCAGTGAAAACTATGGCCTTTTCTCCAGCATCTCTCGTGACATGGCTAACCAGTTAGTCAAGTGTGATATCTGTAGGTACTGAGATGAGGTCGAGTGAGCGAATAAGCTTTTCGCGATGTTCCTTTGAAGTACACATGAGATCCCAGATGGTAATCTCGGCCTTGGTTCTTTTTAGTTGTTTCAGGAGAGGATTTTCAATGACTTCTACGACGGTGGCGTGCCGTCCATTCTCAGGAGTTTGCCTGACTGGGATGTCGTCCATAGGAGGTGGGCAAATATCCGGTTGGTATATTCTTCCGGATCGGGTGAGGTTGTCGGCCTCGGGCTCCTGAGGGGTGGTGTCAATGAGAGCATACCCGGGCCAAGTTTCAGTGAAGAGGTCCTGGCCCGACACTTGGGATAGGTAAATATCTTCAGCATCATCATCCCACACACCGCACACTTCTCTCTCGATTCAATCCATAGGGACCACAGCGAGTGGTGCACCTTGAGGTGTAATATACACCGTGGGGTCGAAGTTCTCTGGTTGGTCGAGAGAGATGCGACAAGAGCCGAGTGGGCTCTTGTTGTTGTTGGGTTTGCCAACGTTAGGGAGAGGTATCACTTCATCCTCTATCATGTCCTGGATCGTATGTTTTAGATTCCAGCAGTTTTCAGTGTCATGCCCATTTCCTTGATGGAATTTGCAGTAAGTACCTTCGACCCAATATTTGCCCTTGACAGGAGGGTCACGGGTGGGGCCTATAGGTCTCAACTTTCCTTGATTGGTTAATCTTTCAAAGGCTTGTACCAAAGTCGACCCGAGTGGGGCAAACTTTCGGTCTCGGACCCATCTTCCAGGGCTTCTTCGGGCGGGAGTCTCTTCTACAACATGGACTTCTTGGGCTTGTGATGTGTTACCCCGATTATAGGTGTTGTTTTTATATGTGGGTTTGCTTTGTATGGTTTTGGCGAGGTCGTCCTCGATCTTTATTCCCACATCATAAACTCTTTTGAAAGTGTCAAGTCCTAGGTACCTAAGGTGTTGTCTGTAAGCCGGGTCCAGGTTGTCAATGAATTTTTGGACCAATTCTGTTTCGGGAGGCCTATTGATTAGCTGGGCCGCCTGGTCCCTCCATCTAGCAAAGTAGGTTGTGAAACCCTCATTTTTCTTTTGGAAGAGAACTTCCAGCTCGCGCATGGTGACTTGGAAATCCATGTTCGACGAGTATTGCTTGATGAAGACATTGACAAAGTCTTCCCAAGTGGGGAAGAGCTTAGGGTCCTGGTGATAGTACCATTTGAGTGGCACAGGTTCCAAGGACAAAGCAAAGGCAGGTAAATACATGGACTTGTCCACGCCTTTCAAGTTCATGGCATTCACAAAGCTCAGTAGATGATCACGGGGGTTGTCCGTGGCCTTGAACTTTGGTAAGTCAGATGAACTGAACTTTTCTGGTAGTTTTCCAGGAAAAGGTTCAGGATCGAGGGAGAAGTTTTGCTCCCCATGGTTTGCTGTAGGACCATTTTTTCAATCCTCTTCTCGTTATCGAGGTCATTTTTGGCTTGCGCAGCCGCTAAAGCTTCATTTTCCATTTTCAGTTGGCCCATGAGTTGGGTCATTTGGACCATCTGGTCTCGCAAATCTTCGATGGACATGTTTGAAGGTGCGAATCGAGGTTGGGGAAGCGGAGATCCTTGAAATGAGGGACGACGGACGGAGATTGGAGTCACTAAACCTGATGTTGGCGATGTATCTTCGAGACGCACTAACCGTTGATTCCCTGATCGGCACCAAGCGGCAGGACCAGTCCTAGGCATAAGATAAGCTAAAGTTTAGGTTCCCAAAGTTTCATGCATTACTTAGTCTATACTTCGACTCTCTCTATTGGTTTTTCACTCTTTCTTTTGTTGGTTCACTTTTTGGTTTTTTTTTTCTTTTGGTCATTCTTTGGATTTTCGAAACACTTGCCCGTGTGACATTCATAATTGTTAGCATGTTCGGTTTTTAGTGCCGAGGATTGTCGTCGTAGGAGGCCTAACAACGACGCAAAGAGTTATTAAATTTTTTCGAGTCGCTTTTGAAATCGAGTGCTTTTCTTACGCCCTCGTAGCAATTCTTTTTAAGAACATTTTTGTGCAACGTATTTTTCTTTCGCACGGGCACCGAGGCTGCTGCGCCTGACCAGAAGGCCAAGCAGCAACTTCAGCGCCCAGCGAGGGGCGTAAGAAATTCTGGCGCCCAGCCAGGGGCGCTGAAAATGCGTCCCTGACTGGTGCTCGATTTCTGTTTGCGTATATTTTTTGTTTATGCGACTTGATTTTGCGCGCTTGCCTTATAACGTCCTTTACGCGTTGTACATCGTTTGTGGGATTCGTTACGGGCCATCCCGAGCGTCGCTTATTTTTGTGGCGATCGTTCGGGTTTGCGGAACGCGTATTTCGGTATAACTCTTTGGCAAATTGGTTTATGAATGTTTGGGCAATTTTTAAGGTCGTTGGTTTTCTAGGATAGTTTGTCACACACAATCACATAATTCGCTACACATAACTAACATTCATCATGAGGCGATAATAACATGTCATGTAGTTTATGATAAGCTTCTATGGGTAGTTATTTGCGCCGGGCTTGGTACCGCTTCTATCGTAGATCCAACACATGCCCCGGTCGAGGTAGTGTCTTCAACAGACGAATTTCGCTCAAGAGGCCAACCCGCAAGTGCAAGCCAAGGGGGCATGCAGGCGAGAGGGGCCTGATGAGCGAGCGATTGGGTTCGGGATAGGTGTACTACCTGCACAAGTACCGAGTGGGAAACATGCGCGGCGTATGCACCCCCCTATTGGCGGAAAAAAGGTATCCTTAGTCCCAACTCCCGAGGGAGCCGAGATTCGTTATGCCGTTCTGCCCGTTCACATTAATATGCTGATTTTCAGGTCGTCCCAACTTGATGGGGAAATAAACGCGGGGTGGGATCGTTTCACCCTTCGGCTATTTTGATTACCTACAAGCACGAGTATTTCCTTCACTATCCCCAGTGGAGTCGCCACTGTGAGGGGGTCGAAAAAGCACAAGGCTAATGCATGACCTCGTCCCTCGTGGGTGTGACGCTTCTTTTTTATTCAATCAAGTGTAATTGGATTTCCTGTGAGTTTACACCCAATTCACTAGTAATATAGGAGTCGCCATTCAGTTTTTAACGACAATGAGAAAAACTGACAAAACCCGGTTATCGTGACATAAAGGGAGTGCAATTATGTTTGACCACGACGGCCGTAGGTTCCCTTGTGATCCCTGGTGTGGGGATCTCTCAACATACACCCGCAAGGTAGAGATTGAGGGTTCGGGGAGTGTAACTACCGAGAGGAGTACTCGCTCGTCGATACTCCAGAGGCAGGATATCCTTACTAGCTCAGCATAAATAATTGAAGGAACATGCGTTAACTATTAAACTAATCTGAGTTCATTTTAGCAATATGCAACATATAATACTAGATCGATCGTGATTATCTGATTTAAATAGTATTAAGGGACCTAGCATGATAATCCAATTTCCCAAAAATATTATATTCGTTAGGCGTGGTAGAACAATCAGATTTAGTTAGTTTTACAGTTCATAAAAAGGGCGAGGAAAGCAATTAAATCATCGAAAAGGGACACATTACGACGCACCCTTGAGAGGTGCGTCACGGTTCTCAGAAAACTAACCACTTTGACTTTGCTATTTCTCCTTCTTATTTAACGAATCTCAATTATGGGACAGGATACGTTCTGTTCGATTTATGGATCGATTGCGACAGAACGCGTGAACAATTTCGCAGCGTGAGGCTTAGGCTTAGGGGTTTAGAGTCAATACTCAGAATATGAATTGTGTGTTGTTTTCACGTAGAATTTGGGGCTGTATTTATAGGGAAGAGTTTGTGGAAAGATAGAATTGCAGAGTTCTAATCCACAAAGAATTAGGAAAAAACACGTACCCAGATATTTTCAGCGCCCAGGCCTGGGCGCCGAAGATTTCGGCCCCAGAGCCAGGCGTAGAAAATAGGGTCTGGGCTGTTTTCTTAGTCAGATTCGGATTCCTGAAATCCGTAGTGTTTGAGACTTAATCGAGTCTTTTAGTGCGTATCAATTTCATGACGGAATGCGTCTGGGCCCGTTACGAACTCTAGGCTCGTTAGGATTTTAATTAATACGTAACTCTTATTTCCGAATCATATTAGGAATAGGATTCTCGCAGTTTTCTATCTCATTTAGGATTTATGTTGGAATGCAACACCTAATTCTGACAGGTTTCTATCTTTTATGACTTGCCACTTGAGATGCGTTGTAAAGTGGAGATTTACACTTTCATCATTGAACCTTCCCTATCGGGAATGGGAACAAATGTAGGTGTCTACACAACGGTTTAGTCAATGGATCCGCGACGTTGTCGTCAGTTCCAACCTTGCAAATCTCGATTTCCTTTGTTTAAAAGATCTCTCGAAGTATATGAAATCGCCGCAGTACGTGCTTGGACTTCTGGTGGCTCCTAGGCTCCTTTGCCTGGGCAATGGCTCCGCTATTGTCGCAAAACAAAGCCACTGGTCCTTTAATGGAGGGGACAACCCCAAGTTCTTCGATGAACTTTCGAATCCAAACAGCTTCCTTTGCTGCTTCTGAGGCAGCAATGTACTCGGCTTTAGTTGTAGAATCCGCAATAGTGCTTTGCTTAGCACTTTTCCAGCTTACTGCTCCGCCGTTGAGGCAGAACACAAACCCAGACTGTGATCTAAAATCATCTCTGTCGGTTTGAAAGCTTGCGTCCGTATATCCCTTAACAATCAACTCATCTGTACCACCATAAACCAGAAACTGATCCTTAGTACTTTTCAAGTACTTTAGGATGTTCTTCGCAGCAGTCTAATGCGCCTCACCTGGTTCTAACTGGTACCTGCTCGTTGCACTGAGTGCGAACGAAACATCCGGCCTTGTACAAATCATAGCATACATGATGGATCCAATAGCCGAAGCGTATGGAATTCCACTCATCTTTCTACGCTCATCAGATGTTTTGGGACACTGATTCTTGCTTAGATATGTGTCATGTGACATGGGTAGATGGCCTCTCTTGGCTTCCATCATATTGAACCTAGCTAGCACTTTGTCAATGTAAGTGCTTTGGCTTAGTCCAATCATCCTCTTATATCTATCCCTATAGATCTTGATGCCCAATATGTATTGTGCCTCTCTCAAGTCCTTCATTGAGAAACACTTTCCAAGCCAAGTCTTTACAGACTCCAATATAGGAATGTCGTTTCCAATAAGCAGTATGTCATCAACATATAAGACTAGGAATGCAATTTTACTCCCACTGACCTTCTTGTATACACAAGATTCGTCTTGATTCTTGATGAAGCTAAACTTATTGACTGCTTCATTAAATCGTTTATTCCAACTCCTTGATGCCTGCTTTAATCCGTAGATGGACTTCTTAAGCTTGCATAGCTTTCCTTGGTTCTTTTGATCGACAAAACCCTCCGGCTGCGTCATAAACACAGTCTCTTCAAGAATACCATTCAAGAAGGCAGTTTTGACATCCATTTGCCATATTTCATAGTCATGAAAAGCGGCAATCGCAAGGATTATCCGAATAGACTTAAGCATTGCGACTGGAGAAAAGGTTTCATCGTAGTCAACGCCGTGAACTTGCCTGTAACCTTTTGCTACCAATCTAGCTTTGTATATGTATACAATTCCATCTTTTTCTTTCTTCAACTTGAAGACCCATTTGCATCCGATAGGTGTGAACCCATCCGGCAAATCAACCAAATCCCAGACTTGATTTTCAGACATGGAGTCTATTTCAGATTGCATGGCTTTTAACCATTTAATGGAGCTTGGGCTCGTCATTGCTTTCTTGTAAGTCATAGTTTCATCACTATCTAATATGAGAACGTCTAAGTTTTCAGTCAAGAGGACGCCTGTCCATCTGTCCGGCTGAAACATAGTTCTACTTGACTTACGAGGGGCAACAACGTTTTGAGGAACTACTCCCACTGGCTCTTCTAAAGACCTTGGAGGTTCATCATCTTGAACTGCTTCTAAAGAGTTATGAGTTCGTTGTTCGTCTCGAATCTCTTCGAGGTCTATTATTCTCCCACTTGTCAATTTGGAAATATGATTTCTTTCCAAAAAGACACCGTCACGAGCAACGAAAACCTTGTTGTCTGACTTGTTGTAGAAATAATATCCCATATATTCTTTTGGATACCCAACAAAGAAACATTTGTCAGATTTTGGTTGTAGCTTGTCCAAAATTAATCGCTTGACATATGCTTCACAACCCCAAATCTTCAAAAAAGACAACTTTGGAAGTTTCCCAGTCCATAATTCGTATGGAGTCTTTTTAACAGCTTTTGACGGAGCACGATTCAGTGTGAGTGCTGCAGTTTGCAACGCATGTCATCAGAACTGTAAAGGAAGTTCGGCCTAACCCATCATTGACCTGACCATATCGAGTAAGGTCCTGTTTCTCCGTTCCGACACTCCATTCCATTGAGGTGTCCCTGGAGCAGTCAATTCAGAAAGAATACCGCATTCTTTTAGATGGTGATCAAACTCGTGGCTAAGATATTCACCTCCTCGATCCAATCTTAGAGCTTTGATTTTCTTGCCATGTGTATTCTCTACTTCATTTTGAAATTCTCGGAATTTCTCAAACGACTCAGACTTGTGCTTCATTAAGTAAATATAGCCATATCTACTGAAGTCGTCCGTAAACGTTATGAAATAGCTGAACTCACCACTAGCTTTCGTACTCATAGGCCCACATACGTCCGTATGTATTAGCCCTAGTAGTTCGCTTGCTCCTTCTCCCACCTTTGAGAAAGGTTGCTTTGTCATTTTGCTAAGTAAACAAGATTCGCATTGATCAATCTTCTCTAAGTCGAATGATTCTAGAATTCCTTTCCGTTGAAGTAATTCCATGCGCTTTGTGTTTATATGGTCTAATCGACAATGCCATAGAAATGTGAGATCCGAATTACCAGTTTTATCCTTTTTGGTATTTATGTTATAAATGTGTTTGCTCGTATCTAGCACATAAAGACCGTTTTCTTGTTGTGCTGAACCATAAAACAATCCATGCAAAGAAAAAGAACAACTATTGTCTTTAAATTGAAAACTAAAACCTTTAGAATCCAAACTTGAAACGGAAATGATGTTTCTGGTGATACTAGGAACGTAGTAACAGTTTTCTAGTTCCAAAACAAAACTACTAGGCAAAGAAATAAAATAAGATCCTACGATTAATGCAGCAATCCGTGCTCCATTTCCCACGCGTAGATCCATCTCGCCTTTATCAAGCTTTCTACTTCTCCTTAGTTCCTGCGAATTGGAACATAAGTGTGAGCCACAACCAGTATCTAATACCCAAGAAGTAGAATTAGCAAGATTACAATGTATAACATATATACCTGAAGGAGAAGCAACGTTTCCGTCCTTCTTCTCTTCCTTTAGTTTGGGGCAATCTCGCTTGTAATGACCGATCTCATTACAATTGAAGCATTGCGATGTGGATGGAGAACGATCCTTCTTCATCTTCTTCTTGGATGGCGCCACTTGCCTTCCTGAAGTAGATGGAGATGCACCCTTGCTTTGGATCTTCCCCGGAACCTCTTTCTTGATCTTCTTACTCTTTACTTTTAGTGATGCTTGCTTATCACTTACAAAGTCCAATTCATACTGATGAAGCAAGTAGATTAGTTCAATAAGAGTGTTTTCCCTTTTCTTGGAAAAAAAAGAGTAGTTTGAATTTCTTATAACCAGGGTGAAGAGAATTCAAAAGTATTCCCGCAGCTGCAGAATCTGGGAATGGATCACCAAGTAACTCAAGCCGGTTGAGAAACCCAACCATTTTCTTTGTATGAGTTCTGATTGGCGTCCGCTCTGTCATTTCAAGATCAATGACCCTTTCCCTTGCTTTTTGTCTTTCGACGTCAAAGCAACAACCCAGTGGAGCATTTAGCTTTAGATCCTCAAATGAATTTACCAATTCAAAAACATTTTCGTCGACATGTTGACCACCATGTTGGAATCTACCACGACTATCCCTAAGATGCCTTAGGAGTGCCCATGGCTCGTGTGCAACGAACCTTGCACTCCAATCATTGGGGATAGAGCCGAGAATAAGATCCATCACTAGCGACATGTGGTTAGCCCACGCACAGTGCTTTTCTGGAGTCATATCCTTTGAGTAATAGCTGGGGATGGGATGGTCAACTACATATTCAATGTTGTTCCACCTGAGGACTTGCCGAAGCTTCCCCTTCCAATCAAGAAAGATTGATAGGTTCAATTTTACATCCAGAATTTCAGTTACTTTGAGTTGTGTTTTGATTGCGGCCATTTTGATTACTACAATCGAAAAGAATTTGCAATAAATAACCATTTATAAACTTCAATAACTTTGAAATAAAAGAAAGCATGCAATCATTAAAGCTATTAAAATATTTCATTCATGCAAAAGCAAACACATGCTCCAAAATGAATGAAACGATTCCAAGACCCCAAAAGTCCTAAATCCTTAAGCAGCTTTAGCATGTCTTAAGTAGTTTAAGATTTTAGGTTAGCAAAACCTATTGCTAGTAATCTCCAAATTACTCTTGGTTAATAAATTAATACCATAATTTATCCCATTGCCACAACATAATGCCATTGTTGTTTGAGTTGAAACCACAATCAACGTGCTCCTTTAGGACGCCTTACCACCTAAGTCAACTAAAATAGCACCTCGCTTTAGCGTAAACCTACTACCTTAGATCCTTAGATTTTTGTAAGTGCTTGATTTGGAAGGCAATTTTTAAACTCAATATAACTTTGGACCTAGTTGTTTCTATGTTGGTTCGATTATTTAGTGAACTTAATCTAATCGAGTCATATGAAACAACCTATTCATGCAAAGCATACATACATTCATACATTCACGCATAATATATATATATATATATATATATATATGTATATATATATATATATATGTATATATATATATATATGTATATATATATATATATATATATATATATATGTATATATATATATATATCAAATTGCATAAATAAATGGTGATCTAGTATGGCCCAAAACATCTTGTCTTGAAGCATCCAATCTTCATCACGATCCTTGTTAGCTTGGCATCATCTTGAATCTTCGTTCAAATGCTAACTTAAAGTTCTAAACTTAGAAATACTTGAAAATAATATATTACATCAAAATTTCCATGGTACGCAGACCATATTTAAAACTTTACATTCAAAGAAAGAACGGTACGCAGACCATATTTAACTATCCTAAATTGCCATACTAGTCACTTGGAGTACCTTCATTACATAAAATATACATTCTATACATTTACCCATTCGTATGCTAAAACGAATGGCCCATATAAATATGCAAGTATTTACGTGAATTAATTAAAATTCACGTTCACATAAACGCGTCCTAAAAGATTAATCAATTTCCAAATTATTAATCCTTAGACTTTATTCTAATTAAAATTGAATTTAATTAAAATAATGCGACCTACGAAAATAATTAAAATAATGATTTCATTTCAATTTCATTTAGTGGCTCCCACTGAAACCAATAATTATTCCGGATAATTAATTATGAAATATTAAATTAAAACTCGCGGCCCGGCCCAAGCAAATAAAATATTAAATTAAATATCCCGTTATCCCAAATTAATGCAAACATGCGAAGTCCAACGAATTAAACAATTTTTCAACAAAAAAGGTTCAGGTGCATAGTTGGGCTAGGCTTGCGCCCAGCCCATTGCCCTTGCGTGTGGCCTACGAGGAGCACGAGCAAGCTCGCACACCCCGCAACCTGCCACGCGCGTGTGCCCACAGCTCGTCGCTGCCCTGCGCGCTTGTCGTCGTGCATCGCTGCGCTGGACGTCGCATGGCCTTGCGCCTTGCTTCGTCGCAGCACCCGCAAGACAATGCTTGCCCTTTCCTCGCCCAGCGCGCACGAGGCACGCAGCACGCTTGCTGCTGCCCGTGTCGCTGCGGCTCGGCTCTCGTGCAGCAGCCCGTATGGCTCGTCGAGCCATACGTCTACCACACATCGTGTTCGTGCCTTTGGTTTGTGCCTACGGACCAACTCAATTAAAAATAAATTTAATTTCACGAACTTGCATTAATATTATTTTTCAAAAAGTTACGATTTTTATTTTCGAAAAACAACGATTTTTAACGATTTAATAAACTTCAACGACAATCCAATTTCGTAAAATTAATAAATCAAGGCTAACTTTATTCAAATTTTTAAGAACGAACGAATCAACATTAAAATTTTGAACTTGTAAATAATAAAATTAAAAACTTTAAATCGTTAACATTTAAATTTCAGATTTTAATAATTAGGTTTAAGTGCGATTAAAATTAACGAAACCATTCGAAATTTTAATCTAATAATTTTTAAAATTAGCCACTGACCCATGAAATTATATCCCCTTTCCTAATTAACCGAATTATTAAACCAAAATTAATTAAAATTCAATTAGGGTTCCAAATTTTACGAATTGGGGAAAGGGAAAATTAGGGTTTATACTTATCGGAAAAATCTGAAATATTTACCATAGATCAAGAATTTACCCAGAAACATCGTGTCAAATTTTCAAGCAATTCCGAGTAGTTTAGGTCGACCTTTTAATTGAATTACTGTCTGACACTTTTAATTTTTATTAAAAAATTAACAAAAACGCCCAAAAACGACACTTCGAGGCCTGTTTTCGCAATTCCATTCCTATTAAATGATCTTAGAAAATCGTTTTCCATCAGATTAGGGTTTTAAAAATCGAAAAAACAAATCTTTTTGATTTCGGAACAGATTATTACGCAATTCATCCAATAATTCGTAAAAAGTCCGAAAATTCAACAAAAAATTCAAAAATTTCGACAGATGCAAAAACAAATAAATCATGCTAAAACATGCTTTGAATACATAACGCTCATGATACCACTGTAGGGAATACAGTTAAACATAATAACATGTGCGGAAACAATCCCCAAAGCCAGGAAGCATGTATAAAGCATAGATTAAGCATACTTACGTTTGAAGCGTGTTTTCCACAAATTGTCAACGAACACGAACTTAGAACTCCACTTGTCGTTCCTCTACTTGGTTCACCGACACGATCAGATCCGTGTTGATTATCGTAGCTTAGACAATCGATCAAGAGTTTTGCCTTTTGGGATGAACACACCTTGGAGGCACAGAGAGAATTAGGGTTCTCTGTGACTCTAGGGTTAGTGTGTGACTGAATTGTGTTATGTTTGGAAAAAGGATTAGAACGTTATTAACATAACCTTATTAACCGACCAAGCCATAAGGCAAGGCCGGCCAACAAGCCCCGCGCAAGACGAGCACAACGAGCTGGGCCATGGGCCTCGCTGCTGTGGCTGTGTCGCTGCTTCAACCCACGCGCACGCGCAGCTCGCTCGGCCATGGGCCAGCGCTGCCGTGTTGCCGTGGCCTTGCTTGCTTGCCTAGCGCTCCCATGGGCCTTGAGTGCTTCGTGCACTGGGCTCGTGGGCCGTTCTTCGTATTCGCGATTAATATATTTCCGATATATTATTTATCGTTTCGTATACGACGAATCACCGTCGTACGATACGATTTATTCGTTTCGCCTAGCTTACGAATATTCGCGATACGATATACGATTCCGATGCAAGGTCGTATCGTATAATACGTTTTCCAACTAATTCCCGAAAAGCTATTAAATGAATTTCCGATTTATTTAATCCGGTGATCTGTTACGTGTCATTGGTGTGACCTTGTAGGTTCAGTCAAGAGTAAGCTGTGAGCTTAATATTCATTAGAACTCACTGATCGGAAGCATTGCTCCAGCTAGCTGTTCCGATCACTTGATCTCAATGAATTAATTGTTCGCAATTAATCTGAACCTTGGTATTAGACTTAATGCACCTTGGGTGAAGGACATATTTCCTTCAGAATTTGGCTTCCCTTCACATTTTATCCATCTGGTAATGACCTGCCTTACTACCACTCAGTATTCTCTTCTCATTAATGGAGTGCGTTCTCCACTTATCAATCCTAAGAGAGGGCTAAGGCAAGGGGACCCTCTCTCCCCTCTCCTGTTCACCATATGTATGGAGTACTTATCCAGAACAATTGAACTGATAGCTTCACACCCCAACTTCAAATTCCATTCCAGGTTCAAAACTCTGAATCTCAATCATCTCTGCTTTGCAGATAATCTTCTCCTATTCTGTTATGGAGATGTGACCTCTTTTCAGTTGATGTTAGAAGGCCTAAAGTTGTTCTCCTCTATCAATGGTCTGTAGGTGAACCCTAGCAAGTCCTCTATCTATTGCAGTGGGTTAGATTCCCACACCAAAACCTGTCTTGCTACCCTCTCTGGTTACACTGTAGATTGTCTTCCCTTTAAATACTTAGGGGTACCAATCAGCTCTAAGAAAATCCAAGCAGTTGACTGTAATCTGTTGGTGGAAAAAATGGTTTCAAGAATCAAAGTTTGGAGTTCCAGACATCTTTCTTTTGCAGGAAGGATGCAATTGGTGAATTCTATGCTTATGAGCATTAGTGTCTATTGGTGTCAGCTGTTCCTTATTCCAGCCCCCATTATCAAAAAGATCAATGCTATATGCAGATCCTTTCTTTGGTTTGGTGCTTATGATGATGCTAGACTAGGGAGTGTCAACTAGGATAAACTGTGTTACACTAAAGAGCAAGGTGGTCTTGGCTTCAGAAACCTTGCTCTTTGGAATCAGGCAGCTATTGGTAAACTATCTTGGGCCATTGAACAAAAACAAGACAATTTATGGGTGAAATGGATCCATGATCTTTATGTAAAAAACAAAAACTGGCAGCTTTTTGTCCCTTCTTTAGCTGCTAGTTGGCCTGTCAAATTCATTTGCAAGGTCAAGAGTGTATGTAATGACAAGTTCCAGGGGTCTGCTTGGCTCACTATATCCATTTACTCTATCAAAAACACCTACAGTAGACTGTGTACTCAACCTGATGTCCCTCATTTGTTCAGTTTTAACTGGAACAGACTAGCTATCCATAAACACAGATTCTCTTTGTGGCTAGCTTTGCTTGATAGACACAAAACTAAAGCAAGGTTATTCCAGTATGGCATAGGGGATGACAACTTGTGTGCTATCTGTGGTGGTGGTCCCGAAACCAATGACCACTTATTCTTGTAGTGTTCTTACAGTACAGACTATTTGGCTAGGGTGTCAACTTGGTTAGGCATCAAGCACACCAGAAAAAATGTGTTGCAAGTTCTTAATTGGACAAGAAGATACAGCAGGAATGCTTTCTCCCCCTTAGCTAGGTTGTAATTGGTTGACTGTTTGATTAATATATTTCTCTTGCTTGCTTGCTTGCCAAAAAAAAATAGTAAAGGTGCAATATTGAAATGCGATATTGAAAGGTATGATATTGAAATGCGTTATTGAAAGGTGCAATATTGAAATGACGATATTAAAATTGCGATATGGAAATTGCGGTATTGAGATTGTACTATTGTGTTTGAGATCCGAACGCCAAATGACCAACACGGATTCAAGACTAAAAATCTCAACTTTAGGACAAGTAGCTCATCCAAAAGTGTCTTAGATTTTGGGTTATAGAAGTTGAACTTGAAATATTGAATCTTGTATATTGAACTTGAATATTGAACTTAGGAGTCTTGAATCTCAAAGGTTAGACCTTTAAATGTTAAAATGGTTTCACCTTTGATGTGCTCCATAACTTGAAAATGATTCTAGTTTAAGGAAGTGATTACAAACAACCTTAAACATCATAGAATCTTGAAAGTGAAACTTGTATTTGAACATTGAAATGTGGAGTCTTGAATCTCAAAGATTAAACCTTTTAATGTTGAAAAGGCTTCACCTTTAATTTGCTCCATAACTTGAAAGTGATTCTAGTTTAAGGAAGTGATTACAAATAACCTTAAACATCATGGAATCCATAACTTTGTACTTGAATCATAGAAAGTGTTGGTTTTTTGTAAAAATATGTGATTGTTGTAAGTGACACTTTTGAGAGCAAAAGTGTCAACTTTACTAATCATTTTGGAAGAAAAATTGAATCTTGTATTGCATAATGGTAATGATGTTTTTGGACAATCATTTGGAGAGGGTTTCAAGAGTGAAACCTCCCCAAAGATGACACCTTTGTATGATTTTCCTAGTTACCAAAAGGCATGAACCCTAAATGGTAACATCATTGGATTTTTGTATTAGAAAGGTAGAAGAATAGAAAGCATTTGTCTATTGTGAATGTACCATTGTACGAAATGTACGAACTTTGGCACGTAGCATTTGCTTAATGATTAAGGCTTTGATTTTGCGACTAAAAACTAGCCGTTTTCGGGTTTTTGAATTTGGTTTTACGGGATGAGGCCCGGCTTGCTTGGTTTTGTGGGTCGGCGCCTGAATTTAGATTGCTTAGTGTCATTTGATTGGAAAAGACCTTGTAAACCCAATGGAGAGGTCGATTGGGTGAGATTGTGTTTGATTTTGAAATTGATTTTTGGAACTTGAATTTTGTACCGAGTTCTGTAATGGGAATGGTCTCAAGAATTGGACTTTGGATCTTGGACTTTGGAATGTGCTTTAGCAATCGGGACTTCCGCACGGAGTTGTACCAACCACCTAACAAGGATAATAGTATTGTCATCATCCCATAGGGGAGACATGATTTAGGTGTCTACAGAAGCCCCCACTTTGACTGAGCGTCTGGCTAGGAAAGCGCAAGTCAAAGTTTTTGAATAGGGACGGAGAACGGTCAAGGTGTTCTGCAATCAAGACCATTCTTTATACACCGGTACCTGCGCAAGACAAGTGTTAGGAAAAAAGGATAGAGTCTACCTCCGTGCGGTTGTGACGACTCTGATTTGTACTTGTACTGTTTTTCCGCCTTTGGTTTAGAACGGAGCTTGGCATCGAAAATTTTGGAATTTGAAATTTTGAATTTTGTATTCCCGGTGTTGATCTGCTGGGGATGTGTGCACTGGGGAAAGAGTTTTTTATTGACTCTTAAGATATTGAAATTTCGGCTGACTTTCCTGGAGCTTGGGTCCGTTAGGAGTCGAACGCCTGAATTCTTGTATTTTTTGGACTTTGCATTCTTGAAATATTTATCTGTTGATGTTGGAGAAACAGATGTATACCAGTATTTCCGGATGGGAGCATGATTTGATGTTTGATGCCTGGTGCCGAAAACCGTAGCAGTAAAGAACGTGCAATCAGCACGGAGGACCGCGCGGGGAATATTCCGCGCATGCATAAGCGTTGCGCCCGGCGCAGGGGTCGGCGCCTGGCGCGGGGTTGTGTTATAAATACCCCTTGCCGTGCTCTTAGATGAGCACCTTCATTTGTTTGCTCTCTTTCTCTCTCAAAAGTCGATTTCTGTCCCCTTGATCTTGTTGTTCTTGCCTTGTCCATGTAAGTTTTTTATGTTATGCTTATGAAATAACTTCTAGGATTGCATGTAGTTTTGATTTTCGTACTTGAAATGTTTTTTTGATATGATACTTGTATGGTAGTAGGCTTCTTGTATTTTGTAGGAAGAAAATCGTTTGGTAGCCACTTGAACTTGAACTGTTGGAACTTTGTAGAATTTTGAACTCTTCTTTGAATTTTGAATTTTTTACTTGGCGCTTGTAGATAATGACCCCATTGGTAATTCTGTCGGGTCCATTGTAAGAGAATAGGCTAGGATGGCCTAGACGTTGTTGTAGAATCTTGAATACCCGATTTGGCATGGATAGCCTAGGCGTTGGTGTAGAACTTGAGTACCTGCTTCGGCATGGATAGTCTAGGCGTTGGTGTAGAACTTGAATACCTGTTTCGGCATGAATAGCCTAGGCGTTGGTGTAGAATTTTTCTTTGAAGAAGAGGCCCCTGCTAAACTTGTATTTCCACTGGGGATTTTTTGAACCTTGATTTTTGTACGGGATGGCATAAGATAGCCCCCAGGCTTGAATGTTGACTTTTTGTATTTCGAATGCTTTATCATGCCTCGTCATACCCGGAGGAAGCTCGCCGAACGTTCAACAGTTCGAGCGGCTATGGAGGACGCTTTGGATAATGAAGCGGCGACGGCGGACGTGCCAGCGCCAGGCATGGTACCACGGGCAGTACCTACCTTCGAGGGCACCGGCTGGCGGCCCTCGGATCTTGCATTTCGACTAGAGTTTCATCTATCCCAGCGGCCACGCGATGGCTTGGTGAGTTTTGTACTGTGTTTGAACTCATTTCTTGAACTTGTATAGACTTGAACTGATCCACCCATTTGTAGCCTGACGGGGAGCCGATGCGTACATTTTGGTCTTTGAGGGATCTTTGTACCGTTTTCCCGACTGTCTATGACGACGAGGAGACTCGAGCGATGTGGATGCAGACGGGTTTGGTTCCTTTCTAGATTGCTTTGAGAAGCATCCAAGGGAGGGCAGGCGAAAAAACCCGGCTGCAGGCCCTGCTGGAACGGTGGTGGGATACCACCAACACTTTTCATATGGCATGGGGGGAGATTACCATTACCCCTTTTGAGTTTGCCATGATCACATGCCTCCCTTTTCCGAGAGGTAGGTGACTTTCGATCCCAACTTGAAATGGCATTCGAATGGTGTCAGGGATTTGATTGGCCCTGTTGTTGATTTGAATACGGAGAGAGGTTCCTCCCCTTCCGTAAAGGTGATTTTGGCTAGGATTCGCAGGACGGACATATCCGCGGAGCAGAGGGTTGAGCTCTTCCACCTTGCCCTTGTGAGTAGAGTGATGGCCCCGGGCAGGAATAGCCGTATGCTGGTTGGCTTCCTGGGGTCTTTGAGTGACTAGAGGCATGTCTCAAGCCTCAACTGGGGTGGTCTGGCATACAACCACCTTTTGTATGAAATGAAGAACGCCTCCCGGACTGCACCGGATAGCAAGGCGAGTGTCGCTGCCTTGTGGAGCGTGCTGGAGGTATTTAGGACTCCTTGTATTTTGTACTTGTATCTTGAATTTTTTATGCATAGGATTTGACTGATGCCTTTGCTTGTTTTTGAAGATATGGGCGTACGATCACTTTTCGACTTTGGCACCGGCTCGCCTTGGGGGTGCGGCTTATCCGTTTGCTGCCTCTTGGGAAGGAGCGGTGCGCAGCGATATGTCTATGGCGACCTTCCGCAGAGCTTTGCAGGTCTTGTCTGTTGGACAGGTATACCTTTGTACTGTTCCGGATCTTTGTGTTTGTTGTATTTGTGTATTTGTCTGAGTTGTCTGTTTTGTAGGTGGTTTGGCGTCCTTTTGATGACGCGCCTACACCAGTTTCGGCCAGGCGGGCCTATTATTTGTCTGGAAGGCGGGTCCAGCTCCCGGGGGTGTATCGCCATATGTGGTATCTGGGAGAGCAGGTGTCTCTTCAGCATAGTACGAGAGGCAGGCTCATCCCTAAGAATCCTCCGGAGACCATGTTGGTGAAGACTGACGATGTTACCCAGCTCTATTCAGATGTCGTGGAGGCTGGAGACGAGTCCAACTGTCTCCCTTTGGAGAATTTTGTAGATAAGAGGGGCAGTCATGATGGCCTCATGGCGAGCCTTGCTCTACCTATACGCTTTGTGCTTCCGGTGAGCTCTTGGATTTTAATCTTGTATTATAGTATTCTTGTATTCTTGTATTCTTGTACAATCGGATCATTGCATGAGTGCTTGTAGGAGGAGGAGATCGACCCAGAGGACATTCCCTATGCTGACAGGGTTATCCGCTATGTTGACATGCACGAAGAGCGGGTGGAGGTTACTGTTCCGGTGGCTTCTCCTCCACATCAGATGGCGTACGATGCTGTACCAGAGTATTATGCAGATGTAAGTACCTTTGTATTTTCTTGAAATTGATTGTAATCTTGTATCTGGAAATTGATTTTGAATCTTGTATGCAGGCGCCTCGGGTGAGAATGCATCGCTGGATGCTTGTGATTGACTCCTTGAAGAGGCATTGCGTCAATCTGACCAAGAAGCTTACTGGCTGGGATAGAGAGGTGCATTCATCGACTGTGAGGGTTTTGTATTCTTGAAACTTGTACATAGATATATGATGCTTGAATTTTGAATTTTGAATTTTGTATAGGAACGTCGTCGAGGCCGCAAGGATTCTGTAGACAGGGGTTCCCGGGTGGGTACTTCGAGAGAGCAGGCCTGGCAGAGCTTAGGTCTGGACCCGGGTCCTAGTACTGGTGCTCGTCAGAGGCATTCGGATGTTGATAGGGGAGATGTTCCCTTTACTTATGCTGAGCCTACCAGGCATTCTGTTGGAGGTATGGGCAGTCCGATGCCTTTTACACCTCCCTCTGGTACTTATTTCAGAGTGAGTAGCTCCCACCCTTGGAGTGCAGAATCTTGGGCTTACTGGTATGAGGCGGACCGGATGCGCCAGGCCCATGATTTTAAGATGAAGCGCCGGTTCATGATAGAGGTATTTTCCATCGTTGAAATAATACACCTCAGTCAAACAAAATTTGTAAAACACCTAACTAACCGGCTATATTGACTATAGCGGCAAGCATAGGGATCGTCCCAAAGAAATGGAGCGAATTGAGTTTGCTAGTTAAGCTAGTTTAGGACGGAGATTGAGTTGAATTAATGACTACGAAGCTAAGCTATCAAACAAGTTTATCCAAATAAGGGAAGAGTTAGGGAATCGGGGATAGGCTAGGGTAATCGGGGAAGGACAAAGGAATCACACAATTATGATGCAAGGACTTGATACATAGAGGAAAAGCAACTATTGACGTGCTCGCTACCTCTCGGATAGAACACGCTAAGCCTCTAATCAAGGGAAAGATCTCGCATGATCCTAAAACTAGACAACTCACGATTAAGACCTACTTTTCACATGCATCATAGAGATTCACAATATCTTGCCAAACCAAAACAATGCACTCCAATCAATCCTATGGAACTAGCATTTGCAACTACTAATTCTATAGTCATGGAAATCCTAGCATCAACTCAAGTTTAATCACATCAATAATCAACAATCATCCTTCAATTTCCCCCAATTTAGCCTAGATTCTCCCCTATCCCGAACAACAATCTACTCACTACTCATGCTAATTTTAACTAAGGAATTCAAGTATTCAAAGCTACTAGACATGTAATTAAAAGATTGAATGCAAAGAATCAAGAAACTAGGAATTCAATTGAGAATCAATGGAAAATTAAGCATCAATCAAAACTAACATCAAAGCATTAAGAAATCAAAACATCAAGAAAAATAGCAAAGCATAAAGAAATTGAATTGAAATTGCAAAAGAATAAAAGAGTTGAAGAGATTTACAACTTGAAGCTTCCTCCAATGGAGTTTCTCTCTCCTAAAACCAAAGCTTGAAAACTAAGAAATTCTCTCTAATATTCTGAAAAGTGTAATTAAGAAGTTCTAAAATTGAATGATAATGAAAATTAAACGAAAAAGCTATTTAGAAGTTTCCCCAAATAGAAGCTAAAATTCGAATTATCACAGCCCGCGTCGACGTTCGGTCGCACAGACCCTCTGTGCGATCGAACGGGAAAAGCTGGTGCGAGCACACTTCATTTTTCGTGCGAGCAAACAAAGCGAATATTGCATTCCTTCGTCATGTTCGACCGCACATAATATCTTGTGCGATCGAACAAACCTGACTTAGCCAATATTCTCAAAGTCTCCACTGTGGTCGCACAACCAACCTTGTGTGGGCGCACAAATCTTGTGCGGGCGAGTGAAATGCCATGCGATCGAACACCAAAATTGGGGACGTTCTGCGTCAAAAATTGATTTTGTGCTGTCGAACAAAAATAGTCATTCGACCGCACAGACCTGCAGCTTCCTTGAGTCCACCATCTCTTCACTGTGCGGGCGCACAAACCCCTGTTCGGTCGCACAACTCTGTTTTTGTTCCAATCTACTTGGTTTTCCACCATATTCCACAATATTCACCTATAATGCACAAGATGGAAAGAAACTATAAAAATACTACGAAAAACTATATAAACTACGAAAAATCATTATAAAACTAACACGAAAACCTAAGCTAAGAGCGACATAAATGACGCTCATCAAACTCCCCCAAGCTAGGCGTTTGCTAGTCTCTAGCAAACTAAGCACGAAATAGGGAAGAATGAGCAATTATTCAGATTCTAAAAACTACAAAAATAAGAACTACAAGAATATACAATCTAACTCACTTTCGTAGGAATCATGGTTGCATTTAAGCGCATGCAACAAGCTCTTTAAATCCCACAATCGCTCATGAGGGCGAGTGGGATCTCGCAAGGGTTTCCGAAGAGAACCACCCATAACTCTTCCAAAAACACAATTAAGGCAAGACCTAAAAGGAAAACAAACCAAGAAAAAGGAAAGAAGAGAAAAAGAAAAGAAAAGAAAAGAAAGAAAGGAAAAGAAAATAGAAAAGAAAGAAAAATAAAACTACAAAATTTCAAGAAAAGGGCCTTTATTATGGAACGAGCACGAAAGAATGCTAATATTACTAACCAATAAACGAATGCAAGCTAACCAATGTTCTATGTCGAGTGAAGGATTCAAGTGTGAAGCAAAGAGAACTAAGGGTTCGCACTTATCAATTCCCCTTCAACCGAGCATACCACGTCAAATCTCTAGATCCCATCCACCCTTAAGAATAGCTTCTTATGACGCCGCGAAGGTGCCGGAAGACAAGAATTGCAAGGGAGAAGAGAAGGTTACCACCCGACATCTTAGCATGACAATCCCATTCCATAAATTTGACCAAATCCTCCCTCCACCGACAATGACTCAACTCAAAAGGGTCAAGAGGACTTTTTAGGGTGTATCGTATAGGCTAGGGGTAGGGTGTGGAACAAATTTGGAAATTGGTGTTCAATCCTAAAGTGAAGAGCGAAATGAACTTTACTCAAGCAAATCGAACCAAAACAAAGTCATACCACTTATTTGGGGCACCCCCACGCTTATTCAACAACAAAAGTAAACTAAAACTCTTTTTGAACTTTGATTGATTTGATTTTCTCCTTTTTTTGTGTTTCAATTGAAACTTTTCTCATTGTCTTGTTTTTCTCTATTTTTGGCTTTTTCAAAACTTTCCTTTCTCTTTTTAATTTTGCTTATTTATTCACTATATACAACATATTTCCCAAACTTTGCCATTCTAACCAATATCAATCATTCCTCATCATTGCATAATCATTCAAAACCATCAAGCACAATAACACAAAGCTTCACTATCACTTCTAAGGGTGAAAACAAAACAAAAGCTAATAGGCTTGTAATGAGCTTATAAGAAATGAAGGGGCAAGGCTCAAATGGTTAGCAAGGGGGCAAATGCGAACAAAAATATATGAGAAAAATAGAAAATAAAGTCCTAAACTAAAAAGAAAAAATAGTCACCGAAAGAAATGCCTCTATCGTCCCCTAAAGTAGTTCGGTCGCGGTCTCGGGAAGGAACAAGTCAAATTCGGGATATGAGAAAGTCAATGCCAAGGATCCATGCCACTCAATATATGTATACATGTGTTTGGGATAATATGAACATGATCCTCACAAATGGGAGCAAATACTACCCTCTCCGATTTCAAGTCACTAGAGAAATCGACACCGTCTTACCACAATCCAAGGGTTCAACTCATGCTACCCAAAGTTCTAACCGACTTTTTTAACACCTAAATCCTAGACTCGAACCAAGACATTGAAAACCGTGCAAACATCTACCAATTAGGAATAAAAGCATTCTAACCTACAAGTTCCATTTTTATGATGCCCAAATCAAGAATAATGCCTAAAAGCTAGAAAAACTTGCCTTGACAAAAAGGAAAGAAAAACAAAGAAAAAGGAAAGAAAAGGAAGAAAAAGGAAAGAAAAGAAAAGGAATGAAAATAAGGAAAACAAAAGGAAACAAAAAGAAAAGAAAACAACCCAAAATCAAAGAAACTAAGAAAGAAAGCATAAAAGGTATATACAAAGCACACAAAATGCATGATTCAATCACAAAGTAACCACACAAATCAAACTCCCCCCAAGCTTGAATTAGGTCGTGTCCTCAAGGCCTAAAACAAAACATGGAGGGGCACAACTACCCATCCAACCAAATTCCCCACAAGAAATATGCCCGTCCCAAAGAATGCATATGAGATAGAAGGATATAACCGGAAATGCCGTGGGACCAAGTCCCGAAAAGAACGGGAAAATCAAACAAACTCACCAAAAGATCAACGAGCAAGGCAATGGTGGAAAATGTGAACCACACCAAAGAAACACACAATAATATGCGCAAAACCCGCGGGGTGCCTCCCGGAAGCGCTTCTTTAACGTCACTAGCTTGACGGTCCCCCCCAATTCATGGGGGGTCTTGTAGGTCAATGATAGCAAACGAACCAAGAGAGTCACCCATATAATAGTGCTTGAGCCTATGACCATTAACCTTGAAGGGGCCGGAATCTCCTCCCCGAATCTCAATGGCACCATGAGGGAACACTCTCACAACATCAAAAGCCCCGCTCCACCGGGACTTGAGCTTAGCCGGGAATAACTTCAAACGAGAATTATAGAGGAGGACTTTCTCTCCCTCCTTGAACTCCCTTTTATCAATACGGGCGTCGTGATATTGCTTAGAACGAGCCTTGTAGATACTTGTCGAATCATATGCATTCATTCTTAGCTCTTCAAGCTCATGTAAGTCAAGTAAACGCCGCTCACCCGCACAAGAAAGTTCGAAATTCAATGTTTTAATGGCCCACAAAGCCCGATGCTCCAATTCAACCGGCAAATGGCAATTTTTACCATACACAAGCTTGTACGGGGTCATCCCAATTGGGGTCTTGAAAGCCGCCCTGTAAGCCCATAGAGCATCATCGACCTTGATTGCTCGTCTTCTCAAGGATGGACTTGATTTCTCGGTTAGTCACTTCAACTTGGCCACTTGTTTGGAGATGGTACCCCAAACCTATCTTGTGATGCACACCATATTTCTTCAAAAGTGCCTTGAACTTTCCATGAGCAAAGTGGGATCCACCATCACTTATAACCTCCCTATGGACACCAAAACGGGGGAAAACAATCTTCTTGAAAAGGAAAATCACCACCTTATGATCATTGGTGGGTGAGGCGATTGCTTTCGCCCATTTGGACACATAGTCAACGGCCACCAAGATGTATAAATTGCCATAGGAGGAAGGAAAGGGGCCCATAAAGTCAATGCCCCAAACATCAAACACTTCACGCTCAAGAATGGAAGATTGTGGTATCTCTTGCCTTTTAGACTTATTCCCCGTTCGTTGACAACGATCACAAGATTTGACAAAGGCCCAAGCATCCCGGAAGAGGGTGGGCCACCACAACATACTTTGAAGGACCTTGGCGGCGGTTTTATCACCTCCCATATGGCCACCACAAGGGGATGAGTGGCACATACGGAGGACATTAGCAAATTCCTCATCCGGAACACATCTCCTCAATAGCCCTTCCGGGCATCTCCTCAAAAAAACGGGATCATCCCAAACATAGCGCCGAGCATCATACTTCAACTTCCGGCGTTGTTGGGTAGAAAGATCTTCGGGAATTGCCCCACAAGCTAAGAAATCCACAATATAAACGAACCAAGGAAGAGGGGAGAGCTCGACCAAGTACAAGGTATCATCGCGCAAAGCATCCTCAATAGGCACATCATCCTTAGTCCCATCCCCAAGCTCTAGCCTAGAGAGATGATCGGCTACCACATTCTCGGCTCCTTTTTTATCACGAATCTCGATATCGAACTCTTGGAGGAGGAGCACCCAACGAATTAGTATAGGATTGGCCTCCTTCTTTGCCATGAGATATCGGATTGCCGCATGGTCCGTGTACACAATAGTCTTCGAACACACCAAATAGGTACGAAATTTCTCAAATGCATGTACAATGGCAAGAAACTCCTTTTCGGTGGTAGTGTAGTTGGATTGGGCTTGGTTGAGAGTTTTGAACATATAATATATCACATGGAGATTCTTATCTTTCCTTTGGCCTAGGACACCACCCACCGAATAGTCGCTAGCATCACACATCAATTCAAAGGATAGGGACCAATCGGGGGCTTGCACAATAAGGGTAGAAACTAGGGCGTGCTTGAGTGTGTTGAAAGCTATGAGGCATGCGGCATCAAATTGGAAGTTGAAGGAAATATGTCCTTCACCCAAGGTGCATTAAGTCTAATACCAAGGTTCAGATTAATTGCGAACAATTAATTCAGTGAGATCAAGTGATCGGAACAGCTAGCTGGAGCAATGCTTACGATCAGTGAGTTCTAATGAATATTAAACTCATAGCTTACTCTTGACTGAACCTACAAGGTCACACCAATGACACGTAACAGATCACCGGAATAAATGAATCAGAAATTCATGTAATAGCTTTTCGGGAATTAGTTGGAAAACGTATTATACGATACGACCTTGCATCGGAATCGTATATCGTATCGCGAATATTCGTAAGCTGGGCGACACGAATAAATCGTATCGTACGACGGTGATTCATCGTATACGAAACGATAAATAATATCGGAAAGATATTAATAGCGAATACGAAGGGCATCAGAGTTGTCGGCCCGTCGAGCCAAGCACGCAAGCGTGCAAGGCCCAACGAGCCAGCAAGCTCACGAGCAAAGGCGAGAAGCCATCCCGCGTGTGGGTGCGAGCACGCAACAGCAGCGCAAGCAACGCAAGCGACGAGCGAGCAGGCCCATGGCCCAGCTGCTCGGCGCGCGCGCGCTGTGGGCTTCGGCCTGCAGTGTGTGTTGCTGGGCGGTGGACTGTGGTCTGTGTGCTCGTGCGCGTGTGGCCGGTCAAGGCTTATTAGTCTTGGCCGGTTACATCATTAATACAATAGGAAATTATATTTTACACACAACACAAAATTCCATACACACTCAAACCCTAGAGACTCAGAGAACCCTAATTCTCTCTGTGCCTCCAAAGTGAGTTCTTCCCAAAATCAAACTATCTTGATCAATTGTCTAAGCTACGATTATCAAGACGGATCTGATCTTGTCGGTGAACCAAGTAGAGGAACGACAAGTGGAGTTCTAAGTTCGTGTTTGTTGAAAGATTATTGTGGAAAACACGCTTCAAACGTAAGTATGCTTAATCTATGCTTTATACATGCTTCCTGGCTTTGGGGATTGTTTCTGCACATGTTATTATGTTTATCTGTATTCCCCTACAGTGGTACCATGAGCCATATGTATTCAAAGCATATTTTAGCATGTTTTATTTGTTTTTGCATCTGTCGAAATTTTGGAATTTTTTGTGAAATTTTCGGATTTATTATGAATTTTTGGATGAATTGCGTAATAAGGTCTGATTTCAAAAAGATTTGTTTTTTCGACTTTTCAAACCCTAATCGGATTGAAAACGATTTTCTAAGATCAACTCATTTGAACGAAATCACAAAAACAGACCTCAAAGTGCCGTTTTTTGGGCGTTTTTGTTAATTTTTTAATAAAAATTAAAAGTGTCGGAAAGTAATTCAATTAAAAGGTCGACCTAAACTACTCGGAATCGCTTGAAATTTTGACACAATGTCACTGGGTATATTCTTGATCTATGGTAAAATTTCGGATTTTTCCGATAAGTATAAACCCTAATTTTGCTTTTCCCCAATTCGTAAAATTTAGAACCCTAATTGATTTTTTAAAAAAAATAGGTCTAATAATCCGGTTAATTGGGAAAGGGAATATAATTTCATGGGTCAGTGGCTAATTTTAAAAATTATTGGATTAAAATTTGAATAGTTTCGTTAATTTTAATCGCACTTAAACCTAATTATTAAAATCTGAAATTTAAATGTTAAAGAACGATTTAAAGTTATGGATTTTATTATTTAAAAAGTTAAAAATTTTCAAGTTGATTCGTTCGTTCTTAAAAATTTGAATAATGTTAGCCTTGATTTAATATTTTACGAAATTGGATTGTCGTTAAAATTTTATTAAATCGTTAAAAATCGTTGTTTTTAAAAAATCGTAACTATGAAAAATAACATTAATGCAAGTTCATGAATTTTTTTTTTTTTACATAAGTTGGTCCGTAGGTACGAACCAAAGGCACGAACATACGAGTATGGTGGACGTGTGGCTCGACGAGCCATGCAGGCTGCTATGCGAGTGCCGATCCGCAACGACGCGGGCAGCAGCAAGCGAGCTGCGTGCCGCGCGCGCTGGGCGAGGAAAGGGGCAATCAAGGCACGCCTTGGCTTGCGAGTGCTGCGACGAAGCAAGGCACGTAGCCTGCGAAGTCCAGCGCTGCGATGAGCACGACGAGCGCGCATGGCAGCGACGAGCTGTGGGCACGCGCGCGCGCCAGGCTGCGGGGTGTGCGAGCTTGCTCGTGCGCCTCGTAGGCCACACACAAGCGCAATGGGCTGGGCGCAAGCCTAGCCCAACCATGCACTTGGAATTTTTCATTGAAATTGTTTAATTCGTTGGGCTTCGCATGTTTGCATTAATTTGGGCTAATGGGATATTTAATTTAATATTTTATTTACTTGGGCCGGGCCGCGAGTTTTAATTTTATGTTTTATGATTAATTATCCGGAATAATTATTGATTTGAGTGGGAGCCACTAAATGAAATTAAAATGAAATAATTATTTTTAATTATTTTCGTAGGTCGCATTATTTTAATTAAATTCAATTTTAATTAGAATAAAGTCTAAGGATTAATAATTTGGAAATTGATTAATCTTTTAGGACGCGTTTATGTGAACGTGAATTTTAATTAATTCACGTAAATACTTGCATAATTATATGGGCCATTCGTTTTAGCATACGAATGGGTGAATGCATAGAATGTATATTTTACGTAATGCAGGTACTCCAAGTGACTAGTATGGCCATTAAGGATAGTTAAATACGGTCTGCTTACCGTTCTATCTTTGAATGTAAAGTATTAAATATGGTCTGCGTACCATGGAAAATTTGATGTAATTTTATTATATTTCAAGTATTTCTAAGTTTAGACCTTTAAGTTAGCATTTAAACGAAGATTCAAGACGATGTCAGGCTAACAAGGTGGTGATGAAGATTGGATGCTTCAAGACAAGATGTTTTGGGCCATACTAGTTCACCAAATATTTATGCATTTTGATATATATATTATGCTTGAATGTATGTATGTATGTTTTGCATATGACTCGATTAGATTAAGTTCACTAAATAATCGAACCAACATAGAAACAAATAGGTCCAAAGTAATATGGAGTTTAAAAATTTCCTTCCAAATCAAGCACTTACAAAAATCTATGGATCTAAGATAGTAGTTTTCCGCCAAAGCGAGGTGTTATTTTAGTAGACTTATGTGGTAAGGCGTCCCAAAGGAGCACGTTGATTGTGGTTTCAACTCAAACAACAATGGTATTATGTTGTGGCAATGGGATAAATTATGGTATTAGTTTATTAACCAAGAGTAATTTGGAGATTACTAGCAATAGGTTTTGCTTACCTAGAATCTTAAACTAATTAAGACATGCCAAAGCTGCTTAAGGATTTAGGACTTTTGGGGTCTTGGAATCGTTTCATTCATTTTGGACCATGTTTTACTTTTGCATGAATGAAATGTTTAATAGCTTTAATGATTGCTGTTAGCTTTTATTTCAAAGTTATTAAAGTTTATGAATGGTTATTTATTGCAAATTCTTTTCGATTGTAGTAATCAAAATGGTCGCAAACATAACAACAATCACATCAGCTGAAATTCTGGATGTCGAGTTAGACTTGACTAACTTTCTTGAATGGAAAGGGAAACTAGTCGAAGTTTTAAAAGTTAACGACATACACTGTGTCATTGAACAACCTTTTCCTAGCTATGATGCGCAAGGTATGACTCCTGAAAAGTACAGAAGTTGGGCACTTCATAAGTACCTTGTCACGGAGTTCATCCTTAAGTCTATTCCCGAAAGTTGGAGAGGGAGGTTCATTACTTTTGAGCCTCATGCTCTCCTAAGTCATCTTGGGGATAGATGTGGTGCGGGGTTTCAACCCATGTGTCAAACTGGTGGCAAAAGGGTTGATGAATTGGCTAATTCAATGAGTAATCTCAAACTCATTACCCCACACAGGTCGTGCCTAGAGAACGAGCTTCTAGAGGCACAAAAGCGCATTTACTCAATCAAGATGGACAAAAATACACCAATTCGGTCTCATGTGGATATGATGTCTGGATTATTTTTCACAATCGAGAGACTTGGTGGTTCCGTCAAAGAGTCGATAGCTATTGCACTAGTGCTGAATTCTCTTCATAGGGTTTATGAGGGGTTTAAGACGCACTATCTCTTTAATCAGAAAGAGAGCACATTTTGTGAACTTGTGGAATTACTCGTGAAATTCGAGAGAATCCTTAAGTTCAAGGAAGACCCTTTGAATGTGAGGTGCACCAAATTCAAGAAAGTAGGCAAGGGGAAGAAAAGCAAGGCTGCATCTTCATCCACTCCCGGAGGGCAACTGGCGCCTTCCAAGAGCAAGATGAGGAAAAATGCTTCTCCTTCTACATCGCAATGCTTCAATTGTAGTGAAATTGGTCATTACAAGCGAGATTGCCCCAAACTAAAGGAAGAGAAGAAGGACGGAAACGTTGCTTCTCCTTCAGGTATGTATGTTATACATTGTAATCATGCTAATTCTACTTCTTGGGTATTAGATACTGGTTGTGGCTCACACTTGTATTCCATTTCGCAGGGACTAAGGAGAAGTAGAAGGCTTGATAAAGGCGAGATGGATCTACGCGTGGGAAATGGAGCACGGATTGCTGTATTAGCCGTAGGATCTTATTTTATTTCTTTGCCTAGTGGTTTTGTTCTGGAACTAGAAAACTGTTACTATGTTCCTAGTATCACTAGAAACATCATTTCCGTTTCAAGTTTGGATTAAAGGTTTTAGTTTTCAATTTAAAGACAATAGTTGTTCTTTTGTTTTGAATGGAATGTTTTATGGTTTAGCACAACAAGTCTGAATCGTTTGAGAAATTCCGAGAATTTCAAAATGAAGTAGAGAATCAACATGGCAAGAAAATCAAAGCTTTAAGATCGAATCGAGGAGGTGAATATCTTAGCCACGAGTTTGATGACCATCTAAAAGAATGCGGTATTCTTTTTGAATTGACTGCTCTGGGGACACCTCAATGGAATGGAGCGTCGGAACGGAGAAACAAGACCTTACTCGATATGGTCAGTTCAATGATGGGTCAAGCCGAACTTCCTTTACAATTTTGGGGACATGCGTTGCAAACTGCAGCACTCACACTGAATCGTGCTCCGTCAAAAGCTGTTGAAAAGACTCCCTACGAATTATGGAATGGGAAACTTCCAAAGTTGTCTTTTCTGAAGATTTGGGGTTGCGAAGCATATGTCAAGCGATTAATTTCGGACAAGCTCGAACCAAAATCTGACAAATGTTTCTTCGTTGGGTATCCAAAAGAAACAAAGGGGTATTATTTCTACAACAAGTCAGACAACAAGGCTTTCGTTACTCGTGACGGTGTCTTTTTGGAAAAAAATCATATTTCCAAATTGACAAGTGGGAGAATAATAGACCTCGAAGAGATTCGAGACGAACAACGAACTCAGAAGTCTTTAGAAGCAGTTTACGTTGATGAACCTCCAAGGTCTTTAGAAGAGCCAGCGGGAGTAGTTCCTCAAAACGTTGTTGCCCCTCGTAAGTCAAGTAGAGCTATTTTTCAGCCGGACAGATGGACAAGCGTCCTCTTGACTGAAAACTTAGAGGTTCTCATATTGGATAGTGATGAACCTATGACTTACAAGCAAGCTATGACGAGCCCAAGCTCCACTAAATGGTTAAAGGCCATGAAATCTGAAATAGACTCCATGTCTGAAAATCAAGTCTGGGATTTGGTTGATTTGCCGGATGGCTTCACACCTATCGGATGCAAATGGGTCTTCAAATTGAAGAAAGACAAGATGGAATTGTATACATATACAAGGCTAGATTGGTAGCAAAAGGTTACAGGCAAGTTCACGGTGTTGACTACGATGAAACCTTTTCTCCAGTCGCGATGCTTAAGTCTATTCGGATAATCCTTGCGATTGCCGCTTTTCATGACTATGAAATGGCAAATGGATGTCAAAAATTCCTTCTTGAATGGTGTTCTTGAAGAGACTGTGTTCATGATGCAGCCGGAGGGTTTTGTCGATCAAAAGAACCAAGGAAAGGTATGCAAGCTAAAGAAGTCCATCTACGGACTAAAGCAGGCATCAAGGAGTTGGAATGAACGATTTGATGAAGCAGTCAATAAGTTTGGCTTAATCAAGAATCAGGACGAATCTTGTGTATACAAGAAGGTCAGTGGGAGTAAAATTGCATTCCTAGTCTTGTATGTTGATGACATACTTCTTATTGGAAACGACATTCAATTCCTATGTTGGAGTCTGTAAACACTTGGCTTGGAAAGTGTTTCTCAATGAAGGACTTAGGAGAGGCACAGTACATATTGGGCATCAAGATCTATAGGGATAGATCTAAGAGGATGATTGGACTAAGCTAAAGCACTTACATTGACAAAGTACTAGCTAGGTTCAATATGATGGAAGCCAAGAGAGGCCATCTACCCATGTCACATGGCACATATCTAAGCAAGAATCAGTGTCCTAGAACATCTTATGAGCGTAGAAAGATGAGTGGAATTCCATACGCTTCGGCTATTTGATCCCTCATGTATGCTATGATTTGTACAAGGCCGGATGTTTCGTTCGCACTCAGTGCAATGAGCAGGTACCAGTCAGAACCAGGTGAGGCACATTGGAATGCTGCCAAGAACATCCTAAAGTACCTGAAAAGGACTAAGGATCAGTTTCTGGTTTATGGTGGTACAGATGAGTTGATTGTTAAGGGCTATACGGACGCAAGCTTTCAAACCGACAGAGATGATTTCAGATCACAGTCTGGGTTTGTGTTCTGCCTTAACGGCGGAGCGGTAAGCTGGAAAAGTGCTAAGAAAAGCACTATTGCGGATTCTACAACTAAAGCCGAGTACATTGTTGCCTCAGAAGCAGCAAAGGAAGCTGTTTGGATTCGGAAGTTCATTGGAGAACTTGGGGTTGTCCCATCCATTAAAGGACCAGTGGCTTTGTATTGCGATAATAGCGGATCCATTGCCCAGGCAAAGGAGCCTAGGAGCCACCAGAAGTCCAAGCACGTACTGCGGCGATTTCATATACTTTGAGAGATCGTTGAAAGAAAAGAAATCGAGATTTGCAAGGTTGGAACTGACGACAACGTCGCGGATCCATTGACTAAACCGTTGACACAAGTGAAACACAACGCACATGTAACAACCATGGGAATCAAGCATGTTGGAGAATGGCTTTGATTTTATAAGTATTGTTTTAAAACATCTGTTAGATCTATGTTTAAAACAATGGGTTTAACCATTTCTTATTTATGAAATTTATTATTTCATATTCATTTAATTTTGGTTTAGTATTAAATGATAAGTCCATGTGATTCAAATCATTCAAATGGGATGTCAAGATGGATTCTTCGACAAAGAAACACCCATAAGTGAACTTGAATATTGAAGTCACAAAGGATCCCTAATCCAGGTCATTGAAAGGTGGACGACCAATGACTAATGAAGATTAGATTTCAAGTATATTACTTAGTTCTGTTTCTTGAGCTAGAGTGACTGGATGTCATAATCTTTTGCATAGATACTTATTGGATCTTGTATTGGATTGACCATGAGAACACTTTAAGAGATTAAAGTCATGTCATAGGTAATTCTCATTAATGGTGATTAGAAACCGTTCCTCGGAACATGAGCGATTATGTCTGCTCGTTTGAGAATTAGTTCGCTTTGATGCTAGCTAAACGTCGCACCGTAAAAGGAGGCTATAAAAGCAGTTATTGGGCGTACTATGAATCAAAGTGAGTATTCATAGATTGCAAGAATGGATTGAAGGAAATAATGCCCTTGGTCCAAGTAAGTATTTAATGGTAAGTCTAATAAATGCGGTTCAGTATTAATTATAAAAGTTAATAATTCAGTGAGATCAAGTGAATTGTATGCCTAGCTAGAGGCCGCTTCAGTTCAAGTGGATTAATGATATTAATCCACAGCTTACTCTTGACTGAACCCGCAGGGTCACACAAATAGTACGTAAATGGATCAAGTATTTAATGGCATTAAATACTCCATCTATGGATATTCGGAATCGTCGGATCTTGGTTCCAGTGGGAGCTGAGATCGTCAAAGGCAAATAATGAATACTCCGGAAACGATGATATTGCCGAAAACGGAAATATGGATCGTATCGGAAATATAAATATTATCCAAGTCGTAGATGTTGCCGGAAACGGAAACATGGTACGTATCGGAAAATATTTCCGGAAACGGAAATATTGTCAGAATCGGAAATATTATCGGAATCGGAAAATAATTCCGGAAACGGAAATATTAAATATTTGATCGAAACATAAATTAATTCCGGAATCGGAAATGTTAAATATTGTTCGTATCAGAAATGAATTCCGGAATCGGAAAATTAATCGGAAGCGCGACATACGGATAAACATCGGACGAGCTTGCTAGACGCAAGGCCTAGCACGAAGCTAGGCCCAACGCCTAGCAAAGCCCACGCGGCCAAATCAAGCAAAGCCCAAGCACGAGCAAGGCCAGCAGGCGCGCGCCCCTCGTGGGCTGCGATCACTTGCAGGGCCTGGGCTCAACGCGCGCGCATGGCGCCCCTCGTGGGCTGCTGTGTGTGCGTGTGTATGTGTGCTTGTGTACGAACCTTGATCAATTGGGATTCGGATAGATTGATTTCCTAAGTCTACTAGATAAAATAAGTGATTGAATTTAAGATTAATTCAGATTCGCTAAATCGTTTCCTTGTAGGATTCTAATATCCGATACCCATACCCTATAAATAGGTGATCATGGTTCACAATTTATAACGCGTTTTTCAAGTATTCATTCAAGTTTTAGGGCTTAGACTTTTAATTGCTGTAAAATCCGAAATTTTCATAGTACCTTTGAGGAAATTCTAGTTAATTAAACCTAAGGCGGATCTGGACGTGCTGTGGACTATCTACGGAGGGACGACACTTGGAGTCCTAAAGACTTGTTCTTGTTCGGTTCGGGCGTAGCAAGGGAGGGCACGCTACAAAGAATATGCATCCTAAATTATGCTAATTGTTATATGGCAATTAATTTGGAATCCTGGCTTTTATGGTTTTTCCGCATGATTTATATTCATTTATATGTATCATAACCTAATAGTGGTATCAGGAGCCTCTAATTAATTGCATAATAATTTCTTAACATGGTTAAATTTTATAAATTTGCAAGGAATTAAAAGGGTGATTAATTTCGTAATTGTAATTAATTGCAAATTTGCGATTATTTAATTATATGTTCGCAGTTTTTCGGCAGTTTCTTTGTTACTCAACGAAATCGAGTGATTTTTGTGTCAATTCTGCATGTAAAATTCATTCTAAAATTTTGACAAAACTACTATTTTTCGGCCGAACCCAAAATTCCAAAATTCGAAGCCTAACTATGGCTTTTCGGAGGTTTTAATTTTTCGAACGCAAAGTTTGTAATTTTTATGATGTTAAAATTAAATATTTGCGCTTCTTGTTGTTATATCTTGAATTTTTTATTGAACTACTGTATATGTTTAACAAATTTAAGTGCCTAAGTTTGTTAATTATACAACCTAATTTGTAATTGTAATTAATTTGTTGAAATTCGAATAATTTAGAATTGATTTGATTTTCAGAATTAATTGACGATTTAATTAGGTATCCATGATTAAAAACCACCATAAAAATTGTTAAATTTTGATAAATTTTAAATTTTATGACCTGGATTTGAATCCATAATAATCGTAAATTAATTGATTAATAAATTTTAGATTTTTCGCCCTAAATGTATGAAATTAATATGTTTTATTAATTTGTCAATAAATTTGAATTAAAAAGTTTTAATTTTTATGAAATTCGCTCATGAATGTTGCACGCACAAAGCAAAGGACGCTACGTGTTACCCTTAAGGGGTGTTGTATAGTGCGGGCATGCGACGACGAGCAAAGGAGCTCGTCGCCCATGCGGTACAAATGCAGCGAGCAACAAGGAATGGCGCGCGCGCGAGGCAATGGTGTTGGGCGTGTGTGTTGCGCGATGGGCGATGGGCGATGGGGGCATGGCATGAGCCGATCGAGCAGACGCGTGTGGGCAGCGATGGGTGTTGTGCCACAGCGCGCGCTGCCTCGCCCAGCGAAGAGACCAGACGCGTCGAGTGAGGCAGGCTGCGCGCAGCGTGGCCTGGGCTGGCTGCGAAGCGTGTGGCCTGCTCGTGCATTGTCGTGCGATCAGTCCATGGGGCGCTGCTTCTTCGTGACTCGATGGGGCTTGGGCGCAAGCCCAAGTGCCTCGTCTTGTTACGATTGATGCGTTTTGAAATTAATTTTAAATTTTCAGTTCGGAAACAATTTTAATTAACTTTAAAATTTGTAATTTAAATTGTTTTCTCGGAATTTAATTTTGAATAATCTAATTATTATAAATTCTAATTTATACTAATTATTTTACTAAAATTAAAACCTTGAATAAATTTAAATTCATTTATTTAATTCAACTGCAAATAAATTAAAGGATTCAATTATAATTTATATGAGCTTTAAATTTTAATTAAATTTGTATGTTTCCGGTTAGACTAGGAAATACAATTTTATGTTTAAAATTAGTGAAGCATGTAAATTTATTGGTTTAAGTGGGAGCGTTTTAGTCATAAACTCTTGATTAGGTCTACATTCCTTTAAGGTTAAAACAACTTAATTAGAATTAATAAGGATTGAATAATTAGTCGATTATTGGAACCCTTGATTAATTGCTGCAAATGTTTATGTGATGCATAATATGTTCTACTAACCAGCTATGTGGGCCATTCATTGATAAATAAATGGGTGAATGGTATATATTGTATATGTACTATTTTGCAGGTTATTGAAAGTGACTACTATGGCCCAAATAGGATAGAAAATATGGTCTGCGTACCATTAATTTGAATGTAATATTGGTCTAAAGTACCAAATTTTATTGCTTTAAATATGGTCTACGTACCATCAAATAGTTGTAATTAGTTTAATTATAGCTTATCCTATTTGAAGAAAATGGCGCCTCCCATGGTGAAATTCAAGACGGACTTTCCAATCCATTTTCAAGACGAACTTTGAAGTTGAAGCTTCAAGATGAAGTCGGGCCATACTAGATCACATTTATATCTTATGTATGTTTTAAGTTATTTATTGCTTTAAATATGTCTTAATTATGCATGAGATTGTGGCTTGATTATGTTGCATGATTAAGGATTTTAGTTCACTTAAAATCTAACCAATATAGTAAGAGCCTTAAGTTCCAAACTTTAAAATTGAGTTAAAAGGTGCCATGCCAAAATAACACTTACTTGGATAAACCTTTACATCAATCTTAGTAATAGTTTTCCGCCATAGCGAGGTGTTACTTATTGATCCTAAAGGGGTAAGGTACACAAATAATTGTGAGTACATGTTAGTTTTGGTGAAACTCAACGATATAAGTAAGGAGTCCTTTTATGTCGTGGAAAATGAGATAGGTTTACCTAATAAGTTCTTAGACGTACCTATCAACCAAGAGTAGTTTCTAGACTATTAGCAAAGCCTTTGCTTACCTAAATTATTTTAGAATTGAGTCTAAATACATAATATGCTTAATTCTTCAATGATTTAAGGATCTTGGAATCATTTTATTCACACCTGCCGGAACACATAACTTGAATAAAATGCTTAATAAATGATAAATTATGCATGTTTGCTAGAATTTAACTTTATTAAGAGAAACTGTGAATGGTTATTTATTTGTTTATTCTTTTCGATTGTAGTTTTTAATATGGCAAACAACGATCAAAACATCATCATGGGTTCTGAGCTTATGGTCAAGCTGAACCTAACAAATTTTCTTGAATGGGAAGCTAAGCTAGTTGAAGTAGTCAGACTCAATGGACTTGAGTATGTACTGTTCCATCCCGTGCCAAACTACTATGCCAGAGACATGACGCCTGAAAGATTTGCCGCCTGGGATGCGGATCTCAAAAAGGTTATGAGTCTCATGCTGAACAATATCCCTGATGAATGGGCTAGAAGGTTATAGCTTACGTACCTTTTACGCTCATCAAGAATCTGAGGGATATCTGTCGTGGAAACACGGAGGACAGGGACCTAAATGTGCATGAATTGATTGAATCAATGTCAGGCCTAAAGGTTAGTTCTCCTAACAGATGTTTTAGGATGGAGGTCCAAGAAACACATGTTCAGCTCCTTCGCACTAAACAAAGGGTAGGCGTCCCACTAAGGTTCCATGTGGAGCTTATGCTTTCATATTTTGATCGCCTAAGTCTGCTATAAACACCAATAAGCGAAAGGATGGTAGGCTCTATCTTGCTCCATTCACTGCACAGTGGGTTTGGTCGCTTCAAGCAACTATACCTAATTGAACCAAGGGAAGAAACAGTTGCAGAGTTTGTTCACCTTGTCAGAAAGGCTGAGATAGTTCTCGACTGTGAAGCCAAAGATTTAATCAAGGCTAAAGGGAGACCCTTCAAGAAAGGTGGAAATTCCAAGGGAAATGCTGAGTCAAGAAAGAAGACAAAGCTGGACAAGTCCACATCAAGCTGTCTTTATTGTGATGGAATTGGCCATTACAAGAGAGAATGTCCAAAGCTTAAGGAATATCAGAAGAACGGAACAGTCATTCCATCTTCAGGTATTTTCGTTATAGACTGTATACTTGCTAATTCAACTTCTTGGGTATTATATACAGGTTGTGGCTCACACTTACGTTCCGATTCGCAGGGCCTAAGAAGAAGTAGAAGGTTAAGCAAGGGTGAAGTCGACCTACGAGTGGGAAATGGAGCACGGATTGTTGCATTAGCTGTAGGAACTTATTATTTGTCGTTGCCCTCTGGGCTAGTTTTGGAACTGGAAGATTGTTTCCATGTTCCAAGTCTTACTAAAAACATCATTTCTGTTTCTTGCTTAGATGCTAAGGGATTTTCCTTTTTAATAAAAGACAATAGTTGTTCGTTTTATTTTAAAGAGATGTTTTATGGATCTGCTAGATTAGTCAATGGACTTTATTTATTAGACCACGACAAACAAGTTTATAAAATAAATACCAAAAAGGCCAAAAAGAATGATTCAGATTTCACCTATCTGTGGCATTGTTGATTAGGCCATATTAACTTGAAACGCATAGAAAGACTTCAAAAGGAAGGAATTCTAGAACCATTTGACTTAGAGGATTATGGTAAGTGTGAATCATGTTTACTTGGAAAAATGACAAAGCAACCTTTCTCTAAGGTTGGAGAAAGAGCAAATGAACTATTGGGTTTAATCCATACAGATGTATGTGGACCAATGAGTACAAATACTAGAGGTGGTTTCAGCTACTTTATCACTTTCACTGATGACTTCAGTAGATATGGTTATGTCTATCTGATGAAGCATATGTCTGAATCCTTTGACAAATTCAAGGAATTTCAGAGTGAAGTAGAGAATCAATTAGGCAAGAAGATTAAGGCACTGCGGTCTGATAGTGGCGGTGAATATCTGCGCTATGAATTTGATGACCATCTGAAAGAATGTGGAATTCTATCAGAATTGACTCCTCCTGGAACACCTCAATGGAACGGTGTGTCGGAACGGAGGAACAGAACCTTGCTAGACATGGTTAGATCAATGATGGGTCAGGCCGAATTTCCAATAGAATTTTGGGGACATGCACTAAACACAGCTGCACTCACTATAAATAGAGCTCCGTCTAAAGCTGTTGAAAAGACTCCATATGAGTTATGGTTTGGAAAGCCTCCAAAAGTGTCTTTTCTTAAGATTTGGGGATGTGAAGTATACGTCAAACTAATTTCAGACAAGCTTCATCCAAAATCTGACAAATGTATCCTTGTGGGCTATCCAAAGGAAACAAAGGGGTATTACTTCTACAATACATCTGAGAAGAAGGTGTTTGTTGCTCGAGATGGTATCTTTTTGGAAAGATCACATTTCCAAAATGACATGTGGGAGAAAAGTAGACCTCAAAGAAACTCTAGAGAATGCTCAAGATGACATTCAGGATGAAACTCAGAGATCTTTAGAAGTATTTGGTGAGAATCAAGGACCATCTAGAAATGTAACCCCGCGTACATCGCAAAGATATAGATCTCAACCGGAAAGGTACTTAGGTATTTTGACGAACGAGAGCTATGAAGTTCTATTACTTGAAAGTGATGAACCTGCGACTTACAAACAAGCTATGACGAGCCCTAGCTCCAAGCAATGGCAAGAAGCCATACAATCTGAATTAGACTCCATGTCTGAAAACCAAGTTTGGGATTTGGTCGATTTTCCAGATGGCTACCAAGCCATAGGAAGCAAATGGGTTCTCAAACTGAAAAAGGACAAGGATGGGAAACTTGAAGTTTTCAAAGCTAGATTGGTTGCAAAAGGTTACAAGTCCACGGTGTGGATTACGACGAAACCTTTTCACCAGTTGCAATGCTAAAGTCTATTCGGATAATGTTAGCAATCTCTGCATATTACGATTACGAAATATGGCAGATGGATGTCAAAATCGCTTTCTTAAACGGCGTTTTAACAGAAACTGTGTTTATGACACAACCTGAGGGTTTTGAGGATCCAAAGAATGCTAAAAAGGTATGCAAGGTTAAGAAATCAATCTACGGATTGAAGCAAGCATAAAGGAACTGGAATATACGTTTTGATGAAGCAGTCAGTGACTTTGGTTTCATCAAGAACGCAGACGAATCTTGTGTATACAAGAAGGTAAGTGGGAGAAAAATTGCTTTTCTAGTATTATATGTCGACGACATATTACTTATCGGAAATGACATTCCTATGTTGAACTCTGTTAAGATTTGGCTTGGGAAATGTTTTTCGATGAAGGATCTAGGAGAAGCACAGTACATACTGGGCATCAAGATTTACAGAGATAGATCTAAGAAGATGATTGGACTCAGTCAAAGCACTTATATCAATAAGGTGCTTGAAACATTCAATATGGCAGACTCCAAGCGAGGCTACCTACCCATGTCTCATGGAATGACTCTAAGCAAGACTCAGTGCCCAAAAACACTAGATGAGGGTAGACGAATGAATGGGATTCCATATGCATCATTGATTGGTTCAATAATGTATGCTATGACATGTACAAGCCCGGATGTTGCGTATGCACTCAGTGCTACGAGCAGATACCAGTCAGACCCAGGAGATGCACATTGGACTGCTGGCAAGAACATTATGAAGTACCTGAAAAGGCACAAAGATGATTTCCTGGTCTATGGTGGAGATGATGAATTAATTGTTAAAGGAAATACAGACGCAAGTTTCCAAACCGACAAGGATGATTTCAGATCACAGTCTGGGTTTGTCTTCTGCCTCAACAGAGGTGCAGTATGCTGGAGAAGTTCTAAACAAAGCACTATTGCGGATTCTACAACTGAAGCGAAGTACATTTCTGCATATGAAGCAGCAAAGGAAGCTGTTTGGCTAAGGAAGTTCATAGGTGAACTCGGTGTAGTCCCCTCCATTAAAGGACCAATAGCTCTGTATTGTGATAATAATGGATCTATTGCACAGGCAAAGGAGCCTAGACACCACCAGAGAGTCAAGCATGTACTTCGTAGATTTCACCTTCTACGAGAGTTCGTTGAAAGAAAAGAAGTCGAGATAAACAAGATTGGAACTGATGACAACATCTCAGATCCATTAACTAAACCTCTGCCGCAGGCGAAGCACAACTCGCACAATGCAGCTATGGGAATCAAGCATGTTGGAGAATGGCTTTGATGTCCTTATTTAATGTTTTAAAAGTTTTAGAGTTTAATACTTTGTAAAACATTATTGGTTAACCATTCACATTAACGAATAGAATTCATTTCTCCATTTAATTTGTGGTTTATTAAATGATGAGTCCCTTCAAATTGACTATATATTCAAGATAGACTGTCAGGTGTGAGGGGGTCGAAAAAGCACGAGGCTAATGCGTGACCTCGTCCCTCGTGGGTGTGACGATTCTTTTTATTCAATCAAGTGTAATTGGATTTCCTGTGAGTATACACCCAATTGAGTAGTAATATAGGAGTCGCCATTCAGTTTTTAACGACAATGAGAAAAACTGACAAAACCCGGTTATCGTGACATAAAGGGAGTGCAATAATGTTTGACCACGACGGCCGTAGGTTCCCTTGTGATCCCTGGTGTGGGGATCTCTCAATATACACCCGCAAGGTAGAGATTGAGGGTTCGGGGGACTGTAACTACCGAGAGGAGTACTTCGCTCGTCGATAACTCCAGAGGCAGGATATCCTTACTAGCTCAGCATAAATAATTGAAGGGACATGCGTTAACTATTAAACTAATCTGAGTTGATTTTAGCAATATGCAACATATAATACTAATTCGATCGTGATTATCTGATTTAAATAGAATTAAGGGACCTAGCATGATCGATTGCGACAAAACGCGTGAACAATTTCGCAGCGAGAGGCTTAGGCTAAGGGTTGGAGTCAATACTCAGAATATAATTATGTGTTGTTGTGTGTTCTTTCACGTCGAATTTAGGGGGCTATTTATAGGGAAGAGTTCGTGGAAAGATAGAATTGCAGAGTTCTAATCCACAAAGAATTAGGAAAAAACACGTACCCAGGTATTTTTAGCGCCCAGGCCTGGGCGCCGAAGTTTTCGGCGCCCAGAGCCAGGCGTTGAAAATAGGGTCTGGGCTGTTTTCTTTAGTCAGATTCGGATTCCTGAAATCCGTAGAGTTTGAGATTAATTCGAGTCTTTTAGAGCGTATCAATTTTATGACGGAATGCGTCTGGGCCCGTTACGAACTCTAGGCTCGTTAGGATTTCAATTAATATGTAACTCTTATTTCTGAATCATATTAGGAATAGGATTCTCGCAGTTTTCTATCTCATTTAGGATTTATGTTGGAATGCAACACCTGATTCTGACAGGTTTCTATCTTTTATGATTTGCCACTTTTAGAAGCTACCTTTTACGGCAGTTACTATTTTTAGCAGGTTTCCATAAATAGCAGGTTTCCATAAATAGCAGGTTTCGGGTGAAATGAAATGGGGAATCGAGATTCGTTTATTTTATAGGAGATGCGTTGTCAAGTGGAGATTTACGCTTTCATCATCGAACCTTTCCCTTGCGGGAATGGGGACAAAAGTAGGTGTCTACAGTTAGCCCCCACTTTGACTGAGTCTTGGAGTAAGACGATGGTCAAAGTATTAGACGGAGTGCGTCACACAAGCCACGGTGTATTGTGACCTGTTTTGCGAGGGTCTCACGAGCCCCCGAGTGATAACATTTGACTTAAGGGTCATCACTTGAAGTGTCGACACATCCCTCACGTGTCATTGGGATTTGTCAACTGATAGTATAGAAACTTCCTTACTTTGTCTTTGGAAGGATCTAAAGGTGCGTAGAAACTCCCTCACTTTGTCAATGGGAGTAACTACAGTGTTTTTCGAAATCAAAGCTATAAAGTGTAATTGGGCCTGACCAAGCCCAATCACGAGGTAAAAACGTTTTTTTTTTGTTTAAAAGATTCTCATTTTCAGGGCTAGCTAAACGAGAAAACCCCCTTGTTTTTATGGGACGTAAAACGAAGGAAAATCCAGCACCCTTGTTTTTATAGGACGTAAAACGAAGGAAAATCCAGCAAAAGTTATCGCTGCAGCGACTAAGGACCTGCGCGGTTAGTGACGCAGACCCCGCCCGCTGAAGGTGGGCGAGCCTGTCCGATGAGGGTGGACGCCCCGTCCGATAGAAGTGGACGAATCTGTTTTGATGTTTTGAAAATAAGGACCTACGCGGTTTGTGACGTAGACCCAGCCGGCTGAAGATGGCGAACCTTGTCCGCTGAGGGTGGACACCCCGTCCGATAGGAGTGGACGAATCTATTTTGATATTTATTTTGCTTTTTTGAAAATAAGGACCTACGTGGTTTGCGCCGTAGACCCCGCCGACTGAAGATGGCGAGCCTATTTTAAATTTGAAGACTTTATTTTTGTCGAAAACTGAGGACCTGCGCGGCTAGTAACGCAGACCCCGCCCGCTGAGGGTGGGCGAGCCCATTTTGAATTTCTTATTTTGCCTATGTAGAAGGGCTTTTGTGATTAAAACCTGTTGGTGGGTCGTAATATTTCCTGATTAGATGTGTCCTATAAGTGGGTCCACATTGTGTATATTTTTTTTAACAATATATATATATATATATATATATATATATATATATATTTTTGTTTTATTTTTTTTTCAAAATACCGTTTTTTTTGGGAAAGAAACATCAAGATAACGGATATCTTACACAAAATAGGGGAGTACGCGTGCCCGACAGCGAATATTCGCTGTCTGGGAAGCATTTTCAGCGCCTAGCTGTGGGCGCTTGAATTTCTAACGCCCTGAGCTGGGCGTTGAAAATGCGAAGGGGAAGGCTGGCCTTTAAATACGCAGACCGTCTCCTTCCTTTCCCATTTCCACCATTTTCGCTCAAACTCTTCACTTCTTTCTACTGATTTTTGCTCGTTTCCTTCACTTTTCTTCACGAATTCTACTCCAAATCACTTCCTAATCTTCCCAATGTAAGTATTTTTCAGTAATTTTGAGCTTTTTTTGTCAATTTCAGTATTTTTGTCAAGTATTTTTGTGCATGAAATTGATTTGGGGTTTTTTGATTTTGTGCCCATTTCCTTCAATTAGATAGTTGGAAATGTTCCACATAACATGTTAATTAGTTTGTGCATGTTAATTTTTGCAAGTATGTTGATTTTTGTTGAATTTGGGCATTTTCATGCTAGCCCCCAAGTATACCTACGACCCTAGTATTTTCTTATAATGTAGGTATTCTTGGTATATTGCTTGCGTTCCTCATAATTCATGGGTGACAAATCATGGGAGAATTTTGATTTTGCTGGAGTTAATTTTTACTTAGGGAATTTTGCTAAGTATGAACTTAGTATCATGTTTTTAGGGAACAAAAATTGTATGACTCCATTTCATGAGTGAAATGCACTCTTTTTAGGGATCGGTATGAGTGCCGATTTTGTCAAAGGTATAATGCCTTGTTGTATTGTTGATCAGCATGTCTCACGAGTCGTTACCCCCTCCTGGTGGCCACGAGGAGCGTGGCATGACGCGTCAGTCTACTGGCCCGGGTCCCCTATGGGTGGGCCCTGAGCTTTACGACGGTCGTGATCTGCACTACGACCTAGAGCACCACATGACTTCCCGCCTTCACGCGAGGAGAGAGACTACGGTTCGCGGCTATGGCGCAGCGACGAGTGAGACCGTTTTTAGCTATCTGAGCTCGGACGCCCAGGCCTTGGTGAGGGCGAGCTCACTGTTTCCGGTGGTTGAGACCTTCAGGGAGATATTGCGGCTTAACATCTCCCTGTCCTTTCTGCGGTCGTTTATGAGGTGGTGGTGGGATACCACCAACACCTTCCATTTTCCTTGGGGCGAGATGACGATCACTCCTGAGGACTACACAGCTTTGACGGGCTTGACCTTTACAGGGAACCCCGTTCGTCTTAGGTCGGATGGCCCATCGCCGACTGTTGCTGAGGGTACCAGGCTCCTGGGTTCGTGGATGGGTAGTAGATTACCTTCGTACCAGCCCCGTGGGATACCTTTCGCTAACCTGATGTGGGCTTTGCAGCATGGGGTAGAGGAGTCGCCTTCGAGACAGGCTCGGCTGTTCTACCTCCATTTTATTACTTCCACTTTTCTATCGGGTCCGACTGACACCTTTGACCCGAGGTGGAAAGGCATGGTGGAGGACGTGTCTACACTGGGTGACTATCGCTGGGGCGATTTGGGCTATGCGACGCTTGTCGGCCAGATGAGTTTGTCGGTGCGCGACTCGGACCCGAGTAGACGTCACTTTGTGATTACATTAGCGGGAGTGCCGCGTTTGATCGAGGTATGTGCCTAGACGGTCTTTTGTTTTCTCGCTTTTACCGGGCCTCTTTTTTTTTAATGTTTTATTATCCTTTTCTTTTTGTAGCTGTGGGCCTTTGAGCACTTACCTTGGCTGGCTCCCCGAAAGGGGCAGAGGCATTTGGAGTTCCCTGCCGGTCGCCGTTGGGGTTGGAAGAAGAAGCTGACAGTGCGTCCACCGCCCGATACCGTGTGGGATCTTATCCGGGACGGGAACCCTGTGCATGTACAAAATCTTATCCTCTATCTCGTATTTCGTCATTCTTTTATATTATTTTTTTATGTGCGAGATCTGACTGCGTTTGTACAAAAACAGGTGGTTTGGACCCCAAGGCTCTCTTTTAGGGGTACCCATGCTTCAGTTAGGGATAGTTATGCCCTGAGCCAGATGCGGGTCTTGTTCGTTGGCCGCCGGGACCCTGTCTGGTACCTGGGAGAGCGGGTACGTATGCAGACGGTCGGGGCTTTTTCGGTGCCCAGGCCTCCGCCTGCGACCATGCTGTCTACTCGCTCGATAGGCGAGTCGTGGAGGGTCCACTCGAGGACTGGCGTGCCGGCGACGGAGTTGGTGATAGAGGGAGCTAGCTATTACCAGTTTATCCAGAATTCTCTTCGTCTCCCGGAGCCTGGCGCTATAAGTTGCCTCCTCTCATTGTATTGATTTTAGTGTTTTCATGCTCGTGCCCATGTGTTTATTCCTACTGTGTTTTGTGCAGGAGTGTCCTGACCCTTCGTTGGGGGGATGGGTGCTTCCCGATGCTCGGATCTCGTATACCGGAGAGAGTGGATCCGAGATTGTGGAGACTTTCCAGGAAGACTGGGTTTTCCATGCTCCGCTCCCTGAGGGAGTAGAGGCGGTATGCACCTTTTATTTGTGTACTCTTCTTATATATTTTTTTCTTTTTTACTGACATTCTTGTTTCAGGTTCCGGCCCGTACGGCCAATGCGATGGTGGGGGTGATCAACCGGTTGAAGTCCGCGTTGGTTCGAGCTCGGTCTGCACTTTCTTGCAGGAGCCCCCACTCTACTCGGGTAATGTGCCCTCTTTTTTTTTGATCTGTACCTTTTGTTTGGCTTTCGGTTATTCACTCTCTTTTTTGTCCTTTTTTGCAGACGGCTGTTGGACGTGCCGGGGCCGACGACACGGGTCCCTCGGGCGGGGGACACGGTCGTGAGAGAGAGAGGGCACGACACTCGCCCCTACGGCATCGCCGTTCTGACGCGGGGGTGAGTTCTTCCGGGGAGAGGTCGGAGCCGGAGCGTAGGCGACGTTCCGTGTCGGTGGCCCGAGAGCCTAACCCCGAGTTGCAGTCACAACCTCATTTTTGGGGTGACTCTGGCTGGGGGCCCTCATACCACGGGGAGTGGAGTGGATGGACCGGCGAGGCTTGGAGACATGGACCCGATGACGAGTCTTAGGCTTACCTCCTGTTTTATACATATTCATTCTTGTATTCCGTGTGCATATATATTTTTTGCGATTTTTGGGTCAAGAATGTTTTGAGCCTTCCGTGGGCTTTGTTTTATATTATAGCAATATTAGCTTTCTAAACCAACGACGAATTTTGAAAAGGAAAGACTTTCGTAAAAATAATGAGTTCATATAAGAGTGCACACATATTTAGACTAACTGACTACTTGGGGTATTACATATGCATGTTCACTATTTTTTTGTTTTTTTGCCGACTCGTGCCATACTCCTTTGTTGGGCTTGTTCCTGGAAATTCTTGTGGCTTTGTTTTTTCATTCTATTTGGTCTTGCCCGTGCATGGGTTAGGGTAGAGTGCCCTTTGCAATATATTTTCTTCTTGATGCATTGCATGACTTTATTATTTTTTTATTTTTATTGGACCGAATCCTTGAGAAGGATTGCCTACAAATCTTTTCAGAATCAAGTCGCGCGTAGTTCTAGCTTTTTGAGAATTTTTTTTGAAAGGGTGTTCATTACACGTCTGCTTCCCCCCCAAGTGTTCGTGGTTCTTTTTAGGGTTAGAAAAAGGAGTACGAACACTTGCAGAAGCGGGAGGGTAGGTGGAAAGAGAGAATGACGCCCGATCAAGGGCGGAGGAAATATCGGCGCCCAGGCCTGGGCGTAAAAAATAACAGCGCCCAGTCCTGGGCGTTGAAGTTTTGTCCTTCGCTTTTTCTACTTTATCGAGTTTTATGCCGTTTGCTTAGAGTAATGCGCAGAATGTTTGCTTATGAGTCTTAATGTGTTTTATTAGATGCCTTAACTCTGGACTGAATTTTATTAAATATGGTACTTTTTTAATTTGTCTAAGTTCGTGAGGTTAGCGAATTCCGCTCCATCTATGTCAGCTAGTTGGACTGCTCCGCCAGGTTAAATATTGTTAAATGTTAAATATTGTTAAATATTGTTTCCAGAATTAATTCCAGAATCGAAAATGTTAAATATTGTTCGTATCGGAAATGAATTCCGGAATCGGAAAATTAATTGGAAGCGCGACATACGAATAAACATCGGACGAGCTTTCTAGACGCAAGGCCTAGCACGAAGCTAGGCCCAACGCCTAGCAAAGCCGACGCGACCAAAGCAAGCAAAGCCCAAGCGCGAGCAAGGCCAGCAGGCGCGCGCCCCTCGTGGGCTGCGAGCACTTGCTGGGCCTGGGCTCAGCGCGCGCGCGCGCTTGGCGCCCCTCATGGGCTGCTGTGCGTGCGTGTGTGTTTGTGCTAGTGTACGAAACCTTGATCGATTAGGAGTCGTATAGATTGATTTCCTAAGTCTACTAGATAAATTAAGTGAGATTTAAGATTAATCCAGATTCGCTAAATCGTTTCCTAGTAGGATTCTAATATCCGATACCCATACCCTATAAATAGGTGATCATGGTTCACAATTTATAACGAGTTTTTCAAGTATTCATTCAAGTTTTAGGCTTAAAACTTAGACTTTTTATTGCTGTCAAATCCGAAATTTTCATAGTACCTTTGGTGAAATTCTAGTTAATCAAACCTAAGGCGGATCCAGACGTGCTGTGGACTATCTACGAAGGGACGACACTTGGAGTCCTAAACACTTGTTCTTGTTCGGTTCGGGCGCAGCAAGGGAGGGCACGCTACAAAGAGTATGCATCCTAAATTATGCTAATTGTTATGTGGCAATTAATTTGGAATCCTGGCTTTTATGGTTTTTCCGCATGATTTATATTCATTTATATGTATCATAACCTAATATGGATTGTCCTTCTATCTTTGATAGGATATGGTGTTGTTGTGTAATAAGGCCTCTCGGAGAGTTAGATACTGTAAAATGCATGGTCGTGCTCAGAATGGTTAAGGCTTAACCTTCTGTAAAAGTTTAATAGTTGAGCTCTGTAATCCGAGAAACACGTCTGGAACCTAATAAGGATGGCTTGGATCTTACCTTATGTTCAGTAAGTAACACTAAGTGACAAAGGAATGTGAATGCACACTTGTCTGAATGACAAGTGGGAGACTGAAGGAAATCTGTCCTTCACCCAAGGTGCATTAAGTCTAATACCAAGGTTCACATTAATTGCGAACAATTAATTCAGTGAGATCAAGTGATCGGAATAGCTAGCTGAAGCAATGCTTCCGATCAGTGAGTTCTAATGAATATTAAACTCACAGCTTACTCTTGACTGAACCTACAAGGTCACACCAATGACACGTAACAGATCACCAGATTAAATGAATCGGAAATTCATTTAATAGCTTTTCGGGAATTAGTTGGAAAACGTATTATACGATACGACCTTGCATCGGAATCGTATATCGTATCGCGAATATTCGTAAGCTGGGTGACACGAATAAATCGTATCGTACGACAGTGATTCGTCGTATATGAAACGATAAATAATATCGGAAAGATATTAATCGCGAATACGAAGGGCATCGGAGTTGCCGGCCCGTCAAAACAAGCACGCAAGCGTGCAAGGCCCAACGAGCCAGCAAGCTCGCGAGCAAAGGCGAAAAGCCAGCCCGCGTGTGGGCGCGAGCACGCAACAGCAGCGCAAGCAACGCAAGCGACGAGTGAGCAGGCCCATGGCCCAGCTGCTCGGCGTGCGCGCGCTGTGGGCTTCGGCCTGTAGTGTGTGTTGTTGGGCGGTGGGTTGTGGTACGTGTGCTCGTGTGCGTGTGGCCGGTCAAGGCTTATTATTCTTTGCCGGTTACATCATTAATACAATAGGCAATTGTATTTTACACACAACACACAATTCCATACACACTCAAACCCTAGAGACTCAGAGAACCCTAATTCTCTCTGTGCCTCCAAAGTGAGTTCTTCCCAAAAGCAAACTATCTTGATCAATTGTCTAAGCTACGATTATCAAGACGGATCTGATCTTGTCGGTGAACCAAGTAGAGGAACGACAAGTGGAGTTCTTAGTTCGTGTTCGTTGACAGATTATTGTGGAAAACACGCTTCAAACGTAAGTATGCTTAATCTGTGCTTTATACATGCTTCCTGGCTTTGGGGATTGTTTCCGCACATGTTATTATGTTTAACTGTATTCCCTTACAGAAGTCACACTCCTTTTCAAGGAGATTGGTGAGGAGCCTAGAAATCAATGAGAAATCCTTAATGAATCTCCTATAAAAGCCGGCATGCCCAAGAAAGGACCGGATCTCCTTAACATTAACCGGAGGAGGGAGCTTCTCTATAACTTCAATTTTCGCCCTATCCACCTCAATACCAAGGTGTGAGACCTTATGCCCTAATACTATCCCTTCTTGCACCATGAAGTGACATTTTACCCAATTAAGCACCAATTGAACCTTCTCACACCTTTCTAGACACTTTTCAAGTTTATTGAGACACTCATCATAGGTGGCCCCACCCACCTAAAAGTCGTCCATGAATACTTTCATTTCCTCCTCGAGCATGTCACCAAAAATACTCATCATGCACCTTTGGAACGTCCCGGGGGCATTGCAAAGCCCGAATGGCATCCTCCTATAGGCATTTCAATTTATTTCTTAACCACCTCACCCATTGGTGGATTAAGCTTGCGTTGTCTTTCCCGATGTGGGATGGCATTGTCCTCAAGCTCGATGTGGTGCATGCAAAGTACCGGGCTTATGCCTTTCAAATCATCAATGGTATACCCCAAAGCACTTTGATGCCTCTTCAAAACTTGGACGAGCTTAAGGAGTTTCTCATCATCAAGACTAGCATTAACAATGACGGGGTAGGAAGAGTTGGGACCAAGGAAAACATACCTCAAGCTCGAAGGTAGAGCCTTGAGCTCAACCTTGGGAGCTTCCTTACCATTACGTTTCTTAAGATCATCAAGGACGTCCTCCCGGTCAAGCAAATCGTAACATTCGTCACCAAGTGGGGTGGTGTTCATTTTCTCCTTGTATTGTGCCGCTTCCACACCTACATTTCCTACACCTACCTTGTTCAAAAGAGTAAACTCAAGTGGATCATTAGAAACGAGCAAATGCTTGTGCATATCATGAACGAGGGGGTCTAGGGAATCCACAAAGAAGCAATCCTCAATAAGGGATCTAGGATAGTGCATGGTGTCAGTCAAGTCGAATGTAAGACTATCCTTGCCCACCTTAAGTGTGATCACTCCTTGTTTAACATCTATAATAGCCCCCACCGTGGCCAAAAATGGTCTCCCAAGAATGATTGGGACATGGGCGTCCTCATCAATATCGAGCACCACAAAGTCCACGGGAATGACGAACTTGCCTACTCGCAATGGCACATCTTCAACCTTGCCAATTGGATATTTGACCGATCGGTCGGCAAGTTGAAGTGTGATATTGGTAGGAACCAACTCGCCAAGGTCAAGTGTAGTGAACACCGAATATGGCATTAAACTCACACTAGCCCCTAAATCACAAAGAGCATTCCCAATCTCAAGGGCTTTAATAGCACATGGGATAGATAAACTTCCCGGATCCTTGAGCTTGGGAGGCATTTGATTAAGAATGATTGCACTACAATTCTCGGTCAAATTCATCATTTCCTTTACGTCGCAATCTCTCTTCCCACTCAAGATTTCCTTAAATCTTGAGTAGGTTGGCATTTGCTTCAATGCGTTCGTAAAGGGAATGGTGATGTGCAATTTCCTAAGAACTTCTTGGAATTTCGAGAATTGAATATCCAACTTATGCCTATAAACCTTTGGGTGTAGGGAATTTTAGGAGTGGGGAGAGGTAGAAGAGTGGCCTCTTTTGGCTTTGTAACATCATTCCCATCATCTATGTGAGGCTCCTCTTCTACCGCATCATCGTCATTTGATTCAACAATCCCATTTTGATCTTTCCCTTTTGACTCGGAAACCTTACTAGCTTTTGCACCATCATCTATAATCTTTCCACTCCTTGTCATAATGACATTCATTTGCTTAGGAGCTTGAACTTGGGGTGGGAGACTAGTATGCACATGTTGTTCCTTGATGGTGCTAGCAAGTTGTGCTAGTTGGGTTTCGATCATTTTCAAATGAGTGTTGGATTTCTTGAATCCATCCTCAACTCAACATTTTTCTTGGCTTGCGCCCCCACGAACGACTCCATAAGAGCCTCAAGGTTCGACTTGAGAGGCGTGAGCGGTGGAGGTGCATTGCCATAACCACTAGAACTTTGTTGGAATTCATTCCCATAGGTCCTTGGCCCATTGAATCCGGGAGGAGGAAATTGAGAAACACCATATTGTCCTCCCGGGTTCGACGGATAGCCTCCGCTAGAAGTACTCCTATATTTCCCATAAGGATAGTTGTAACCCCCTCCACCTTGATGGTTAGGATTATAACTACCTTGATTGTATTGGGTTTGATTTCCAAGACCGTGAGATTGACCATAGGGTGATTAGCCTTGATAGCCTTGCGCCCTATAGCCACCTCGGCCTTGACTATAATACCCACCTCCTTGGCCGAAGCCTTGGTAGGATCCATGCATTGGGGGCCCTCTAGGTGCTTGCCTAACAAAATTTTGATTAGGGGGTTATCATATCTAGGCCTCTCATTCGTAGCATGGGCATATTCCACATCAAAATCACTTTCATAAGAAGGGCCATAATCCACATAAGACACATTATGCATCAAAGGACATGCATTAGGGAAATGCCCATAATCTTGACAATTATCACAAAAGGATGTACCTAAAGGCATGGTGTCATAGGAACTCACCTTGCTCTTCCCCATAGTGAGAAGTGTAGCCGAAGGCGGTGGAATTGTTGATGGTGATGGGGGTTGACTTGGAGTGCTCTCTAGCTTTTCTAATCTCGAGCTAAGCTTCTCGATAATCCGTGCTTGCTCCATAGCATAAATTGACCCCTTACCATCATCACTTCTACTTTTGCAATCATAGTTCCTTGTACCAACGTGCCAAGCTTGGTAATTTTGCACTACATCCTCTATGATCTCTTCTATTTGATCCTCCGTCTTGTTCATTATGGGACCACCCGCCCCCGCATCTAGACTTGTCTTGGAGGTTGGGCTCAATCCCAAATAGAAAGTTTGGAGGAGCAACCACTTACGAATCCCATGGTGAGGGCATTCCCTTTGGTATTCTTTTAATCGGTCCCAAGCTTCAAAAAGTGACCCATCCCGCTTTTGCTCAAATGATTGAATCTTGTGACGATACTCCGCCGTCTTCCCATGAGAGTAGAACTTGCTCAAAAATGCGCTTGTCACTTCATTCCAAGTTTGAAGTGAGTTTGTCTTGACCTCCTTGTCAAGCCAATCGCTAGCACGTCCGAAAAGAGAGAAGAGGAATAGCGTCAACCTCACATAATCCGAAGTCACTCCATTGTGTTTGATTGTATCACAATAGTGCTCGAATTATTTTAAGTATTCATGCGGTGATTCACTATTCTTTCCGCAAAATGGATGACTTTGCACCAAATTGATCAAGGCGGGCTTGATCTCAAAATTGTTTGCATTGGTGGTGGGCGCTTGAATCCTATAAGTTGCCTCAAAGGCTCCCGGTATCCCTAAGTTCTTGACCGGAAGAGCCATTCTCTCAATGGTGTGATCAATGGCTTCTTGTTCCGTAGCTTCACCCAAAGTTTCGGATCTATTGTAGCGTGATGAACGGGTTCGGATACGCCTCAATCTTTGCAAAGTCCTCTCTAACTCTAGGTCGAGAGGATAGAGAGACCTATGATGAGTTCGACCCCTATCTTGCATACAAAACTCAAACAAACCGTGAGCAATGCAAAGGAAAACTAAAACAAGAGTGAAATATTTTTGTATTTACTATGGTTTAACTAGACTCAACAAAACTCAAAAACAACAACCGTTCCCCGGCAACGGCGCCATTTTGATAGAGGTATTTCCCGTCGTTGAAAGAATACACCTCAATCAAACAAAATTTGTAAAACACCTAACTAACCGGCTATATTGACTATAGCGGCAAGCATAGGGATCGTCCCAAAGAAACGGAGCGAATTGAGTTTGCTAGTTAAGCTAGTTTCGGACGGAGATTGAGTTGAATTAATGACTACGAATCTAAGCTATCAAACAAGTTTATCAAAATAAGGGAAGCGTTAGGGAATCAGGGATAGGCTAGGGTAATCGGGGAAGGACAAAGGAATCACACAATTAAGATGCAAGGACTTGATACATAGGGGAAAAGCAACTATTGACGTGCTCGCCACCTCTCAGATAGAACACGCTAAGCCTCTAATCAAGGAAATTCTCTCGCATGATCCTAAAACTAGACAACTCACGATTCAGACCTACTTTTCACATGCATCATAGAGATCACAATCTCTTGCCAAACCAAAACAATGCACTCCAATCAATCCTATGGAACTAGCATTTGCAACTACTAATTCTATAGTCATGGAAATCCAAGCATCAACTCAAGTTTAATCACATCAATAATCAAATATCATCCTTCAATTTCCCCCAATTTAGCCCTAGATTCTCCCCTATCCCTAACTAGAATCTACTCACTAGTCATGCTTTTAACTAAGGAATTCAAATATTCAAAGCTACTAGACATGGAATTGAAAGATTGAATGCAAAGAATCAAGAAACTAGGAATTCAATTGAGAATCAATGGAAAATTAAGCATCAATCAAAACTAACATCAAAGCATTAAGAAATTAAAACTTCAAGAAAAATAGCAAAGTATAAAGAAATTGAATTGAAATTGCAAAAGAATAAAAGAGTTGAAGAGATTTACAACTTGAAGCTTCCTCCAATGGAGTTTCTCTCTCCTAAAACCAAAGCTTGAAAACTAAGAAATTCTCTCTAATATTCTGAAAAGTGTAATTAAGAAGTTCTAAAATTGAATGATAATGAAAATTAAACGAAAAAGCTATTTATAAGTTTCCCCAAATAGAAGCTAAAATTCGAATTATCACAGCCCGCGTCGACGTTCGGTCGCACAGACCCCCTGCGATCGAACGGGAAAAGCTAGTGCGATCACACTTTATTTTTCGTGCGAGCAAACAAAGCGAAGACTGTATTCCTTCGTCATGTTCGACTGCACAGAATATCTTGTGCGATTGAACAGACCTGACTTAGCCAATATTCTCAAAGTCTCCACTATGGTCGCACAGCCAACCTTGTGTGGGCGCACAAATCTTGTGCGGGCGAGTGAAATGACATGCGATCGAACACCAAAATTGGGGACGTTCTGCCTCAAAATTCGATTTTGTGCGGTCGAACAAAAATAGTCATTCGACCGCACAAACCTGCAGCTTCCTTGAGTCCACCATCTCTTCACTATGCGGGCGCACAAACCCCTGTTCGGTCGCACAACTCTGTTTTTGCTCCAATCTACTTAGTTTTCCACCATATTCCACAATATTCACCTATAATGCACAAGATGGAAACAAACTATAAAAATACTACGAAAAACTATATAAACTACGAAAAATCATTATAAAACTAACACGAAAACCTAAGCTAAGAGCGACATAAATGTCGCTCATCAGTTCATGGCGGTTCAGCAACCTTATCAGCGTCCTCCCTATCAGGAGGGAACTTAGCCGTCTTCCGGTACCCTTCGCATTTCGGAGCAGGAGCCTGTTACCCCTGGGATGGAGCTAGACCGAGATTTGGAGCGGTACATGAGCCGGAGAAGGAACAAGGAGCCCGTGATTGACATTGCGGCTGATGATGACCCGGATTTATCCTGCATGGTAGGGAGTTCCAGCTTGCCTTGATAGGATTTTTGTATCAGGATTTTTGTACGGATTTTTGTAACTTGTATTTGGATTTGTATTTGTATGGTTTGTACTTGGATTTTGTATGGCTTTTTGGAATATTTTTTTTTATATGGCTTGAATTTTGTATGTGTCTTTGCAGGGTTTGAATTGAATCTCGTACGCGTTGTGTGTGCTTTTGAAATTTATAGCTATATGTATGCATGAAAAATGAAAAAAAAAAATCCCATTTTTTCGGGTGTACATACCCACTATAAGCCCCCACTTTGACTGAAGTTTTTTTGTTCGAAAAATACAAGTCAAAGTATATTCAACTCTTGCTTATGCACATGCTGATTCTAGAAAAAATTTGCCCATTTTTTCGGGTGTACATACCCACTATAAGCCCCCACTTTGAATAAGGTTTTTTGGTTAGAAAAAGCGCAAGTCAAAGTATATTTAACTCTTGCTTATGCACATGCTGATTCTAGAAAAAATATGCCCATTTTTTCGGGTGTACATACCCACTATAAGCCCCCACTTTGACTAAGGTTTTTTGGTTAGAAAAAGCGCAAGTCAAAGTATATTCAACTCTTGCTCTATGCATATGATGACTCGACTTAGGATGCCGATCTATGACTAGAATGCTTTGAATTTTGAACAAATTGACCCGGAATCGACTCGGACTGCTTGAATTTGCGCGGCTTGCGGCTTTTGGAATCTTCAGCATGAATTATTGGGGCCGCACTTAGCTGTCCAAAGCTATAAAGAGTGCATACTCGGAATCATAAAGGGAACGTTGAGCTCGTCCTTGTTGCAGGCCCTGCGCCTGGCGCAGGCCTCGGCGCCCAGTGCAGGTGGACCACCATAAATGCCGGTTTTTGTATAAATAGGGAGCTTTCCGGGTCACATTCTTGCACCGATCCTTCTCTTGCTCTTCTTTGCCTTCTACTTCTTCACAAAAAAGAAAGAAAATGGCTATATCTTTTGAAAACGCCTTCAACTCTTGGCTTGGTTCGTTAGGAAAATTGAAGAAAAGGGAGCTTGATGGCATGCATCTTGGGGTGCTCGTCTCTTTCATCTTTGTAAATCTTGACTTGCATTTCATTCTCGCTGCTTTGGAGGCTTGGGATCCGATCCACCACGTTTTACTCTTTGGAAACAACGAGGTATGTCCCCTCCCTGAAGAGTTCAGTGCTATATTGGGGTGGCCCCTTATGCTAGAGCCTTGCATGTCTAGTGTTGAAGAACACTTTTTCTTAGCCTTTGAGAGGTATTTGGGCTTGAAGCCCCCACTTTTGATTGCTGTTGTATATGGCCGAGGGGTAGATTTTTCCCTCCTTGTTACTTACTTTGTTGGGCTTGACGTTCCTAAGGTTTTCCGCTTGAGGGCCTTGAGTTTTTGTATCTTTGCTCGCTTCCTCTTTTCGAAGCAGGGGTTTGGCAATGGCGATGCCTCCCTAATAGAGATTGTGGAGCAGTTTGTTAGTGGAAGGGACCCAATGCCGCTTGTGATTGGCGAAACATTGACGGGCCTTGATATGCTGAAATCGGACCCCTCTTCCTTGTCGTCGGGAAGTCCGGTATTACTCCAAGTAAGGATCTAAGGCTTTCTTGTATTTTGAATTTTTACTTTGTATTTTGAATGTTGAATTTTGAATTTCTTTTCTTGTATTTTCTCCAAGGTCTGGCTTATGAAGAGACTCATGTTGGTGGCACCACCGGAGAACATGGAAAGCTATAATAGGAAAGGATTCACTGTGCAGCACATGATGTATGGCCGACTTTCATTGGATGAGTGGCGCTGCGCACTCTCGGGGATTGGATCTTGTATCAGGTGGGTAGTTCCTTGGTGGGGAATTGTTGTCATGAGATTTGCACCTGGCTCTACTGCTTTGAGGGTGCCTAGCCTTACAATGTTAGTCTTCTACTCTCCTGCTCGAGTGATGAGACAATATGACTTGGAGCAAAAAATCAAGGATTGTGCTGAGGAGAACCCGAAACCTGTTGTACTGAATGCTGATCTACTTGAAGTATGGAGGCGGTATTGGGTTGCCAAACCATTCTTGAATATTCAATTCCCACCTGAGCCTGTTACTCTGTCTGCGGGGTATATTGTAGGGATGAAAGGTCCAAGCCAAAGGGACATTTCTATCTCCAGGCCAGCGGGAGCCCGAGGTTCTAGAGCTAGGCGCCCTACATCAACTGATTATGAAGAAGGTGACGGGAGTGTGGCCCGTCCGGTGCTTGACCGTTCTGGGTCCGAAGGAGGTTCATCATCCTCCCGTCTTGGAAGATTAGCAAGTTCCTTCTCCCGCCGCTTGGGCAAGGGGAATATTGATGACTGATTGCGAGAAGAATCAGGGGCCAAGACTCAAGAGCATAGTCGCCCGACTCCAGATCTTTGTAGGCTAAATATGTTTGAAGTTGTATTAGTAGGAAGTGTGTTTAAGAGTGTGTTTAGAAGATGTGTTTAGGAATTGTGTTTAGTGGAAGTAAAAAGGATTTGAACTTTGCTTCACTTGATTCCAACCTTGTACATTGAATTAGCTTTGAAGGCCTTTGGAGCCAAATAAAAATTATTGCGTTAAATTCCGCTTGAACATGCTTTACATTTTCAATTCGCACATTTGGAATAAGAACAACAACATTTGAATTTTGAATTTTGATTTGATTTTTAGGATGCCCTTAATTAAGGAAACTTTGAATTTTTTTTGTATTAAAGTGGTCGGGCCTCGGAATGAGGTTGCCTATGTGTCCCGTTAAGGATTCAGGCCAAACGTAGTTCTAACTTACGGAACTTTTTGAGTTTGATTTTGAATATTGAATCTAGAACTTAGACATAGTACTTCTTGAGTTAATCGAGGTTCGTCAAAGAACGGAACTCTGTCCCATCGACATCTGTTAGTTCGACTGCTCCCTCGGAGAGGATTTTCTTGACAATGTATGGCCCGGCCAAGTTGGGTTTGAATTTTCCCCTTGGATCCATGACGCTTTTGCGAAGGGCCTTTAGGACAAGCTCACCTTCCTTAATGTTTCGGGTTCTGACCCTCTTGTTGAAATGTCTGGCCACTCGGCGCTGATAGACTTGTACATGGTGAGCGGCTTGAAGCCGACGCTCATCGAGCATGACTAGCTCGTCATATCTTGCGTGTACCCATGCAGCTTCTGGGATTTTTCTTTCGAGGACTATCCTTATAGAAGGTATCTCTAGCTCGATAGGTTGTACTGCTTCCATTCCATAGAACGATGAAAATGAGGTTGCGCCCGTTAAAGTGCGGATTGAAGTTCGATACCCCCACAATGCAAAGTGTAACTTTGGGGGCCAGTCTTTGTAGTTGGTTGTCATTTTCATGATGATGGTTTTGACATTCTTGTTGGCTGCTTCGACTGCCCCATTAGTTTGTGGGCGATAAGGCGAAGAACGGTGATGTTGAATGTTGAATTTTGTACTCGGTGAATAGATCTTCACACTCTCCTTGGAAATGGGTTCCCTGGTCACTAATGAACTCGTGAGGAACGCCGTATCTGCATATGATGTTTTCTTGTATGAACTGGGCCACTTTCTTGGAACCTAACACTTTGAATGACCTGGCTTCGACCCACTTAGTGAAATAGTCGATTGCGACCAGTATGAACTCATGACCCCCGGTGCCTGTTGGAGTGACTTTGCCAATGATGTCGATACCCCAATCTGAGAATGGCCATGGTGATGATTGAGAATATAGCAGAGATGGGGGAATGTGCTTTAGGTTCGCACACTTTTGACAGATAGGACATTTATTGATGAAGAAGTAACAATCCCGTTCGAGGGTGGTCCAGTAATACCGAGCCCTGATGACTTTGAGGGCCAACATTTTCCCATTCATGTGAGTACCACAGACCCCGGCATGCACGGTGTCCATGACTCTTTGTGCTTCGTGCTTGTCAACACATCGGAGATTGGGGCCTTTAGGGGACCTCTTGTATAGAACGCCGCCTTCCATGACAAAATTGGCTGATTGTAGGCGTAGAGATCTTTGACTCTTGCTTGAAAAGTGCGGGGGATACTCAGAGTTTTGTAGATACCTTTGAATGTCTGTAAACAAAGGCTCATCATTGTCAGGCTCGGCGTCGTCAATAGCATGGACATATGCTGCTTCTTGACGCGTTTCAATTGTAAGTGGCATTTCAGCCATGCCACTTGGAATGTTGATCATTGATGTCAGTTTTGCCAGTGCGTCGGCGAATTGGTTCTCCTCTCGTGGGAGGTATGTGTAGCGTAGCTCTTCTTCTTGCTCAGACAACTTCTCAAGATAGGACTGGTATGGGGCCAAGCTTTCGCTTCTAACTTTCCACTTGCCAGAAATTTAATTGATGATTAGGGAGGAATCCCCGTACACTCGAAGTTTCTGGACGCCCAATGCTAAGGCGGCTTCCAGGCCCATAATGCATGCTTCATATTCGACTGTATTGTTTGTAACATTGAATTACAACTTTGCTGACATGGGAATGTGAGTGCCGTCTGGAGCTACTAGGATTACCCTGACACCACATCCGTTTTGATTTGAAGCACCGTCAAAGTGCAGCGACCAACTGTCATCGCTTGTCATTAGAATTTGCTCATCGGGTAGATCGTATCCTCCTCTTCTGCCTCGATGGGACAGTCGGCTAGGAAGTCTAAAATTGCTGAACCCTTGATAGATTTCTGAGGAATGTACTTGAGATCGAATTCTGCTAACATAACCAACCATCTGGACAATCGTCCATTGAGAGCCGGTTTTTCGAAAATGTACTTTAGAGGGTCTGCTTTGCAAATCACATACACTGTGTGGGAGAGCATGTAATGTCGGAGTTTCTTTGTGGCATAAACCAAGGCAATACTGAGCCTTTCGAGTTGAGTACATCTGGTTTCGTACTCGAGCAGCTTCTTACTTATATAGTATACGGCACTTTCTTTGCCTTCGATCTCTTTGGCAAGCATGGCTCCCACTGCTAAATCAGTTGTTGTAAGGTAAAGCCTGAGGGGAGCCCCAAGTATGGCTGGCTTTAACACTGGCGGATTAGAAATGTAGTCTTTGATGGTGTCGAATGCATGTTGACAGTCTTCGTCCCATACCTTGGGCTCACTCTTGCTGAGTTTTCGAAATACTGGCTCACAGATCATAGTGAGCTTTGAGATGAATAGACTGATGTATTGTAGCTTGCCAAGGAACCCCCGAATTTCTTTTTCATTCGCTGGCGGCTTCATATCTAGAATGACCTTGATCTTTGAAGGATCAGCCTCGATGCCCCGAGAACTGATGACATACCCGAGTAACTTGCCTGACGTTACCCCAAATGCACATTTTTGAGGATTGAGCTGAAGGAAATATGTCCTTCATCCAAAGTGCATTAAGTCTAATACCAAGGTTCAGATTAATTGCGAACAATTAATTCAGTGAGATCAAGTGATCGGAACAGCTAGCTGGAGCAATGCTCCCGATCAGTGAGTTCTAATGCATATTTGAACTCACAACTTACTCTTGACTGAACCTACAAGGTCACACCAATGACACGTAACAGATCACCAGATTAACTGAATCGGAAATTCATTTAATAGCTTTTCGGGAATTAGTTGGAAAACGTATTATACGATACGACCTTGCATCGGAATCGTATATCGTATCGCAAATATTCGTAAGCTAGGCTAAACGAATAAATCGTATCGTATGACGGTGATTCGTCGTATACGAAACGATAAATAATATATCGGAAATATATTAATCGCGGATACGGAAAGGGGCAACGCTGCCAGCCCAACGAGCCAAGGCGCGCAAGCGCGCAAGGCCCACTGGGCGTAGCGGCGAGCCAGCGCGCAAGGCCCAAGCCTTGGCCAGGTGCGCGCGCGCATGCGAGGAACAGCAGCAGCAGCATCGCACACAGCGCGGCCCAAGGCCCAGCGCCTGTGTGGCTGTGCGCGTGAGGGCTTGCACGGACGGGGCTGGCTGGCGCATGGCCTATGTGTCTTGGCCGGTTGATATTATAACCTAAGGGTTATAATATTAATCCATCTCACGTTTTCCAATAACCTAATGCAAAAATCAGATTACACATAAAACCCTAAGGAGGAGAGAGAAACCCAAATTCTCTCTAGCCTCCATGGATGTGTTCTTCCCAAAAGCACAAACTCTTGAATGATTGTCTAAGCTACGATTATCAAGACGGATCTGATCGTGTCGGTGAACCAAGTAGAGGAACGACAAGTGGAGTTCTTTGTTCGTGTTCGTTGACATATTATTGTGGAAAACACGCTTCGAATGTAAGTTTGCTTAATCTGTGCTTTATACATGTTTCCTGGCTTTGGGGATTGTTCCGCACATGTTATTATGTTTAACTGTATTCCCCTACAGTGGTATCATGAGCCTTATGTATTCAAAGCATGAATTAGCATGATTATTATTGTTTTTGCATCTGTCGAAATTTTGGATTTTTTGTTGATTTTTCGGAATTTTTTACGAATTATTGGATGAATTGCGTATAATCAGGTTCGAAATCAAAAATCATCGCTTTTTCGATTTTTAAAACCTACTCTGATGGAAAACGATTTTCTAAGATCAACTCATGCGAATAGAATTGCGAAAACAGGCCTCGAATTATCGTTTTTTGGGCGTTTTTGTTAATTTTACATTAAAAATTAAAAGTGTCGGACAGTAATTCAATTAAAAGGTCGACCTAAACTACTCGGAATTGCTTGAAATTTCGAAACACTGTTACTGGGTACATGCTTGATCTATGGTAAAAATTTCAGATTTTTCCGATAAGTATAAACCCTAATTTTGTCTTTCCCCAATTCGTAAAATTTGCAACCCTAATTGAATTTTAATTAATTTTGGTTTAATAATTCGGTTAATTGGGGAAGGGGGTATAATTTCATGGGTCAGTGGCTAATTTTAAAAATTATTGGATTAAAATTTTAAATGGTTTCGTTAATTTTAATCGCACTTAAACCAAATTATTAATAATCTGAAATTTAATTGTTTATGAACGATTTAAAGCTTCGGATTTTATTAATTAAAAGTTCAAACTTTAATGTTGATTCGTTCGTTCATAAAAGTTTGAATATTGTTAGCCCTTGATTTATTAATTTTACGAAATTGGATTGTCGTTAAAGTTTATTAAATCGTTAAAAATCGTTGTTTTCCGAAAATTAAACTGTAACTTTTTTTAAAAAATAAAATTAATGCAAGTTCGTGAATTAAAGTTAATTTCAATTAAGTTGGTCCGTATTACGAACCAAAAACACGAACATGAGCATGATGGAAGTATGGCTCGTCGAGCCATATGAGGCCATTGTGCTCGACCGAGCCATGCGACACGGGCAGCAGCAGCGATGCTGCGTGCCTCGTGCACGCTGGGCGAGGAAGGGGCAGGCGAGGGAGCTTGCGGGGCTGCAACGAAGCAAGGGCAAGCCTTGCGACGTCTAGCACACACGATGCACAACACGCAGCGCAGGGGCAGCGATGCTGCGAGGACGCGCGCGCGCGCGAGCGATGGGGTGGGGTGCGCGAGCTCTGCTCGTGTGCTCTTGGGCCTCACGCGAGGCGGGGCTGGGCGCAAGCCTAGCCCGATTTAGCAATTGGACTTTTTTTTATTAAAAATCGTTTAATTCGTTGGGCTTCGTATATTTGCATTAATTTGGGCTAACGGGATATTTAATTTAATATTTTATTTGCTTGGGCCGGGCCGCGAGTTTTAATTTAATATTTCATAATTAATTATCCGGAATAATTATTGGTTTGAGTGGGAGCCACTAAATGAAATTAAAATGAAATAATTATTTTTAATTATTTTCATAGGTCGCATTATTTTAATTAAATTCAATTTTAATTAGAATAAAAGCTAAGGATTAATAATTTGGAAATTGATTAATCTTTTAGGACGCGTTTATGTGAACGTGAATTTTAATTAATTCACGTAAATACTTGCATATTAATATGGGCCATTCGTTTTAGCACACGAATGGGTGAATGCATAGAATATATATTTTATGTAATGCAGGTACTCCAAGTGACTAGTATGGCCAATTTGGGATAGTTAAATACGGTCTGCGTACCGTTCTATCTTTGAATGTAAAGTTTTAAATATGGTCTGCGTACCATGGAAATTTTGATGTAATTTATTATTTTCAAGTATTTCTAAGTTTAGAACTTTAAGTTAGCATTTGAACGAAGATTCAAGACGATGCCAAGCTAACAAGGAGGTGATGAAGATTGGATGCTTCAAGACAAGATGTTTTGGGCCATACTAGATCACCAATTATTTATGCAATTTAATATATATATTATGCGTGAATGTATGAATGTATGTATGCTTTGCATAAACAGGTTGTTTCCTATGAATCGATTAGTTTTAAGTTCACTTAATAATCGAACCAACATAGAAACAACTAGGTCCAAGTAATATTTAGTTTAAAAATTGCCTTCCAAATCAACACTTACAAAAATCTAGGGATCTAAGATAGTAGGTTTACGCTAAAGCGAGGTGCTATTTTAGTTGACTTAGGTGGTAAGGCGTCCTAAAGGAGCACGTTGATTGTGGTTTCAACTCAAACAACAATGGCATTATGTTGTGGCAATGGGATAAATTATGGTATTAATTTATTAACCAAGAGTAATTTGGAGATTACTAGCAATAGGTTTTGCTTACCTAAAATCTTAAACTACTTAAGACATGCTAAAGCTGCTTAACGATTTAGGACTTTTGGAGTCTTGGAATCGTTTCATTCATTTTTGACCATGTTTTTACTTTTTGCATGAATGAAATGTTTAATAGCTTTGATGATTGCGTGAATGCTTTTATTTCAAGTTATTAAAGTATGATAAATGTTTTTCTTTGCTAGTTCATTTTGTAGAATCGTAAATCTTCAACTTTATTGCGTTCGGACGATAGAACTGCGATATTTCCTCGGTCGATTGGTAACTATTTTGAGAGCGATTCTCAAAGAAAAGGAGAGTGAGAGCGTATCTTGAATGCTATTTTCTTATAGTGATCTTCATGGTTGTTTTCAAACTAGAATTTGAATGGTAGACCAATTGGACCTCATATATTCAGAATACTGGGTAGTTTTGAAATAATGAAGTATTGAGTTAAAGACTCATGTATAACCAATGGGTAACAACCAATTTTCTTTTGCTTCGACAATGAACTAGACTCGTTGGATGCGGTCATTCAAAGTGAATAAAAGAAAGGGACTTTGTACGCATAACAAAGTAAGAAGATCAAGCAAAGAGTAAAATCTTTAGGACTATAAGAAAACGTGCTAGAAAGGATAGGAAAGGGGAACAAAAGAAATGAATTCAATATTCAATTTCTACCTAAAAGTTTGTGTTAAAGAGAAACGACTTAGCAAATAAACTCCTATGGTATTAGATTACCGCTTGAGGTTCTAAACTCTTGTTAAGAACTCAAATTCCGGGAGCTAAGTCTGGTTATTGACCTACAAGTGGGAAATGAAGCAAAGTTGTGCTACATTAATTGTAGGGTCATCATGTTTGTTTTAAAGTCCTTCTAAAGGCTGGAACTTAATGGTATTATGTTCCATTAATCATCATAATCAATTTCTGTTTGGACAACGGAAAGACTCACATTCAAAGTAAACAAAAACATTTGCTAAGTGTTTATTTGAATGAAATGGTCATTTAAGGGTTGAGTCATATGATTGATTAATAAACAAACGAATCTCTTCACACTCAAACTTCAGAAGGTTCAAATCAAACATTTGATTTTTGTTCCACATATCTTTGGCAATGTCATACGACCATATCAACAAGTCAACATTCTAAGATTCCATGGCATGGATTTCTGAAAGTTGGTTAATTTAAGACACATGGGTCTTGCTTGTTGTACATGACATAGAAATGGACTATTGTTAGAAGTTTCTAGACAATGAAGTTCATGGGCCAAAGATGGATTTTATGACTTACCTATTTCACAAGAATTTGAGAAAATATGGCTATATTTACTCAAAGTGAAATGTGTGAAATGCTTTAATGTAATTCACAAAAGGGTATAAAATCAACTTGGCAAGAATTTTGGAACATCTAGGCTGGGTCAAGGTGATCTTTGCATGAGCCAAGAAAGATTATCTAGATTGTTTTTATGGCAATATGACAATTGAAGCTCCATAAGAATATGGTATGTCCAAATGGAGAAATCGGAATCTATTTCGATTAACGATAATCACAACTATTTTCCTATATAGTTTCTAAATGATACTCTCCAGTGACTTTCACACTAAACAAAGTTATCAAAGCTAAGGATAAGATGTCATAAGGATTGAACTTCGGTTCAGTACATCTTTTCAGTACATATATATCTAGGGTTGTCGAACCCAGTGGGAGTTAGTGTTTACATCAAACAAACTCAAGGATAGATATATGTTTCTTTATGAGCGACTCATAGAAACAAAAGGTATTGATTCTACCACAAATCTGAGAACATATGGTTGTTGCTTAAGATAATGTCTTTTAGGAAACCATCATATTTCCAAAAAGGCAAGTGGGAGAAAAATGACCTCGAATGGACTTCGAGTCAAGCAACGAACAAATGTAGGATACTTAGAAGCCTTTGGAAGAGCTTCAGGAAGACTTTAGAAGTGCTTCAAGAGAATCCTACTACTCAAAAGACTTGAGTAATGTCTTCATAGACACTAACGTTTGATGTTCAATACCTAGGTAAATCGTATAAGGAATAGAATTCAACCAAGATAGATACATAGATATCTTGAGGAATGAAAACTATAAAGACTTTGGAAAGTGCTTCAAAAACATACGACTTATAGGTTAGCTACGACGAAATAAAATTCCCAAGTATGGTTAGAGGCCATCAGAAACATAAGTATGGTTCGAGGCCATACAAAATGGTTTGAGGCCATTTCATCCAAAGTACCTTCATCTTGAAGAATCAAATCTATGATTTGGTTGATTTGCATAAAGGGTTCACTCCCATTAGTTACAAACATGTTTTCTAAACATACAACGTTGATTTGCATAAAGGGTTTACTCCCATTGGTTGCAAACATGTTTTCAAAACATACGAAGATGATATTGTATACACATACGAAAGAGAAACTAGATTGGTGGTTAAAGATTGTAAACAACTTCACGGCGTTGATAATGTTGAAATCTTTTTCACCAAGTCGGAATGCTTGAACTATTTTGGATAAATCTAGCAATCATTGCATATGGCAATATGGCAATTGAAAAACGAAACACCTTCCTCAATTGGACTTGTAGAAAGGAATTGTGTACATCACACAATGTAAAAGTTTTGGATGCTAAATAAAAGAGCAAGCTTAAGAAATCTATTCGTAGATTAAAGCATGCAAGTGGGAATTGGACCATGTTTGTCTAAACGGCTATTGAGCAATCATAGCTTTATGAAAATATGGATCATCTTATAGATGAGGAGTTTAGTGGGAGCTAAGTCCAGTTTATTGGTTCTATATATGAGATACATATCTCTGTATTGAAAATGACATTCAAATTCTAAATGGTTAGATTTGAAAGTATTTGTCAATATTAGAACCATGGCGAAACTTAGAACATACTGGGTTAAAGATCTATTGGATAAGATCTAAAGCGTTGTTTGGATTCTATAAAGGTAATTACTAAATCAAACACAATGGAGAGACTCAAAAGAGACTCTCAACCCATATGAGTAAGTCTAAGTTATGAATGCTTTAACTAAGTATAAAGCTAGGCTGTTATCACTAGAGTTAAGCATGAAGGACATTGAAGAGGTGCCTTCACCTTATGTCACATGGCAATGCCAAGATTTTAGCAAAAATTCAGTATCTCTTGAAACAGAATAAAGCTAAAAGTTACATGGGTGGATTTTAAAATGCGAATGGTTTTTGCATTACAATCAATCATGTATAATGTGATATATAGATCGCCAAGATAACTCGTGAACATTGGATCGTGACGAGTTTATACCAATCTCTATTGATCTGGATCAAAGATCATTGGAACAGTATCAAGTCCATCCAATACATTTGGATATGTAGGATGAGCACTTGATAAGAGGAAGTGAAGATAACTAAAGTTTTGATGCTACATGCATTTGCCTAAGCAAAAGTTAGATCTTGTTGTTAGGCAAACCACAAACAAACACGGGCAATTAGGCGACGTGATTAAAAGGTGGTTACATAGGTTCTAAACCAAATGTGATGCATGGGAAACTGAATCAATGATTAGTTTCCAACTTCTCATTTGAAAGATATATCTCCCACATCTATGTGAACTGGTTGGAGCATTCCAAACGGAAGCATCATTTGAAATTCTACATAATTGAAATGAATTCATTGAATAAAAGGGAATTGTTTTTAGTGGGAGTTCTTCAATGAACTCAGGTTGATGACAAGTCTGCTACCTGGATGATTTTCTATTTTAGATATGATTATCATTCTAAACAGCAACGAAAGACTAGATCATTCTAGAAACATATTCAACGATCTTTTCATCTTACATCGAAAGGCTTTCGATAGAAAAGATGCTAAGGATAGAAAAGTATGATAAACTAAACCTCTGCATTGAATGATACACAACATTCATATACAGATATGGAATCAAGTTTGAGTTACATGAATGTTTTAAGTATTGGTTGAAAGGCCTATATCTGTAAAACATTAAATGCTTGATTTTGGGTTAGAGGCCCACAAATTGGTAAGCATTTGGTTTAAACATTTATCATTTATGAAATTATATTTCATAGTTCATTTAATCTTGGTTTAGTATTAAATGATAAGTCCATGTGATTCAAATCATTCAAATGGGATGTCAAGATGGATTCTTCGACAAAGAAACACCCATAAGTGAACTTGAATATTGAAGTCACAAAGGATCCCTAATCCAGGTCATTGAAAGGTGGACGGCCAATGACTAATGAAGATTAGATTGCAAGTAGATTACTTAGTTCTGTTTCTTGAACTAGAGTGACTGGATGTCAGAGTCTTTTGCATAGATACTTATTGGATCTTGTATCGGATTGACCATGAGAACGCTTTAAGAGATTAAAGTCATGTCATAGGAAGTTCTCATTAATGGTGATTAGAAACCGTTCCTCAGAACATGACCGATTATGTCTGCTCGTTTGAGAATTAGTTCGCTTTGATACTAGCTAAACATCGCACCGTAAAAGGAGGCTATAAAAGCAGTTATTGGGCGTACTATGAATCAAAGTGAGTGTTCATAGATTGCAAGAATGGATTGTCCTCCTATTTTTGATAGGATATGGTGTTGTTGTGTAATAAGGCCTCTCGGAGAGTTAGATACTGTAAAATGCATGGCCGTGCTCAGAATGGTTAGGCTTAACCTTCTGCAAAAGTTTGACAGTTGAACTCTGTAATCCGAGAAACACTTCTAGACCTAATAAGAATGGCTTGGATCTTACCTTATGTTCAGTAAGTAACACTAAGTGACAAAGGAATGTGGATGCACACTTGTCTGAATGACAAGTGGGAGATTGAAGGAAATATGTCCTTCATCCAAGGTGCATTAAGTCTAATACCAAGGTTCAGATTAATTGCGAACAATTAATTCAGTGAGATCAAGTGATCGGAACAGCTAGCTGGAGCAATGCTTCCGATGAGTGAGTTCTAATGCATATTTGAACTCACAACTTACTCTTGACTGAACCTACAAGGTCACACAAATGACACGTAACAGATCACCGGATTAAATGAATCGAAAATTCATTTAATAGCTTTTCGGGAATTAGTTGGAAAACGTATTATACGATACGACCTTGCATCGGAATCGTATATCGTATCGCGAATATTCTTAAGCTAGGCGAAACGAATAAATCGTATCGTACGACGGTGATTCGTCGTATACGAATTGATACACAATATATCGAAAATATATTAATCGCGGATACGGAAAGGGGCAACGCTGACAGCCCAACGAGCCAAGGCGCACAAGCGCGCAAGGCCCACTGGGCGTAGCAGCGAGCCAGCGCGCAAGCCCAAGCCTTGGCTGGGCGCGCGCGCGCATGCGAGGAACAGCAGCAGCAGCAGCGCACACAGCGCGGCCCAAGGCCTAGCGCCTGTGTGGCTGTGCGCGTGTGGGCTTGCACCGACGGGGCTGGCTGGCGCATGGCCTATGTGCCTTGGCAGGTTGATATTACAACCTAAGGGTTATAATATTAATCCATCTCACGTTTTCCATTAACCTAATGCAAAAATCAGATTACACATAAAACCCTAAGGAGGAGAGGGAAACCCTAATTCTCTCTAGCCTCCATGGATGTGTTCTTCCCAAAAGCACAAACTCTTGAAAGATTGTCTAAGCTACGATTATCAAGACGGATCTGATCGTGTCGGTGAAACAAGTAGAGGAACGGCAAGTGGAGTTCTTTGTTCGTGTTCGTTGACATATTATTGTGGAAAACACGCTTCGAATTTAAGTTTGCTTAATCTGTGCTTTATACATGTTTCCTGGCTTTGGGGATTGTTCCGCACATGTTATTATGTTTAACTGTATTCCCCTACATGAGCCTCATATTGTATTGCCTGAGCCTATTGAAGAATTTTCGAAGTACTGCTGTATGCTCATGTTGCTCTTTGGATTTGACGATCATGTCGTCGACATATACCTCGATTTCCCTGTGAATCATGTCGCTCATAATGGATGTGGTTGTTCTTTGATACGTAGCCCCTGCGTTCTTCAGTCCGAACGGCATAACTGTGTAGCAATATGTACCCCACTGAGTAATGAAGGTTGTCTTCTCCATATCTTCCTCTGCCATGGGAATCTGATTGTAGCCTGCGTACCCGTCCAAAAAAGAGAGTAAGGCGTGATTTGCTTGTTGTCGACCAGGATGTCGATGTGAGGCAATGGAAAACCGTCTTTAGGGCTAGCCCTGTTAAGATCTCTGTAATCGACGCACATTGTACTTTGCCATCCTTCTTTGGAACTTGGACGACATTTGCAATCCATTCTGGATATTTGGCTTCTCGAATAAACTCGGCCTCTAGCTGCTTAGAGACTTCTTCTTGAATTTTGAGGGAAACATCCGGTTTCAAGCTAGCGACGAAGTTTCTGCTTGATGGGCTTTGTGTTAGGTTATGATACATATAAATCATATATAAATCATGCGGAAAAATCATAAAGCCAGGAATCCAAATTAATTTCCACATAACAATTAGCATAATTTAGGAAACATACACTTTGTAGCGTGCCCTCCCTAGCTGCGCCCGAACCGAACAAGAATAAGTCTATGACTCCAAATGTCGTCCCTCCGTAGATAGTCCACAACACGTTCGGATCCACCTTAGATTTAATTAACTAGAATTGCACCTAAGGTATTATGAATATATTCGAATATTTTTAGGCAAATATTAGTCTTAGTTTTAATCCTTAAAACTAGGTGAATAATTGAAATTATGTATTTATAAATTGTGAATGCCATCACATATTTATAGGGTAGGAATAATGGAATTAGAAGTCTACTAGGATTCAAGTATTCTAAATCTATTAGAATTAGAGTTTACTTAAAACTAGTAACCTTAGGAAATTAATCTTTTAATCTAATCCTAATTGCTTAAGGATTCGATGCATGCACAACCTTCAACACACACACGAGCACGGCCCACAAGAATGCAGGCCATGCCCGTGCGCGGAGAAGCCCATCGCAGCTCGCAGCCCAAGCGCTGCTCGCATCCCGCGTTGTTAGGTTATGATACATATAAATAAACATAAGTCATGCGGAAAAACCATAAAGCCAGGAAACATATTATTAACACATAATCATTTAGCATAATTCAGATGCATACACTTTGTAGCGTGCCCTCCCTAGCTGCGCCCGAACCGAACAAGAACAAGTCTTTAGGACTCCAAGTGTCGTCCCTCCGTAGATAGTCCACAGCACGTCCGGATCCGCCTTAAGATTGACCAACTAGAATCGCCCTTAAGGTACTATCAATTTCGGCTAAATAGGGCAAGTGTTTGTGGCTGATTTTTGCTTGAAAATCTTACCTTTGAATACTTCAATCCTCGATGTAAATATGTGACCCTAGGCACCTATTTATTGAATTATGGAAAAGGACTTGGAATCCTATTAGGATACTAATTTATTTAATTAGAATCTTATTAAAACTCTATTAAACAAATTCTATCTTTATTAGGATTAGGATTTAATCATATGACGAATCCCGGTAGCCTTAGGATTCGAGTAACACACTTCGAGTGACACGCTACCACCGCACGCAGGCCTTGTGGACCACGCACAGCGCCAACCCAGTCGTCGCAGCCCCCCGCGCGCGCCAAGGCCATTGCTGGGCCTGGCCTTGCGTTGGGCCTGGCGTGGCTTGGCAGCGTGTGTTTGGTGCGCTTCGGCTTGCTGGGCGATGGCCCGGCTTTGTGCTGGGCCTTCGTCTGGCAGTGTGAGGGGGTCGAAAAAGCACGAGGCTAATGCGTGACCTTGTCCCTCGTGGGTGTGACGTTTCTTTTTGTCAAATCAAGTGTAATTGGATTTCCTGTGAGTTTACACCCAATTGACTAGTAATATAGGAGTCGCCATTCAGTTTTTAACGACAATGAGAAAAACTGACAAAACCCGGTTATCGTGACATAAAGGGAGTGCAATTATGTTTGACCACGACGGCCGTAGGTTCCCTTGTGATCCCTGGTGTGGGGATCTCTCAACATACACCCGCAAGGTAGAGATTGAGGGTTCGGGGGACTGTAACTACCGAGAGGAGTACTCGCTCTTCGATAACGCCAGAGGCAGGATATCCTTACTAGCTCAGCATAAATAATTGAAGGGACATGCGTTAACTATTAAACTAATCTGAGTTGATTTTAACAATATGCAACATATAATACTAGATCGATCGCGATTATCTGATTTAGATTGTTTTAAGGGACCTAGCATGATAATCCAATTTCCCAACATATTATCTTTATTAGGCGTGATAGAACAATCAGATTTAATTAGTTTAACAGTTCATAAAAGGGCGAGGAAAGCAATTAAACCATGGAAAAGGGACACATTACGACGCACCCTTGAGAGGTGCGTCACGGTTCTCAGAAAACTAACCACTTTGACTTTGCTATTTCTCCTTTTATTTAACGAATCTCAAATTACGGGACAGGATACGTTCTGTTCGATTTTTGGATCGATTGCGACAGAACGCGTGATCAATTTCGCAGCGTGAGGCTTAGGCTTAGGGGTTTAGAGTCAATACTCAGAATAATAATTGTGTGTTGTGTTCTTTTCACGTCGAACTTGGGGCAATATTTATAAAAAAGAGTTCGTGGAAAGATAGAATTGTAGAACTCTAATCCACGAGGAATTAGGGAAGAACACGTCCCAGGTATTTTCAGCGCCTAGGGCTGGGCGTCAAAGATTTCGGCGCCCAACTCTGGGCGTTGAAAATAGGATCCAGGAAATTTCAGCCCCCAGGGCTGGGCGTTGAAATTGATGTTTGGGCCGTTTCTTTGTCATATTCGGACTCTTAGAATCCGGAGTGTATGAAACTTAATCGAGTCTTTTAGTGCGTATTAATTTTATGACGGAATGCGTCTGGGCCCGTTACGAACTCTAGGCTCGTTAGGATTTTAATTAATGCGTAACTCTTATTTTCGAATCATATTAGGAATAGGATTCCTTTTGCAATTTCTATCTCATTTAGGATTTATGTTGGAGTGCAACACCTAATTCTGACAGGTTTATATCTTTTATGACTTGCCACTTTTAACAACTACCCATTACGGCAGTTACTATTTTTAGCAGGTTTCCATAAATAGCAGGTTTCTATAAATAGCAGGTTTCGGGTGAAATGAAGAGGGTGATTGAGATTCGTTATTTTATAGGAGATGCGTTGTCAAGTGGAGATTTATGTTCTCATCATCGAACCTTCCCTTTCGGGAATGGGGACAAAAGTAGGTGTCTACAGTTAGCCCCCACTTTGACTGAGTCTTGGAGTAAGATGATGGTCAAAGTATTAGAAGGAGTGCGTCACACAAGTCATGGTGACCTGTTTTTGCGAGGGTCTCACGAGCCCCCGAGTGATAACATTTGACTTAAGGGTCATCACTTGAAGTGTCGACATATCCCTCACGTGTCATTGGGATTTGTCAACGGATAGTATAGAAACTCCCTCACTTTGTCATTGGAAGTATCTAAAGAGGCGTAGAAACTCCCTCACTTTGTCATTGGGAATAGCTACAGATGTTTTCGAAATCAAAGCTATAAAGTGTAATTGGGCCTGGCCAAGCCCAATCACGAGGTAAAATGTTTTTAAAGATTCTCATTTTCAGGGTTAGCTAAACGAGAAAACCCCCTTGTTTTTATAGGACGTAAAACGAAGGAAAATCCAGCACATCGTTCTTTTTTGAAAAAACGGAAAACCAATCCTTTAATTTTTGGAAAAAGGGAAAACCAATCACATCGTTCTTTTTTGGAAAAACGGAAAACCAATCCTTTAATTTTTGGAAAAAGGGAAAACCAATCACATCGCTCTTTTTTGGAAAAAACAGGAAACCAATCCTTTAATTTTTGGAAAAAGGAAAAACCGATCCTTTAATTTTTGGAAAAAGGGAAAACCGATCCTTTAATTTTTGGAAAAAAGGAAACCCGATCCTTTAAGTTTTGGAAAAAGGGAAAACCGATCCTTTAATTTTTGGAAAAAGGGAAAACCAATCACATCGTTCTTTTTTGGAAAAAACGGGAAACCAATCCTTTAATTTTTGGAAAAAGGGAAAACCGATCCTTTAATTTTTGGAAAAAGGGAAAACCTATCCTTTAATTTTTGGAAAAAGGGAAAACCCGAAAAAGTTATCGCTGCAGCGACTAAGGACCTGCGCGGTTAGTGGCGCAGACCCCGCCGGCTAAAGATGGCGAGCGTGTCCGCTAAGGGTGGACGCCCCGTCCGAAAGAAGTGGACGTATCTATTTTGAAGTTTGTTTGCTTTTTTTTTAAAATAAGGACCTACACGGTTTGTGACGTAGACCCCGCCGGCTAAAGATGGCGTGCCTATTTTGAATTTGAAGATTTTATTTTTCGAAAACTGAGGACCTGCGCGGTTAGTGACGCAGACCCCGCCAGCTAAACGTGGGCGAGCCTGTTTTTGTTTTTTTGAAGAATTTATTTTATTTCGAGGGATGCTCGGATTTAGTTGCAACCTGAATGTGGGTTGACAACGTGCTTAGACGGACCATTGTCTCGTGGTCATCATCTTTCATGGTTTTGAGCTAGTCTTTACGGCTCAATTTTGCCACTACCTGGGTCCTTGATTAGGGGACTATGTATAAGTATCAACGGCGACCTTTGTCTTGAAGTCGTAATCTGGTTTTATCTTTCGAGATTATCCAAACACGGGGCTTCGTACAGCGTAGTCTGGGAATATTGTTTTAACCATGCATACTTTCTTTTGAAATATATATTTTCTTTCGAGCCCCCAAGCATTCGTGCTTGACGGTCATTTCTTGTTGAAGAGGTTCCTTGGGGACACGCATTTTGTAATGTCCTTGATCGTGTTTGGGATTGTGCTCGTAAGTGCGAGCGATCTTTGTAGTGGTGTGCTACTCTTAACAAAGTCGTGAGGTGCGACTTTCAGTAAAGAAATCGGCAATTTTTTAGTCGAATGGATACGGCAGGGCCCTATAGACGTCGGAGCTGTTTTTGGGCCTGGGCTCATTTTCGGCGCCCAGGCCTGGGCGTTAGAAATAACTCACGCCCAGGTGGGGCGTTGAAAATGTTGTTTGGGCTGGTCTTTTGATCACATAGTTGGCCTCTTGTTCATTCGTTTATTTCACTTGGAAATTCTACGTATTCTCTTCTCTTTTGTTTTTCTTTTATTTTTAGAACGTGATGATTTTCTCGAGAAGCCGTAACCGATTGGTGGACTACGGTGTTTGTCGCTTTGGGGCGATTATTTAAAGGAACTGTTGCTCTTAAGGCGTACAGTTATTGCAATAGTTGGGCGAGTCTATATGGCCCGAGGAACATACCTTGAGGCGTATATTTTGATCGCTCGTATACATTTTTCTTTTGAACGCGTTCGTGAATGTTCGATGTATGTGCGAACGAGGGTTCATAGAATGGCCGTTGTGTGCGATCCATTAATCAGTTTGCTTGAATCATTTTTTTGACCAATGACTGATTTTGAATAATTTTCTTAGAGGCTTGATAGGGTTCAGGCCCGCTCATGAAGTGGGCTCAAGCATCGTGCCCTCTCGATCGTTCAAACATTTGCTTCGAGATCTTTTATTTTGCTATGGTCGTTTCGTAGCTTGGAGCCCCCAAGTATGCATGTTGGGATGCTTCCTTTTGGCGTACGATTTTTGTAGGTTTTTTCGAGAAAGATGCCTTGGGGTTCCGCTCGTGTAGGTGCGAGCTATCCCTTTCGTGGTAGGTAATATTTTGCTACCTTTAATCCTTAATGTAGGAGTCGTGGGGCTTGCATTTTGAATTTGGGTGATAAGTAGTCTTTGCCTCTTACTCTTGGTCGTGCCTACATTAGTGCGATATGCCTTACTCTCTTTTTTTTAGACTTGTACCGTGGGACGGTTGAACTTATGGTGCGACGTAGGCTTGTGTGGCCTAACGGCGTGTCTTAAAACATTCCTCCAGGTGTTGGGATATCATTATTATTTTTTGCATTGGAGTACTTCATTACGCCTCGTTCAGGTCCTCGAACAAGTGTAGCACCTACTGCGTGGGTGTGCACGGCTTATTATTTCGTTCGATGCGAGGATTCATAGGTGTTTCTTTCTTATTTTTATATCTGGGCAAAACTTGGCTAGCAGAAAGGTTCAGCGCCCAGGCTGGGGCGTTTAAAGATATCGGCGCCCAGCTCTGGGCGTTGAAAATGATTTCTGGGTATATTTTGACAGTTCTTATCCTTGATTTTTCTTTCGCTTTTGCTTTGGAACGACGTAGACTTTGTAACGGGCGCTTATAGGGCGAGCGTTAGGTGCAGTAGTTTGATCGGAGTTTTGGTGACTCGCGATTTTCAGTTACCCTTTGTTAGTGGGGTGACTTTATATACTCTAAGTAGTGCTTAGAATTTGGGAGGGGTTGTAGCCATTCTAAGGTTCGTTTTACATGATTAGACCTTAGGATCGTGCCCCTATGACGTGTTTATAGCATTAGCGTCGAGAATTTGCGATAAAATCGTCATTTCGAGCATTTTTGGAGTGTTTTTCTCAAGCCTCCAACTGTAGCTACGGGATTGGCTTGGTGCTATAATCCTTTGCATACGTTTTTATGCATTCATGGTGACATGGATCATGAATAGTCTGAACCAGACTCGTTTGGTGCGAGGTACGTTCGAGTAGTGATTTGCTACTGTAAATGTCGTATTGTGCGACATTGCCATGGTCAAGGTGGTCACATGTTGAAGTGTGCCTTGACCAAAAGCTAGGTGCCTTTCTTTACCCATAACCATATTTAGAAATCTTTTGACTCACTTGCAACATCGAGATATACTTAGCTTAAACCAACGATAGTTTATTATGTTCGAAGAAGTCTTTGAAAATTATTTGAAGTCCGAGTCCTACTGTGTACAATCCGAAGTGTCCTAAGTAAGTTGACTTATAGAAGGGTTCGTACAGGATTACGTGAGTGAATCAAAATACTGTTACGATTTTCAAAATGCTGTCTAAGGATTTGCTGAAAGCCAGGGTGCAGACGTCAAGATATTACTTGTGCCTGTGTGGCACATGCTTTGGGTTTTTAGGGCCATCTTTTCCAGAATTGCGGGAATATAAACCGCTTTCGAATTGACTTAGATTTACTTGGTGTATGTCTGTACAAAAGGTCAAGGTATACTTAGTTCTTTCCCTAGCTCTTTCATTGCAATCTTTAGCCCCCAGTTGCTATTATGTCTTCTCATTAATGATGCTTTCAGATTTCGATTTTAGACGCCCGTGTCATATGTCTGAGTAGAGTGAGCCTTGGTTAAGTGCAAAGTCCTATTGACAGTGTCTGATTTTTTTTCAAAGGGGATTCCCAAGCATTTGAGTTACCATGAACGGGTGCCCTGAGTTCGAAGGAACGATGGGGCGATGCCGTAGAATAATCCTCTTTATTGCAAGCTTTACAGCCTTTACTACTTGTTGGCGATTATGACTGTGTCTAGTGGTGAAAGAAGGTCTTTAAGTGAGTTACTTTTCTTTAGGGAGGGTCAAGTCGAGTACTTTAGAGGTCATGGACGCTCGCGCTAGCCCCCATTCAATTGAGGCAAAGCGATCTTTTGAGTCTTGGCTAAGTGCCTAGGAGTGTGAGTGCTCCTTCTGGCAAGGGTACGTGCCCTTATTATTTTTCGATGTGTGCTCATTTTGGCATCTTGATGACTTGGATTCTTCCTTTGACTTAAATTTTTCTTTTGACTTAGGTTGCAAGTAATTAAATTTCAATAAGGGACTCTATTTCTTATTCTTGTTATTCTATAGGCTCTAACATTTTTGCTAATTGGTTGGACCGAATCATGGATTGCCTACGTATCCGCCTTAAATAGATTTAATTTGGAATCAGGTCTTGCGTAGTTCTTAGCCAGAAAATGGTTTCTTAGAATGCCGAATTCGATAAGTATGTTTTAAGGTGGAAACATATCATTTGAAACGGTAGAATAAGTGAAGTTTATTATTATTTTAATCTGCCGCTTTGCCTTAAGCCAAAAATTTGTTTTATATTTTTTTGGTGGTACGTATATCTGAATACGTATTTTTGGGTGGTACGTATATCTGAATACGTGCTGTACCCCTCCAAGTGTTCGTTATTTTTCCGTGTATGTGCAAATAAAATGACGAGCACTTCTGGACAAAATTTTGCGAGCAGAGAGATTCGGCGCCCAGGCTGGGGCGTTAAAGATTTCGGCGCCCAGCTGTGGGCGCTCAAAATTATTTCTGGGCGGATCTTTTTTGGTGCGCTAAATGCTTCTTTTTCTTTTTAGACTAAATTTAGAGGCGCTTTGCAAAGTTCCTTTTTTATTATTCACATTTTATTTTTTTATTTTTTCTTACGTTGAGTGTAGAATGTACTTTTCATTTGTCTCTTTTTTTTATTTGCGACTCAAGACGGCTTGAAAGATGGGTTGAATGAGATAGGATAATTTGTATAGGTATTGGTCAAGCATGAGGATTACATCTGCTAGGACTCACAAGTTGCAGCCTCAAGCTAGTGTCATGAGTTTACATCAACCAAGGCCAATGAGTAGCATGGGGACGGCTCAAGGGTATATCAACAGGATGTATCCAAACAAGTTATATGGTCATTATGCTAATGGTGGTGTAAGAGCTGGTTTGGGCTTTGGAAATAATGGGTATGACGTACGTGTCAATGGCCGTACATGGTTCGCAGTTGACGACAAGTTCAGGAACAAGAGTCGAGGTAATGGTTTCTTGGGTTATGGCAATGAGAACATGGATGGGTTAAATAAGCTGAACAGGGGCCCCAGAGCGAAGGCGTCTAAGAACATAAGGATTGGAAAGGGTAGACATCGTAGAATTTTATGATTTCGATTGGTTGACTCAATTCTTTTCCTTCGTTTACTTGGGTAAATTTCGCACTTTGGGAGGTACGGGCTAAGTATTTCATGGCTCGCTCTTTTCTCTCTCCCTTTTCTCTTTCTTTTTAAGTATTTCATGGCTTGCTATTTTCGCTCTCCCTTTTCTCTTTCTATTTTTTCTTTTTGCTTGGGATTTCTCCCCAACATAAATCCTTCAAAAAAATTTATTTGGGCTAAGAGGTAGATGGTTGTGGTCTTTGAGTCACGAGGCGAGACTGAGTGAGCCTCGTTTGGTAGGCCTATAGTGGACCTTTAATTTTAGCGGGCCTAAGGTGGACCTTTAAATTGTCTTTATTTGCAAGCGTATTTAGTCGTTTCTTAAAATGTGCAAATAGCGTAGATTCAAAATGTTGCTTCTACCTTATTGAAATTTAACGAAAGGATTACATCGAAAATAATTTTTTTTTGCTTCTTTTCAGATTCCAATTTTCGGGATTTAATTGGAAGTTGTGATTTAGACTCGAACTTTCATTAATCTTTCTGATCATAACCCGTGTATGAATACAAGGAGGTGGCCTAGACTCAAAATAATGAGGTGGCGTAAGCCTATAACACTTGACCAAGCGACTCTCAGACTTAGGCTAATTGGACCATACCTTTCGTTGGTTGACACTTTAGATTTTAACCCTTTGGTGTTCATTTGTCATGCGCCATTTTGCTTAATGTTGGCAAGGTAGTTAATTGGGGAGATCGATTTTCATTTTTGCAAGACTAGAATCATTAGTGCGGCTTCTCTCTTAGTGTGTATTGCTTTTACCCCAATGGTAGTCTTATGGCATGCCGATTTGGGTATTTTCATGGTTCGTCATGTTGTATTCATGGAAAATCTTTTAGTCCGTACTTAGGAGCAATTCAAGGAGCGAGTGGCTCGAGAGGACTATGATAGTCGTGACCCAATGTGATCATAAGCCTTGAGGCACTGTGAGGGGGTCGAAAAAGCACGAGGCTAATGTGTGACCTTGTCCCTCGTGGGTGTGACGTTTCTTTTTGTCAAATCAAGTGTAATTGGATTTCCTGTGAGTTTACACCCAATTGACTAGTAATATAGGAGTCGCCATTCAGTTTTTAACGACAATGAGAAAAACTGACAAAACCCGGTTATCGTGACATAAAGGGAGTGCAATTATGTTTGACCACGACGGCCGTAGGTTCCCTTGTGATCCCTGGTGTGGGGATCTCTCAACATAAACCCGCAAGGTAGAGATTGAGGGTTCAGGGGACTGTAACTACCGAGAGGAGTACTCGCTCTTCGATAACTCCAGAGGCAGGATATCCTTACTAGCTCAGCATAAATAATTGAAGGGACATGCGTTAACTATTAAACTAATCTGAGTTGATTTTAACAATATGCAACATATAATACTAGATCGATCGCGATTATCTGATTTAGATTGTTTTAAGGGACCTAGCATGATAATCCAATTTCCCAACATATTATCTTTATTAGGCGTGATAGAACAATCAGATTTAATTAGTTTAACAGTTCATAAAAGGGCGAGGAAAGCAATTAAACCATGGAAAAGGGACACATTACGACGCACCCTTGAGAGGTGCGTCACGGTTCTCAGAAAACTAACCACTTTGACTTTGCTATTTCTCCTTTTATTTAACGAATCTCAAATTATGGGACAGGATATGTTCTGTTCAATTTTTGGATCGATTGCGACAGAACGCGTGATCAATTTCGCAGCGTGAGGCTTAGGGGTTTAGAGTCAATACTCAGAATAATAATTGTGTGTTGTGTTCTTTTCACGTCGAACTTGGGGCCATATTTATAGAAAAGAGTTCGTGGAAAGATAGAATTGTAGAACTCTAATCCACGAGGAATTAGGGAAGAACACGTCCCAGGTATTTTCAGCGCCCAGGGCTGGGCGTCAAAGATTTCGGCGCCCAGCTTTGGGCATTGAAAATAGGATCCAGGCAATTTCAGCGCCCAGGGCTGGGCGTTGAAATTGATGTTTGGGCCGTTTCTTTGTCATATTCGGACTCTTAGAATCCAGAGTGTATGAGACTTAATCGAGTCTTTTAGTGCGTATTAATTTTATGACGGAATGCGTCTGGGCCCGTTACGAACTCTAGGCTCGTTAGGATTTTAATTAATACGTAACTCTTATTTTCGAATCATATTAGGAATAGGATTCCATTTGCAATTTCTATCTCATTTAGGATGTATGTTGGAGTGCAACACCTAATTCTGACAGGTTTCTATCTTTTATGACTTGCCACTTTTAACAATTACCCATAACGGCAGTTACTATTTTTAGCAGGTTTCCATAAATAGCAGGTTTCTATATATAGCAGGTTTCGGGTGAAATGAAGAGGGTGATTGAGATTCGTTATTTTATAGGAGATGCGTTGTCAAGTGGAGATTTATGTTCTCATCATCGAACCTTCCCTTTCGGGAATGGGGACAAAAGTAGGTGTCTACAGGCAGGCCTCGTCCGATGCTAATTCGTACGATACGCTTCCAATTAAATTCTCGATTCCGGAATTCATTTCCGATACGAACAATATTTAATATTTTCGATTCCGGAATTTAATTTCCGGTTCGAACAAATATTTAATATTTCCGTTTCCGGAATTATTTTCCGATTTCGATAATATTTCCGATTCTGACAATATTTCTGTTTCCGGCAATATTTTCGATTCCGGCAATATTTCCATTTCCAATAACATTTTCCGATGCGTACCATGTTTCCGTTTCCGGCAACATCTACGACTTGGATAATATTTATATTTCCGATACGATCCATATTTCCGTTTCCGGCAATATCATCGTTTCCGGAGTATTCATTTCTTGCCTTTGACGATCTCCGCTCCCACTGAAACCAAGATCCGTCAATTCCGAATATCCATAGATGGAGTATTTAATTCCATTAAATACTTGATCCGTTTACGTACTATTTGTGTGACCCTACGGGTTAAGTCAAGAGTAAGTTGTGGATTAATATAATTAATTCCACTTGAACTGAAGCGGCCTCTAGTTAGGCATTCAGCTCACTTGATCTCACTGAATTATTAACTTGTTAATTAATACTGAACCGCATTTATTAGACTTAACATTAAATGCATACTTGGACCAAGGGCATTATTTCCTTTAGTCTCCCACTTGCCCTTAGGGACAAGTGTGCATTTCCTAATTCCTTTGTCGCTTGATGCTTGCTCTTGAACATAAGGTAAGAGTTGTCATCCTTTTTTTGTCCAAAGGTGTTTCTCGATTTCAGAGTTCAACTGATCAAATAAACAGATAATCATAACCTATGATTCATCTGAGCACGGCCATGCATTTTACAGTTTCTAGCTCTCCGAGTGGCATTGTACAACTTTTAAGCATCTCATCCCGATTTATGGGAGGACAATCCCAATCTTGCAATCTTGAGATTAGACTTCGTTTGATAGGTCATTACCTGAGCGTTGCCTTTATAGCCTCCTTTTACGGTGCGACGGTTGGTCAACGTCAAAGTAAGCAGTTCTCAAACAAGTAATCTCAAATCACTCAGGTATTGAGGATTTAGTGTCTAATAATTTGAATGAAATTTACTTATGATAGATTTTTATCTCTTACAGTAAAGTTTCATAGGTCTGTCCGATACTAGTCTTCCCAAAGTAAGTATCTATGCAAATGATTACGACATTGCCATGTCCACATAGTTCAAGAAACAGAACTACTAGTCATCTTGCATTCTAGTCGTCTAACGTTTTCTATGCGTCCATCTTTATAGAAAACTCCGACCAGGGACCATTTTCAACTTTTGACATTCAAGTTCACTTGATAGACATTTCTTAGTCACAGGACTGGTCCTGACAGTCTATCTTGAATATATCATCAAATTAAAGGGACTCATCATTTAATAAACCACAAATTAAATGGAAAAATGAATTCTATTCATTTATTGTGAATGATTAACCAATAATGTTTTACAAAGTATTAAACTCTAAAACTTTAAAACATTAAACAAGGACATCAAAGCCATTCTCCAATATGCTTGATTCCCATAGCTGCAGTGTGCGAGTTGTGCTTCTCCTGCGGCAGAGGTTTAGTCAATGGATCTGATATGTTGTCATCAGTTCCAATCTTGCTTATCTCGAATTCCTTTATTTCAACGAACTCTCGTAGAAGGTGAAATCTACGAAGTACATGCTTGACTCTTTGGTGGTGTCTAGGCTCCTTTGCCTGTGCAATAGCTCCGTTAATATCACAATATAGGGCTATTGGTTCTTTAATGGAGGGGACTACACCAAGTTCACCTATGAACTTCCTTAGCCATATAGCTTCCTTTGTTGCTTCATGTGCAGCAATGTACTCCGCTTCAGTTGTAGAATCCGCAATGGTGCTTTGCTTAGCACTTTTCCAGCTTACTGCACCTCCGTTGAGGCAGAAGACAAACCCAGATTGTGATCTGAAATCATCTTTGTCGGTTTGGAAACTTGCGTCCATATAGCCTTTAACAATTAATTCATCATCTCCACCATAGACCAGGAACTCATCTTTGTGCCTTTTCAGGTACTTCAGAATATTCTTGGCAGCAGTCCAATGTGCCTCTCCTAGGTCTGACTGGTATCTGCTCGTAGCACTGAGTGCGTATGCAACATCCGGGCGTGTACATATCATAGCATACATTATTGAACCAATCAATGATGCATATGGAATCCCTCTCATTTGTCTACGCTCATCAAGTGTTTTTGGGCACTGAGTCTTGCTTAGAGTCATTCCATGATATATGGGTAGGTAGCCTCGCTTTGAGTCTGCCATATTGAACCTATCAAGCACCTTATTGATATAAGTGCTTTGACTAAGTCCAATCATCCTTTTAGATCTATCTCTGTAAATCTTGATGCCCAATATGTACTGTGCTTCTCCTAGATCCTTCATCGAACAACATTTCCCAAGCCAAATCTTGACAGAGTTCAACATAGCAATGTCATTTCCGATAAGTAATATGTCGTCGACATATAATACTAGAAAAGCAATTTTGCTCCCACTGACCTTCTTGTATACACAAGATTCGTCTGCGTTCTTGATGAAACCAAAGTCATTGACTGCTTCATCAAAACGTATATTCCAGCTCCTGGATGCCTGCTTCAATTCGCAGATTGATTTCTTTAGCTTGCATACCTTTTTAGCATTCTTTGGATCCTCAAAACCCTCAGGCTGTGTCATAAACACAGTTTCTGTTAAAACGCCGTTTAAGAAAGCGGTTTTGACATCCATCTTCCATATTTCGTAATCGTAATATGCAGCGATTGCTAACATTATCCGAATAGACTTTAGCATTGCAACTGGTGAAAAGGTTTCATCGTAATCCACACCGTGGACTTGCTTGTAACCTTTTGCAACCAATCTAGCTTTGAAAACTTCAAGTTTTCCATCCTTGTCCTTTTTCACTTTGAAAACCCATTTGCTTCCAATGGCTTGGTAGCCATCTGGCAAATCGACCAAATCCCATACTTGGTTTTCTGACATGGTGTCTAATTCAGATTGCATGGCTTCTTGCCATAGCTTGGATCTAGGGCTCGTCATAGCTTGTTTATAAGTCGCAGGTTCATCACTTTCAAGTAATAGAACGTCATAGCTCTCGTTCGTCCAAATACCTAAGTACCTTTCCGGTTGAGATCTATATCTCTGCGATCTACGCGGGGTTACATCTCTAGATTGTCCATGATTCTCACCAGATACTTCTAAAGACCTCTGAGTTTCATCCTGAATGTCATCTTGAGCATTCTCTAGAGTTTGTTGTTTGACTCGAATTTCTTCGAGGTCTACTTTTCTCCCACTTGTCATTTTGGAAATGTGATTCTTTTCCAAAAGATACCATCTCGAGCAACAAACACCTTGTTCTCAGATGTATTGTAGAAGTAATACCCCTTTGTTTCCTTTGGATAGCCCAGAAGGCTACAAGGATACATTTGTCAGATTTTGGATGAAGTTTGTCTGAAATTAATCGTTTTGACGTATACTTCACATCCCCAAATCTTAAGAAAAGACACATTTGGAGGCTTTCCAAACCATAACTCATATGGAGTCTTTTCAACAGCTTTAGACGGAGTTCTATTTATAGTGAGTGCGGCTGTATTTAGTGCATGTCCCCAAAATTCTATTGGAAGTTCGGCCTGACCCATCATTGATCTAACCATGTCTAGCAAGGTTCAGTTCCTCCGTTCCGACACACCGTTCCATTGTGGTGTTCCAGGAGGAGTCAATTCTGATAGAATTCCACATTGTTTTAGATGGTCATCAAATTCATAGCTCAGATATTCACCGCCTCTATCAGACTGCAGTGCCTTAATCTTCTTGCCTAATTGATTCTCTACTTGACTCTGAAATTCCTTGAATTTGTCAAAGGATACAGACTTATGCTTCATTAGGTAGACATAACCATATCTACTGAAGTCCTCAGTGAAAGTGATAAAGTAGATGAAACCACCTCTAGCATTTGTACTCATTGGTCCACGTACATCTTTATGGATTAAACCCAATAGTTCAGTTGCTCTTTCTCCAACATTAGAGAAAGGTTGCTTTGTCATTTTGCCAAGTAAACATGATTCGCACTTACCATGATCCTCTAAGTTAAATGGTTCTAGAATTCCTTCCTTTTGAAGTCTTTCCATGCGTTTCAAGTTAATATGGCCTAATCGACAATGGCACAGATAGGTGAGATCTGAATCATCCTTTTTGGCCTTTTTAGTATTTATGTTATAAACTTGTTTGTCGTGATCTAATAAATAAAGTCCATTGACTAATCTAGCAGATCCATAAAACATCTCTTTAAAATAAAACGAACAACTATTATCTTTTATTAAAAAGGAAAATCCCTTAGCATCTAAGCAAGAAACAGAAATGATGTTTTTAGTAAGACTTGGAACATGGAAACAATCTTCCAGTTCCAAAACTAGCCCAGAGGGCAACGACAAATAATAAGTTCCTACAGCTAATGCAGCAATCCGTGCTCCATTTCCCACTCGTAGGTCGACTTCACCCTTGCTTAACCTTCTACTTCTTCTTAGTCCCTGTGGATTGGAACATAAGTGTGAGCCACAACTTGTATCTAATACCCAAGAAGTTGAATTAGCAAGAATACAGTCTATAACGAAAATACCTGAAGATGGAACGACTGTTCCGTTCTTCTGATCTTCCTTTAGCTTCAAGCAATCTCTCTTCCAATGCCCCTTCTTCTTGCAATAGAAGCATTTGGATTCAGATGTGGGTTGACTGACCTTCCTCTTTTCAGACTTGGCGCCAGTTTGCTTAGTTGGGTTGGCCTTCTTGCCACCTTTCTTAGCATTCCTCTTCTTTCCAGATTTCTTGAACTTGCCCCATAAGCACATCTTGCTTATCACTTTTGATCGTCTTTTCAGCGGTCTTCAGCATACCGTGAAGCTCAGTGAGCGTTTTGTCCAGACTATTCATACTGTAATTCAGCTTGAACTGATCATACCCGTTATGAAGAGAATGGAGGATGGTGTCTACAGCCATTTCCTGAGAGAACTGCTGATCCAGCCGACTCATATTCTCAATGAGTCCAATCATTTTGAGAACATGTGGACTTACGGGCTCGCCTTTCTTAAGTTTGGTCTCAAGAATTTGCCTATGAGTCTCGAATCTTTCGACCCGAGCCAGATCTTGGAACATGTTCTTTAACTCACTGATGATCGTGAAAGCATCTGAGTTGATGAACGTTTTCTGTAGATTTGCACTCATGGTTGTAAGCATTAGACATTTCACATCCTTGTTGGCATCAATCCAACGATTGAGGGCTGCCTGAGTGACCCCTTCGTCTGCGGCTTCGGGCATCGCCTCTTCCAGGACATACTCCTTTTCTTCCTGCATAAGAACTATTTGCAAGTTCCTTTGCCAGTCAAGGAAGTTTTTCCCGTTCAACTTCTCCTTTTCGAGAATTGATCGATTTGTTGAATGAATTGTTGTTTGCCATAATTAAAACTACAATTGAAAAAGAATAAACAAATAAATAATCATTCACAGTTTCTCTTAATAAACTTAAATTCTAGCATGCATGCATAATTTAATGTTCATTAAGCATTTTATTCAAGTTATGTGTTCCGGCAGGTGTGAATAAAATGATTCCAAGATCCTAAAACCCATTGAAGAATTAAGCACATTATGTATTTAGACTCAATTTTAAAATCTTTTAGGTAAGCAAAGCCTTTGCTAATAGTCTAGAAACTACTCTTGGTTGATAGGTACGTCTAAGAACTTATTAGGTAAACCTATCGATTTTGCCACGACATAAAAGGACTCCTTACTTATATCGTTGAGTTTCACCAAAACTAACATGTACTCACAATTATTTGTGTACCTTACCCCTTTAGAATCAATAAGTAACACCTCGCTATGGCGGAAAACTATTACTATGATTGATGTAAAGGTTAACTAAGTAAGTGTTATTTTGGAATGGCACCTTTTAACTCAATTTTTTTTTAAGTTTGGAACTTAAGGCTCTTACTATATTGGTTAGATTTTAAGTGAACTAAAATCCTTAATCATGCAACATAATCAAGCCACAATCTCATGCATATTTAAGACATATTTAAAAGCAATAAATAACTTAAAGCATGCATAAGATAATTGTGATCTAGTATGGCCCGACTTCATCTTGAAGCTTCAACTTCAATGTCCGTCTTGAAAATGGATTGGAAACTCCGTCTTGAATTTCACCGTGGGATGCGCCATTTTCTTCAAATAGGATAAGCTATAATTAAACTAATTACAACTATTTGATGGTACGCAGACCATATTTGAATTGAAAAACAAATTTGGTGCTTTAGACCAATTACATTCAAATTAATGGTACGCAGACCATATTTTCTATCCTATTTGGGCCATACTAGTCACTTCATAACCTGCAAAACAGTACATATAGAATATATACCATTCACCCATTCATTATCATGAATGGCCCACATAATTGGTTAGTAAAAACACATTGTATGCATCACATAAATATTTGCAGCAATTAATCAAGGGCACCAATAATCTACCAATTATTCAGTCCTTATTAATTCTAATCAAGTTGTTTAACCTTAAAGGATTTGTAGACCTAATCAAGAGTTTATGACTAAAATTGCTGCCACTTAAACCAATAAATTCATATGCTTTACTAATTTTAAACATAAATATGTATTTCTAGTCTAACCGGAAACATACAAATTTAATTAAAATTTAAAGCTCATATAAATATATAATTGAATCCATTTTATTAAATTTATTTTTCAGTTGAATTAAATGAACTTAAATTAATTCAAGGTTTAATTTTAGTAAAATAATTAGTATAAATAAAATTTATAATAATTATAATATTCAAAATTAAAATCCGAGAAAAAAATTTAAATTATTAATTTTAAAATTAATTAAAATTATTTCCGAACTGAAATTCCTAAATTAATATCAAAACGTATCAATCGCCTCAAGACGAGGCACTTGGGCTTGCGCCCAAGCCCCATCGAGCTACGAGGCCCATCGCCCCGTAGCGTCCATTGCTTTGTGCGTGCAAGATTTATGGGCGTGCTTTATAAAATTTAAAAATTTTAATTCAAAATTAATGACAAATTAATAAATCATATTAATTTCATAATTTTAGGGCGAAACATCGAAAATTTATTAATCAATTAATTTCCGATTAACATGGATACAAATCTATGTCATAAAAAATTAAAATTTAACATAAATTAAAAAATTTTATGGTGGATTTTAATCATGGATACCTAATTAAATTATTAATTAATTATGAAAAACAAATCAATTCTAAATTATTCGAATTTCAACAAATTAATCATAATTACAAATTAGGTTGTATAATTAACAAGTCTAGGCATTCATAATTGTTAAACATATACTGTAGGTCAATCAAAAACTCAAGATTTATCAACAAGAATCGCAAATATTTAATTTAACATCTTAAATTTACAAACTTTTGCGTTCGAAAAACTAATACCTCCGAAAAGTCATAGTTAGGCTTCGAATTTGGGAATTCTGAGTTTCGGCTAAAATTTCCATTTTTGTCAAAATTTTAGAATGCCTTTTACATGCGGAATTGACACAAAAATCACTCGATTTGGATGAGTAACGAAGAAACTGCCGAAAAACTGCGTACATGTAATTAAATAAATGCAATTTGCAATTAATTACGAAAATTAATCACCCCTTTAATTCTTTGCAAATTTGTAAAATTTAACCATGTTCATGCAATTTAGATTATGAAAATAATAAAATGCTCGTGATACCACTGTTAGGTTATGATACATATGAATAAACATAAGTCATGCGGAAAAACCATAAAGCCAGGAAACATATATTATTAACACATAATCATTTAGCATAATTCAGATGCATACACTTTGTAGCATGCCCTCCCTAGCTGCGCCCGAACCGAACAAGAACAAGTCTTTAGGACTCCAAGTGTCGTCCCTCCGTAGATAGTCCACAGCACGTCCGGATCCGCCTTAAGATTGACCAACTAGAATCGCCCTTAAGGTACTATAAATTTCTACTAAATAGGACAAGTGCTTGTGGCTGATTTTTGCTTGAAAATCTTACCTTCGAATACTTCAATCCTCGATGTAAATATGTGACCCTAGGCACCTATTTATAGAGTTATGGAAAAGGACTTGGAATCCTATTAGGATACTAATTTATTTAATTAGAATCTTATTAAAACTCTATTAAACAAATTCTATCTTTATTAGGATTAGGATTTAATCATATGACGAATCCCGGTAGCCTTAGGATTCGAGTAACACACTTCGAGTGACACGCTAGCACCGCACGCAGGCCTTGCGGCCCACGCACAGCGCCAGCCCAGTCGTCGCAGCCCCGCGCGCGCGCCAAGGCCATTGCTGGGCCTGGCCTTGCGCTGGGCCTGGCGTGGCTTGGCAGCGTGTGTTTGGTGCGCTTCGGCTTGTTGGGCGATGGCCCGGCTTCGTGCTGGGCCTTCGTCTGGCAGGCCTTGTCCGATGCTAATTCGTACCATACGCTTCCGATTAAATTCTCAATTCCGGAATTCATTTCCGATACGAACAATATTTAATATTTTTGATTCCGGAATTAATTTCCGGTTCGAACAAATATTTAATATTTCCGTTTCCGGAATTATTTTCCGATTTCGATAATATTTCCGATTCTGACAATAATTCCGTTTCCGGCAATATTTCCATTTCCAATAATATTTTCCGATGCGTACCATGTTTCCGTTTCCGGCAACATCTACGACTTGGATAATATTTATATTTCCGATACGATCCATATTTCCGTTTCCTGCAATATCATCGTTTCCGGAGTATTCATTTCTTGCCTTTGAAGATCTCAGCTCCCACTGAAACCAAGATCCGTCGATTCCGAATATCCACAGATGGAGTATTTAATTCCATTAAATACTTGATCAGTTTACGTACTATTTGTGTGACCCTACGGGTTCAGTCAAGAGTAAGCTGTGGATTAATATAATTAATTCCACTTGAACTGAAGCGGCCTCTAGCTAGGCAATGAGCTCACTTGATCTCACTGAATTATTAACTTGTTAATTAATACTGAACCGCATTTATTAGACTTAACATTAAATGCATACTTGGATCAAGGGCATTATTTCCTTCACGCGTTGCTCGCAGCCATGGGCGCGCTGGGCCTTGCGTGCCTTTGGCTTGCTGTGTTGCTCATGCCTTGCGCGCTGTGTTTGCTAGGCGTGGGCCTGGCTTCGTGTTGGGCCTTCGTCTAGCAAGCTCGTCCGATGCTTATTTCGTACGACGCGCTTTCGATTAATTTTCCGATTCCGGAATTCATTTTCGACTCGAACAATATTTAATATTTCCGATTCCGGAATTAATTTCTGTTTCGAACAAATATTTAATATTTCCGATTCCGGAATTATTTTCCGATTCCGATAATATTTGCGAGTCTGGCAATATTTCCGTTTCCGGCAATATTTCTGATTCCGGCAATATTTCCATTTCCTATAATATTTTCCTATACGTACCATGTTTCCGTTTCCGGCAACATCTACGACTTGGATAATATTTATATTTCCGATACGATCCATATTTCCGTTTCCGGCAATATCATCGTTTCCGGAGTATCCATAATTTGCCTTTTGACGATTTCAGCTCCCACTGGAACCGAGATCCGTCGATTCCGAATATCCATAAATGGAGTATTTAATTCCTTTAAATACTTGATCCGTTCACGTACTATTTGTGTGACCCTGCGGGTTCAGTCAAGAGGAAGCTGTGGATTAATATTTATTAATTCCACTTGAACTGAAGCGGCCTCTAGCTAGGCATGCATTTCACTTGATCGCACTGAATTATTAACTTGTATAATTAACACTGAACCGCATTTATTAGACTTAGCATTAAATGCATACTTGGACCAAGGGCATTATTTCCTTCAGTCTCTCTAAGGACAAGTGTGCATTTCCTAATTCCTTTGTCGCTTGATGCTTGCTCATGAATATAAGGTAAGAGTTTTCATCCTTGTTATGTCCAGAGGTGTTTCTCGGTTTTAAATTTCAACTGATCAAATAAACAGATAATCAAAGCCTATGATTCATCTGAGCACGGCCATGCATTTTACAGTTTCTAGCTCTCCGAGTGGCCTTGTACAACTTTCAGCATCTCATCCCGATTTATGGGAGGACAATCCCAATCTTGCGATCTTGAGATTAGACTTCGTTTGATAGGTGATTACCCGAGCGTTGCCTTTATAGCCTCCTTTTACGGTGCGACGGTTGACAACGTAAAAGCAACCAGTTCTCAAACAAGTAATCTCAAATAACTCAGGTATTGAGGATTAGTGTCTAATAATTTTAATGAAATTTACTTATGACAGATTTTCATCTCTTACAGTAAAGTTTCATAGGTCTGTCCGATACTAGTCTTCCCAAAGTAATTATCTATGCAAATGATTGCGACATTGCCATGTCCACATAGTTCAAGAAACAGAACTACTAGTCATCTTGCATTCTAGTCGTCTAACGTTTTCTATGCGTCCATCTTTATAGAAAACTCCGACCAGGGACCATTTTCAACTTTTGACATTCAAGTTCACTTGATAGACATTTCTTAGTCACAGGACTGGTCCTGACAGTCTATCTTGAATATGTCGTCAATTTGAAGGGACTCATCATTTAATAAACCACAAATTAAATGGAAAAATGAATTCTATTCATTAATGTGAATGGTTAACCTATAACGTTTTACAAAGTATTAAACTCTAAAACTTTAAAACATTAAATAAGGACATCAAAGCCATTCTCCAACATGCTTGATTCCCATAGCTGCAGTGTGCGAGTTGTGCTTCGCCTGCGGCAGAGGTTTAGTTAATGGATCTGAGATGTTGTCATCAGTTCCAATCTTGCTTATCTCGACTTCTTTTCTTTCAACGAACTCTCATAGAAGGTGAAATCTACGAAGTACATGCTTGACTCTCTGGTGGTGTCTAGGCTCCTTTACCTGTGCAATAGCTCCATTGTTATCACAATACAGAGCTATTTGTCCTTTAATGGAGGGGACTACACCAAGTTCACCTATTAACTTCCTTAGCCAAATAGCTTCCTTTGCTGCTTCATGTGCAGCAATGTACTCCGCTTCTGTTGTAGAATCCGCAATGGTGCTTTGCTTAACACTTTTCCAGCTTACTGCACCTCCGTTGAGGCAGAAGACAAACCCATACTGTGATCTGTAATCATCTTTATCGGTTTGGAAACTTGCGTCCGTATAGCCTTTAACAATTAATTCATCATCTCCACCATAGACCAGGAAATCATCTTTGTGCCTTTTCTGGTACTTCAGAATATTTTTGGCAGCGGTCCAATGTGCCTCTCCTGGGTCTGACTGGTATCTGTGTAGGGGAATACAGTTAAACATAATAACATGTGCGGAAACAATCCCCAAAGCCAGGAAGCATGTATAAAGCACATATTAAGCATACTTACGTTTGAAGCGTGTTTTCCACAAATTGTCAACGAACACAAACTTAGAACTCCACTTGTCGTTCCTCTACTTGGTTCACCGACACGATCAGATCCGTCTTGATAATCGTAGCTTAGAAAATTGATCAAGATAGTTTGCTTTTGGGAAGAACTCACTTTGGAGGCACAAAGAGAATAAGGGTTCTCTGAGTCTCTAGGGTTTTGAGTATGACTGAATTGTTATGTTGGAAAAATAGGGTTAGAAGGTTATTAACATAACCTTACTAACCGACTAAGCCACAAGGGGCAAGGCCGGCCAGCAAGCCCGCGCACACGAGCACAGCGCGCTGGGTCGTGGGCCGCGCTGATGTTGCTGTGTCGCTGCTTCGGCCCGCACGCACACACGCGCAACTCGCTCGGCCATGGGCCAGCGCTGTCGTGTTGTTGTGGCCTTGCTTGCGTGCCCAGTGCCCATGGGCCTTGAGTGCTTCGCGCACTCGGCTCGTGGGCTGCTCCTCGTAGTCGCGACTTAATATCGTTCCGGATATTATTTATCGTTTCGTATACGACGAATCACCGTCGTACGATACGATTTATTCGTGTCGCCCAGCTTACGAATATTCGCGATTGATATACGATTCCGATGCAAGTTCGTAACGTATAATACGTTTTCCAACTAATTCCCGAAAAGCTATTAAATGAATTTCCGATTCATTTAATCCGGTGATCTGTTACGTGTCATTGGTGTGACCTTGTAGGTTCAGTCAAGAGTAAGCAGTGAGCTTAATGTTCATTAGAACTCACTGATCGGAAGCATTGGTCCAGCTAGCTGTTCCGATCACTTGATCTCACTGAATTAATTGTTCGCAATTAATCTAAACCTTGGTATTAGACTTAATGCACCTTGGGTGAAGGACATATTTTCTTCAGTCTCCCACTTGTCATTCAGACAAGTGTGCATTCACATTCCTTTGTCACTTAGTGTTACTTACTGAACATAAGGTAGGATACAAGCCATCCTTATTAGGTCTAGAAGTGTTTCTCGGATTACAAGCTCAACTGTTAAACTTTTGCAGAAGGTTAAGCCTTAACCATTCTGAGCACGGCCATGCATTTTACAGTATCTAACTCTCCGAGAGGCCTTGTTACACAACAGCACCATATCCTATCAAAGATAGGAGGATAATCCATTCTTGCAATCTATGAACACTCACTTTGATTCATAGTACGCCCAATAACTGCTTTTATAGCCTCCTTTTACGGTGCGACGTTTAGCGAGCATCAAAGCGAACTAATTCTCAAACGAGCAGACATAATCGCTCATGTTCTGAGGAATGGTTCTAATCACCATTAATGAGAACTACTTATGACATGACTTTAATCTCTTAAAGTGTTCTCATGGTCAATCCGATAAAAGATCCAATAAGTATCTATGCAAATGATTTCTGACATCCAGTCCATCTAGTTCAAGAAACAGAACTATAAATCAACTTGCAATCTAATCTTCATTAGTCATTGGTCGTCCACCTTTCAATGACCTGGATTAGGGATCCTTTGTGACTTCAATATTCAAGTTCACTTATGGGTGTTTCTTTGTCGAAGAATCCATCTTGACATCCCATTTGAATGATTTGAATCACATGGACTTATCATTTAACACTAAACCAAGATTAAATGAACTATGAAATATAATTTCATAAATGATAAATGTTTAAACCAAATGCTTACAAATTTATGGGCCTCTAACCCAAAATCAAGCATTTAATGTTTTACAAATATAAGCCTTTCACCCAATACTTAAAACATTCATGAAACTCAAACTTGATTCCATATCTGCATATGAATGTTGTGTATCATTCAATGCGGAGGTTTAGTTTATCATACTTTGCTATCCTTAGCATCCTTTCTATCGAAAGCCTTTCGATGTTAGATGAAAAGATCTTTGAATATGTTTCTAGAATGATCTAGTGTTTCGTTGCTGTTTAGAATGATAATCATATCTAAAATAGAAAATCATCCAGGTAGCAGACTTGTGATCAACCTGAGTTCATTGAAGAACTCCCACTAAAAATAATTCCCTTTTATTGCTTCTTAGGCAACAATGAATTCATTTCAATTATGTAGAATTTGAAATGATGCTTCCCTTTTGGAATGCTCCAACCAGTTCACATAGATGTGGGAGATACATCTTTCAACTGAGAACTTGGAAACTAATTATCATTGATTCAGATTCCCATGCATCACATATGGTTTAGAACCTATGTAACCACCTTTTAATCACGACGCCTAATTGCCCGTGTTTGTTTGTGGTTTTCCTAACAACAAGATTCAACTTTTACTTAGGCAAATGCATGTAGCATCAAAACTTTAGTTATCTTCACTTCCTCTTATCAAGTGCTCATCCTACATCTCCAAATGTATTGGATGTTCTTGATACTGTTCCAATGATCTTTGATCCAGATCAATAGAGATTGGTATAAACTCGTCACGATCCAATGTTCACGAGTTATCTTGGCGATCTATATATCACATCATACATGATTGATTGTAATGCAAAAACCATTCGCATTTTAAAATCCATCCATGTGACTTTTAGCTTTATTCTGTTTCAAGAGATACTGAATCTTGCTAAAATCTTGGCATTGCCATGTGATATAAGGTGAAGGCACCTCTTCAAGGTCCTTCATGCTTAACTCTAGTGATAACAGCCTAGCTTTATACTTAGTTAAAGCATTCATAACTTAGACTTACTCATATGGGTTGAGAGTCTCTTTTGATCGAGTCTCTCCATTGTGTTTGATTTAGTAATTACTTTTACATAATCCAAACAACGCTTTAGATCCTATTCAATAAATCTTTAACCCAGTATGTTCTAAGTTTCGCCATGGTTCTAATATTGAAAAATACTTTCAAATCTAACCATTTAGAATTTGAATGTCATTTTCAATACAGAGATATGTATCTCATATATAGAACCAATAAACTTAACTTAGCTCTCACTAAACTCCTCATCTATAAGATGATCCATATTTTCATAAAGCTATGATTACTCAATAGCCTTTTAGACAAATATGGTCCAATTCCCACTTGCATGCTTTAATCTATGAATAGATTTCTTAAGCTTTCTCTTTTATCTAGCATCCAAAAGTTTTCATTGTGTGATGTACACAATTCCTTTCTACAAGTCCAATTGAGTAAGGTGTTTCGTTTTCCAATTGCCATATTGCCATATGCAATGATTGCTAGATTTATCCAAAATAGTTCAAGCATTCCGACTTGGTGAAAAAGATTTCAACATTATCAACGCCATGAGGTTGTTTACAATCTTTAACCACCAATCTAGCTTTTCTTTTGTATGTGTATACAATATCATCTTTGTATGTTTTGAAAACACGTTTGCAACCAATGGGAATAAACCCTTTATGCAAATCAACGTTGTATGTTTAGAAACATATTTGCAACTAATGGGAGTGAACCTTTTATGCAAATCAACCAAATCATAGATTTGATTCTTTAAGATGAAGGCATTTTGGATGAAATGGCCTCAAACCATTTTGTATGGTCTCGAACCATACTTATGTTTTTGATGGCCTCAAACCATACTTGGGAATTTTTAATTCGTCGTAGCTAACCTGTAAGTCGTATGTTTTTGAAGCACTTTCCAAAGTCTTCATAGTTTTCATTCCTCAAGATATCTATGTATCTATCTTGCTTGAATTCTATTCCTTATACGATTTACCTAGGTAGTGAACATCAAACGTTAGTGTCTAGAAAGACATTACTCAAGTCCTTTGAGTATTAGGATTCTCTTGAAGCACTTCTAAAGTCTTCATGAAGCTCTTCCAAAGGCTTCTAAGTACGGAGCTTTTCCAAAGACTCCTAAGTATCCTACATTTGTTTGTTGCTTGACTCGAAGTCCGTTCGAGGACATTTTTCTCCCACTTGCCTTTTTGAAAATATGATGGTTTCCTAAAAGACATTATCTTAAGCAACAACCATATGTTCTCAGATTTGTGGTAGAATCAATACCTTTTGTTTCTATGAGTCGCTCATAAAGAAACATATATCTATCCTTGAGTTTGTTTGATGTAAACACTAACTCCCACTGGGTTTGACAACCCTAGATATGTATGTACTGAAAAGATGTACTAAACCGAAGTTCAATCCTTATGACATCTTATCCTTAGCTTTGACAACTTTGTTTAGTGTGATATTCACTTGAGAGTATCATTTAGAAACTATATATAGTCGTGATTATCGTTAATCGAAATAGATTCCGATTTCTCCATTTGGACATACCATATTCTTATGGAGCTTCGATTGTTATAATTCCATATAAACAATCTAGATAATCTTTCTTGGCTCATGCAAACATCACCTTGACCCAGCCTAGATGTTCCAAAATTCTTGCCAAGTTGATTTTATACTCTTTTGTGAATTACATTGAAGCATTTCACACATTTCACTTTGAATAAATATAGCCATATTTTCTCAAATTCTTGTGAAATAGGTAAGTTATAAAATCCATCTTTGGCCCATGAACTTCATTGTCTAGAAACTTCTAACAATAGTCCATTTCTATGTCATGTTCAACAAGCAAGACCCACGTGTCTTAAATTAACCAACTTTCAGAAATCCATGCCATGGAATCTTAGAATGTTGACTTGTTGATATGGTCATATGACATGGCCAAAGATTTATGGAACACAAATCAAAATGTTTGATTTGAACGTTTTGAAGTTTGTGTGTGAAGAGATTCGTTTGTTTATTAATCAATCATATGACTCAACCCTTAAATGACCATTTCATTCAAATAAACACTCAACGAATGTTTTTGTTTACTTTGAATGTGAGTCTTTCTGTTGTCCAAACAGAAATTGATTATGATGATTAATGAAACATAATACCATTAAGTTCCAGCCTTTAGAGGGACTTTAAAACAAACATGATGACCCTACAATTAATGTAGCACAACTTGCTTCATTTCCCACTTGTAGGTCAATAACCAGACTTAGCTCCCGGAATTTGAGTTCATAACAAGAGTTTAGAACCTCAAGCGGTAATCTAATACCATAGGAGTTTATTTGCTAAGTCGTTTCTCTTTAACGCGAACTTCAAGGTAGAAATTGAATCTTGAATTCATTTCTTTTGTTCCCCTTTCCTATCCTTTCTAGCACGTTTTCTTATAGTCTTAAATATTTTACTCTTTGCTTGATCTTCATACTTTGTTATGCTTACAAAGTCCCTTTCTTTTATTCACTTTGAATGACCGCATCCAATGAGTCTAGTTCATTATCGAATCAAAAGAAAATTGGTTGTTAACCATTGGTTATACATGAGTCTTTAACGCAATACTTCATTATTCCAAAACTACCCAGTATTCTGAATATATGAGATCCAATATTGGTCTACCATTCAAATTTTAGTTTCAAAACAACCATGAAGATCACTATAAGAAAATAGCATTCAAGATACGCTCTCATTTCCTTTTCTTTGAGAATATCTCTCAAAATTAGTTACCAATCGATCGAGGAAATATCGCAGTTCTATTGTCCGAACGCAATAAGGTTGAAGATTTACTATTCTACAAAATGAACTAGAAAAGAAAACATTCATCATACTTTAATAACTTGAAATAAAAGCATTCATGCAATCATCAAAGCTATTAAACATTTCATTCATGCAAAAATAAAACATGGTCCAAAATGAATGAAATGATTCCAAGACCCTAAAAGTCCTAAATCCTTAAGCAGCTTTGGCATGTCTTAAGTAGTTTAAGATTCTAGGTAAGCAAAACCTATTGCTAGTAATCTACAAATTACTCTTGGTTAATAAATTAATGCCATAATTTATCCCATTGCCACAACATAATGCCATTGTTGTTTGAGTTGAAACCACAATCAACGTGCTCCTTTGGGACGCCTTACCACCTAAGTCAACTAAAATAGCACCTCGCTTTGGCGTAAACCTACTACCTTAGATCCTTAGATTTTTGTAAGTGCTTGATTTGGAAGGCAACTTTTGAACTCAATATTACTTTGGACCTAGTTGTTTCTATGTTGGTTCGATTATTTAGTGAACTTAATCTAATCGAGTCATACGAAACAACCTATTCATGCAAAGCATACATACATTATATATATATATATATATATATATATATATATATATATATATATATATATATATATATATATATATATATATATATATATATATATATATATATATATATATATATATATATATATATATATATATATATATATATATATATATATATATATATATATATAATGTATATATATATATCAAAGTGCATAAATAAATGGTGATCTAGTATGGCCCAAAGCATTGTCTTGAAGCATCCAATCTTCATCACCTCCTTGTTAGCTTGGCATCGTCTTGAATCTTCGTTCAAATTCTAACTTAAAGTTCTAAACTTAGAAATACTTGAAAATAATAAAATTACATCAAAATTTCCATGGTACGCAGACCATATTTAAAACTTTACATTCAAAGATATAACAGTTCGCAGACCGTATTTGACTATCCTAAAATGGCCATACTAGTCACTTGGAGTACCTGCATTACATAAAATATACATTCTATGCATTCACTCATTCGTATGCTAAAACGAATGGCCCATATAATTATGCAAGTATTTACGTGAATTAATTAAAATTCACGTTCACATAAACGCGTCCTAAAAGATTAATCAATTTCCAAATTATTAATCCTTAGACCTTATTCTAATTAAAATCGAATTTAATTAAAATAATGCGACCTACGAAAATAATTAAAATTAATTATTTCATTTTAATTTCATTTAGTGGCTCCCACTCAAACCAATAATTATTCCGGATAATTAACTATGAAATATTAAATTAAAACTCGCGGCCCGGCCCAAGCAAATAAAATATTAAATTAAATATCCCGTTAGCCAAAAATTAATGCAAATAAGTCAAGCCCAACAAATTTAAAAAAAATGTCATGTACTTACTTGGGCTAGGCTTGCGCCCAGCCCATTGTAGCATTGCGTGGCCTACGAGGCACACGAGCAAAAGCCCGCAGCCATCGCATGGCCTACGAGACATACGAGCATAGCCCGCAACCATCGCAGCCATCGCACACGTACCCGCAGCATTGCTGCTGCCCCTGCGTGTCTGGCTCGACTTGTCGCAGCGCATCGCTCCACCATCGCAAGGCCTTACGCCCTGCTTTACGCGCAGCACACGCCCCTCATCCTCGCCCAGCGCGCGCGGCACGCAGCGCGCATCCGTGTTGTTGCCCGCGTCGCTGCGACTCGGCTTGCGCATGGTAGCTCGCATGGCTCGTCGAGCCACACGCCCACCGCACATCGTGTTCGTGCCTTTGGTTCGTGCCTACGGACCAACTTAATTAAAAAAAAAATTCACGAACTTTGCATTAATGTTATTTTTCATAAAAAAAGTTACGATTTTTATTTTCGAAAAACAATGATTTTTAACGATTTAATAAACTTTAACGACGATCCAATTTCGTAAAATATTAAATCAAGGCTACCATTATTCAAATTTTTAAGAAAGAACGAATCAACTTGAAAATTTTGAACTTTTTAAATAATAAAATCTAAAACTTTAAATCGTTCTTTAACATTTAAATATCAGATTTTAATAATTAGGTTTAAGTGCGATTAAAATTAACGAAACCATTCCAAATTTTAATCCAATAATTTTTAAAATTAGCCACTGCCCCATGAAATTATATTACCTTTCCCAATTAACCGAATTATTAGACCAAAATTATTTAAAAAATCAATTAGGGTTCTAAATTTTACGAATTGGGGAAAGGAAAAATTAGGGTTTATACTTATCGGAAAAATCTGAAATTTTACCATAGATCAAGAATATACCCAGAAACATTTTGTCAAAATTTCAAGCAATTCCAAGTAGTTTAGGTCGACCTTTTAATTGAATTACTGTCCGACACTTTTAATTTTTTTTAAAATAAAATTAACAAAAACGCCCAAAAAACGACACTTCCAGGCCTGTTTTTGCGATTTCATTCCCATGAGTTGATCTTAGAAAATCGTTTTCAATCAGATTAGGGTTTGAAAAATCGAAAAAGCGAATCTTTTTGAAATCAGACCTTATTACCCAATTCATCCAAAAATTCATAATAAATCCGAAAAATTCACAAAAAAATCCTAATTTTCGACAGATGCAAAAACAAATAAATCATGCTAAAATATGCTTTAAATACATAACGCTCATGATACTACTGTAGGGGAATACAGTTAAACATAATAACATGTGCGGAAACAATCTCCAAAGCCATGAAGCATGTATAAAGCACAGATTAAGCATACTTACGTTTGAAGCGTGTTTTCCTCAAATTGTCAACGAACACGAACTTAGAACTGCACTTGCCGTTCCTCTACTTGGTTCACCGACCCGATCAGATCCGTCTTGATAATCGTAGCTTAGACAATTGATCAAGATAGTTTGCTTTTGGAGGCACAGAGAGAATTAGGGTTCTCTGAGTCTCTAGGGTTTTGAGTATGACTGAATTGTTATGTTGGAAAAATAGGGTTAGAAGGTTATTAACATAACCTTACTAACCGACCAAGCCACAAGGGGCAAGGCCGGCCAGCAAGGCCGCGCACACGAGCACAGCGCGCTGGGCCGTGGGCCGCGCTGCTATTGCTGTGTCGCTGCTTCGGCTCGCGCGCACACACGCGCATCTCACTCGGCCATGGGCCAGCGCTGCCGTGTTGTTGCGGCCTTGCTTGCGTGCCCAGCGCCCATGGGCCTTGAGTGCTTCGCGCACTCGGCTCGTGGGCTGCTCCTCGTAGTCGCGACTTAATATCGTTCCGGATATTATTTATCGTTTCGTATACGACGAATCACCGTCGTACGGTGCGATTTATTCGTGTCGCCCAGCTTACGAATATTCGCGATACGATATACGATTCCGATGCAAGGTCATATCGTATAATACGTTTTCCAACTAATTCCCGAAAAGCTATTAAATGAATTTCCGATTCATTTAATCCGGTGATCTGTTACGTGTCATTGGTGTGACCTTGTAGGTTCAGTCAAGAGTAAGCTGTGAGCTTAATATTCATTAGAACTCACTGATCGGAAGCATTGCTACAGCTAGCTATTCCGATCACTTGATCTCACTGAATTAATTATTCGCAATTAATATGAACCTTGGTATTAGACTTAATGCACCTTGGGTTAAGGACATATTTCCTTCAATCCGCTCGTAGCACTAAGTGTGTACGAAAGATCCGGGCGTGTACATATTATAGCATACATTATTGAACCAATCAATGATGCATATGGAATCCCACTCATTCGTCTACGCTCATCTAGTGTTTTTGGGCACTGAGTCTTGCTTAGAGTCATTCCATGAGACATGGGTAGGTAGCCTCGCTTTGAGTCTGCCATATTGAACCTATCAAGCACCTTATTGATATAAGTGCTTGGACTGAGTCCAATCATCTTCTTAGATCTATCTCTGTAAATCTTGATGCCAAGTATGTACTGTGCTTCTCCTAGATCCTTCATCCAAAAACATTTCCCAAGCCAAATCTTGACTGAGTTCAACATAGGGATGTCATTTCCGATAAGTAATATATCGTCGACATATAATACTAGAAAATCAATTTTGCTCCCACTGACCTTCTTGTATACACAAGATTCGTCTGCGTTCTTGATGAAACCAAAGTCACTGACTGCTTCATCAAAACGTATATTCCAGCTCCTTGATGCTTGCTTCAATCCGTAGATTGATTTCTTAAGCTTGCATACCTTTTTAGCATTCTTTGGATCCTCAAAACCCTCAGGCTGTGTCATAAACACAGTTTCTGTTAGAGCGCCGTTTAAGAAAGCGGTTATGACATCCATCTGCCATATTTCATAATCGTAATATGCAGCGATTGCTAACATTATCAGAATAGGCTTTAGCATTGCAACTGGTGAAAAAGTTTCATCGTAATCCACACCGTGGACTTGCTTGTAACCTTTTGCAACCAATCTATCTTTGAAAACTTCCAGTTTCCAATCCTTGTCCTTTTTCAGTTTGAAAACCGATTTGCTTCCTATGGCTTGGTAGCCATCTGGCAAATCGACCAAATCCCAAACTTTGTTTTCAGACATGGAGTCTAATTCATATTGCATTGCTTCTTGCCATTTCTTGGAGCTAGGGCTCGTCATAGCTTGTTTGTAAGTCGCAGGTTCATCACTTTCAAGTAATAGAACTTCATAGCTCTCGTTCGTCAAAATACCTATGTACCTTTCCGGTTGAGATCTATATCTCTGCGATCTACGCGGGGTTACATTTCTAGATGGTCCTTGATTCTCACCAGATTCTTCTAAAGATCTCTGAGTTTCAACCTGAATGTCATCTTGAGCATTCTCTAGAGTTTGTTGTTCGACTCGAATTTCTTCGAGGTCTACTTTTCTCCCACTTGTCATTTTGGAAATGTGATCTCTTTCCAAAAAGATACCATCTCGAGCAACAAACACCTTGTTCTCAGATGTATTGTAGAAGTAATACCCCTTTGTTTCCTTTGGATAGCCCACAAGGATACATTTGTCAGATTTTGGTTGAAGTTTGTCTGAAATTAATCGTTAGACGTATACTTCACAACCCCAAATCTTAAGAAAAGACACTTTTGGAGGCTTTCCAAACCATAACTCATATGGAGTCTTTTCAACAGCTTCAGACGGAGCTCTATTTATAGTGAGTGCAGCTGTGTTTAGTGCATGTCCCCAAAATTCTATTGGAAGTTCGGCCTGACTCATCATTGATCTAACCATGTCTAGGAAGGTTCTATTCCTCCGTTCTGACACATCGTTCCATTAAGGTGTTCCGGGAGGAGTCAATTCTGATAGAATTCCACATTCTTTCAGATGGTCATCAAATTCATAGCTCAGATATTCACTGCCTCTATCAGACCGCAGTGCCTTAATCTTCTTGCCTAATTGATTCTCTACTTCACTCTGAAATTCCTTGAATTTGTCAAAGGATTCAGACTTATGCTTCATTAGGTAGACATAACCATATCTACTGAAGTCATCAGTGAAAGTGATAAAGTAGCTGAACCACCTCTAGCATTTGTACTCATTGGTCCACATACATCTGTATGGATTAAACCCAATAGTTCAGTTGCTCTTTCTCCAACTTTAGAGAAAGTTTGCTTTGTCATTTTGCCAAGTAAACATGATTCGCACTTACCATAATCCTCTATGTCAAATGGTTCTAGAATTCCTTCCTTTTGAAGTCTTTCTATGCGCTTTATGTTTATATGACCTAATCGACAATGCCACAGATAGGTGAGATCTGAATCATTCTTTTTGGCCTTTTTGGTATTTATGTTATAAACTTGTTTGTCGTGATCTAATAAATAAAGTCCATTGACTAATCTAGCAGATCCATAAAACATCTCTTGAAAATAAAACGAGCAACTATTGTCTTTTATTAAAAAGGAAAATCCGTTAGCATCTAAGCAAGAAACAGAAATGATGTTTTTAGTAAGACTTGGAACATGGAAACAATCTTCCAGTTCCAAAACTAGCCCAGAGGGCAACGACAAATAATAAGTTCCTACAGCTAATGCAGCAATCCGTGCTCCATTTCCCACTCGTAGGTCGACTTCACCCTTGCTTAACCTTCTACTTCTTCTTAGTCCCTGTGGATTGGAACATAAGTGTGAGCCACAACCTGTATCTAATACCCAAGAAGTTGAATTAGCAAGAATACAGTCTATAACGAAAATACCTGAAGATGGAACGACTGTTCCGTTCTTCTCATCTTCCTTTAGCTTCAAGCAATCTCTCTTCCAATGCCCCTTCTTCTTGCAATAGAAGCATTTGGATTCAGATGTGGGTTGACTGACTTCCTCTTTTCAGACTTGGCGCCAGTTTGCTTAGTTGGGCTGGCCTTCTTACCACCTTTCTTAGCATTCCTCTTCTTTCCAGATTTCTTGAACTTGCCCCCACGCACCATAAGCACATCTTGCTTATCACTTTTGAGCGTCTTTTCAGCGGTGTTCAGCATACCGTGAAGCTCAGTGACCGTTTTGTCCAGACTATTCATATTGTAGTTCAGCTTGAACTAATCATACCCGCTATTAAGAGAATGGAGGATGGTGTCTACAGCCATTTCCTGAGAGAACTGCTGATTCAGCCGACTCATATTCTCAATAAGTCCAATCATTTTGAGAACATGTGGACTTACGGGCTCGCCTTTCTTAAGCTTAGTCTCAAGAATTTGCCTATGAGTCTTGAATCTTTCGACTCGAGCCAGATCTTGGTACATGTTCTTTAACTCACTGATGATCGTGAAAGCATCTGAGTTGATGAACGTTTTTTGTAGATCTGCACTTATGGTTGAAAGCATTAGACATTTCACATCCTTGTTGGCATCAATCCAACGATTGAGGGCTGCCTGAGTGACCCCGTCGCCTGCGGCTTCGGGCATCGCCTCTTCCAGGACATACTCCTTTTCTTCCTGCATAAGAACTATTTGCAAGTTCCTTTGCCAGTCAAGGAAGTTTTTCCCGTTCAACTTGTCCTTTTCGAGAATTGATCGGATGTTGAATGAATTGTTGTTTGCCATAGTTAAAACTACAATTGAAAAAGAATAAACAAATAAATAACCATTCACAGTTTCTCTTAATAAACTTAAATTCTAGCATACATGCATAATTTATCATTTATTAAGCATTTTATTCAAGTTATGTGTTCCGGCAGGTGTGAATAAAATGATTCCAAGACCCTTAAATCATTGAAGAATTAAGCACATTATGTATTTAGACTCAATTCTAAAATATTTTAGGCAAGAAAATCCTTTGCTAATAGTCTAGAAACTACTCTTGGTTGATAGGTACGTCTAAGAACTTATTAGGTAAACCTATCTCATGCCACGACATAAAAGGACTCCTTACTTATATCGTTGAGTTTCACCAAAATTAACATGTACTCACAATTATTTGTGTACCTTACCCCTTTAGGATCAATAAGTAACACCTCGCTTAGGCGGAAAACTATTACTAAGATTGATGTAAAGGTTATCCAAGTAAGTGTTATCTTGGCACACTAGTAGAAAAATATTTATTTGCTGCTATGCGTTAGTGGCGTTAATTTAAAAACGCCTCTAACTAAATGATAAAATGGAGGAATCAGGTGAAGGAGCATTCATTGGCGGCGTTAGTTTTAATTATAACGCCTCGAATCGGTGTTAATTTTTAGTTAGCGGCGTCTTCATGTATAACGCTGCAGTGTTCTAGCTCCCAATGCAGGAACAAAATTTCACCCCGCGCATAATTCTTTGTTTAGGTTCTCGTCATTTCATAAAACCTCCTCCCTAAACTGGGTCTGACTCTGAACTCTTTCTTCACCAGCGAGTCTCGCCGGAAAAATGAAGCTTGAGATTCATCTCCACCGTCATTGTCTGGCCTTCGAACTCATATCCACCGTCGCCGTTCTTACTAAGCGTAAATTATGCTTCCACTCGTCTCTCCTCCTCCTTGCCATTTTTTCCGTTCAATTACTATATTCCCCTTGTTTCAGTCTCTCAATTTTACATGAATATGTTTGAATTATCGAATTATTTCTCTCTTGCTCTCCCCTCTCCTCTCTCCCGCTGAAACTGTAAAACCCTAATTATCAATTTCAAATTTTCGCTTAAAAACCTTAAAAATCCTTCGAATTTGAGGTCAGGTAATTTCGTGTGTCTAATTTATTATGAAAATTTGATTTTTAGGTCAGGTGCTTGGAAGAAAGAGGACCTCAAATTTGAGAGAAACACGAGTTTTATTCCAGTAAGACATAATTTTACTTGCTAAAACATGAGTTTTACTTTAATTGTCTATTTATATTTTCTGGGTTTGGTTTGAAATGAGTGCAGAAATCAGGGAGGTTGTTGCAACATCAAGTGCTATAATATAATTCAGAAGGTGAATTTTTAAATTGAAGTTATTAATTTTTGTTGTTCTGATAATTAACTTGAGTGAGTTGTTATGGTATCGTTATTTTGTTTCAACTTTCATTATCTCTTGCTGTTGGATCTTTTCAATACACTAAATTATGGTGATTTAGCAAGTACTTAGTTCTACTTTAGGTGATTAAAATTAAACAATCAAATGATTGAGAAAATTTGGACTTATACAACTTTTTCTTGTACGACTACTGATTATGGTGATATAAAGTCTAAAGAATGTCTGTACATACTCTAGTATATTAAGTTTTGATATTGTAGTGGTAGTGTTGGACACTGTTGTTTGATTGTTATTGTTGAGGAACATATGAGTTATATTACACGGTTATATTGTTCATTGTTGCTCTTTGGAACTAGACGTCGGCAATACAAGAGTATAGAGTAATACACTTAGCTTAAATCTGAGGCTTCAATCCCCTTGTTTTATAAATGTATCTTGGCGGTGCTTAAATTTTTAGTATCTTTACCAGGAAGGGGAAAAAGTGTCTTGTGGTAGGTGATAAGTCTTGCTACTTCGTTGAATCTTAGCCCAGAAACACACCTGACTAATCAATTTTCAGAAGGCGACAAAGGGTGTGTCCCTCATCTCTCTGTGTAAAGTAGGTCGCAGTTCAGATAGTTGAGTCTGCTCTTTAGCTAGAAGTCTTATTGTGGAAGAAGTTTATTAGAACCTATCTTTATTTATTGTTGGAGGTTGCTAAATTTTGATTGCATATGTAGGAGTATCATACTAGCTCACTGTAGGACAAAAGAACTCAATTACCAGCTTTTCTGGTTTAGTTTTGAGCAGCATATTGTAGAGATTTGAAGAAATTAAACAACTCCTGAAATAGATTGGCATTTGTTGCTTCTGATGTATTGTGATGTTGATGTCTGATGTTGTTATTCCAGTAGGAACACGCACAAGAGGGGGGGGGTGAATTGTAATTAGAACTTTGATAAAGTTTCTTGCGGAACTTAAGAAACAATCAAGAAACTGAGAATAGAGAAGACAATAACAACAATTGTGAAAACTTCTTGATACTAATCAAGAAGAGAATTCTTTTATTATGGTAATGCCTCGATTACAATAATCTCTCCAACACAAGTTCCTCTCAAACTCGTGTTCCTCACAGTAATCTACTTCGATTACAACTCCTTAACTTCTCTCTCTCAGACTTAAACTCTAAGTCTAAACAGGATAACTCTATCCTTACTAATACAAAATATAATTCGTGTTTGGATAACTCTAGATATTAATAATGCTTTTGTGAGGATATAAGAAACTTAGGAACTTTGAATTAACTAGGACACAAACTGTTTTAGAAAATCTTAGACAAAACGTTTTTAGGAAAGCAAAAACTCTCAGAATGTTTGTGTGCTTTAAACCAAAAACGATTTCCCTTTTATAGTGTTTATCCTTAGGGTTAGTTCCCTTCAAAACCTCAACTGCTAACTGCCAGCACTTTGGTCTCCACGTCCCTTGACTTGAGGAACAAGGGGAAGACCACTTCCCACGTTCAGCCATGAAGCAGTTGGTTATTTGACTCAATCAAACCCTAAAACATTTCTTTAAAACAGATTTTATTTATCTACAAAAACTTAGGAGAATTTTTAGGAAAATAAGTTTTGTTTAAATAAAATAAAACGTAAATCTATTTTATATTAAATACGCAAAACTTGTTTTTATTTAAGAAATGTTTTCCATAAAAATCGCTTCCAATAAAATAAATGGCCTAATTAAATCATAAGTTCCTTGAGTACTCTATATACCATTAGCATAATTAATATTTACATAGAATTCTAAGTACAGTGGACTACCTAGACTTCATGTCTTCCCTTTGTCTGGAACTTGCAACTCAGAAGCTTCAGACGTTCCAGCCAAGGAACATTGATGAGTTCCTCTCTAGCTAACACAGGAACTCTTGGCTATGAGTCTGTAATAGTTCTTGTGGATATTCGGAACTCTTGATATGTAACTGTGTTGCTCCTCTTGTGACTTCAAACTGGAACAGATACAACTTCCAGCTCTGAAACTCCATTGACTGTTCCAAGTGTACCTCAGGAACTTCACCAGTTTATTCAAGTTCCTATCCTAATAGAAACTTGGGCATATGCCTGTTCAAAGTCATTTAGCAACCATAATCAGGAAGTTTGCAATATGTGTGTGTCATCAACCAAAACATAGGAACAACAATATTCCCCCTTTTTGGTGATGACAACACTTGCAAACTTTTTACAAAGAGAGTAAGTACAAACAAACAAGAACTTATACAGACTATTGTGAAACAGAACATAAAAATTGAAAAACAGAAGAGAAAGATTAGAGAGAAGAAAGAGGAGCACCCTTGGCTTACAGAGAGATTCAGAGAGATTGATTCAGGAACTGGATTGAGTGTGCCTTGGAAGTTTGCACCCATGACTTCCCCCTGTTGACATCAACAAAAAGCATAGCACGAAATATAGCCATTCCAAACACAGTGCCCCACGATCAACGTTTGGCAAGTTAAGCTAGCCTCAAAGTATTAAACTAACTCATACAATAAATTGAAAGCAAGCAGTAATGATCAAGACTAGAAAGCATAGATATGTGTAACCAAGCAAGTCAAAATAAGATGGAACAAATACCCAAGTTTAAAAATTATACAAACCGAAAGCAAAAAAAAAATTGTTCCATGGCAAAAGATAAAAGAAACATGGGATAGGGTGATTTAGGCTTGGGATGGGGAACCAGAACCAGCAGTTTCTTCTATCACAGTCTCCTCAAAAGATTCCAGATTGTTGATCTTGGTGAGGATTGTGGCACGAGTTGCATTGGCTTGTTCTGAGTAGTGGTGAAGATCGTTTTGGAGAGTCTTGACACTTGTAACCAATGCACCTATGTGGGCCTGCATTGAGCTAATCCTGTGATCTGTTCCCTCCTGTAGTTCCACCAGACGAGCAACTGTTGCCTTTAGCTCCAATATCTGATCATCCTTTGTGTTCCAGGCACCCCCATGATCTTGAACATGTTCCTGTTCAGATGGAACACAACGAGCTTTGGACTTTTTGGAGGATCTGGGTGTCCTTTTTCTTGGCCTAACAGTTTCTGGCAGTTCCTCTTGATTCAGGGGAACAGCATCCTCCTCTATGGGCATCTCCTTGACATCTCCTTCCTCATTTATTTCCATGAAGACAGGCCCTCTTTTCTTGTTCTCCTTCATTGCTACCCTCATGCTCTTTCTTTTTCCTACACTCTTCCTGTTCCCTCGAGGTAAAGGGACCTCTATTTGTTCGAGTTCCTCCTCCTCCTCCACTTCTTCTTTAACTGCAATTCCTTCCTGATCTTCCTCATCTTGTTTCTCTTCCTTTCCAGCCCTAATGACTTTACCCTGAACCACTTTAAGATTTAACAGATGGAGCATTTCAAGTTGAAGGATTTGGGTGGATTTTAAGGGAATCACAAAGTATGGGCTAAGGTCAACTGAGAAGCTTTTGAAGATTTCTGTGAGAAGGGAGGAGTATGGAATTTTGAATTTGGGGATACAGGTGGATAAGTGTTTGATCATGATTGCAGGAAAGTTTATGGGAATTTTCCTTTCAAGACAATACATGAGACATGCATCAAACAGACTTGCTATGTTCCTTTTCTGAGTTCGAGGAACTACACCTCTCCACACAATATTAAACAGTAATTTTTGAAGAGGTGAAAAGCAGTTGTGTGAGGTGGAGGTGGATACTTTAGAATCTCCTCCAATGGAACCAACTATATCTTTCTCATCTACATTATCTATGGTCACTGTGATTTGACCTTTGAGCCACATATCAAAACCCCTATTGGGTGTACCAAACAGCTGTTCCAGATAAGAGGCATCAAATTCGATGCGAGTTCCATTCACTTTACTTGAGCAAACATTATCAACACATGCAAAGTTCTTGCAGAATTCTTTCATAGCTTCAGGAATTAAGGGGGATTTGGCATAGGTACTCAAGAGACTTACCCACTTTTGTTGTTCAAGGATTTCCATCAACTCTTTAAATTTCGTGGCTTCACACCATGTTGAGTTGATTGCGAACCCCTCGACCAGATTGTTTTCCTTTGCAGTGAGTTTCTTGGACCCTTTTACTTCCCCCTGAGTTTGAGCAATCTCCTCTGTTTCCTCGATGTCTTCACCAGAAGCTTCCACTCGTCGTTTTTTGGATTTTCTTGTGGAGGATCTAGGGTTTGAGATTGGGGATTTCATTTCGATGTCAGTGTTGGTTTGTTCCCCCTGAGTGATTGCGAGCATTGGATTGTGGGATCGAAGAGGAATTGGCGATTGAATGGGTGAGGTATCCATGGGAACAGGAGATGAAGGGTTTCTCTTTCGTTTGAGGGATGTGAGATCAGTGTTGTTGCTTGTGAGAACCATGGTTGAGGTTTTTTTTTTTATTTTATAGGTGGAAGGAGAGGTGATGTCAGTGGAGAAGGCGTGTGAGAGAGAGAAAGGGGGTTGCATGGATTGATTGTGGAAAGTGAAGAGTTTCTCTTATTTATTGCCAATGGAACCGTTCCAAACATTCTTTGAATATGGGTATTCGGTTTTTAATTAAAAAATTGATAAAAATAAAAGGAAAAGAAAAAAATTGTGTTTGACTTTGACTTGCTTAATTTCATATTTCTGACTTAACTAGTTTGAAAGGAACTGCTTACCTTGCTCATTTGAAGTGTGAGTGAATTTGCCACGATGGTAAGCTTCAACTATGTTTGCACACAAGATTTTGTGTTTGTAATAGTCTATATGTACCATGATTTTTGCTTTTGCCTTAGAGGAACTCCAATTTGGCAATTACCTTAGCTTGATCATTCCGAGTTCCATTCTCATTTTCTCATGTTTCTCTCTGTTCAAAGGCTTAGTTAAAATATCAGCAATTTGGTGATCAGTTTGGCAAAAGTCCAATTTGATCAAACCTTTCTCAACATTATCTTTAAGGAAATGGTGTCTGATGTGGATGTGTTTGACTCGGGAATGATGAACCGGATCTTTTGAAATACAAATAGCACTAGTGTTATCACAATAGATAGGAACACAATCATAGATAATACCAAAATCTCTTAACTGTTGTTTTATCCATAGAATTTGTGAGCAACAAGCTGCAGCAGCTACATACTCAGCTTCAGCTGTGGATAGAGCAACAGTATTCTGTTTCTTGGAACCCCAAGAAACCATGCATGGACCTAGGAACTGTACCATACCTGATGTGCTTTTTCTATTCACTAAGTCACCTGCATAATCAGCATCTGCATATCCTCTTAGCTCGAAGGATCCACTTCTTGGATAGTAAAGGCATAGGTCATCAGTTCCTTTAAGATATCTTAGTATTCTTTTCACCGCAGTTAGATGGGACTCCTTTGGATTTGATTGAAATCTTGCACATAGTCCTACACTAAAAGAAATGTCAGGTCTACTGGCTGTTAAATATAATAGAGATCCAATCATACCTCTGTATTTTGTTTGATTCACACTTTTCCCATTTGGATCAGTGTCTAATCTGGTAGCAGTTCCCATGGGAGTGTGATTTACTTTGGCTGACTCTAGCTCATATTTCTTTAGGAGTTCCTTCACATACTTTTGTTGGTGTATCATGATTCCCTCCTCGGTTTGCTTGATTTGTAAACCAAGGAAGAAGTTGAGTTCCCCCATCATACTCATTTCAAATTCACTGCTCATCAAGCTTGCAAAATCCTTGCACAAATTTTCATTAGTTGCTCCAAATAATATATCATCAACGTAAATTTGAACTACTAACAAGTCAGTTCCTCTAGATTTTAAGAATAAGGTTTTGTCTATTCTACCTCTTTTAAAATCATTTTGAAGGAGGAACTTTGATAATCTCTCGTACCAAGATCTAGGGGCTTGTTTTAGTCCATAGAGAGCCTTATCTAATTTGTAAATGTGATTTGGAAATTCGGGATTTTCAAATCCAGGGGGCTGTTCCACATAAACATCTTCCTCTAAGAAACCGTTTAAGAAAGCACATTTAACATCCATTTGATAAAGTTTAAAACCCATGAAAGCAGCAAAAGCAATTAAGATTCTAATGGCTTCTAATCTAGCAACAGGTGCAAATGTTTCTTCAAAGTCAATGCCTTCCTGTTGATTATAACCTTTGACCACTAACCTTGCTTTGTTCCTTATGATTGTTGCATGTTCATCTTTCTTGTTCCGGAACACCCATTTTAGCCCTATCACCTTCTGGTGCTTTGGTTTGGGTTCCAAGTGCCATACCTTGTTCCTTGCAGTATTCATCGAATTTGTAGTTTTCAAATTCTGTTCCATGATCTGATCTTATATGGATCAGTTGGTGACCTGTGGTTTTCTGGATTTTCTTTGAAAATGTAACAAACTCATCAAACGTTTCATCCTTGCTTGTTAGAAATATGACCCAAGTAAAGCGAGAGTAATCATCAACAATAACTAATACATATTTTTTTCCACTTCTGCTTTGAATTCTCATTGGTCCACATAAGTCCATATGGATGAGTTCCAATGGTTTTGTGGTGCTTACCAATTTCTTAGATTTAAAGGAACTTCGGACATGCTTGCCTTTTGCACATGCATCACACACTTTATCAGTTAGGAACTTGATTGAGGGGAGTCCTCGAACCAGTTCCTTTGATCTTAGTTTGTCAAGCAGCGAGAAACTAGCATGTCCAAACCTCCTGTGCCATAGTAGGGAATTTTCTTCAAAGGCACTGAGGCAGGTTAGATTGTTCCTGGGAACTGTATTGAGATCCACAGAATATGTGTTCCCTTTACGAGTTCCTTCCAAAATAACCTTCCCAGTGTTATTGTTTATGATTTGACAGTTTTCAGAAGTAAAACTTACAGAGTTTCCTTTGTCACAGAATTGAGAGATGCTTAGTAGACTGTGCATCAAACCCTCGACTAAAAATACATTTTCAATGGCGTAGGAACTTGACCTTCCAACTTTTCCAATTCCAATAATTTCTCCTTTCATGTTGTCTCCAAAGGTCACAGTTCCTCCATTGTAGGCTTCTAGTGAGAGGAATTTAGATTTGTCTCCTGTCATGTGTTTGGAACACCCGCTGTCGAGATACCACGAGCTGTTCCCCTTCACTAGAATCTGTAAAGAGATCAAAGGTTAGTTACAGGAACTCGGGTTTCCTCGAGTTCCTTTTCAACTATAACTTCAGACTTCTTAACCCATTTTTGTTTTACATAATTTATGTTTCTTTGATCCTGTTCCTTCATCTTGGAACACTCAGTACTTATGTGACTTCCACTTCCACATGAGAAGCATACTTTTACACTAGGAAGATCCACATACTTCTTCTTATGACTATTTTTATGGTTAAAGCCCAATCCTTCTGTTCTCTTAGATTGAGCATTCTCAATCCATTTGGGAGGAACTTTAGGTGGTTGTCTCTGTGCCCTGGCCATGGATAGTTCCCTTTCCAGTTTCTCTTTTTGTTCCTTGGTGGTGATCAGATCTTTGTTTAAATTTTCTAAGTCGATGTTAAAAATTCCCATGTTGATTTCCAAGGATTTTGTAGGATCTAAACTTAAATTAAACATCTTATATTGACTGAGTTGAACTTGTAGAAGGATGTTTTCATTTCTAATTTTTTCGAATGACTCATTAATAGAGGTATTTCTATCTAGTAATTCAAAGAACCTGCCTTGGACATCAGATCTAATATTGTTCAGATAATTTATGTGGTCTTTACTGAGTTCCAAGGCTCTATCACTTTGTGCTTTTAATGTACTTAGCTTTTTGTAATCATCTAGAGTTTCTAGCAACAGTTCAATTAGTTTTGACTTTGAGAGACACTGAAGAGTGGAGGAACTTACTTCTTCTGATGGAACTTGATCAGTTCCTTCTGTTCTAGCCATAAGGCAGAGATTTGCAGTTTCTTCATTTGGTTGTTCCTCATCGTCTTCTGAGTCTGTTGCTTCGCCCCATGCAGCTATCATGGCCTTCTTGAAGTTTGGTCTGTTGAAGGTAGACTTGTTAAAGCGATCTTTGACCTGTTCCTTCCCTTTTCCTCTGGTCTTGTCGTTCTCCCACAGAGGGCATTCACGAATTTGGTGATCAGTTTCTCCACATTTGAAGCAACCTTGCTCAGTTTTGGAACTAGTGATTTTCTTGGCAAAGTTCCTTCCTTTCTGGTTTCCTGGTTTGAAGTTCCTATAGAGCTTTCTCATTCTTCTGACCAGCATGGCAGCCTCTTCTTCATCTGGTTCAGATTCATCGAGTTCCTCAGCCTTTAGAGCAAGTCCTCGATTTCTTGAGCTCTCGGGAACAGCAGCTCCAAGATGCAGTTCGTGTGTCATCAAGGAACCAGCAAGTTGTTCAATGTTGAACTTGGTGAAGTCCTTGGTCTCAAACAGTGCAGTGACCTTTGTTCTCCAGCGATCATCTTGTGGCATGCTTCTTAGTATTTTTCTTACCTGTTCATCTGTGGGAATGATTCTACCAAGAGAAACTAATTCATTGGTTATGTTAGTAAATCTAGTGAACATTTCTTGAATAGTTTCTTTTGGAAGCATCTCAAATCTTTCATATTTAGACATCAAAAGGTCAATTTTGGAACGCTTAACTTCATTAGTTCCTTCGTGGGTTACTTGAAGTAGTTCCCAAATCTGTTTTGCGTTCTTGCACCCCATGACTCTGTTGTGTTCATGAGGTCCAAGCCCGCAATGCAAGATTTTGACAGCCATGGCATTCATCTCATATTTATCAAAGTCTTCTTTAGAAAATTCAGACATTGGTTTAGGAACTACCTCGTTTTCAGCATTGGTCTTTGTTACCTCGAAGTCTCCAACTTCAATTACACGCCAAACTTGGTAATTTTCAGCTTTGATGAATATCTCCATTCTATTCTTCCAGTATGAGTAGAACTTGCCATTGAACATAGGTGGCCTTTGTGTCGAGTAACCTTCTTCCAGTTTCTCTTGTGAGTTCATACTTTCAGGAACTTGACTCAAACAGGGTTTCCTGTGTTTTGGTGAGTACTGGCTCTGATACCAACTGTTATTCCAGTAGGAACACGCACAAGAGGGGGGGGGGTGAATTGTAATTAGAACTTTGATAAAGTTTCTTGCGGAACTTAAGAAACAATCAAGAAACTGAGAATAGAGAAGACAATAACAACAATTGTGAAAACTTCTTGATACTAATCAAGAAGAGAATTCTTTTATTATGGTAATGCCTCGATTACAATAATCTCTCCAACACAAGTTCCTCTCAAACTCGTGTTCCTCACAGTAATCTACTTCGATTACAACTCCTTAACTTCTCTCTCTCAGACTTAAACTCTAAGTCTAAACAGGATAACTCTATCCTTACTAATACAAAATATAATTCGTGTTTGGATAACTCTAGATATTAATAATGCTTTTGTGAGGATATAAGAAACTTAGGAACTTTGAATTAACTAGGACACAAACTGTTTTAGAAAATCTTAGACAAAACGTTTTTAGGAAAGCAAAAACTCTCAGAATGTTTGTGTGCTTTAAACCAAAAACGATTTCCCTTTTATAGTGTTTATCCTTAGGGTTAGTTCCCTTCAAAACCTCAACTGCTAACTGCCAGCACTTTGGTCTCCACGTCCCTTGACTTGAGGAACAAGGGGAAGACCACTTCCCACGTTCAGCCATGAAGCAGTTGGTTATTTGACTCAATCAAACCCTAAAACATTTCTTTAAAACAGATTTTATTTATCTACAAAAACTTAGGAGAATTTTTAGGAAAATAAGTTTTGTTTAAATAAAATAAAACGTAAATCTATTTTATATTAAATACGCAAAACTTGTTTTTATTTAAGAAATGTTTTCCATAAAAATCGCTTCCAATAAAATAAATGGCCTAATTAAATCATAAGTTCCTTGAGTACTCTATATACCATTAGCATAATTAATATTTACATAGAATTCTAAGTACAGTGGACTACCTAGACTTCATGTCTTCCCTTTGTCTGGAACTTGCAACTCAGAAGCTTCAGACGTTCCAGCCAAGGAACATTGATGAGTTCCTCTCTAGCTAACACAGGAACTCTTGGCTATGAGTCTGTAATAGTTCTTGTGGATATTCGGAACTCTTGATATGTAACTGTGTTGCTCCTCTTGTGACTTCAAACTGGAACAGATACAACTTCCAGCTCTGAAACTCCATTGACTGTTCCAAGTGTACCTCAGGAACTTCACCAGTTTATTCAAGTTCCTATCCTAATAGAAACTTGGGCATATGCCTGTTCAAAGTCATTTAGCAACCATAATCAGGAAGTTTGCAATATGTGTGTGTCATCAACCAAAACATAGGAACAACAGATGTATTGTTGCTTCTACTATACTGTGTTGTTGCTATCTGTTGTTGTTGTTGTTATACTATGCTGTTATTATGAGATGTTGTTGCTGCTATGCACAATCTGTTGTTGATGTTGTTGTTGTTCTAAGTTGTAGCATCTGCTGTTATGCACAAGTTATTGCTGGTATAGATTTAGATAACTTTTACACTTCTTTTCGTATTATTTATCTACTATGTTTCAGCTAGGAACGTCTTTCTTGGGTGGTCTTTGGCAAGATACAATTACCAATTGGTTGCATGGTGCTGTGTTGTACTTCTGTCTCTAACTTATTACTTTCCATGTCCTACTTAGATGACTCCCAAACTATGGATTTCCCCTTTAATAACATCCAAAAGCTTCACCTACCTCCTCTCATTAGTTCTAATGTAGGCTAAGCTTTACTGCGGACAAGTCCCAGAATAATTTAGAGCTTTATTATTTGTGATTTGTGACAGCATGCCCCCTTTGCCTTTATGCTCCTAGGTTATTCATGGGTATTGTATATAACGCCAGTACACTTTGACTACTGTTTACAGGGTTTTATTAGCTTTAAACTGGTTTATATCAGCTGGATAATGGCCTAATATATGAGACTAGCTCTGAGGAGAGCTAATATGACCCTAGGTTTTATTGGCTTTAAACTGATTCAGGTGTTGTCTATTAACTGGTCTTTGCCAGGAGAAGGCTGCTCTGTTTTTTTTTTGGCAGAAGATACAAACACACAAAGGAAGAATCACCCATATTTTCTAGCTTTTTGAGCCAGATCATGGGCAAACTTAACTCTATTTCTACTACATTTGACAATGGAGCAGTGTTCAAAACTATCAGCTATCATTCTAATCTCACTGCAAATTGAAACCAGTTCTAATCTACATTCAGGAAACTCCCTTAATGCTTTAATACTGTTGTACCAATCAGTGAGAATTGTTAAACATCGAACTTGAAGAGATACAGCTTTCTGCATACCAGCCAAAATTGCCTTCATTTTAGATTGTCCAGCATTTACTGCTTGTACTCTCTGACCATCTGCACACACAATTCCTCCATTTACTTCTATACCCCATCCTACTGCAGCAATCATACTCCCTTTCTTCTTTAAGTTTTTCCATGCCCCATCAACAATAAGTACATCTGCATTATCATCAGATAAACCTTTTAGAATCAGCCTGTTTTCATTAGTGCTAGACCAATCTATTTCTGAATGTGTATTCTTCCTTTTGAAAGTCATGTTGCGCATTCTATCTGCTTCAATTGCTTCTTTCAAAAACACTTGACTTGTTTCAATTATCTGCAATGGATCAAAAGAAGTGCCTCAGAAAATAATACAGTTTCTATGAATCCAGATGATGATGCTTCAAAGTTAGTTGATTTTCAGAAGATCATGAACTTTTCTTCTGAATTTGAGACTGTTTTAAAGGAGGTTATGTTCATTTCTGAATCTGATAAGAATGATGAAAGATTAAACAACTTTGCTGATAACGTGGAGGTGCACTTTGCTGTGAGGAAAAAGAGAGAAATGCTGGCAAATGCTAGACAGTTGATTCTACGATGTGACTTTACTGTTCCAGAAGTAAGTCTCATTCAACCTGTCTTATATCTTTGTGCTCATCTGCTGGAATTACGTACTAACAATTAGCTCTCAGGAGTTTAGCAGCAAAGGACCTAAGTTCATAAATAACACATACAATGATTGTGCTGTCAATTTGCTTTTTTCGTCAGAGAGGTGTATAGTGTCCCTTGCTGCTTGTCAGTTGATGAAGTTGGTGCATCAAACACTTCAAGTAAGATAGTTATTTCTGGCTATTATTCTGACTTGTTCACTTGTTTATATTATCATTATGTATAATCACACTAAGCTTTCATTTTGGCAAATTATGATGGAATGTGATACATGGATCATTCTGATTAGCGGATAAACCCCATGAAATGTTAAACTTGACATGTTTAAGAGTTACTTCACATGAACATTTTTCTTCACCATTTTATCACAGTTATACCTATTAGTTTTGCTTCGTGAACATTTTGCTTCATTTAGACCCATTAGTTTCTGAAATGGAAACTATTTTGTGTTATGATCATCTATTATGATACAACTGGGTTTATTTTTTTTGACTGTTGGTTAATTAAATAGAAATTGTGTTAGTTGAGATTTTAAGGGTGTTAATTGCAAAATTGCAATGCTGCTTTTTTCTTGAAGTATGCTCACTTTTAGGAAGCTTCATTTGCAAATACTGTTATTAGGATTAGGTTATGGTTCTTGGCTTCCTATTGGAGTTACCTGATGCAGTTTTTATACAGCGTGGAACAGGCTTGTCAACTCCCCTGAACACATCTTCTACGCGGCAAATGAAATCTGCAGAAGATCTGGCTGAATATTTGAAAAATTTCCGTGCAGACAACATTGTGAACAATGCTGAATTCATTAGAGAGAGCATTGTTCCAGAAGCTGGGCCTTGGACTATCTTGGGTCAGGTGTAAATTGACTTAGGTACTTGTCTCTTGATTGTTTTGCATGATTTCATGCATAGTTTGTGAGTACAGACGCTGTATATTTTGCAATGTTCCATGTATTGTTTATCTTAACTAAGTTTTAACTAGTATTTGTTCCCCATAACCTTTCCATGCTTGATCCAACTTTTCACAGTCTAGTGGAAAGAAGTGTATTTATAGAGTAAACAAAAGAATGTTCGTGTGTGTTTTCTATTCTTTTGATCCTAGGTATTTAGGATTCATGTCATCTTTTTATTCTATTTTGAGATCTCTGCCTGTGTAGTTTGCATACTAATTGTTGAGCTCCTTGTCACTATTTAGTCATAAAAATTAATGACCCTAATTATATACCGTAATTCTTTAGTCTTCCCAATTTCTTCTTTTCTTTGTTCGTTCCCTTAATTCCTCTGTTTTTCACAGGCTTAAGAGAGCCTGAGATCCTGTTATAACTCCAGGTGCACAAAAGCAACTCAGTTATTACTTTCTGAATGCAGTAAGTAAAACCAATACCTGTAAGGTTGTAATTCAAGTACACTGACTCTATTATTTACTTGGTATGACAATTATTTGCTTGAAACTTTCATGGATGGCAGTTTGATAATTGGGGGGGTTTCAACACGAACCCACTATATACGATACTTCATGAGGTGATTTACTGCCAAGTAAGTTTAGTCTCTATCAGTATAGATTTTTTTTAAAATAATAAAAACAAGCCGCCCGCATGCATACATTGGAGCGTAAATGCTTGCTTCTGCATGTCTAGCAAAGATTTCATGATAATCATGATTAATGTTTTCGATTCTGCAGGGTGTTCCATCTCAGTGGGCTGCTCAAAGAATAAGGGAGGCCAACGGAAGCAGGTTTGACGTAATCAAAGCAGCAAAAGAAGGGCGTCCTGTATATTTTACGGGAGAGGTAACTTTCTGGAGATTGTATTTCATAATTATGTAGTGTAGTAAACTAGTAATCATTGGGATATAACGTATGCTCAGTTCTGGTAATGGGCTGAAGCTAATGCTACAACTACAATTATAGTATGTTAGTATTACTTCTGGACTTCAAGGAGATATTTCATATTCTTATCCAAGAATTGACCATAGACTGCTAATAATACCCGAGTGCCTTATTATACTGCTTAACCATGCGAACTGATCGAGCTCTTTGAATTTGATATTTTGATTTAACAAGCACCACACAGAAGTACATGGTTTACAGTTTATATCTGTTTACTAATTTCTTAACACCACACAGAAGTACATGGTTATGGTTAGTATTGTCATATACTGGAGTTCACATTATATGCATCAATAATTCTTTGATTTCCAATGAACCTAAGAGAACAGGTCTTGCATAAAATTAAAAATAGTTGTCTGTTTAAGCATGAAACAGAAAATTTAAATCTCAAATGTTAATGATAAGAAGGAATGACAGTTTCCTGGGAGAATATTCATATCGGCGCAGTTGAAAGAAACAAAACACAAGCTTTGTTCTGATCAGACTTTCAATTCTGACCAGTTTCAGACTTTCAGTTCTGATCAGTTCAAGCTTTGTTCTGATCAGACTTTCAGTTCTGATCAGTTTCAGACTTTCAGTTCTGATCAGTTCAAGCTTTGTTCTGATTAGACTTTCAGTTCTGATTAGTTTTAGACTTTTAGTTGTGATCAGATGCAAGCTTCTGTTTTTGTTTTCAGCTATCTGTACGTTTATCTGACACAGCACATCAGAACACACACACATCACACACACACACCTGAAATACACACAACACACACAAACACACAGCACAGGTAACACAGACAGTAGAACACACACACAACATAACACACGCAGCAATTCTATTGCATGTTAGTTCTGCTCAAAGTTGACCAGGATTGACTTTTTTGAGATTTTGGTCAAAGTTGACCAGCGTTGCAGTGTGGAGGTAACCTAATACTAAGTATATTAAAAATTGAAAGGGTTTAGAATACCAATCTAAGTTCACGGGTTAGAGTTGGGAGCAAAAACGACTATAACACTCAAAATATGACCTATAATGATCAATAAAGCCTTAAACGCGCATAACTTGACCAAAGTAGATGAGAATGAGTCTAAGTAACCTAATACTAAGTATATTAAACATTTAAAGGGTTTAGAATACCAATCTAACTTCACGGGTTAGAGTTGGGAGCAAAAACGACTATAACAGTCAAAATATGACCTATAATGATCAATAAAGCCTTAAACGCGCATAACTTGACCAAAGTAGATGAGAATGAGTCTAAGTAACCTAATACTAAGTATATTAAACATTTAAAGGGTTTAGAATACCAATCTAAGTTCGCGGGTTAGAGTTGGGAGCAAAAACGACTATAACAGTCAAAATATGACCTATAATGATCAATAAAGCCTTAAACGCGCATAACTTGACCAAAGTAGACGAGAATGAGTCTAAGTAACCTAATACTAAGTATATTAAACATTTAAAGGGTTTAGAATACCAATCTAAGTTCACGGGTTAGAGTTGGGAGCAAAAACGACTATAATAGTCAAAATATGACCTATAATGATCAATAAAGCCTTAAACGCACATAACTTAACCAAAGTAGATGAGAATGAGTCTAAGTAACCTAATACTAAGTATATTAAACATTTAAAGGGTTTAGAGTACCAATCTAAGTTCGCGGGTATGACATTTATTGTCATGAATATGACTATAACAGTCAAAATATGACCTTTATTGTTTAAGTGGACTTAGTTTTATTGATGGAAAGACACACGATTTTTGGTTGCTTTATTGTCATGAATAATGTTGTTGTCATGTTGTCAAGGTTCTTGATTCTAAGGGTTTCGCCCTTCCATGCTTAGCCATGGTTCGAGGACCTAGGAGACAACAACTTTTTAGATCATCTAACCGAAGATAACTAATTTTATGATATATATTATTTTGTTAGGTTTGCACATCACTGAGTGGAGATCCTTTCACCGATGAGAAATTTGATGAAATACGAGACAAATGGGCATCATACTTCACCGAACATTGTGTGTAATTAACGCTTCATCGATTTCTTTTTGTGGATGTTTCATGCTATTAAAATCATATATAATTGCCTTATTATATTTTTGGTGCAATTTTGTAACGTATGAAGTGTAAAAGATATAGTTATTATAGACTTGAAACTATTAGGTGGTTTATTTTTGTAAACATATGATGTTTAACTTATATGTAAAAATCAAAGTTTCTTGGAAGTTATTGGTGGTAGATGACACTTTTGGATGTTGTATAAATGTGGCGTGAGTACAGGTTCTATATTTTTGGGATTGTTGAATATAAAAATAATATATTATTTATCAAAAAAAGTTACACATTATTTGCGGCATTTAAACTCCCGCAATTTTACCAAAGTTTGAGGCGTTTAGGTAGAAACGCCGCAATACAATACTATTCATTTGAGGCGTTTTTTCTGCATTACGCCGCAAATGAATGATTAATTTGAGGAAAATCAATACCATTCATTTGCTGCCACTCTATTTGCTGCTACGCCTAAAACGCCGCTAATGAATATAAAAGTGACGCCTCAAATGAATGTTTTTCTACTAGTGGCATGGCACCTTTTAACTCAATTTTAAAATTTGAAACTTAAGGCTCTTACTATATTGGTTAGATTTTAAGTGAACTAAAATCCTTAATCATGCAACATAATCAAGCCACAATCTCATGCATAATTAAGACATATTTAAAGCAATAAATAACTTAAAGCATACATAAGATATAAATGTGATCTAGTATGGCCCGACTTCATCTTGAAGCTTCAACTTCAAACTCCGTCTTGAAAATGGATTGGAAACTCCGTCTTGAATTTCACCATGGGAGGCACCATTTTCTTCAAATAGGATAAGCTATAATTTAAACTAATTACAACTATTTGATGGTACGCAGACCATTTTAAAGCAATAAAATTTGGTACTTTAGACCAGTATTACATTCAAATTAATGGTACGCAGACCATATTTTCTATCCTATTTGGGCCATACTAGTCACTTTCAATAACCTGCAAAACAGTACATATACAATATATACCATTCACCCATTCATTTATCAATGAATGGCCCACATAGCTGGTTAGTAGAACATATTATGCATCACATAAATATTTGCATCAATTAATCAAGGCTTCTAATAATCTACCAATTATTCAATCCTTATTAATTCTAATCAAGTTGTTTTAACCTTAAAGGATTGTAGACCTAATCAAAAGTTTATGATTAAAAGGCTCCCACTTAAACCAATAAATTTACATGCTTTACTAATTTTAAACATAAAATTGTATTTCCTAGTCTAACCGGAAACATACAAATTTAATTAAAATTTAAAGCTCATATAAATTATTATTTGAATCCTTTAATTTATTTTCAGTTTATTAAATTAATTAATTTAAATTTAATCAAGGTTTTAATTTTAGTAAAATAATTAGTATAAATAAAATTTATAATAATTAGATTATTCAAAATTAAATTCCAAGAAAAAATTAAATTACGAATTTTAAAATAAATTAAAATCGTTTTCCGACTGAAAATTTAAAATAATTTCAAAACGCATTAATCGGATCAAGACGAGGCCCTAGGCTTGCGCCCATGCCCCGTCGAGTGCACGAGGCAGCAACGCCCCTCGACTGATCGCATAGCAAGGCACGAGCAGCAGCCACGCCTAGACGCAGCAAGCCGAGCCACGCCTAGGCGCAGCAGCAGCTCGCTCGCTGTGGCGCAGCATCCCTCGCTGCCCACGCGCGCCTGCCAGCTTGCTTGTGCCTTGCCTCATCTCCCCATCCGGCCCATGCTCGCAGCACACACGCCTAGGCAGACCCATTGCCTTGCGCGCATGCCACGCTCGTTTTCTCCCTGTATTCGTACCGCATGGGCGACGAGCTCCCTTGCTCGTCGTCGCATGCCCGCACTATACAACAGCCCTTAAGGGTAACGCGTAGCGTCCATTGCTTTGTGCGTGCAAAATTCATGAGCGGATTATATAAAAATTAAAAAAATTTAATTCAAATTTATAGACAAATTAATAAATCATATTAATTTCATAGATTTAGGGCGAAAAATCGAAAATTTTTTATTCAATTAATTTCCGATTATCATGGATTCAAATCTAGCTCATAAAAATTTAAAATTTACCAAATTTTAACAATTTTATGGTGGTTTTTAATCATGAATTCCTAATTAAATTGTCAATTAATTATAAAAATCAAATCAAATTCTAAATTATTCGAATTTCAACAAATTAATTACAATTACAAATTAGGTTGTATAATTAACAGCTTAGGCATTTAAATTTGTTAAACATATACAGTAGGTCAATCAAAAATTCAAGATTTACAAACAAGAATCGCAAATATTTAATTCAACATCTAAAAATTACAAATTTTGCGTTCGAAAAACTAAAACCTCCGAAATGTCATAGTTATGCTTCGAATTTGGGAATTCTGGGTTCGGCTTCAAATCACTGATTTTAGTCAAAATTTTAAAACGCCGTTTACATGCGAAATACACTATAAAATTATACGATTACGACCATTATTGACTAAACTGCCGAAAATTCTGCGAACATATAATTAAACAATCGCACGAATTTGCAATTAATTACAAAAAATCAAAATTTTCGAAATTAATCACCCCTTTAATTCATTGCAAATTTATAAAATTTAACCATGTTAACTAATTATTTTGGAATTAATTAGAGGCTCGTGATACCACTGTTAGGTTATGATACATATAAATCATATATAAATCATGCGGAAGAACCATAAAGCCAGGAATCCAAATTAATTGCCACATAACAATTAACATAATTTAGGATACATACACTTTGTAGCGTGCCCTCCCTAGCTGCGCCCGAACCGAACAAGAGCAAGTCTAGGACTCCAAATGTCGTTCCTTCGTAAATAGTCCACAACACGTTCGAATCTTCCTTAGATTTAATTAACTAGAATTGCACCTAAGGTATTATGAATATATTCGAATATTTTTAGGCAAATATTAGTCTTAGTTTTAATCCTTAAAACTAGGTGAATAATTGAAATTATGTATTTATAAGTTGTGAATGCCATCACATATTTATAGGGTAGGAATAATGGAATTAGAAGTCTACTAGGATTCAAGTATTCTAAATCTATTAGAATTAGAGTTTACTTAAAACTAGTAACCTTAGGAAATTAATCTTTTAATCTAATCCTACGTGCTTAAGGATTCGATGCATGCACAAATTTCAACACACACACGAGCACGGCCCACAAGAATGCAGGCCATGCCTGCGCGCGGAGAAGCCCATCGCAGCTCGCAGCCCGCGTTGCTCGCAGCCATGGGCGCGCTGGGCCTGGCCTTGCGCTGGGCCTTGCGTGCCTTTGGCTTGCTGTATTGCTCATGCCTTGCGCGCTGGGCTTGCTAGGCGTGGGCCTGGCTTCGTGCTGGGCCTTCGTCTAGCAAGCTCGTCCGATGCTTATTTCGTACGACGCGCTTTCGATTAATTTTCCGATTCCGGAATTCATTTTCGACTCGAACAATATTTAATATTTCCGATTCCGGAATTAATTTACGTTTCGAACAAATATTTAATATTTCCGATTCCGGAATTATTTTCCGATTCCGAAAATATTTCCGATTCTGGCAATATTTCCGTTTCCGGCAATATTTCCGTTTCCGGCAATATTTCCGATTCCGGCAATATTTCCATTTCCGATAATATTTTCCGATACGTACCATGTTTCCGTTTCCGGAAACATCTACGACTTGGATAATATTTATATTACCGATACGATCCATATTTTAGTTTCCGGCAATATCATCGTTTCCAGAGTATCCATAATTTGCCTTTTGACGATTTCAACTCCCACTGGAACCGAGATCCGTCGATTCCGAATGTCCAAAAATGGAGTATTTAATTCCTTTAAATACTTGATCCGTTCACGTACTATTTGTGTGACCCTACGGGTTCAGTCAAGAGTAAGTTGTGGATTAATATTATTAATTTCACTTGAACTGAAGCGGCCTCTAGTTAGGCATACAGTTCACTTGATCTCACTGAATTATTAACTTGTATAATTAACACTGAACCACATTTATTAGACTTAGCATTAAATGCATACTTGGACCAAGGGCATTATTTCCTTCACTTTGAACCTGGAATAAGGGGAATTGTATGCTGACCGATGCTTGGATCAACCCCTGGCATTTCATGATAGGACCATGCGAAGACTGTGAAAGTAGCTTGATAAGATCATCCCACTCTGCTTGAGATAGAGTCAAACCAATCTGAACTAGTTTGAGATCACTGTTGTTAGAAAGGTTAACTTTTTCTGTTCCTCAATTATGGGCGTCCTGTTTTCATGATTTTCAATAGCTTTTAAGATTTCAAGGTCAGTTTCTTGTGAAGCAAAGTTGTTTGGATTAGGAGTGTGTTTTGAATTTGGACTTGAAGAGTAGGAGGAAATTGAAGTATTATTGAAATTGGAAATCATTACATCGACAACTTTAACTTGAAGTTCGGCCTTTAGAGGCTCTTGATTGATGCAAGACTCTAGCCCTAGACTCTTAGACTCATCACTAGACTCAGATATAGAATCATCCTCTGACTCGAACTCGCTCATCATAGATCCTTCGCCCACAGTAATCTTGAACATTTTTCCACTTGGAACAGTAATCTTGAGGGACTTCCTCCAGCCTTATGCATTGAAAAGAGGTTCTTGATTGTCTTCGGGAGCCCTTATGCAAGCCTCAGCTTCTTCAACACGTTCATAAAGCTCTGCTACAGCCCTTGCCAATGAATTCATCTTGAATTGGATTTTGAGAGAATGAGTCCGAGCACCTAGTTATCACATGACTTGAATTTAGAACTAGGACTCCCCGACACATGATATGATATGCATGCAATGAATGAGACCTAGACTTCACTCTAAGTGCCACTCCGAAGATTCGGGACTTTGGATTTTGTATTTGTGTCCAGGGTTTACAACCCGTTGGAAATATTTTTGAAAGGAGCTTCATTCTTTTGTGGAGGCTACCTCCTTGTACTAGAATTTGGGATATTGAAAGGGCATTTCGACCAATTGGATTTTGTATAATCTAAAGGAGATTTGACCCAACATAGAACATGGAATATTTTAGGGGAGTTTCAACCCGATAAGAATGTAGAAATCGAATTTGTATTATTTCAAGGGACTTTCAACCCGGGAATAGTATTCGGAAATTGGATTTGTACTATTTCTATGGAATTTCAACCCATGAGAAATGTTTTGGAAATCGAATTTGTATTATTTTAGGGGAGTTTCAGCCCGTTGGATTTTGTATTATTTCTAGGGATTTTCAACCCGTTGGAATTATTTTGAGGAATCGAATTTGTATTATTTCTAGGGAATTTCAACCCGGATGGAATTTGTATGGGGTTTGGATTATTTCAAGGGACTTTCAACCCGTCAATGGAACTTGGAATATTATAGGGGACTTTCAACCCATGATAGAGTTTGAAAATTGGACTTGTATTATTTCAAGGGATTTTCAACCCATTTGAAATGTAGAAAACGGACTTGTATTATTTCAAGGGATTTTCAACCCATGGGAATTGTTTTGGGGAATTGAACTTGTATTATTTTAGGGGAGTTTCAACCCATTGGAACTTGGAATATTTCAAGGGAATTTCAACCCATGATCGGAATTGGATTATTTTAGGGGAATTTCAACCCATGATCGGATTTGGACTATTTTAGGGGAATTTCAACCCATGATGGAATTTGGAAATATTTTAGGGGAATTTCAACCCATTGGATTTTGTACTATTTCTAGGGACTTTCAACCCGTCGGAAATGTTTTTGAATTTGTATATGGGAACAATGGAAAGCAAGAATTTTTGTAGTTTGAAGATGAATTTGAAATTCAAAATTTATTTGGGATTCGGAATTGGAGGATTTTGAATATAGGATTTGAAATCGGGAATTCGAACTTGAGGTTTGAAAGATTGAATCGAAATTTTGGCATTACGCCATCATGAGTTTGGACATTTGAACTTGAGGTCTTGAGGTTAGAATCGGGAATTTTAACTTGAGGTTTTGAACATGTAATGGGAGGTTTGAATGCTTGAGTTGGAAATCCGGCATTACGACGCTGTTTGGTATTTGAAATTTGGACTAGAAAATCCGGCATTATGACGCCGTTGGATTGAATTTTGAATTTGGAAACTTGAAATTTGGACTAGAAAATCCGGCATTATGACGCCGTTGGTTTGAATTTTGAATTAGGAAACTTGAAATTTTGGACTAGAAAATCCGGCATTATAACGCCGTTGGGTTGAATTTTGAATTTGGAAACTTGAAATTTGGACTAGAAAATCCGGCATTATGACGCCGTTGGATTGAATTTTGAATTTGGAAACTTGAAATTTGGACTAGAAAATCCGGCATTATGACGCCGTTGGATTGAATTTTGAATTTGGAAACTTGAAATTTGGACTAGAAATTCCGGCATTATGACGTCGTTGGACTTTTGAATTTGGCATTTGTGCGTGAGGCGTGTTTAAGGGCTTTAAATCAAATGGAGTGGCACTCCTAAAAGACCCTAAATCGGCGATTTTAGATGCATGAAGTTTGAATGGTGCTCCTAGGGGTTAGGTTTCCTAGTTGGAGGCTAATGATTTTGGCAAAGCTATAACTCGAGGTTGGTCATTCACGCGTGCAAAGACGCCCACACAATGCACATATAGCACGTTGTCATACTGTAGACACCTACTTTTGTCCCCATTCCCGAAAGGGAAGGTTCGATGATTAGAACGTAAATCTCCGCTTGGCAACGCATCTCCTATAAAATAACGAATCTCGATCACCCTTTTCAATTTAGCCAAACCTGCTATTTATAGAAACCTGCTAAAAATGGTAACTGTCGTAAGAAGTAGTTGTTAAAAGTGGCAAGACATAAAAGATAGAAATCTGTCAGAATTAGGTGTTGCACTCCAACATAAAGTCCTAAAAGAGATAGAATTGGCAAAGGAATTCTATTCCTGTTATAATTCGAAAATAAGAGTTACGTATTAATTAAATTCCTAACGAACCCAGAGTTCGTAACAGGCCCAGATGCATTCCGTCATAAGTTGATACGCACTAAGAAACTCGGATAAGTCTCAAAAGCTCCGTGATTAAGAGCCCAAATCTGACAAAAGGGTTGGCTCAGACCCTATTTTCAACGCCTGGGTCTGGGCGCCGAAATCTTCGGCACCCAGCCCTGGGCGCTGAAAATACCTGGGACGTGTTGTCTCCGAATTCTCTTTGGGTTCGGATTCTAAAGTTCTATCCTTCCACCAACTCTTTCCCTATAAATACAGCCTCATAATCGACGAAAAAAGGACACACAATTCATAATCTGAGTATTGACTCCAACCCTAAGCCTAAGCCTCACGCTGCGAAATTGATCCCGCGTTCTGTCGCAATCGACCCAAAAGTCGAACAGAACGTATCCTGTCCCTTGTAGCCGATGAATTAAGCCTAAATACTGGAACACTGCTCAGAAACCCGAGATTCGTTAAATAAAAGGAGAAATAGCAAAGCCAAGTGGTTAGTTTTCTGAGAACCGTGACGCACCTCTCAAAGGTGCGTCGTAATGTGTCCCTTCGCATGATTTAATCGCTTTCATCACCCTTTAATTGATCTATCACGCCTAATAAAGATAATATCTTGGACAATTGAACTATCATTCTAGGTACCTTAAATCAATCTAAACAAGATAATCACGATCGATTTAGTATTATGTGTTGCATATTGCTAAAATCAATTCAGAATAGTTTAATAGTTAACGCATGTCCCTTCAATTATTTATGCTGAGCTAGTAAGGATAACCTGCCTCTGGAGTTATCGATGAGCACTCCTCTCGGTAGTTACAGTCCCCCGAACTCTCAATCTCTGCCCTGCGGGTGTACGTTGAGCGATCCCCACACCAGGGATCACAAGGGAACCTATGGCCGTCGTGGTCGAACATAATTGCACTCCCTTTATGTCACGATAACCGGGTTTTGTCATTTTTTTCCATTGTCGCTAAAAACTGAATGGCGACTCCTATATTACTAGTCGATTAGGTGTAAACTCACAGGAAATCTAACTACACTTGATCTGACGACGTCACGCCCACGAGGGACGAGGTCATGCATTAGCCTCGTGCTTTTTCGACCCCCTCACACTGGCGACTCTGCTGGGGACGTTAATGAAATACTCGTGCTCATAGGTAATCAAAATAGCCGAAGGGTGAAACGATCCTACTCCGCGTTTATTTCCTTATCAAGTTGGGATGACCTGAAAATCAGCATATTAATGTGAACGGACAGAACCGCATAACGAATCTCGGCTCCCTTGGCATGTTTCATCTCGGGAGTTGGGACTAAGGATACCCATCGCCTACCGGGGGGTGCATACGCTTCGAATGTTGTCCACTCGGCACTTGTCGCTAGTAGTACACCTGTCCCAAACCCAATTGCTCGCCCACTAAGGTCCCTCTCATTGGTGCATGCCCCCTTGGCTTACATCGTGATTGGCCTCTTGGGACGAAATTCGTCTGTTGAATGCACTACCTCGACCGGGGCATGTGTTGGATCTACGATAGAAGCGGTACCAAGCCAGGCGCAAATATTACCCATAGAAGCCTATCATAAACTACGTGACATATTATTTCTGCTTCATGTTGTAATGATAGTTATGTGTAGCGAATTACCTGATTATATTGTGATTGTGTGTGACAAATAACGCTAGAAAACCAACGACCCTAAAAATTGCCCAAACATTCATAAAACACCGATTCTCCAAAGAGTCATACCAAGATACATGTTCCGCAACCCCGGGCTATCGCCACAAAAATAAGCGAAGCCTAGGATGGCCTGTAACGAACCCCGCAACGCTGCACAACGCGTAAAGAACGTTATTACGCAAGCACGCAAAATTAAATCGCATGTACAAAAAATACGCGAACAGAATACGAGTACCAGTCAGGGACACTTTTTCAGCGCCCCTGGCTGGGCGCCAAACATTTTCACGCCCTTCTCTGGGCGCTGAAGTTGCTGCCTGGCCTTTCGGCCAGGCGCCGCAGCCTCGGTGCCCGCGCACGAAATATACGTAGCAATAAAAAATTCGTAACAAATTTGCTACGAGAACGTATGAAAAAGCACTCGATTCTAAGAACGACTTATAGAATAAACGACTCTTTGTGTCATCATTAGGCCTCCTATGACGGCAATGTTCGGCACCAAAACCGAGCAAGCTAATTAAAATAACTTTGAATGTCACACGGGTAAAGATTTTCGAAAATATAAAAGAGTTCAGAGTGCACACACAATGGTCCAAATGTACAAGTCCGACTTAAGGGTAGTAATAAAGTGTCTAGAAGGCCAACTCCTAAAATAAACTAATGTGTCTCCTACTCCATAATGTTAATACAGAGTCCCTGAATACCTACCCGTGATAGCCATCAAGGATCACAATGGAAGTGGCATATCCTGAACATCCACTCCTAGAGGTCGCACAAACCCAAGAGACGCATGCTCTGGGACACGACCCTCTACGTTCTAAAAGGCCACTCGCCTCAAAGAGCTACACAATGCCAAAAGCCTTCCCCGACACACATGCTTTCGGGCTATTGTTTGGGTTAGAGAAGAAATGAACAAGGAGCAAAACAGAAATCATGGCATTGGCCCTTCAAGATGAATTATTTGATCCCACTAAACTGATCGCCCCATCACCCCTAAAGATCGACCAAACCAAACAAGGGTGGCGCAAGACCTTCAAATGGACTAATGCTCGTGGAATGAAATTCAAGATATCTGCGGGAGAAGGCCCAATGTGTGAAGAATCCGAGTCTGAATCCGAGTCTGAATCCGAGTCTAAACCTAATAAAATTGTAATCCCTCCCAAAACTAGTCTAGACCCGGAAATATCCACTCCAGGAGATCTTTTTGATGTAATGCTTCACGACTTTAATAAGATGAACAAAACTTTTGAGTATATGCCGCTTAAAAATCCGAGTAGTAATGCAGAATGCCTCGCCACTAATGAGCACGAAAAAGAGCCAGAAGAAGAATATACCGAATTAATAAAAGCTCTAAATGAACAAGAACTCAAAACCCCCATAATTGAGGATACAGAATCGGTAAATATTGGAACAGAAGAAAATCCTAAATTCGTCAAAATCGGCCTCACCTTAACTCCCACTGAAAAAACCGATCTAATCTCCACTCTACGGGAATTCGAGGGTGTCTTTGCTTGGTCCTACAAAGACATGCCCGGAATAGATCGGGAAATCGCTGAGCATAGGATTCCGCTGTATCCCAAAATGACGCCAGTAAAACAAAAGCTACGACGTCTTAAGCGGGAAATAGCCTTGAAAATAAAAGAAGAAGTCACTAAACAACTAGATGCGGGCTTCATAAAGGTCTCCAACTATCCAGAATGGGTGGCCAATATTGTCCCCGTAGCTAAAAAAGATGGGCGAGTGCGAATGTGCGTAGATTTTCGAGATCTCAACAAAGCCAGTCCCAGAGATGACTTCCCTCTACCTCACATTGACATATTAGTAGACAACACAGCGAAACATGCGCTTCTCTCCTTTATGGATGGGTACGCAGGATATAACCAAATACTTATGGCAGAAGAAGACATGGAAAAAACAACCTTCATTACCCCTTGGGGTACATATTGCTACACTGTAATGCCTTTTGGTTTGAAAAACGCGGGGGCCACCTATCAAAGAACAGCCACCACGTTACTTCATGACATGATACACAAAGAAATCGAGGTCTATGTAGACGACATGATCGTCAAATCTAAAGACCGGCGCGGTCACCTCCCGCCACTTAGGAAATTCTTCACCCGAATCCTAAAATATAACATGAGACTAAACCCACAAAAATGTGTGTTCGGGGTAACCTCCGGAAAGTTACTAGGATATGTGGTTAGTACACGAGGAATCGAGATTGACCCATCCAAAATTAAAGCCATTACCGAAATACCCCCACCAAAAACTGAAAAACAGATAAGGGGTTTCCTAGGAAAGCTGCAATACATTAGTAGGTTCATTTCTAAGCTTACCATGACTTGCGAGCCAATATTTAAAAAATTAAGAGAAGAAGAAAAAGTCGAATGGGATGAACAATGCCAAACTGCCTTCGATAAAATCAAAGAATACCTAAGCAAACCACCCGTCCTTTCCCCTCCTTTGCCCGGAATTCCTTTACGTCTATACCTCACCGTCACCGATACTGCAGCGGGAGCTATGCTCTCACAGTGTGTACATGTATCCGAGCGAGCCATCTACTACTTGATCAAGAAGTTCATACAGTACGAGACGAGATATAAAGAACTTGAGAAAACCTGCCTCGCCCTCGTTTGGGCGTCCAAAAAACTCAGACATTACCTATTAGCCCACACCGTTCATATAGTGTCACAACTAGACCCCTTAAAATACATGTTCGAAAGGCCCGCACTAAACGGTCGCTTATCCAGATGGCTAGTCATACTCTCAGAATTCGATCTAAAGTTCATGCCAGAAAAAACAATCAAAGGAAGAGCGGTAGCCGAATTCCTGGCCGAACATGCTACGAATGAGGAAACCACGGAAGCTTACATCCTCCCTGACGAGGAACTTCTGATGGTACGAGACGACTGTTGGAGACTATACTTCGATGGAGCATCCAATCAAAAGGGATGCGGAGTCGGAGTTCTCCTAGTCAGTCCCGAAGGGGCCCATATACCAATTTCCGTCAAACTTGACTTCGAGGCCACAAACAACGCCGCCGAGTATGAAGCCTGCATAGTCGGGCTAGAGGCCGCGGTTAGCCTCGGAGTCAAACATCTACAAGTCTTCGGGGATTCTTCCCTAATAATCAACCACATATCCAAAAGATGGAAAGTCCGAAGCACTAGTCTCTCAAAATACCGAGCTCACTTAGACCAAATGGTCGAGCAATTTGAAAAAATCGAGTATACATACTTACCAAGAGACGACAACCAATTCACGGATGCACTAAGGTTAGCTTCGATGCTCAACATCCCGAATGAGTGGGACGGAATGACCCTTCGGGTCGAACAAAGAAAAGAGCCGGCTTATTGTTGTGCCATAGACTCCGAACCTAAAAATACCGAAGAAGAACCATGGTATACGGACATCCTTCGTTATAAAACAAGTGGGGAATTCCCCCCCGAACACCTCCCCGCGAGCACAAAGGGCCCTACGCCTCCTCGCATCACAATAGAGCATAATCTTGGGAGAATTGTACAAATACACGCCAAATAAAATCAAGCTACTTTGTGTTCACCAAAACCAAGCCCAAAGACTAATGGAAGAATACCATAACGGCGTGTGCGGACCTCATATGAACGGCAAAATGCTATCCCGAAAAATATCCCGCTCGGGGTATTATTGGACCACCATGGAAACCGATTGCCATCACTTTGTGAAAACCTGCCCAAAATGCCAAATTTTCAGTAACCTTAACCACTTACCTCCCTCAGAGCTATACACATTCACTTCCCCATGGCCCTTTTCTACCTGGGGTATAGACATAATTGGCAAAGTAACACCCACGGGTGTAGGGGGACACGAGTACGTTTTAGTCACAATTGATTACTTCACTAAATGGGTAGAGGCGGTCTCCTACGCAAAATTAACGGCCAAGCATGTATCTCGCTTTCTTCAAAAGAACATATTCTGTCGATCAAGGTTCCACACGAGATCATAAGTGACCAAGGTTCCCACTTTAGGGCCGAAGTCCAAGACCTACTCGAAAAATATCATGTCAAACATCACAAATCCTCTCCCTACAGACCGCAAATGAACGGCGCGGTAGAGGCGGCCAACAAAAACATTAAAGTCATAGTTGAAAAAATGGCCGAAAACTATAGAGACTGGCCCAACAAATTACATTGCATTATGGGGTTATCGAACTTCAATCCACACCTCCATTGGGGTAACACCTTACTCCTTGGTATACGGAATGGAAGCAGTCCAACCAATCGAGTTGGAAATTCCCTCCCTCCGGATCGTCCTAGAAAGCAAGTTACCCGAGGCCGATTGGGTCAAAGCTAGGTACGATGAGCTCGTCCTTTTAGACGAACGGAGATTGAGAGCTTTACATCACGTGCAAGTGTATCAAAAGCGTATCGCAAGGCAATTTGATAAAAGAGTCAAACCTCGAAATATCAAAGAAGGTGCGTGTTAAAAGAGGTCCGTGCACCTACCACGGACCCCCGAGGAAAATTCCGGCCTAATTGGACCGGACAATACTTTGTAAAAACCATCCTACCAGGCGGTGCAGTCCAATTGGCTGACATAGATGGAGCGGAATTCGCTAACCTCACGAATTTAGACCAACTGAAAAAATATTATATTTAATAAAGTTCAGTCCGGAGTTAAGGCATTTTAATAATACACATTAAACTCATAAGCAAGCATTCTGCACACTACTCTAAACGGCATAAGACTCACTAAAATAAAATAAAAACGACGAAAACGAAAAGATCGCAAGAACTAAGTTTCAACGCCCAGGGCTGGGCGCCATAATTTGTCACGCCCAGACCTGGACGCCGATCTGTCCAACGCCCATACCTGGGCGCCATTCTCTTCTGCCACCAGTCCTCCCGCTTCTAGAAGTTTTCGTACTTCTTTTTCGAATTACCAAAAGAATCACGGACACTTTGGGGGGTAGCAGACGAGTAATAAACACCCTTTTCAAAAAACATATATAGTAAGAACTACGCACGACCTGATTCTGACAAGGATACGTAGGCAATCCTTACCAAGGATTCGGTCCAATATGAAAAAATAAAAAAAATAAAGAAGAGAGGGGAATAATAAAGTCATGGAACGCATCGAGAGGGAAAGACATTACAAAGGGCACTATACCCCGACCCATGCACGAGTAAAGCTAAAAGTCCAAAGATACATAGAAAAGGATAGCCACAAGAAACTTATGAAGGCACAAACCCAACAGAGGAGTATGACACGAGTTGACAAGGACAAAAAACCCCAAGTGTAGACATAAGAAAATATACATATGTAATACCCCCCAAGTAGTCGGCTAGTCTAGTACGTGTGCACTCTTGTACGAACTCATTTTTGTTTACAATATATGGAATCCTTTCTTTTTTCAAAAATTGTCGTTGGTTTGAAAGTTTAGTACCGTTATAATGCTACATGTTGAGACCTCATGTGATAAAGGCAACCTAGCAAGCCCAATGAAGGCTCAAACATTCTTGCACCAAAGATTCGCAAATAAAAAAAGTATATATATATATATAATAAATCATATGTACATGCGAAATACAAGAATGAATAAAATACAAAAGTGGAAGTAAGCCTTGAAGGAAATAATGCCCTTGGTCCAAGTATGCATTCAATGATAAGTCTAATAAATGCGGTTCAGTATTAATTAACAAGTTAATAATTCAATGAGATCAAGTGAGCTGAATGCCTAGCTAGAGGCCGCTTCAGTTCAAGTGGAATTAATGATATTAATCCACAGCTTACTCTTGACTGAACCCGTAGGGTCACACAAATAGTACGTAAACGGATCAAGTATTTAATGGCATTAAATACTCCATCTATGGATATTCGGAATCGACGGATCTTGGTTTCAGTGGGAGCTGAGATCGTCACAGGCAAGAAATGAATACTCCGGAAACGATGATATTGCCGGAAACGGAAATATGGATCGTATCGGAAATATAAATATTATCCAAGTCGTAGATGTTGCCGGAAACGGAAACATGGTACATATCGGGAAATATTATTGGAAATAGAAATATTGCCGGAATCGGAAATATTGCCGGAAACGGAAATATTGTCTGAATCGGAAATATTATCGGAATCGGAAAATAATTCTGGAAACGGAAATATTAAATATTTGTTCGAAACGGAAATTAATTCCGGAATCGGAAATGTTAAATATTGTTCGTATCGGAAATGAATTCCGGAATCGGAAAATTAATCGGAAGCGCGTCGTACGAATTAGCATCGGACGAGCTTGCTAGACGAAGGCCCAGCAAGAAGCCAGGCCCACGTCCAGCAAGGGAAACGCGCGCCACAACACGCCAGCCCAAGGCTGAGCCAGGCCCACCGCAAAGCAGGCCCAGCGCGCGCCCAAGGCTGTGGCAGTCGTGGGCTGCGATGCTCGGGCTGTGCGCGCGCGCGCATGGCGCCCCTCGTGGGCTGCTGTGCGTGCGTGGGTGTTTGTGTTCACATACAAAACCTAAAACGTACAGGATTCGTTTAATGATTAAATTCCTAATTCTATTTGATAAACTAATTAAATAAGAGTTTCATTAGGATTCTAATTTAATTAATTCGTATCCTAATAGGATTCCAATTCTCTTTCCATACCCCTATAAATATGTGGCCTGGGTTCACAATTTATAACAAGTTTTCAAGTATTCAAAGTGAGTTTTTGAGAGAAAAATTCAGACACATTCCTTGCTCAAAAGTGCCGAAATTTTTAGTACCTTAAGGGCGATTCTAGTTGGTCAATCTTAAGGCGGATCCGGACGTGCTGTGGACTATCTACGGAGGGACGACACTTGGAGTCCTAAAGACTTGTTCTTGTTCGGTTTGGGCGCAGCTAGGGAAGGCACGCAACAAAGAGTATGCATCTAAATTGTGCTAAATGATTATGTGTAAATAATATGTATTCCTGGCTAAATGGTTTTTCCGCATGATTTATGAATTGTCATATGTATCATAACCTAACAGTGGTATCACGAGCCTCTTATTATTTTCATAATCTAAATTGCATGAACATGGTTAAATATTACAAATTTGCAAGAATTAAAAGGGGTGATTAATTTTCGTAATTGTTAATTAATTGCAAATTGCGTTTATTTAATTATACGTATGCAGTTTTTCGGCAGTTTCTTCGTTACTCATCCAAATCGAGTGATTTTTGTGTCAATTCCGCATGTAAAAGGCATTCTAAAATTTTGACAAAAATAGTCTTTTTCTGCCGAACCCAGAATTCTCAAATTCGAAGCCTAACTATGACTTTTCGAAGGTTTTAGTTTTTCGAATGCAAAATTTCGTAAATTTAAGATGTTAAATTAAATATTTGCGATTCTTGTTGATAAATCTTGAATTTTTGATTGACCTACTGTATATTTTTAACAAGTTTGAATTCCTAGCCTTGTTAATTATGCAATCTAATTTGTAATTATGATTAATTTGTTGAAAATTAGAATAATTTAGAATTAATTTGATTTTCATAATTAATTATAATTTAATTAGATACCTATGATTAAAAACCACCATAAAAATTGGAAATTTATGATAAATTTTAAATTTTTATGACCTAGACTTGAATCCATGTTAATCGGAAATCAATTGAATAATAAATTTTCGATTTTTCGCCCTAAAATTATGAAATTAATATTAATTTATTAATTTGTCATTAATTTTAAATATAAATTTTTAAATTTTATGCGATTCGTTCATATAACTTGCACGCACAAAGCAATGGACGCTACGTGTTACCCTTAAGGGGTGCTGTATAGTGCGGGCATGCGACGACGAGCAAGGGAGCTCGTCGCCCATGCGGCACGAATGCAATGAGCAAGGGCATGGTGCACGAGCACAAGGCAGCAGCCCTGCCTTGTGTCGTGGGCTATGAGCAATGGACGAATGGGCAATGGGCGAAGGCAAGGCACGGCAGTCGCGTGTGGGCAGCAAGCGAGCTGCGCCACAACGCGCACTGCCTCGCGCAAGCGCGCGCAGCCTCGCGCGCAGCGAGCGCAAGCTCGCGTGCCACGAGTGCTGCGCCCAGCGTTGATGCCTCGCGCAGCGAGCGCTGGCTCGCACAAGCGAGCGCTGGCGAGCGCGCACAGCGAGCGATGGCTCGCGTGCATCGAGCGCTGGCGCGCGCGCAGCGAGCACCAACTCGCGCGATTGCTTGCGAAGGGTAGAAGCAGCAGCTATGCGACGCAGCGCATGGGCTGCGCGCACATGGCCAGCGATGGCTGTGTGCGTGTGGCCCATGGGCGTGCGATGCGTAGGGTGTTTGCGTTGCGATTAGATCGTTTTGAATGTTTAATTTGAAATTTTCAGTTTACGTAATTTTAATTAATTTTAAATTTAATAATTTAAATTATTTTCTTTGATTTTGATTTTGAATATTGTAATTATAATAAAAAAATTTATTCTAATTATTTTACTAAAATTAAAATCATGAATTAATTTAAATACGACTGAAATTAAATTAAACTTTTTGGATTCAATTATAAATTTATATGAGCTTTAAATTTTAATTAAATTTGTATGTTTCCGGTTAGACTAGAAATACATTTTTATGTTTAAAATTAGTAAAGCATATGAATTTATTGGTTTGAGTGGGAGCCCTTTTAGTCATAAACTCTTGATTAGGTCTACAAATCCTTAAGGTTAAAACAACTTGATTAGAATTAATAAGGACTGAATAATTGGTAGATTATTGGTGCCCTTGATTAATTGCTGCAAATGTTTACGTGATGCATAATGTGTTTTACTAACCAGCTATGTGGGCCATTCATGATAATGAATGGGTGAATGGTATATATTGTATATGTACTGTTTTGCAGGTTATGAAGTGACTAGTATGGCCCAAATAGGATAGAAAATATGGTCTGCGTACCATTAATTTGAATGTAATTGGTCTAAAGTACCAAGGTTGTTTTTCAATTCAAATATGGTCTGCGTACCATCAAATAGTTGTAATTAGTTTTAATTATAGCTTATCCTATTTGAAGAAAATGGTGCCTCCCACGGAGATTTTCGAGACGGACTTTGAAGTCAAAGCTTCAAGATGAAGTCGGGCCATACTAGATCACATTTATCTTATGCATGTTTTAAGTTATTTATTGCTTTTAAATATGTCTTAAAATGCATGAGATCAAAACCTTGATTATGTTGCATGATTAAGGATTTTAGTTCACTTAAAATCTAACCAACATAGTAAGAGCCTTAAGTTCCAAACTTAAAAATTGAGTTAAAAGGTGCCATGCCAGAATATACACTTGCTTGGATATCCTTTACATCAATCTAGTAATAGTTTTCGCTCAGCGAGGTGTTACTTATTGGTCCTAAAGGGGCAAGGTACACAAATAATTGTGAGTACATGTTAGTTTTGGTGAAACTCAACGATATAAGTAAGGAGTCCTTTTATGTCGTGGCAAAATCGATAGGTTTACCTAATAAGTTCTTAGACGTACCTATCAACCAAGAATAGTTTCTAGACTATTAGCAAAAGGTTTTTGCTTACCTAAGATGTTTTAGGATTAAGTCGACAGACTGTGCTTAGTTCTTCAATGATTTTAGGATCTTGGAATCATTTTATTCACACCTGCCGGAACACATAACTTGAATAAAATGCTTAATAAACATTGAATTATGCATGTATGCTAGAATTTAAGTTTATTAAGAGAAACTGTGAATGGTTATTTATTTGTTTATTCTTTTCAATTGTAGTTTTTAATATGGCAAACAACAATCAAAACATCATCATAGGTTCTGAGCTTATGGTCAAGCTGAAACTGGCAAATTTTCTTGAATGGGAAGCTAAGCTAGTTGAAATAGTCAAACTCAATGGACTTGAGTATGTACTGTCACATCCCATGCCAAGCTACTATGCCAGACACATGACCCCTGAGAGATTTTACGCCTGGGATGCGGATCTCAAAAAGGTTATGAGTCTCATGCTGAATAATATCCCTGATGATTGGGCTAGAAGGTTTGTAGCCTATGAACCTTTTACGCTCATCAAGAATCTGAGGGATATCTGTTGTGGAAGCACGGAGGACAGGGACCTGAACGTCCATGAGTTGATTGAATCAATGTCTGGTCTAAAGTTTAGTTCTCCCAACAGGTGTTATAGGATGGAGGTCCAAGAAACACATGTTCAGCTCCTTCGCACTAAACAGAGGGTAGGCGTCCCACTGAGGTTCCATGTGGATCTTATGCGTTCATACTTTGATCGCCTAAGTCTACTAGGAACACCAATAAGCGAAAGGATGGCAGTCTCTATCTTGCTCAATTCACTACACAGTGGGTTTGGTCGCTTCAAGCAACTATACCTAAGTGAACCAAGAGAAGAAACAGTTGCAGAATTTGTTCACCTTGTCAGAAAGGCTGAAATAATACTGGACTGTGAAGCCAAAGATTTACTCAAGGCTAGAAGGAGACCGTTCAAGAAAGGTGGAAAGTCCAAGGCCAATGCTAAATCAAAGCAGGACAAGTCCACATCAAGCTGTCTTTATTGTGATGGAATAGGCCATTACAAAAGAGAATGTCCAAAGCTAAAGGAAGATCAGAAGAACGGAACAGTCGTTCCATCTTCAGGTATTTTCGTTATAGACTGTATACTTGCTAATTCAACTTCTTGGGTATTAGATACAGGTTGTGGCTCACACTTATGTTCCAATCCACAGGGACAAAGAAGAAGTAGAAAGTTAAGCAAGGGTGAAGTCGACCTACGAGTGGGAAATGGAGCACGGATTGCTGCATTAGCTGTAGGAACTTACTATTTGTCGTTGCCCTCCGGGCTAGTTTTGGAACTGGAAGAATGTTTCCATATTCCAAGTCTTACTAAAAACATCATTTCAGTTTCTTGCTTAGATGCTAAGGGATTTTCCTTTTTAATAAAAGACAATAGTTGTTCGTTTTATTTTAAAGAGATGTTTTATGGATCTGCTAGATTAGTCAATGGACTTTATTTATTAGATCACGACAAACAAGTATATAACATAAATACCAAAAAGGCCAAAAAGGATGATTCAGATCTCACCTATCTGTGGCATTGTCGATTAGGCCATATAAACTTGAAACGCTTAGAAAGACTTCAAAAGGAAGGAATTCTAGAACCATTTGACTTAGAGGATTATGTTAAATGCGAATCATGTTTACTTGGCAAAATGACAAAGCAACCTTTCTCCAAAGTTGGAGAAAGAGCAAATGAACTATTGGGTTTAATCCATACAGATGTATGTGGACCAATGAGTACAAATGCTAGAGGTGGTTTCAGCTACTTTATCACTTTCACTGATGACTTCAGTAGATATGGTTATGTCTACCTAATGAAGCATAAGTCTGAATCCTTTGACAAATTCAAGGAATTTCAGAGTGAAGTAGAGAATCAATTAGGCAAGAAGATTAAGGCACTGCGGTCTGATAGAGGCGGTGAATATCTGAGCTATGAATTTGATGACCATCTGAAAGAATGTGGAATTTTATCAGAATTGACTCCTCCTGGAACACCACAATGGAACGGTGTGTCAGAATGGAGGAACAGAACCTTGCTAGACATGGTCAGGTCAATGATGGGTCAGGCCAAACTTCCATTAGAATTTTGGGGACATGCACTAAATACAGCTGCACTCACTATAAATAGAGCTCCGTCTAAAGCTGTCGAAAAGACTCCATATGAATTATGGTTTGGAAAGCCTCCAAATGTGTCTTTTCTTAAGATTTGGGGATGTGAAGTATACGTCAAACGATTAATTTCAGACAAACTTCATCCAAAATCTGACAAATGTATCCTTGTGGGCTATCCAAAGGAAACAAAGGGGTATTACTTCTACAATACATCTGAGAACAAGGTATTTGTTGCTCGAGATGGTGTCTTTTTGGAGAAAGATCACATTTCCAAAATGACAAGTGGGAGAAAAGTAGACCTCGAAGAAATTCGAGTCGAACAACAAACTCTAGAGAATGCTCAAGATGACATTCAGGATGAAACTCAGAGATCTTTAGAAGAATCTGGTGAGAATCATGGTCAAACTAGAAATGTTACCCCGCGTAGATCGCAAAGATATAGATCTCAACCGGAAAGGTACTTAGGTATTTTGACGAACGAGAGCTATGACGTTCTATTACTTGAAAGTGATGAACCTGCGACTTACAAACAAGCTATGACGAGCCCTAGCTCCAAGCAATGGCAAGAAGCAATGCAATCTGAATTAGACTCCATGTCTGAAAACCAAGTATGGGATTTGGTCGATTTGCTAGATGGCTACCAAGCCATTGGAAGCAAATGGGTTTTCAAACTGAAAAAGGACAAGGATGGGAAACTTGAAGTTTTCAAAGCTAGATTGGTTGCAAAAGGTTACAGGCAAGTCCACGGTGTGGATTACGATGAAACCTTTTCACCAGTTGCAATGCTAAAGTCTATTCGGATAATGTTAGCAATCGCTGCATATTACGATTACGAAATATGGCAGATGGATGTCAAAACTGCTTTCTTAAACGGCGTTTTAACAGAAACTGTGTTTATGACACAGCCTGAAGGTTTTGAGGATCCAAAGAATGCTAAAAAGGTATGCAAGCTAAAGAAGTCAATCTACGGATTGAAGCAGGCATCCAGGAGCTGGAATATACGTTTTGATGAAGCAGTCAGTGACTTTGGTTTCATCAAGAACGCAGACGAATCTTGTGTATACAAGAAGGTCAGTGGGAGCAAAATTGCTTTCCTAGTATTATATGTCGACGACATATTACTTATCGGAAATGACATTCCTATGTTGAACTCTGTCAAGATTTGGCTTGGGAAATGTTTTTCGATGAAAGATCTAGGAGAAGCACAGTACATATTGGGCATCAAGATTTACAGAGATAGATCTAAAAGGATGATTGGACTTAGTCAAAGCACTTATATCAATAAGGTGCTTGATAGGTTCAAGATGGCGGACTCCAAGCGAGGCTACCTACCCATGTCTCATGGAATGACTCTAAGCAAGACTCAGTGCCCAAAAACACTTGATGAGCGTAGACGAATGAATGGGATTCCATATGCATCATTGATTGGTTCAATAATGTATGCTATGATATGTACACGCCCGGATGTTGCGTATGCACTCAGTGCTACGAGCAGATACCAGTCAGACCCAGGGGAGGCGCATTGGACTGCTGCCAAGAATATTCTGAAGTACCTGAAAAGGCACAAAGATGACTTCCTGGTCTATGGTGGAGATGATGAATTAATTTTTAAAGGTTATACGGACGCAAGTTTCCAAACCGACAAAGATGATTTCAGATCACAGTCTGGGTTTGTTTTCTGCCTCAACGGAGGAGCAGTAAGCTGGAAAAGTGCTAAGCAAAGCACCATTGCGGATTCTACAACTGAAGCGGAGTACATTGCTGCACATGAAGCAGCAAAGGAAGCTATATGGCTAAGGAAGTTCATAGGTGAACTTGGTGTAGTCCCCTCCATTAAAGGACCAATAGCCCTGTATTGTGATAATAACGGAGCTATTTCACAGGCAAAGGAGCCTAGACACCACCAGAGAGTCAAGCATGTACTTCGTAGATTTCACCTTCTACGAGAGTTCGTTGAAAGAAAAGAAGTCGAGATAAGCAAAATTGGAACTGATGACAACATATCAGATCCATTGACTAAACCTCTGCCGCAGGCGAAGCACAACTCGCACACTGCAGCTATGGGAATCAAGCATATTGGAGAATGGCTTTGATGTCTCTGTTTAATGTTTTAAAGTTTTAGAGTTTAAATCTCTGTAAAACATTATTGGTTAATCATTCACAATAAATGAAAAGAATTCATTTTTCCATTTAATTTGTGGTTTATTAAATGATGAGTCCCTTCAATTTGACGATATATTCAAGATAGACTGTCAGGACCAGTCCTGTGACTAAGAAATGTCTATCAAGTGAACTTGAATGTCAAAGGTTGAAAATGGTCCCTAGTCGGAGTTTTCTATAAAATTGGACGCATAGAAAACGTTAGACGATTAGAATGCAAGATGACTAGTAGTTCTGTTTCTTGAACTATGTGGACATGGCAATGTCATAATCATTTGCATAGATACTTACTTTGTGAAGACTAGTATCGGACAAGACCTATGAAACTTTACTGTAAGAGATGAAAATCTGTCATAAGTAAATTTCATTAAAATTATTAGACACTAAATCCTCAATACCTGAGTGATTTGAGATAACTTGTTTGAGAACTGGTTGCTTTGACGTTGACCAACCGTCGCACCGTAAAAGGAGGCTATAAAGGCAACGCTCAGGTAATCACCTATCAAACAAAGTCTAATCTCAAGATCGCAAGATTGGGATTGTCCTCCCATAAATCGGGATGAGATGCTTAAAATTTGTACAAGGCCACTCGGAGAGCTAGAAACTGTGAAATGCATGGCCGTGCTCGGATGAATCATAGGCTATGATTATCTGTTTATTTGATCAGTTGAACTCTGAAACCGAGGAACACCTCTGGACATAATAAGGATGACAACTCTTACCTTATGTTCAAGAGAAAGCATCGAGCGACAAAGGAATTAGGAAATGCACACTTGTCCCTAAGGACAAGTGGGAGACTGAAGGAAATAATGCCCTTGGTCCAAGTATGCATTCAATGTTAAGTCTAATAAATGCGGTTCAGTATTAATTAACAAGTTAATAAATCAGTGAGATCAAGTGAGCTGAATGCCTAGCTAGAGGCCGCTTCAGTTCAAGTGGAATTAATGATATTAATCCACAGCTTACTCTTGACTGAACCCGTAGGGTCACACAAATAGTACGTAAACGGATCAAGTATTTAATGGCATTAAATACTCCATCTATGGATATTCGGAATCGACGGATCTGAAGGAAATAATGCCCTTGGTCCAAGTATGCATTCTATGTTAAGTCTAATAAATGCGGTTCAGTATTAATTAACAAGTTAATAATTCAGTGAGATCAAGTGAGCTGAATGCCTAGCTAGAGGCCGCTTCAGTTCAAGTGGAATTAATGATATTAATCCACAGCTTACTCTTGACTGAACCCATAGGGTCACACAAATAGTACGTAAACGGATCAAGTATTTAATGGCATTAGATACTCCATCTATGGATATTCGGAATCGACGGATCTTGGTTTCAGTGGGAGCTGAGATCGTCACAGGCAAGAAATGAATACTCCGGAAACGATGATATTGCCGGAAACGGAAATATGGATCGTATCGGAAATATAAATATTATCCAAGTCGTAGATGTTGCCGGAAACGGAAACATGGTACGTATCGGAAAATATTATCGGAAATGGAAATATTGCCGGAAACGGAAATATTGTCAGAATCGGAAATATTATCGGAATCGGAAAATAATTCCGGAAACGGAAATATTAAATATTTGTTCGAAACGGAAATTGATTCCGGAATCGGAAATATTAAATTTTGTTCGTATCGGAAATGAATTCCGGAACCGGGAATTTAATCGGAAGCGTATCGTACGAATTAGCATCGGACGAGGCCTGCCGGACGAAGGCCCAGCACGAAGTCGGGCCATCGCCCAGCAAGCCAAACGCGCGCCCAGCCAAGGCAGCGCCCAGGCCCACCGCAAGGCAGGCCCAGCGCGCGCCAAGGCCATGGCCTCGCTGCGTGGGCTGCTGCTCGCACGCACACGCATGGGCGGCCCTCGTGGCTGCCGTGTGTGTGTGAGTTTGTGTTCATGCATGATTCATAAAACTATTAGAATTAGTATATGATTAAATTCCTATTCCTAAAAGGATAAGTTAATTAATTAGAGTTCTTGTAGGATTCTAAGTTTAATTAATTCGTATCCTACTAGGATTCCAATTCCCTTTCCATAACTCTATAAATACGTGCCTAGGGTCACATATTTTCAGAGATTAATTCAAGTATTCAAAGTGAGTTTTGAGAGAAAAATTCAGTCATATTTCTTACCTAAGAGTGCCGAAAATTTTAGTACCTTAAGGGCGATTCTAGTTGGTCAATCTTAAGGCGGATCCGGACGTGCTGTGGACTATCTACGGAGGGACGACACTTGGAGTCCTAAAGACTTGTTCTTGTTCGGTTCGGGCGCAGCTAGGGAAGGCACGCAACAAAGAGTATGCATCTAAATTATGCTATATGATTATGTGTAAATAATATGTATTCCTGGCTTAATGGTTGTTTCCGCATGATTTATGTATTGTCATATGTATCATAACCTAACAGTGGTATCAGAGCCCCTTATTATTTTCATAATCTAAATTGCATGAACATGGTTAAATTTTACAAATTTGCAAGAATTAAAAGGGGTGATTAATTTTTGTAATTGTTAATTAATTGCAAATTGCGTTTATTTAATTATACGTACGCAGTTTTTCGGCAGTTTCTTCGTTACTCATCCAAATCGAGTGATTTTTGTGTCAATTCCGCATGTAAAAGGCATTCTAAATTTTTGACAAAAAGAGTATTTTTCTGCCGAACCCAGAATTCTCAAATTCGAAGCCTAACTATGACTTTTCGAAGGTTTTAGTTTTTCGAATGCAAAATTTCGTAAATTTAAGATGTTAAATTAAATATTTGCGATTCTTGTTGATAAATCTTGAATTTTTGATTGACCTACTGTATATGTTTAACAAGTTTGAATGCCTAGCCTTGTTAATTATGCAATCTAATTTGTAATTATGATTAATTTGTTGAAAATTAGAATAATTTAGAATTAATTTGATTTTCATAATTAATTATAATTTAATTAGAACCTATGATTAAAAACCACCATAAAAATTGTAAATTTATGATAAATTTTAAATTTTTATGACCTAGACTTGAATCCATAATAATCGGAAATCAATTGGATAATAAATTTTCGATTTTTTCGCCCTAAAATTATGAAATTAATATTATTTATTAATTTGTCATTAATTTTAAATATAAATTTTAATTTTTATGCGATTCGTTCATATAACTTGCACGCACAAAGCAATGGACGCTTCGTGTTACCCTTAAGGGGTGTTGTATAGTGCGGGCATGCGACGACGAGCAAGGGAGCTCGTCGCCCGTGCGGCACGAATGCAATGAGCAAGGGCATGGTGCACGAGCACAAGGCAGCAGCCCTGCCTTGTGTCGTGGGCCACGAGCTATGAACAAATGGGCATGGGCGAAAGGCAAGCCAAGGCAGTCGCGTGTGGGCAGCAAGCGAGCTGCGCCACGACGCGCACTGCCTCGCGCAAGCGCGCGCAGCCTCGCGCGCAGCGAGCGCAAGCTCGCGTGCCACGAGCGCTGCGCCCAGCGATTGATCGCGCGCAATTGCTCGCGCGCACAGCGAGCGATGGCTCGCGCGCACAGCGAGCAATGGCTCGCGCGCACAGCGAGCGATGGCTCGCGCGCAGCGAGCGCTGGCGAGCGCGCACAGCGAGCGATGGCTCGCGTGCGTCGAGCGCTGGCGCGCGCGCAGCGAGCACCATAGCGTGCGATGGCTTGCGATGGAAGATGCAGCAGCTATGCGACGAGCGCATGGGCTGCGCGCACATGGCCAGCGATGGTTGTGTGCGTGCGGCCCATGGGCGTGCAATGCGTAGGGTGTTTGCGTTGCGATTAGATCGTTTTGAATGTTTAATTTGAAATTTTTCAGTTTACGTAATTTTAATTAATTTTAAAATTAATAATTTAAATTATTTTCTTGAATTTTAATTTTGAATATTGTAATTATAATAAATTTTATTTATTCTAATTATTTTACTAAAATTAAAATCATGAAATAATTTAAATACGACTGAAATGAAATTAAACTTTTTGGATTCAATTATAAATTTATATGAGCTTTAAATTTTAATTAAATTTGTATGTTTCCGGTTAGACTTGAAATACATTTTTATGTTTAAAATTAGTAAAGCATATGAATTTATTGGTTTAAGTGGGAGCCCTTTTAGTCATAAAACTCTTGATTAGGTCTACAAATCCTTAAGGTTAAAACAACTTGATTAGAATTAATAAGGACTGAATAATTGGTAGATTATTGGTGCCCTTGATTAATTGCTGCAAATGTTTACGTGATGCATAATGTGTTTTACTAACCAGCTATGTGGGCCATTCATGATAATGAATGGGTGAATGGTATATATTGTATATGTACTGTTTTGCAGGTTATGAAGTGACTAGTATGGCCCAAATAGGATAGAAAATATGGTCTGCGTACCATTAATTTGAATGTAATTGGTCTAAAGTACCAAAGTTATTTTTCAATTCAAATATGGTCTGCGTACCATCAAATAGTTGTAATTAGTTATAGCTTATCCTATTTGAAGAAAATGGTGCCTCCCACGGAGATTTTCAAGACGGACTTTGAAGTCAAAGCTTCAAGATGAAGTCGGGCCATACTAGATCACATTTATCTTATGCATGTTTTAAGTTATTTATTGCTTTTAAATATGTCTTAAAATACATGAGATCAAAAGCTTGATTATGTTGCATGATTAAGGATTTTAGTTCACTTAAAATCTAACCAACATAGTAAGAGCCTTAAGTTCCAAACTTAAAAATTGAGTTAAAAGGTGCCATGCCAAAATATACACTTGCTTGGATATCCTTTACATCAATCTAGTAATAGTTTTCGCTCAGCGAGGTGTTACTTATTGGTCCTAAAGGGGCAAGGTACACAAATAATTGTGAGTACATGTTAGTTTTGGTGAAACTCAACGATATAAGTAAGGAGTCCTTTTATGTCGTGGCAAAATCGATAGGTTTACCTAATAAAGTTCTTAGACGTACCTATCAACCAAGAATAGTTTCTAGACTATTAGCAAAAGGCTTTTGCTTACCTAAGATGTTTTAGGATTAAGTCGACCAACTGTTCTTAGTTCTTCAATGATTTTAGGATCTTGGAATCATTTTATTCACACCTGCCGGAACACATAACTTGAATAAAATGCTTAATAAACATTGAATTATGCATGTATGCTAGATTTTAAGTTTATTAAGAGAAACTGTGAATGATTATTTATTTGTTTATTCTTTTCAATTGTAGTTTTAATATGGCAAACAACAATCAAAACATCATCATGGGTTCTGAGCTTATGGTCAAGCTGAACCTGGCAAACTTTCTTGAATGGGAAGCTAAGCTAGTTGAAATAGTCAAACTCAATGGACTTGAGTATGTACTGTCACAACCCATGCCAAGCTACTATGCCAGAGACATGACCCCTGAGAGATTTTACGCCTGGGATGCGGATCTCAAAAAGGTTATGAGTCTCTTGCTGAACAATATCCCTGATGATTGGGCTAAAAGGTTTGTAGCTTATGAACCTTTTACGCTCATCAAGAATCTGAGGGATATCTGTCGTGGAAGTACGGAGGACAGGGACCTGAACGTCCATGAGTTGATTGAATCAACGTCTGGTCTAAAGGTTGGTTCTCCCAACAGGTGTTATAGGATGGAGGTCCAAGAAACACATGTTCAGCTCCTTCGCACTAAACAGAGGGTAGGCGTCCCACTGAGGTTCATGTTCTTTGTTGAGGCGTCCCAACGTCTGGTCTAAAGTTTAGATGCATACTCTTTGTTGCGTGCCTTCCCTAGCTGCGCCCGAACCGAACAAGAACAAGTCTTTAGGACTCCAAGTGTCGTCCCTCCGTAGATAGTCCACAACACGTCCGGATCCGCCTTAAGATTGACCAACTAGAATCGCCCTTAAGGTACTAGAATTTTCGGCACTCTTAGGTAAGAAATATGACTGAATTTTTCTCTCAAAACTCACTTTGAATACTTGAATTAATCTCTGAAAATATGTGACCCTAGGCACGTATTTATAGAGTTATGGAAAGGGAATTGGAATCCTAGTAGGATACGAATTAATTAAACTTAAAATCCTACAAGAACTCTAATTAATTAATTTATCCTTTTAGGAATAGGAATTTAATCATATACTAATTCTAATAGTTTTAGGAATCATGCATGAACACAAACTCACACACACACGGCAGCCACGAGGGCCGCCCATGCGTGTGCGTGCGAGCAGCAGCCCACGCAGCGAGGCCATGGCCTTGGCGCGCGCTGGGCCTGCCTTGCGGTGGGCCTGGGCGCTGCCTTGGCTGGGCGCGCGTTTGGCTTGCTGGGCGATGGCCCGACTTCGTGCTGGGCCTTCATCCGGCAGGCCTCGTCCGATGCTAATTCGTACGATACGCTTCCAATTAAATTCCCGGTTCCGGAATTCATTTCTGATACGAACAATATTTAATATTTCCGATTCCGGAATCAATTTCCGTTTCGAACAAATATTTAATATTTCCGTTTCCGGAATTATTTTCCGATTCCGATAATATTTCCGATTCTGACAATATTTCCGTTTCCGGCAATATTTCCGATTCTGGCAATATTTCCATTTCCGATAATATTTTCCGATACGTACCATGTTTCCGTTTCCGGCAACATCTACGACTTGGATAATATTTATATTTCCGATACGATCCATATTTCCGTTTCCGGCAATATCATCGTTTTCGGAGTATTCATTTCTTGCCTGTGACGATCTCAGCTCCCACTGAAACCAAGATCCGTCGATTCCGAATATCCATAGATGGAGTATCTAATGCCATTAAATACTTGATCCGTTTACGTACTATTTGTGTGACCCTACGGGTTCAGTCAAGAGTAAGCTGTGGATTAATATCATTAATTCCACTTGAACTGAAGCGGCCTCTAGCTAGGCATTCAGCTCACTTGATCTCACTGAATTATTAACTTGTTAATTAATACTGAACCGCATTTATTAGACTTAACATAGAATGCATACTTGGACCAAGGGCATTATTTCCTTCAGTCTCCCACTTGTCCTTAGGGATAAGTGTGCATTTACTAATTCCTTTGTCGCTCGATGCTTGCTCTTGAACATAAGGTAAGAGTCGTCATCCTTATTATGTCCAGAGGTGTTCCTCGGTTTCAGAGTTCAACTAATCAAATAAACAGATAATCATAGCCTATGATTCATCCGAGCACGGCCATGCATTTCACAGTTTCTAGCTCTCCGAGTGGCCTTGTACAACTTTTAAGCATCTCATCCCGATTTATGGGAGGACAATCCCAATCTTGCGATCTTGAGATTAGACTTCGTTTGATAGGTGATTACCTGAGCGTTGCCTTTATAGCCTCCTTTTACGGTGCGACGGTTGGTCAACGTCAAAGCAACCAGTTCTCAAACAAGTAATCTCAAATCACTCAGGTATTGAGGATTTAGTGTCTAATAATTTAATGAAATTTACTTATGACAGATTTTCATCTCTTACAGTAAAGTTTCATAGGTCTTGTCCGATACTAGTCTTCCCAAAGTAAGTATCTATGCAAATGATTATGACATTGCCATGTCCACATAGTTCAAGAAACAGAACTACTAGTCATCTTGCATTCTAATCGTCTAACGTTTTCTATGCGTCCAATTTTATAGAAAACTCCGACTAGGGACCATTTTCAACCTTTGACATTCAAGTTCACTTGATAGACATTTCTTAGTCACAGGACTGGTCCTGACAGTCTATCTTGAATATATCGTCAAATTGAAGGGACTCATCATTTAATAAACCACAAATTAAATGGAAAAATGAATTCTTTTCATTTATTGTGAATGATTAACCAATAATGTTTTACAAAGATTTAAACTCTAAAACATTAAAACATTAAACAGAGACATCAAAGCCATTCTCCAATATGCTTGATTCCCATAGCTGCAGTGTGCGAGTTGTGCTTCGCCTGCGGCAGAGGTTTAGTTAATGGATCTGATATGTTGTCATCAGTTCCAATTTTGCTTATCTCGACTTCTTTTCTTTCAACGAACTCTCGTAGAAGGTGAAATCTACGAAGTACATGCTTGACTCTCTGGTGGTGTCTAGGCTCTTTTGCCTGTGCAATAGCTCCGTTATTGTCACAATACAGGGCTATTGGTCCTTTAATGGAGGGGACTACACCAAGTTCACCTATGAACTTCCTTAGCCATATAGCTTCCTTTGCTGCTTCATGTGCAGCAATGTACTCCGCTTCAGTTGTAGAATCCGCAATGGTGCTTTGCTTAGCACTTTTCCAGCTTACTGCTCCTCCGTTGAGGCAGAAGACAAACCCAGACTGTGATCTGAAATCATCTTTGTCGGTTTGGAAACTTGCGTCCGTATAGCCTTTAACAATTAATTCATCATCTCCGCCATAGACCAGGAAGTCATCTTTGTGCCTTTTCAGGTACTTCAGAATGTTCTTGGCAGCAGTCCAATGCGCCTCTCCTGGGTCTGACTGGTATCTGCTCGTAGCACTGAGTGCGTACGCAACATCCGGGCATGTACATATCATAGCATACATTATTGAACCAATCAATGATGCATATGGAATCCCATTCATTCGTCTACGCTCATCAAGTGTTTTTGGGCACTGAGTCTTGCTTAGAGTCATTCCATGAGACATGGGTAGGTAGCCTCGCTTGGAGTCCGCCATCTTGAACCTATCAAGCACCTTATTGATATAAGTGCTTTGACTAAGTCCAATCATCTTTTTAGATCTATCTCTGTAAATCTTGATGCCCAATATGTACTGTGCTTCTCCTAGATCCTTCATCGAAAAACATTTCCCAAGCCAAATCTTGACAGAGTTCAACATAGGAATGTCATTTCCGATAAGCAATATGTCGTCGACATATAATACTAGGAAAGCAATTTTTCTCCCACTGACCTTCTTGTATACACAAGATTCGTCTGCGTTCTTGATGAAACCAAAGTCACTGACTGCTTCATGAAAACGTATATTCCAGCTCCTGGATGCCTGCTTCAATCCGTAGATTGATTTCTTTAGCTTGCATACCTTTTTAGCATTCTTTGGATCCTCAAAACCTTCAGGCTGTGTCATAAACACAGTTTCTGTTAAAACGCCGTTTAAGAAAGCAGTTTTGACATCCATCTGCCATATTTCGTAATCGTAATATGCAGCGATTGCTAACATTATCCGAATAGACTTTAGCATTGCAACTGGTGAAAAGGTTTCATCGTAGTCCACACCGTGGACTTGCCTGTAACCTTTTGCAACCAATCTAGCTTTGAAAACTTCAAGTTTCCCATCCTTGTCCTTTTTCAGTTTGAAAACCCATTTGCTTCCAATGGCTTGGTAGCCATCTGGCAAATCGACCAAATCCCATACTTGGTTTTCAGACATGGAGTCTAATTCAGATTGCATGGCTTCTTGCCATTGCTTGGAGCTAGGGCTCGTCATAGCTTGTTTGTAAGTCGCAGGTTCATCACTTTCAAGTAATAGAACGTCATAGCTCTCGTTCGTCAAAATACCTAAGTACCTTTCCGATTGAGATCTATATCTTTGCGATCTACGCAGGGGTAACATTTCTAGATTGACCATGATTCTCACCAGATTCTTCTAAAGATCTCTGAGTTTCATCCTGAATGTCATCTTGAGCATTCTCTAGAGTTTGTTGTTCGACTCGAATTTCTTCGAGGTCTACTTTTCTCCCACTTGTCATTTTGGAAATGTGATCTTTCTCCAAAAAGACACCATCTCGAGCAACAAACACCTTGTTCTCAGATGTATTGTAGAAGTAATACCCCTTTGTTTCCTTTGGATAGCCCACAAGGATACATTTGTCAGATTTTGGATGAAGTTTGTCTGAAATTAATCGCTTGACGTATACTTCACATCCCCAAATCTTAAGAAAAGACACATTTGGAGGCTTTCCAAACCATAATTCGTATGGAGTCTTTTCGACAGCTTTAGACGGAGCTCTATTTATAGTGAGTGCAGCTGTATTTAGTGCATGTCCCCAAAATTCTAATGGAAGTTCGGCCTGACCCATCATTGACCTGACCATGTCTAGCAAGGTTCTGTTCCTCCGTTCCGACACACCGTTCCATTGTGGTGTTCCAGGAGGAGTCAATTCTGATAGAATTCCACATTCTTTCAGATGGTCATCAAATTCATAGCTCAGATATTCACCGCCTCTATCGGACCGCAGTGCTTTAATCTTCTTGCCTAATTGATTCTCTACTTCACTCTGAAATTCCTTGAATTTGTCAAAGGATTCAGACTTATGCTTCATTAGGTAGACATAACCATACCTACTGAAGTCATCAGTGAAAGTGATAAAGTAGCTGAAACCACCTCTAGCATTTGTACTCATTGGTCCACATACATCTGTATGGATTAAACCCAATAGTTCATTTGCTCTTTCTCCAACTTTAGAGAAAGGTTGCTTTGTCATTTTGCCAAGTAAACATGATTCGCATTTACCATAATCCTCTAAGTCAAATGGTTCTAGAATTCCTTCCTTTTGAAGTCTTTCTAAGCGTTTCAAGTTTATATGGCCTAATCGACAATGCCACAGATAGGTGAGATCTGAATCATCCTTTTTGGCCTTTTTGGTATTTATGTTATAAACTTGTTTGTCGTGATCTAATAAATAAAGTCCATTGACTAATCTAGCAGATCCATAAAACATCTCTTTAAAATAAAACGAACAACTATTGTCTTTTATTAAAAAGGAAAATCCCTTAGCATCTAAGCAAGAAACTGAAATGATGTTTTTAGTAAGACTTGGAACATGGAAACAATCTTCCAGTTCCAAAACTAGCCTAGAGGGCAACGACAAATAGTAAGTTCCTACAGCTAATGCAGCAATCCGTGCTCCATTTCCCACTCGTAGGTCGACTTCACCCTTGCTTAACTTTCTACTTCTTCTTAGTCCCTGTGGATTGGAACATAAGTGTGAGCCACAACCTGTATCTAATACCCAAGAAGTTGAATTAGCAAGTATACAGTCTATAACGAAAATACCTGAAGATGGAACGACTGTTCCGTTCTTCTGATCTTCCTTTAGCTTTGGACATTCTCTTTTGTAATGGCCTATTCCATCACAATAAAGACAGCTTGATGTGGACTTGTCCTGCTTTGATTTAGCATTGGCCTTGGACTTTCCACCTTTCTTGAACGGTCTCCTTCTAGCCTTGAGTAAATCTTTGGCTTCACAGTCCAGTATTATTTCAGCCTTTCTGACAAGGTGAACAAATTCTGCAACTGTTTCTTCTCTTGGTTCACTTAGGTATAGTTGCTTGAAGCGACCAAACCCACTGTGTAGTGAATTGAGCAAGATAGAGACTGCCATCCTTTCGCTTATTGGTGTTCCTAGTAGACTTAGGCGATCAAAGTATGAACACATAAGATCCACATGGAACCTCAGTGGGACGCCTACCCTCTGTTTAGTGCGAAGGAGCTGAACATGTGTTTCTTGGATAAGCCTCCAAATGTGTCTTTTCTTAAGATTTGGGGATGTGAAGTATACGTCAAGCGATTAATTTCAGACAAACTTCATCCAAAATCTGACAAATGTATCCTTGTGGGCTATCCAACGGAAACAAAGGGGTATTACTTCTACAATACATCTGAGAACAAGGTGTTTGTTGCTCGAGATGGTGTCTTTTTGGAGAAAGATCACATTTCCAAAATGACAAGTGGGAGAAAAGTAGACCTCGAAGAAATTCGAGTCGAACAACAAACTCTAGAGAATGCTCAAGATGACATTCAGGATGAAACTCAGAGATCTTTAGAAGAATCTGGTGAGAATCATGGTCAATCTAGAAATGTTACCCCGCGTAGATCGCAAAGATATAGATCTCAACCGGAAAGGTACTTAGGTATTTTGACGAACGAGAGCTATGACGTTCTATTACTTGAAAGTGATGAACCTGCGACTTACAAACAAGCTATGACGAGCCCTAGCTCCAAGCAATGGCAAGAAGCCATGCAATCTGAATTAGACTCCATGTCTGAAAACCAAGTATGGGATTTGGTCGATTTGCCAGATGGCTACCAAGCCATTGGAAGCAAATGGGTTTTCAAACTGAAAAAGGACAAGGATGGGAAACTTGAAGTTTTCAAAGCTAGATTGGTTGCAAAAGGTTACAGGCAAGTCCACGGTGTGGACTACGATGAAACCTTTTCACCAGTTGCAATGCTAAAGTCTATTCGGATAATGTTAGCAATCGCTGCATATTACGATTACGAAATATGGCAGATGGATGTCAAAACTGCTTTCTTAAACGGCATTTTAACAGAAACTGTGTTTATGACACAGCCTGAAGGTTTTGAGGATCCAAAGAATGCTAAAAAGGTATGCAAGCTAAAGAAATCAATCTACGGATTGAAGCAGGCATCCAGGAGCTGGAATATACGTTTTGATGAAGCAGTCAGTGACTTTGGTTTCATCAAGAACGCAGACGAATCTTGTGTATACAAGAAGGTCAGTGGGAGCAAAATTGATTTCCTAGTATTATATGTCGACGACATATTGCTTATCGGAAATGACATTCCTATGTTGAACTCTGTCAAGATTTGGCTTGGGAAATGTTTTTCGATGAAGGATCTAGGAGAAGCACAGTACATATTGGGCATCAAGATTTACAGAGATAGATCTAAAAAGATGATTGGACTTAGTCAAAGCACTTATATCAATAAGGTGCTTGATAGGTTCAAGATGGCGGACTCCAAGCGAGGCTACCTACCCATGTCTCATGGAATGACTCTAAGCAAGACTCAGTGCCCAAAAACACTTGATGAGCGTAGACGAATGAATGGGATTCCATATGCATCATTGATTGGTTCAATAATGTATGCTATGATATGTACACGCCCGAATGTTGCGTACGCACTCAGTGCTACGAGAAGATACCAGTCAGACCCAGGAGAGGCGCATTGGACTGCTGCCAAGAACATTCTGAAGTACCTGAAAAGGCACAAAGATGACTTCCTGGTCTATGGTGGAGATGATGAATTAATTGTTAAAGGCTATACGGACGCAAGTTTCCAAACCGACAAAGATGATTTCAGATCACGGTCTGGGTTTGTCTTCTACCTCAACGGAGGAGCAGTAAGCTGGAAAAGTGCTAAGCAAAGCACCATTGCGGATTCTACAACTGAAGCGGAGTACATTGCTGCACATGAAGCAGCAAAGGAAGCTATATGGCTAAGGAAGTTCATAGGTGAACTTGGTGTGGTCCCCTCCATTAAAGGACCAATAGCCCTGTATTGTGACAATAACGGAGCTATTGCACAGGCAAAAGAGCCTAGACACCACCAGAGAGTCAAGCATGTACTTCGTAGATTTCACCTTCTACGAGAGTTCGTTGAAAGAAAAGAAGTCGAGATAAGCAAAATTGGAACTGATGACAACATATCAGATCCATTAACTAAACCTCTGCCGCAGGCGAAGCACAACTCGCACACTGCAGCTATGGGAATCAAGCATATTGGAGAATGGCTTTGATGTCTCTATTTAATGTTTTAAAGTTTTAGAGTTTAAATCTTTGTAAAACATTATTGGTTAATCATTCACAATAAATGAAAAGAATTCATTTTTCCATTTAATTTGTGGTTTATTAAATGATGAGTCCCTTCAATTTGACGATATATTCAAGATAGACTGTCAGGACCAGTCCTGTGACTAAGAAATGTCTATCAAGTGAACTTGAATGTCAAAGGTTGAAAATGGTCCCTAGTCGGAGTTTTCTATAAAATTGGACGCATAGAAAACGTTAGACGATTAGAATGCAAGATGACTAGTAGTTCTGTTTCTTGAACTATGTGGACATGGCAATGTCATAATCATTTGCATAGATACTTACTTTGGGAAGACTAGTATCGGACAAGACCTATGAAACTTTACTGTAAGAGATGAAAATCTTTCATAAGTAAATTTCATTAAATTATTAGACACTAAATCCTCAATACCTGAGTGATTTGAGATTACTTGTTTGAGAACTGGTTGCTTTGACGTTGACCAACCGTCGCACCGTAAAAGGAGGCTATAAAGGCAACGCTCAGGTAATCACCTATCAAACGAAGTCTAATCTCAAGATCGCAAGATTGGGATTGTCCTCCCATAAATCGGGATGAGATGCTTAAAAGTTGTACAAGGCCACTCGGAGAGCTAGAAACTGTGAAATGCATGGCCGTGCTCGGATGAATCATAGGCTATGATTATCTGTTTATTTGATCAGTTGAACTCTGAAACCGAGGAACACCTCTGGACATAATAAGGATGACGACTCTTACCTTATGTTCAAGAGCAAGCATCGAGCGACAAAGGAATTAGGAAATGCACACTTGTCCCTAAGGACAAGTGGGAGACTGAAGGAAATAATGCCCTTGGTCCAAGTATGCATTCTATGTTAAGTCTAATAAATGCGGTTCAGTATTAATTAACAAGTTAATAATTCAGTGAGATCAAGTGAGCTGAATGCCTAGCTAGAGGCCGCTTCAGTTCAAGTGGAATTAATGATATTAATCCACAGCTTACTCTTGACTGAACCCGTAGGGTCACACAAATAGTACGTAAACGGATCAAGTATTTAATGGCATTAGATACTCCATCTATGGATATTCGGAATCGACGGATCTTGGTTTCAGTGGGAGCTGAGATCGTCACAGGCAAGAAATGAATACTCCGGAAACGATGATATTGCCGGAAACGGAAATATGGATCGTATCGGAAATATAAATATTATCCAAGTCGTAGATGTTGCCGGAAACGGAAACATGGTACGTATCGGAAAATATTATCGGAAATGGAAATATTGCCGGAAACGGAAATATTGTCAGAATCGGAAATATTATCGGAATCGGAAAATAATTCCGGAAACGGAAATATTAAGTATTTGTTCGAAACGGAAATTGATTCCGGAATCGGAAATATTAAATATTGTTCGTATCGGAAATGAATTCCGGAACCGGGAATTTAATCGGAAGCGTATCGTACGAATTAGCATCGGACGAGGCCTGCCGGACGAAGGCCCAGCACGAAGTCGGGCCATCGCCCAGCAAGCCAAACGCGCGCCCATCCAAGGCAGCGCCCAGGCCCACCGCAAGGCAGGCCCAGCGCGCGCCAAGGCCATGGCCTCGCTGCGTGGGCTGCTGCTCGCACGCACACGCATGGGCGGCCCTCGTGGCTGCCGTGTGTGTGTGAGTTTGTGTTCATGCATGATTCCTAAAACTATTAGAATTAGTATATGATTAAATTCCTATTCCTAAAAGGATAAATTAATTAATTAGAGTTCTTGTAGGATTCTAAGTTTAATTAATTCGTATCCTACTAGGATTCCAATTCCCTTTCCATAACTCTATAAATACGTGCCTAGGGTCACATATTTTCAGAGATTAATTCAAGTATTCAAAGTGAGTTTTGAGAGAAAAATTCAGTCAATTTCTTACCTAAGAGTGCCGAAAATTTTAGTACCTTAAGGGCGATTCTAGTTGGTCAATCTTAAGGCGGATCCGGACGTGCTGTGGACTATCTACGGAGGGACGACACTTGGAGTCCTAAAGACTTGTTCTTGTTCGGTTCGGGCGCAGCTAGGGAAGGCACGCAACAAAGAGTATGCATCTAAATTATGCTATATGATTATGTGTAAATAATATGTATTCCTGGCTTAATGGTTGTTTCCGCATGATTTATGTATTGTCATATGTATCATAACCTAACAGGATCTTAGTTTCAGTGGGAGCTGAGATCGTCACAGGCAAGAAATGAATACTCCGGAAACGATGATATTGCCGGAAACGGAAATATGGATCGTATCGGAAATATAAATATTATCCAAGTCGTAGATGTTGCCGGAAATGGAAACATGGTACGTATCGGAAAATATTATCGGAAATGGAAATATTGCCGGAATCGGAAATATTGCCGGAAACGGAAATATTGTCAGAATCGGAAATATTATCGGAATCGGAAAATAGTTCCGGAAACGGAAATATTAAATATTTGTTCGAAACGGAAATTAATTCCGGAATCGGAAATATTAAATATTGTTCGTATCGGAAATGAATTCCGGAATCGAGAATTTAATCGGAAACGTATCGTACGAATTAGCATCGGACGAGGCCTGCCAGACGAAGGCCCAGCACGAAGTCGGGCCATCGCCCAGCAAGCCAAGCGCAACAACCACACGCCAAGCATACGACAAGGCCCAGCGCAAAAGCCAGGCCCAGCCGAAGCTTTGGCGCGCGCGCGTACAAGGCTGCGACAGTGGGCCTTGCGCTGTGCGCTCGGCGTGGGCCGCAAGGCCTGCGTGCGGGCGTGCGGTGCTTGTGCGCCACTCGTGTGTGTTACTCGGAATCCTAAGGCTACCGGGATTCGTAATATGATTAAATCTAATCCTAATAGATAAACTTTGTTTAATTAGAATCCTAGTAGGGTTATAATTAAATAGATTTGTATTCTAATAGGATTATAATTCCTTTCCATAAACTCTATAAATAAGTACCTAGGGTCACATATTTACAACGAGTTTTCAAGTATTCAAAGTGAGTTTTTGAGAGAAAAATTCAGTCACACATTTGCCTAAAAGTGCCGAAAATAATAGTACCTTAAGGGCGATTCTAGTTGGTCAATCTTAAGGCGGATCCGGACGTGTTGTGGACTATCTACGGAGGGACGACACTTGGAGTCCTAAAGACTTGTTCTTGTTCGGTTCGGGCGCAGCTAGGGAAGGCACGCAACAAAGAGTATGCATCTAAACTATGCTAAATGATTATGTGTAAATAATATGTATTCCTGGCTTAATGGTTGTTTCCGCATTATTTATGAATTGTCATATGTATCATAACCTTACATACGTACCATGTTTCCGTTTTCGACAACATCTACGACTTGGATAATATTTATATTTCCGATATGATCCATATTTCCGTTTCCGGCAATATCATAGTTTGCGGAGTATTCATAATTTGCCTTTTGTCGATTTCAGCTCCCACTGGAACCGAGATCCGTCGATTCCGAATATCCATAAATGGAGTATTTAATTCACTTAAATACTTGATCCGTTCACGTACTATTTGTGTGACCCTACGGGTTCAGTCAAGAGTAAGTTGTGGATTAATATTATTAATTCCACTTGAACTGAAGCGGCCTCTAGCTAGGCATACAATTCACTTGATGTCACTGAATTATTAACTTGTATAATTAATTAATACTAAACCGCATTTATTAGACTTAACATTGAATGCATACTTGGATCAAGGTCATTATTTCCTTCAGTCTCCCACTTGTCCTTAGGGACAAGTGTGCATTTCCTAATTCCTTTGTCGCTTGATGCTTGCTCATGAACATAAGGTAAAGGTTGTCATCCTTATTATGTCCAAAGGTATTTCTCGGTTTCAGAGTTCAACTGATCAAATAAAGAGATAATCATAGCCTATGATTCATCTGAGCACGGCCATGCATTTTACAGTTTCTAGCTCTCCGAGTGGCCTTGTACAACTTTCAGCATCTCATCCCGATTTATGGGAGGACAATCCCAATCTTACGATCTTGAGATTAGACTTCGTTTGATAGGTGATTACCCAAGCGTTGCCGTAATACCCTCCTTTTATGGTGCGACGGTTGACAACGTCAAAGTAATCAGTTCTCAAACAAGTAATCTCAAATCACTCAGGTTTTGAGGATTAGTGTCTAATAATTTTAATAAAATTTACTTATGACAGATTTTCATCTCTTACAGTAAAGTTTCATAGGTCTGTCCGATAATAGTCTTCCCAAAGTAAGTACCTATGCTAATGATTGCGACATTTCCATGTCCACATAGTTCAAGAAACAGAACTACTAGTCATCTTGCATTCTAGTCGTCTAGCGTTTTCTATGCGTCCATCTTTATAGAAAACTCCGACCAGGGACCATTTTCAACTTTTGACATTCAAGTTCACTTGATAGACATTTCTTAGTCACAGGACTGGTCCGTACAGTCTATCTTGAATATATCGTCAAATTGAAGGGACTCGTCATTTAATACTAAACCAAGATTAAATGGAATATGAAAATACATTTCATATATGATAAATGTTCAGCCCCAATGTTTTACAACCATGGGCCTCTAACCCATCTTTAAAACAGTTCATGGAATTCAAAGTTATGCTTGATTTCCCGTGCTACAATGTGAGTGTTGCTTCTCACTTGTTGCATAGGTTTAGTTATCATGATTTTCCAATCTTAATATCCCTTTCATCGAATGTCTTTTGAAATAGGATGATAAGATCTTTTGAGTTTGTTTATTATGTGATCTAGTCTTTCTTACTTCACTAGTGGTTCTACGCATTTTGCAATGAAGAGCCATTAAGTCAACAGACATGTGATCTTGATGTGGACTGAATTAAAATGCTGAAGTAGAGTCTTACTATCTTGGATTATGTTTTATAGTTTCCAAGGAGGATTCCAAGTACCTTTAAGAGAGTTGATGACAAGTAAATTATCGCCTTCGATGTGGATGTCTTTAATACCTAGACTGATTGCCTCTTGAATGCCTTTATGTAGCGCTAGGGCTTCTGCCATATAGACTTGTGAATTGCCAAAATTATAAGCTTTGGTTGCAACTGCTTTCCCAGTACTGTCTCTGATAATGATTCCCCCTGCTGCTGAGAGGATTTGCGTGACCCGTCGAAATTTAGTTTGAAGGCGCCCGTAGGGGGCGGAAACCACCTCACTAAGATGGGTGGGGAAGTGGTTGGCTGGTTGGATGGTGAAGGATGGGTGGTGAAAGGGGTACCTCTAAGTTGATGAGAATCGATAAGAAGCCTAAACTCCCATTCTTTAAAAGCATTGAAGGCTTTAAAATAGCAACGACAAGGAGAGACATTAGTGTTAGAAAAAACCAAGGTATTCCGTTCTTTCCAAATTGTCCAGCGTAAGATAATGAATTTCTGTAGATTATCCTGGTTACGTCTAAGGTAGTCTAAGGTTTTAAAAAAAATTCAAAGGAAAAGAGAAGTCTAGCCAGTTCTTTGTTAACCTATGTGACCAAACATTCTTTGAGTGTTCACAGGTGAGACAGATGTGGTTTATAGACTCACTAGCAAGATTACATCTTGGAAGCAACTTGACGGGACTACTTTTCTATGGAAGAGAATTTCTTTAGTTGGTATACTTTTGTGGCAGATTTGCCATAGAAAAACTTTCAGTTTTGGCGCTATATTAAGCTTCCAAATCCATTTATACTTCCATTTTTCGCTAGATTTGGGAAGATCGTGTGCAAGCCAGGTTGCTGATTTTACTGAAATTTCACCCGAGTTTGTACATCCCCAAATAGGATTATCCGGTAGATCGTTAACTAGAATTGGTATTCCTTTTATTTTTTGGACAATCTCAGGTGGAAGAACAGAAGATAGTTTTCCTATATCCCAGCTTTTGGTTTCATCTATGAAAAAATTAACTGTAAGTCCTTCCATGATGGTATTTGGCGAGATATCAGGAAGGTCAATTAAGGCATATTTCCCAATCTAGTTATCTCTCCAAAAGTTGATGGATTTCCCATTTCCTAGCTTCCATCTTATTCCTTTATGAAGAATCTCTCGTTGATTTAAAATGCTATTCCAAATAGGAGAGTCTCTAATTTTCTTTTTAGCTGAAAAGAAATTGTTATTCTGAAGATATTTCTTTCTCATAATTTTTGCCCAAAGGTTGTTTACATCGGTAAGGATTTTCCAACCTAGCTTAGCGATGTAGGCTCTATTTAAAGGGTAAGTCTGCCTTAGTCCTAGCCCACCCTAGTCCTTAGGTTGACAAAAAAAATTCCAAGCGATAAGCGGAAGGGCATTACCTAACTTGGATTGGTTCCAAAAGCATTGACGGTGTATACCGTCTAGCTGAAGGCACGTCTTACGTGGTAGAAGGAAGGAGGAGCAGATATAGGAGGGGAGAGCCTCTAGGTTACTTTGGATGAGAGTCGTCCTTCCTGCTTTGGATAGAAAGTTGTCTTGCCAAGAATTAATATGGTTTTCATTCTTTTGCATAATACGTAGGTAATCTTCTCTAGTAGTGGTGAAACTTGAGAAGTGAGCACCTAGGTATCTACCTAGTGCCTCGGACTTAGTCATGTTGAAGATACTAGCTAGAGAGTCTTTCTTTGTGTGGATGATGTTCTTTGAGAAAATAATAGCCGCTTTATGGAAGTTAACAAGTTGTCCTGACAGCTTACAGAAGTCTGTAATGACTTTTAGTAAGTTTTGACATGCAGAGTTAGTAGCTTTGCAAAGGAGAAGGTTGTCATCTGCAAACATTAGGCAGGGAATTCTGGTAGTCTGAGGTGCTACTTTAAAGCCCAAACCCAAGCGAGGCCTAGCACTAGCATTATTTAGCATGATTATAAAAACTTCCATGCATATAATAAAGAGATACGGGGATAATTGCCTTAGACCCCTAGACGGGGTAAAGACTTTAGTCGTTGATTTGTTGACTTTAATGGAGTAGGAAACCGTCGTTACGGTCTCTTTAACCCAGTTGATCCGGGTTTCCGGAAAGCCCATTTTGACTAGAGCTGCCTAGAGGAAATCCCATTCTATTCTGTTATAGGCCTTCTCCATGTCAAGCTTGATGTGCACCAACCGGTTTTGGACTTTGATTTTTTAAAAACATTTAGAATTTCCTGTACCAATAGGAGGTTATCATGAATTGACCTACCAGGGGTGAAAGCATTTTGGAAAGGGCTGATGTGTTTTTGCAGAATAGGACTTAACCTTGAGACCAAAAGTTTAGAGATGGCTTTATAAATAGTGCTACAAAGACTTATTGGTCTAAAGTGATTTGGGTTCTCGGGATTGTCATTTTTCGGGATTAGAGCTATAAGAGTATGGTTAAGAAAAGGCGGAAGTTTTCCGTGGGAGAAGAAGCTCTTAATCGCTGTTGTTACTTCAAGACCGATTGTCTTCTAGTATGCTTGATAAAATTTGGGACCAAACCCGTCCGAACCTGGTGCTTTTAATGGATTCATACTAAAGAAGCTCTCTTTTATTTCATTGTCTGAAAAAGGGGCAATGAGACTTCCTAACTCAACGTTAGTCACTAATTGAGGAAGGAATTTAAGGTTAAAGGTACGACCAGGTTGTACGGACGATTTAAACCTATCTTTAAACGATTCATACAGAATATTTTGGACGTTTCTTGGCCCTCTTCCCATTGGTTCTAAGAGTTTTTTAGTCTGTAAATGTGGTTCTTTGCAGCTCGTTGTTTCATAAGTTGGTGGAAAAATTTAGTATTTCTATCACCTTGGTTTAGCCAGATTTTCTTGCCTGAGCTTTTCCAGACGTGTTGCCTATGCATTAGAATTTTCTCTCGTTGTTTAAGCATTCTAAGGAGGTGATTTTGCCATATAGGGTTGAAGGGTTGGGTTATTAGCTTGTCTTCTAGTTCTTGAATTTTATCTGCGTTGTCTTTAAGTTGCATAGTCTTATGAGAGTACTTTTGTTTGGCCCATAATTTTAAGTTATCCTTAATGTTGGTTAGTTTAGTTATTATTCTAAAAAACCTTGATCCTTGAATACTAGAGTTCCGTTTAGTTTTAATGATTTTGGTTGATTCCTCTTCTAAAGTCCAAGAGTTTTGAAACCTGAACATTCTGTTTATCATCATAGCCTTAGAATTTGTGTCAAAGAACATTGGAGCATGATCTGAAGTAGTAAAAGTTCCATATTTAATTGTTGCATTAGGAAATTTGTCGGTAAAACTATTGCTTGCAATGGCTCTATCTAGACGTTGATATAACCCTGGGTGGGATTGAGATTTCCAGGAAAAAGCTTGTTGCAGACAAGCTACATCTGATGAGTATGTACGTGTGATGAACCGTGGAAGTCTTTGGCATTGATTTTGTGTGACTGGGTTGCCCCCAAGTTTTTCCGTAGGTTGTAAGAGTTCGTTAAAGTCACCTACTAAAATCCAAGGGATATGTATGTTTTCATAGAAAATAGACATTGATTCCTAAAAAGAATCTTTATCTATGTTTTACGCTGGAAAATATGCTCCTGAGACTAGAACTTGTTCGTTGGTTGGTTTATACAAGACGTTAAGATGAGCACATCTATCAACTAGGGTATAGTTTTGTACTAAAATGGAGTCATTGTTCCAACAAACCCATAAACCACCACTATGGTTAATAGGGTCAATAATTATGTTTTTTTGGAAGCGGAAGCCTTTGATTACATTTCTACTTGTAGTATTAGACGTCATAGTCTCTGGACAAATAAGATATCTGGCTTGAAGGTAGTGATATAATGTTTAGTGTCACCAATTGCTTGGAGTTTTTTACCTCCTTGGATATTCCATGTGATTATTTTCATAATCAAAATATAGATAGACACAAGGCCTTTAGCCCATAAAGTTCCATGCGGATCAAAGTCCGGTTCCAAATAACAAAAACAAAAACAAAAACCAAGAGGACTAGAACAAAAGAATTGTACACAAGAGCCCACTTATGATATAAATAAATTGTTACCTATGAAACTGTAACCAAGACTGCACCAGTGGCAGTCCAGGAAGAGCAATATAGGTTGTCCAAACCCCACAAGTACGAGAGCAAAGCCTGATTTTTGTAAAGGTAAGCATCCATCCATCTGAGGACAAGAGTCAGGTCAGGTTGAGTTAGCCAAAAGAAGCATAACAAAAATAGCAATTTTGGCCAAAGGGGAAAAGAAGCAGAGCAGAGAACCAAACATAAAGTGGAGTAGTGCAAGCTAATCATAATAAGAGAATCCTCAGGTAGGAAACAAGGACTGTTTCTTACAGCATCATAGGATAAGGACCAAAGGTCCCCTTTGAACACAACTAAGAGGTTCCAATCAAAGAGCTTCCTAGAGAAAAGGTTCCTCCATCTGAATTGGTACCAGGAAGTGGTCCAAGGGAATACCATAACCCTGAACAAGGCATGAAATCTGTTCCACGGTTTATAATAAAAGAAACAATGGGTCCAAGGCACACAACAACATAAGCAGCACCAACCAGGGACAACATTAGTTAAAACCAAATTAACATTGATATAACAAACAGTTACACTTGAAGTCTTCAATAGACTTATAGAAACTGCAGTAGCTACATGCCATACTAACTTGCTAACTACAGGTTTACAAAAGATGTAATAAAAAAAGCTGTAGTAGAACATTAACCATGAAGAAAAGTAGAGCACATAACTACTAAACCCTAAAGGCATAACTACCAGTAACAACTGGCCAAAAAGAATCACAGAAATATCCACCATCCCAAAATACAAGTGTAACCTAGACAAACAGATCATCCAGCAGAAGGTGAAGGGGAGAGATCACCAACATCTCTCTTCCTCCTCTTAGTATTTTCAGCTTCAATGGGGGGAGTGCAGTCAGAAAACATGGGGTCATTTTCATCAAACCCATCACCATCATAAATTTCCAAGTCCATATCTAGCTCATCATCCACTTGGACATCATTAACACCTTGGGGAGCAAGCTCTAGAGGGTCAAAATCAGGCAGGATGTCCTCATAGGGTTGGACAGCAGGAGGGTTTAAAGTAATAGTGTCACCAGTAGACACTTGGAAATCCTGGAGACCCTGAAAACTATTAGCCAGAGGGATGACAGGTAAGCCAGCACCAGTCCCTTGAGTGGGAGAAGGCACTGGCCTAGCATGAACAGGGGAGGGTTGATGGTAAGGTTTGGCTTGATTTTTCCTTAGGTTACCTCTGGGTTTAGCTCTCCTTCTTGGCACCACAGTCAGCCAATCAGAAGGAGCAACTTGACCCTCACTTTCACCAGGTACCCCCATAGACAGCTTGGCCTCATCCAGTTGAGCAACAACCAGCTCAAGACAAGGTGGAGGTCTTTTAGGACAGGCATTAAGAAAGTGTTTGGGGTCTCCACAAAGAAGGCACACTTCCCAGACTCCTTCATAAGAGAGAAAAAACTCCTGAATATCATACCCAAAGTTCAGAGTAATAGACCTAGGAACAGGCTTGGTTATATTGAGGTTGAGACACACTCTAGCAAATTGACCCTTCTCAGCATTTTCAGAAGTAAACTTATCTAACTTAATGGGCTGACCAACACAACTAGAAATTTGATTAAGGTAGTGCCAAGTCCAGTATTCAGTGGGAATGAAGGGAATCTTCACCCATTGATCAACATGGGTAATGGAGTTGAACTTAGCCTTGAATGGTCTATTCTCCCACACCTCATCCTTGTCCAAAGGGTTAGAAAACTTGATAAGAAACCACCCATTCCCAACCTCATCTCTCATGAAATTCCAGTCTCTCTTCATCCTAGCAATAATAGCAACTTAAGGCACAAATTCCCCCCCACACTTTCCCAAACAAATAGGTTGCTTCCATTAGTTTGATTTTATCATGGTCAAGCTTAGGGGCATCTAGAGTGATGGTGGAATTATTCGAACTAGGAACCTATGGTGCAGTATTGTGTGAACTGTCCTTAGGTGAGGAATTGGGATCAAAATCAGAACTGCTACCTCCCAGGAGAAATAAGCTATGGGTGGAGTGGCTGAAGAAGCTGGTAGAACCTGGATTACTAGGTAAGCTGGCAAGTTTAGATTCATTGGAAAATGAATGAGGGTTCTTCTTAAGAAGTGAGGCATAGCTAGACTCCACAGGATTGTTTGACATTAAAACCAAAATACCAAGGTGACTACTGAGAATTAAAGCTAAAAGGGAGAACTTAGACCACTTAAACACAAGGCAAGAAGAAAAGAGAGCAAGAGTTTGGAAAAGACTGAAGGGAGAAATGAAATTGCACACACTAAAAAAATTCGGACAGTATTTATAGAAGTGAAATAAAGACTTAGGGAGATCAAAGGTTGCACAGAAAAAACACTTAACACAAGTCTTAGACTCAGAAGGATCTAGAATGACACAAAACAAATGCAACAAAAGTGTAATCATCACCCAGCTTAAAACGAAACACAAACCAACAATTTGCATGCATTGAAAAAACGCGAAAACAAGTATTAAATGACAGAAATGAATCGAAAAGGCAATGAAAAGCTTAGAGAAAAACTTCCCTGGGGTGATTTTTGAGAAAAGAGAAGATCTTGCAACTTCTGAACTTAGAGAAACGCTCCTATTGGCCCAATTAGGACGGTGAAATTGCATTAGTGGAGTAACACCTTTAATTAACCCACCTAAACCATCATTACTGTTGCAGAACCCAAGATCCGATGACTCAGCATTGCTCTCCACCCTTGGATCTTCGATGCCTTGTTGATGAAGCCAAGATGGAAGTCGGAACAGTGGAAGCTTACCTCGATACAAACGAGGCACCAATCCACAACCATAGAAGCCATAATTACCCCTATTAAGGCTTGGTCTAGAGATTTCATGGGGAATCTCTTTCACAAAAGAGGACAAGGAGGAAGACGAAAGGTTTTGCAAGGCAAAACCCATATCAGAAATGAATTTGAGCTTGGGAAGGGGGCTAGACCAACTTAGGGTTTTCTCTCTCTCTAGAAAACTTGGGCCTCTCATGTTTCTTTCTCTCTCTCATATTTCTTGTTGTTGCAAGTGAATATTACAAAGCACAATTTCTTACATTCAAACTAAATACGAAGTATTGACTTTATAAGGAATTCAAATACATAAATATGTACATTTTATTTATTCACATTACTACAAAAAGTATTTGCAAAATCTACGAACTCCGTGGAAGTTAGAAAAACTGTTCCATAAATTGCTGCATATCTTCCTCATTTCTTTGACTGATCTGCAATACATCAAAAGATAACAAATAGAGAAATTTTAGTACGGAGTACGCTATAATTTAAGTAGAACGAATACCATATGATAGTTAAAAAGTTACAAGCAAACAAGGGATCTAGATTAGAAGATTTAGAACATTTATTAAAAACCCAAAAAAACTAAGTCACCATCAAACCTAGGTTTTACCAAAATAAATTAAATTCCCAAAATCAACATGAGTTTCCCAACTAACCAGATTAGCATCAGGCCACGGCTACTATAAGAACTAACAACAAAGTCAATTTCTTCCTTCGCAATAATACTACTCTGTACTTCACAACTACCATTTTTCGAATATAACACAAATCACTACACTATTTTACGAAAAGACGAACAAAAAATGCATATTAACCGTGAAAACAGTGAACAAATTAAAACCCACATTATTGAACAACGAATTCATATTGGATCCTAAAAAATAATATCAATAAAATAAATCAAAGATATACAAGGCAAAGAGAACAACAAGTCAAACAATAAGAACTCGTATGACTTTACCGGAATCGACGAACCCTGGAACAATCTATCTTTCCTCCAAAACTTGGCGCAAAAAATGTATAATTAAGGATTGAAATTAATATGGTTGTACATAGATTGCGGTGAAGATTATTGTAGTGTTGATCAATTGGGTTGTACCCACTTGAAGCAGAGAAAATACGGCGGTAGAAAGAGGTGTGCGAAGAAGTGCAAAAGGCTTAAACATATTTTACTAATTTTGGGAAGTGGGAGAACGATCAAATTCATCTAAATTGTGGGTGACGAGGTGAGGAGGGGCAAGACGGAAAGAGATGGCTGGAGGTGTAAACCTAGGTTTTTCTTTTAATTCGTGATATTGTTCTCATTATAAACAGTCTTTTGTTTTTATAAATATATATATATATATATATATATATATATATATATATATATATATAGGAGGCATATTTGCTGAATTATTATAGCGCCACATAGGATTACTAATTAATGGTTTCGGCCAATGAAAAATAAGATTTCTAATTTATTTTTGAATTAAAAAAATCGATTGCCACGTAGATAATTAACTAGGTGCCACGTAGATATTGTAATTAATTAATTACTAATATATACAACTCCATCAAAAATCAAACACTATAATAATTAAAAAATAAATCTAAAATAAAATTTATCCAAAACCAAACACTAATCTAAAATAAAATAAAATAAATAAAATTCAATTTAAAATCAAAAAATAATCCAATAGGCATATTTTCTGAATTAATAGAGCGCCACATAAGATAACTAATGGTTTCGGCCAATGAAAAATAAAATTCCTTATTTATTTTTGAATTAAAAAAAATCGATTGCCACGTATATAACTAATTAGGTGCCACATAGATATTTTAATTAATTAATTACTAATATATACAACTCCATCTAAAATCAAACACTCTAATAATTAAAAAGTAAATCTAAAACAAAATTCATCCAAAATCAAACACTAATCTGAAATAAAATAAATAAAAATCAATTTATAATCAAACATTAATCCAATATTAGTGCGCCACCTAGAAAATCTAATGGTTTCGGCCAATGAAAAATATGATTTCAAAATTAATTTTGAATTAAATAAAAAAGTCGAATTCCACGTAGATAAATAATTAAGTGTCACGCAGATATTTTTATTAATTAATTTATTACTATTACGCATATACAATTTCATCCAAAAACCAACACTCTCATGATTAAAAAAAATCTAAAATAAAATTCAATGCAAAATAAAAAAAACTAATCTAATGTAATACGAAGTATATAAAATTGGTATATACATAGGAGTTTTATTTAAACTTAAAATTGTTAAACATATATAGTAGGTCAATCATAGATTCAAGATTTACAAACAAGAATCGCAAATATTTAATTTAACATCCAAAAAATTATAAATTTTGCGTTCGAAAAACTAAAACCTCCGAAAAGTCATAGTTAGGCTTCGAATTTGGGAATTCTGGATTCGGCATCAAATCTTTTATTATATTCAAAATTTTAAAACGTCGTTTACGTGCGAAATTCACTATAAAATTATACGATTCCGACCATTATTAACTAAACTTCGAAAATCCTGCGAACATATAATTAAATAATCGCACGATTTTGCAATTAATTACAAAAATTGAAATTAATTACCACTTTAATTCATTGAAAATTTATAAAATTTAACCATGTTAACTATAATTGATTATGGAATTAATTAGAGGCTCGTGATACCACTGTTAGGTTATGACAAATATAAAACATATATTTCATGCGGAAAAACCATAAAGCCAAGAATCCAAATTAATTGCCACATAACAATTAGCATAATTTAGGATGCATACATTTGTAGCGTGCCTTCCCTAGCTGCTCTTGAACCGAACAAGAACAAGTTTAGGACTCCAAGTGTAGTCCCTCCGTAGATAGTCCACAGCACGTTTGGATCCGCCTTAGATTCAATTAACTAGAATTTAGCCTAAGATATTATGTTATTCGTTTATAATTTTGTGGCAAATTATTACTTTAGTTTTTGACTTAAAACTATATGAATACTTGAATTGATGTATTATAAATTGTGATTGCCATCACCTATTTATAGGGTAGGATTATCGGAACTAGAAACCTACTAGGATTCAACTTATCTAATTTTATTAGAATTAGATTCTAATTAAATCTATTTATTTTAGTGTTTGACTCAACAACTAATTCTAGTAGTTTCAGGAAAATAGTATAATCGGATAAATCCTAGAAGCTTAAGGATTCGTAACATACACGAACATACCAACACGCACGAACAGCCCGCAAGGGGCTTGCCAGCGCGCGCGTTGGGCTGGCTCGGCCCAGCAGCTGCAACGCAGCCCATGAGGGGCGCGCCAGCTTGCTGGCCTTGCCGCATGTTGGGCCTGGCCTTGCGTGCTTGCTTGGCTGGGCTTTACGTGCCTTGGCGGGATGCTGGATCGCCTGCTGTGCGCGGCTTCGCTAGGCGCAGGCCTGGCTTCGTGTTGGGCCTTGCGTCTAGCAAGCTCGTCCGATGTTTATTTCGCACGTCGCGCTTCCGATTATTTTTCCAATTCTGTAATTCATTTCCGATTCGAACAATATTGTGAAGGAAATAATGCCCTTGGTCCAAAAATGCATTTAATGGTAAGTCTAATAAATGCGGTTCAGTATTAATTATACAAGTTAATAATTCAGTGAGATTAAGTGAACTGTATGCCTAGCTAGAGGCCGCTTCAGTTCAAGTGGATTAATGATATTAATCCACAGCTTACTCTTGACAGAACCCGTAGGGTCACACAAATAGTACGTAAACGGATCAAGTATTTAATGGCATTAAATACTCCATCTATGAATATTCGGAATCGACGGATCTTGGTTTCAGTGGGAGCTGAGATCGTCAAAGGCAAATAAATGAATACTCCGGAAACGATGATATTGCCGGAAACGGAAATATGGATCGTATCGGAAATATAAATATTATCCAAGTCGTAGATGTTGCCGGAAACGGAAACATGGTACGTATCGGAAAATATTATCGGAAATGGAAATATTGCCGGAATCTGAAATATTGCAGGAAACGGAAATATTGTCGGAATCGGAAATATTATCGGAATCGGAAAATAATTCCGGAAACGGAAATATTAAATATTTGTTCGAAACGGAAATTAATTCCGGAATCGGAAATGTTAAATATTGTTCGTATCGGAAATGAATTCCGGAATCGGGAAATTAATCGGAAACGCGTCGTACGAATTAGCATCGGAAGAGCTTGCTAGACGAAGGCCCAGCGCGAAGCCAGGCCCACGTCCAGCAAGCATAGGCGCGCCACACAACAGCCCAAGGCCACGCCAGGCCCAGCGCAAGGCAGGTCCAGCGCAAGCCATGAATGCGGCAGCCTCGTGGGCTTTGTAGCTCGCGTGGGCTGCGTCGCTGCTCGGGCTCAGCGCGCGCGCGCGCATGGAACCCCTCGTGGGCTGCTGTGCGTGCGTGTGTGTTTGTGTTCACATACGAAACCTAAAACGTATAGGATTCGTTTGATGATTAAATTCCTAATCCTAAAAGGATAAATTAATTAATAAGAGTTCTGATAGGATTCTATTTAATTAATTCGTATCCTGGTAGGATTCGATTACTTTTTCCATAGCCTATAAATATGATATCAGAGCTCATAATTTACAACGAGTTTTAAGTATTCAAAGGTGAGAATTTGAGCGAAAAATTCAGTCACATTTATTGCCCATATTGCCGAAAATGTTAGAACCTTAAGGGCGATTCTAGTTAGTCAATCTTAAGGCGGATCCGGACGTGCTGTGGACTTTCTACAGAGGGACGACACTTGGTGCCCTAAAGACTTGTTCTTGTTTGGTTGGGCACAGCAAGGGATGGCACGCTACAAAGAGTATGCATCCTAATTATGCTAATTGTTATGTGGCAATTAATTTGGAATCCTGGCTTTTATGGTTTTTCCGCATGATTTATATTCATTTATATGTATCATAACCTAACAGTGGTATCACTAAAGGAAATATGTCCTTCACCCAAGGTGCATTAAGTCTAATACCAAGGTTCAGATTAATTGCGAACAATTAATTCAGTGAGATCAAGTGATCGGAACAGCTAGCTGGAGCAATGCTTCCGACCAGTGAGTTCTAATGGATATTGAATTCACAACTTACTCTTGACTGAACCTACAAGGTGACACCAATGACACGTAACAGATCACCGGATTAAATGAATCGGAAATTCATTTAATAGCTTTTCGGGATTTAAGTTGGAAACGTATTATACGATACGACCTTGCATCGGAATCGTATATCGTGTCGCGAATATTCGTAAGCTAGGCGAGACGAATAAATCGTATCGTACGACGGTGATTCGTCGTATACGAAACGATAAATAAATATATCGGAAATATATTTAATCGTGAATACGAGGAGCGGCTCACGAGCCGAGTGCACGAAGCACTCGAGGCCCATGGGCGCGCACTAGGCAAGCAAGCAAGGACCAAGGCAACACGGCAGCGCTGGCCCATGGCCGAGCAAAGCTGCGCGTGTGCGCGCGGGCCGAAGCAGCGACACAGCCACAGCAGCGAGCCCCATGGCCCAGCTCGCTGTGCTTGTCTCACGCGGGGCTTGCTAGCCGGCCTTGCCTCTTGGCTTGGTCGGTTAGTAAGGTTATGTAAATAACCTTACAACCTAATTTCCAACTTAGAACAATCATAATTCAGATTACACACAACCCTAGGAGAAAACAGAGAACCCTAATTCTCTCTATGCCTCCATAGTGTGTTCATCCCAAAAGGCAAAGTATCTTGATCGATTGTCTAAGCTACGATAATCAAGACGGATCTGAACGTGTCGGTGAACCAAGTAGAGGAACGACAAGTGGAGTTCTTTGTTCGTGTTCGTTGACATATTATTGTGGAAAACACGCTTCGAATGTAAGTTTGCTTAATCTGTGCTTTATACATGTTTCCTGGCTTTGGGGATTGTTCCGCACATGTTATTATGTTTAACTGTATTCCCCAACAATCACGAGCCTCTAATTAATTCCATAATAATTGCTTAACATGGTTAAATTTTACAAATTTGCAAAGAATTAAAAGGGGTGATTAATTTTCGTAATTGTTAATTAATTGCAAATTGCGTTTATTTAATTATATGTACGCAGTTTTTCGGCAGTTTCTTCGTTACTCAACGAAATCGAGTGATTTTTGTGTCAATTCCGCATGTAAAAGGCATTCTAAAATTTTGACAAAAAGAACTATTTTTCGGCCGAACCCAGAATTCCCAAATTCGAAGCCTAACCATGACTTTTCGGAGATTTTAGTTTTTCGAACGCAAAAGTTTGTAATTTTAAGATGTTAAATTAAATATTTGCGATTCTTGTTGTTAAATCTTGAATTTTTGATTGACCTACTGTATATGTTTAACAAATTTGAATGCCTAAGCTTGTTAAATATACAACCTAATTTGTAATTGTAATTAATTTGTTGAAATTCGAATAATTTAGAATTGATTTGATTTTCATAATTAATTAACGATTTAATTAGGTATCCATGATTAAAAACCACCATAAAAATTGTTAATTTATGATAAATTTTAAATTTTTATGGCCTAGATTTGAATCCATGATAATCGGAAATTAATTGATTAATAAATTTTCTATTTTTCGCCCTAAAATTATGAAATTAATATGTTTTATTAATTTGTCATTAATTTTGAATTAAAAAGTTTAATTTTTTATGAAATTCGCTCATAAAAGTTGCACGCACAAAGCAATGGACGCTACATGTTACCCTTAAGGGGTGTTGTATAGTGCGGGCATGCGACGACGAGCAAGGGAGCTCGTCGCCCATGCGGTACGAATGCAGCGAGCAACGAGCGTGGCATGCACAAGGCAATGGCTGCCTAGGGGCTTTGCGCTACGCGTGTGGGGCGATGGGCGAGCGGTGCAGCGAGCAAGGCAAGCACGCGTGGGCAGCGATGGATGCTGCGCCACAACGTGCGTTGCCTCGCCCACCAAGCACACCAAGGCAGCATCCAAGGCAGCGACAAGCGCAGCACAACGTGCATGCGGGCAGCGTTGGCTGGCCTGTCCAGCAAGCGTTGCCCAGCAGCGCGCCAAGGCGATGGGCGAGTGGGCTGCGCGCAAACGTGGCTCATTGGGCCTGCCGCATTGGTGCGTTGTTGCTTGGGCTTTGCAGTACGATCAATCGAGTGACAAGGGGTTTGTTTCTTGTTGGACTTGACGAGGCATGGGCGCATGCCCACGGCCTTGTCTTGACCCGATTGATTCATTTTAATTTTTATTTTGAATTTTCAGTTCGGAAACGTTTTTAATTAATTTTAAAATTCGTAATTTAAATTGTTTTCTTGGAATTTAATTTTGAATAATCTAATTATTATAAATTTTAATTTATACTAATTATTTTACTAAAATTAAAACCTTGAATTAATTTAAATTCATTTAATTCAACTGAAAATAAATTAAATGGAGTCAATTATAAATTTATATGAGCTTTAAATTTTAATTAAATTTGTATGTTTCCGGTTAGACTAGGAAATACATTTTTATGTTTAAGATTAGTAAAGCAAATGAATTTATTGGTTCAAGTGGGAGAATTTTAGTCATAAACTCTTGATTAGGTCTACATTCCTTTAAGGTTAAAACAGCTTGATTTGAATTAATAAGGACTGAATAATTGGTAGATTATTGGTGCCCTTGATTAATTGCTGCAAATATTTATGTGATGCATAACTAGTTCTACTAACCAGCTATGTGGGCCATTCATGATAATGAATGGGTGAATTGTATATATTGTATATGTACTGTTTTGCAGGTTATTGAAAAGTGACTAGTATGGCCCAAATAGGATAGAAAATATGGTCTGCGTACCATTAATTTGAATGTAAAATTGGTCTAATGCACCAAAGTTTTGTTTTCAATTTAAATATGGTCTGCGTACCATCAAATAGTTGTAATTAGTTTAATTATAGCTTATCCTATTTGAAGAAAATGGCGCCTCCCATGGTGAAATTCAAGACGGAGTTTCCAATCCATTTTCAAGACGGACTTTGAAGTTGAAGCTTCAAGATGAAGTCGGGCCATACTAGATCACATTTATATCTTATGCATGTTTTAAGTTATTTATTGTTTTAAATATGTCTTAATTATGCATGAGATTATGGCTTGATTATGTTGCATGATTAAGGATTTTATTTCACTTAAAATCTAATCAACATAGTAAGAGCCTTAAGTTCCAAACTTAAAAATTGAGTTAAAAGGTGCCATGCCAAAATAACACTTACTTAGTTAACCTTTACATCAATCATAGTAATAGTTTTCCGCCATAACGAGGTGTTACTTATTGATTCTAAAGGGGTAAGGTACACAAATAATTGTGAGTACATGTTAGGTTTGGTGAAACTCAACGATATAAGTAAGGAGTCCTTTTATGTCGTGGCAAACGGGATAGGTTTACCTAATAAGTTCTTAGACGTACCTATCAACCAAGATTAGTTTCTAGACTATTAGCAAAGGCTTTGCTTACCTAAAATATTTTAGAATTGAGTCTAAATACATAATGTGCTTAATTCTTCAATGATTTAAGGATCTTGGAATCATTTTATTCACACCTGCCGGAACAATAAATTCGAATAAAATGCCAATAACTTGTTTAAATTGCATGATTGCTTTAATTTTCAAGTTATTACTCATGATAAATGTTTAGACTTTGCATGCTTCAATGTATGTTTCAATTATTTTTTATAATTAAATATCTTGCACTGTAGTAAATCCTTTTAGAAAGGTAAAAGTAAATTTCCTCGATTGGTAGTGAATCCAAGAACGATTCACGGAAATGAGAAAAAATGAGCAATTTAAATGTACGTTTCTTTTAGCGACTTTTATGGTTGTTTTCGAGTATCAAAGTCGAATGGCAAACCGATTGGTGCTTGTGAATTCAAAATACAACGTAGTTTTGAGATCATAAAGCATTGAGTTTAAACGCTCAGCTTTACCAATGGTTAACAACCTAATATCTTTGTCCATTTAATTCTCGAATGAGTCTAGTCCCTAGACATTCGAATAGATCGATGCTTAGAGAACTTTAGAAGCTTCTGGTAAGATCATCTAGTTGAAAAAGAATATTCAACATAAATAAAATGGTAAGAACTTTGTTGGAGTGACATTGGACATGTCTAAACAAAGTATAAAAGTCAACACTAGAGAATTCAATTCTTAAGGCTATTAGAAAGGGTACAAGAAATAGGAAAACAAGGAACAAAGGAAAGGAATTTACGATTCCGTTTCTACCTAAAAGTTTATGTTTAAAGAGAAGTGACCTAGCAATCAAACTTCCTTGGTATCATATACCGCTTGAGGTTCTTACTTCGGTAATAACTCAAATAATGGAAGCTAGGCTACACTATTGACCTACAAGTGAAAAATGAAGCATGGCAATGCTACATTAGTTGTAGGGTCATCTAGTTTGTTTTAAGTCCTTTCAAGGCTGGAACTTAATGGCTATTTTGTTCCATAATCAGCATACCTAAATTTCTGTTTCAAACACAGAAAGACTCACATTCAAGAAAAACAAAAACAATGTTTGTTTCTTTATTTGAATGAAATGGTCATTTTTGGGTTGAGTCAATATGCTTGATTAAAACAAACAACTCTTTAACAATAAGAACTTTACTAGGTTCAAATCAATCTTTTGATTTAAGTTCCACAAACCTTTAGTATTGTTACTTAGACCATGTCAACAAGTTAACATTCAAAAGCTCTATTTTAATGGACTTTTGAAAGTTGATTGATTTCTAGATCAACTCAAGACAAGCTAGTCTTACTTGTTGAAAGTAACAAAAGATATGAACTATTGTTAGAATGCCTAGACAATAGAGTTCAAAGCTAAAGAAAGATTTTATGACTTTATTATTTCACCTAGATTTAAGTTAATATGGATTTATTTACTCAAAGTAATACAAGTTTGAATCCGTTTGGCTAGTTCAAAGATTCAGAAGTATAAAATCCACTTGGTAAGAAATCATAAAGATCTAGGATAGATCATGTTAATGATTACTTGAGACCAAGATCATCAATGATTGTGTATTCACGATCTAGCTCCATAAGATATGGCATATCTAAGTTGGAATGATCGAAGTCAATTAGTACTTGATTCGATCAATGATGAATCATAAAGACTTTTCCTATAATTTCTAAAACAAAATGCTCAACTACCACCAAACTAAACCAAATTCGTCAAAGCTATTGAAAAGTAATTTCAGAATATCTTTTCAATAATATATATATCTAAAGAGTTGCTAAACTCAGTGGGAGCTTAGTGTTTGTTATTCAACAAACTAAGGCCCAAGTATAGATATATGTTTCATTGTGATTTATTCAAATGAGACACAAGGGTATTGTTTCTAGCACGAATTTTTTAGAACATAATGTTTGTTTGCTCGAAATAATGTCCTTTTGGAGATTCCTTTCCAAAATGACAAGTGGGAGAAAATAGACCTCAAAAGTATTCGAGGCGAACAACAAACATAAACGGACATTCCGGAGGCTTTTCGCAGTTCTTTAGAAAATCCGAACACGTCTTTAAGGACTTTAGAAGTGGATTTAAGAATAGACATCTCTTAGAAGACTTTACAAATGCTTCAAGGAGAACAGAATATTCAAAGGACTCTCAAAGTTCCTGTTGATATTCTATTGTTTGATGTTCTATACCCAAGTAGACATAGAGTTCAAGTCACTGAAACTATGAGATTCTTCTATTAGATAGTGAAGAAACATAAAGTTCAGGTCAATGAAACTATGAGATTCTTCTATTAGATAGTGAGGAAACCTACAACTTGCAGTCAAACTATTATGAAGATTAATGAGTTTGTGACTTGTAAGAAAGCTATGACGAAACCTAGATTCCCTAAAATGGTTAGAGGCCATATATAGACTCAATGTTTTAAATGGTTAGAGGCCATAAAACATACTCAATGTTTTGATGACAAATTTGAATTTTTGTTGATTTGCAAGAATAGTTTCACACCTATTGGTTGCAAGTTTGTTTTAAGGATAAAAACTATCAAACATGGAATTGTGTTCACACACAAAGCTAGATTAGTTTCTAAAGGTTACAAGCAAATTCATGGCATGGATTGTGTTGAAGCCTCATGCATAATCTTAATGCTCAAGTCTATAATTCAAGCAATGATTGCATATTGGTACATATGGCAATTGGATGACAAAACATCTTCCTCAATCAAATGTTGCAAGAAACTATGTACATGGTATGTCATAGGATTTGTGGATCCAAATAAATGCTTGAAAAGGAAAGCTAGCTTATGAAATCTAAGTACAGATTTAAGCAATCAATTGGGAATTAGAACTGTATTTTAGTGAAGCTAATAAGTATTTTAGTTTCATAAAATGTATATGATTCTTATAGATATATAAGAAGTTTAGTGGGAGTACGTAAAACTTAATTGGTCCTATATGTATCGCACACATATCTCTCTATTGTGAAATAACATTCAAATGCTAATGACTTAGATTTGAAATTATTCATCAATGATGGACCATGGCGAAACTTAGTACATACTGGGTATTAAGATCTATTTACAAAGATCTTATAATATTGTTTTGGATTAAGTAATGGCATTTACTAAATCAAACACGAAAGACTCCATTGGAGACATTCGACCCATATGAATAAATCTAAGTAAAGGATGTTTGAACTATGTATAAGCATTTACTAAGTTAAACATCAAAGGATCTAAGTGAGATTCTTAACCTATATTATATGTCAAAGAATTTAGCTGGATTTAGTATCTATTGAAACTAGATGAGCTAAAGTTACATGAATAGAATTCAATTGGGAATTATTCTGCAAAAGAATTTATCATGTATGATATAATATAAGGATCGCCAAAAACGTATCGTATGACTTTAGGCATGACGAACATATACCAGTCTCTAATTGATCTAAGTGAAGATCAACTAGATTGAGATCAATAAAAACTTATGGTATTTGAAAAGGTACATAAGAAAAGTTCTTGATTCAAGGAAATAAAGATATGCTAAATATTGATGCTACACGCATAAACACTGGCAAAGGATCAAGCAAGATTCCTTTGGAGTTAACCATTGGCAAGGACGAGCTATAGAGCATAGTGTTTTGAAATGGCAACATGGATTGAAGACCATGAGTTGTTGCGTGGGAAACTAAATATTAATTTCTATGTTCTAAGATACAAATGGAAAGTCTTCCACATATCTATGAACTGCTTGGATAAGTAAATCCAAAAAAAGCATCACTAGCAACCTACACAGTTGAAGTAAAAGTACTTATTGCCTAAGAAGCAATAAAACAGGGTTGTTTATGTAAAGGAGTTCTTCTCTGAACTTGGGTGGATCACTTGTCTGCTAGCTTAATGGTTCTTCATTGCAAAATGCATAGAACCACTAATATAGAAAGAAAGACTAGATCACAAAATAAACAAACTCAAAAGATCTTATCATCTATCTCGAAGAACATTCGATGAAAAGGATATTAAGATTGGCAAAGCATGATAACTAAACCTATGCAACAAGTGAGAAACAACACTCACGTTGTGGCACTGGAAATCAAGCATAGCTTTGAATTCCATTAATTGTTTTAAAGATGGGTTAGAGGCCCATGGTTGCAAAACATTGGGGTTGAACATTTATCATATATGAAATGTATTTTCATATTCCATTTAATCTTGGTTTAGTATTAAATGATGAGTCCTTTCAATTTAACAATATATTCAAGATATACTGTCAGGACCAGTCCTATGACTAAGAAATGTCTATCAAGTGAACTTGAATGTCAAAAGTTGAAAATGGTCCCTGGTCGGAGTTTTCTATAAAGATGGACGCATAGAAAACGTTAGACGACTAGAATGCAAGATGACTATTAGTTCTGTTTCTTGAACTATGTGGACATGGCAATGTCGCAATCATTTGCATAGATACTTACTGTGGGAAGACTAGTATCGGAAAGACCTATGAAACTTTACTGTAAGAGATGAAAATCTGTCATAAGTACATTTCTTAAAATTATTAGACACTAATCCTCAATACCTGAGTGATTTGAGATTACTTGTTTGAGAACTGGTTACTTTGACGTTGTCAACCGTCGCACCGTAAAAGGAGGCTATAAAGGCAACGCTCGGGTAATCACCTATCAAACAAAGTCTAATCTCAAGATCGCAAGATTGGGATTGTCCTACCATAAATCGGGATGAGATGCTGAAAGTTGTACAACGCCACTCGGAGAGCTAGAAACTGTAAAATGCATGGCTGTGCTCAGATGAATCATAGGCTATGATTATCTGTTTATTTGATCAGTTGAACTCTGAAACCGAGAAACACCTCTGGACATAATAAGGATGACAACTCTTACCTTATGTTCAAGAGCAAGCATCAAGTGACAAATGAATTAGGAAATGCACACTTGTCCCTAAGGACAAGTGGGAGACTGGAGGAAATAATACCCTTGGTCCAACTATGCATTTAATGGTAAGTCTAATAAATGCGGTTCAGTATTAATTATACAAGTTAATAATTCAGTGAGATCAAGTGAACTGTATGCCTAGCTAGAGGCCGCTTCAGTTCAAGTGGATTAATGATATTAATCCACAGCTTACTCTTGACTGAACCCGTAGGGTCACACAAATAGTACGTAAACGGATCAAGTATTTAATGGCATTAAATACTCCATCTATGAATATTCGGAATCGACGGATCTTGGTTTCAGTGGAAGCTGAGATCGTCAAAGGCAAATAAATGAATACTCCGGAAACGATGATATTGCCGGAAACGGAAACATGGTACGTATCGGAAAATATTATCGGAAATGGAAATATTGCCGGAATCTTAAATATTGCCGGAAACGGAAATATTGTCGGAATCGGAAAATATTATCGGAATCGGAAAATAATTCTGGAAACGGAAATATTAAATATTTGTTCGAAACGGAAATTAATTCCGGAATCGGAAATGTTAAATATTGTTCGTATCGGAAATGAATTCCGGAATCGGGAAATTAATCGGAAGCGCGTCGTACGAATTAGCATCGGACGAGCTTGCTAGACGAAGGCCCAGCGCGAAGCCAAGCCCACGTCCAGCAAGCATAGGCGCGCCACACAACAGCCCAAGGCCACGCCAGGCCCAGCGCAAGGCAGGCCCAGCGCAAGCCTTGGCTGTGGCAGCCTCGTGGGCTTCGTAGCTCGCGTGGGCTGCGTCGCTGCTCGGGCTCAGCGTGCGCGCGCGCATGGCGCCCCTCGTGGGCTGCTGTGCGTGCGTGTGTGTTTGTGTTCACATACGAAACCTAAAACGTATAGGATTCGTTTGATGTTAAATTCCTAATCCTAAAAGGATAAATTAATTAATAAGAGTTCTGATAGGATTCTATTTAATTAATTCGTATCTTAGTAGGATTCGATTACTTTTTCCATAGCCTATAAATATGAGATCAAAGCTCATAATTTACAACGAGTTTTAAGTATTCAAAGGTAAGAATTTTGAGCGAAAAATTTAGTCACATTTATTGCCCATCACTAGAGGAAAAAACATCATAAGTTGCCCTTAAAATAGGCTTATAAGTTGCCAATTGTAAGGGCAACATATGGGGGGTCACTTTTGTGAAATTATCAAAGGTTGCCCTTAACAAGGGCAACTTATAATCTTATAAGTTGCCCTTGTTTGCTACAAGGGCAACTTATGTGAAACTTATAAGTTGCCCTTGTTGCATACAAGGGCAACTTATAAGCTTCACATAAGTTGCTCTTGTTTGAAACAAGGGCAACTTATAAGCTTCACATAAGTTGCTCTTGTTGCAAACAAGGGCAACTTTTGAGTTTTTTTTTTAAAAAAAAAAAAAAAAATCTGCAATATAATCCCTAATATTTTGCAATATAAAATTCTGCATTATAATTTATAGAATATTGTTTCACCAAACATCATCTTGACATTCCTCAATAATGATATAAATTTCAAATTTCCAATAATATTTCCGAATTAATTCAAATGTAATTAATTAAATCGATAAATAACAAAATAATGTAAGAGTCATGGATAACTACAAGCCTGCTCTAATTATTACACTGAGGGTAATTCACAATCGTTGAAGTAAGTAGCCCACTTGTCTTGAACTTCAACCAACTCCTCTTTGGTGAAGGGCCCCTCCCTTGGAGTTTTGAAAACCTTTAAAAGAACAACGTACATGCAAACCAATAAATTAAATTAAGTTTATATGCAAAAACAGAAATTATATAGGTCGCGAAAACAACTTTCTGAGTGTACTAAGATTCATTTCAAGTTCGTATTGCACGCCTAAGGGTCATTTGGGTCGATATAGGTCATTTATGGCCAAAAATGAAATTTTCGATCCCAACTACCAACAAACGAACCTCTTTCCATATTCTAACCCTTTTTCATGATTAATATGATTATTTATATGTTTATAAGACTCATTTCAAGTTCATTATGCACGCCTAAGGGTCATTTGATATAGGTCATTTATGGTCAAATATGGCAATTTCGATCCCAACTACCAACAAACGAACCGATTTCCACTTTCTAAATCTTTTTCATAATTCATATGATTAGTTATATGTTTATAAGACTCATTTTAAGTTCTTTATGCACGCCTATGGGTCATTTGGGTCGATATAGGTCATTTATGGCCAAAAATGAAATTTTCGATCCCAACTACCAACAAACGAACCTATATCCACATTCTAAACTTTTGTCATGATTCATATGATTAGTTATATATTTATGAAACTCATTTCGAGTTCGTTATGCACCCCTATGGGTCATTTGGGTCGATATAGGTCATTTATGGCCAAAAATGGCATTTTCGAAACCTAACAAATATTATCAAACCATGAAAGAAATTATTTGTTTCAGGCTAATGGCCTTAACAACAATATTCACCGTTGATAAAAGAGTTGGCACAACTCATTATAGCCACCTTAATGGTGAAGAAACAACAATCGTTTAAAAATTTATGTCTTAATACAAAACAAAAGATTCCATACCAAAACCTTTAACTAAAACTAGCTATGATTTGTAATCGAATAATGTAATTCCACACCTTAATAATATCTGTAGAAAATTAACTACCTAATTTAAATATAGGACGCCATTAACGATAATGCACATAGGTAACAGAAAAACAACCAAGTTCTCACATTAGCCAAATTCCTTAACAGATGTTTTTTTTTTTTTGGCAAAAGTTCCTTAACAGATGTTGAACAGATAGAATCTGTACCTTTGAGTGCTAGTTCTGTGTAACTGAGTAGCTCCCTTTTTCACAGTAGGTGCTTTTCCACTGAAGTAAAATCCAGTCCTGTCAAGTGCTTGACTTGCTACACCTGCTAGAACGCCCAAAACATTGACAGTCTTCCTGTTTGGCACCGAAAAAAGATAGAACAGTGAGCCATTAGCAGGACTGACTTATATAGAAACAAAACCAAGAAACCTATAACCATATAGATGAACTATGTGTCCAGAAAGCTGAGTATCAATACCTTAGACATGGGCTACAAGTTATTTTTTTCTTCCTCTTTCGCATGGATCTTCTCTTCAATTTTCATATTGAACTGAAGACGTTAAACAGTACACCACTTGTAATAACAGTGGAATCATCGCTTTCTTCATGGTAAGAACAATACTGATTTGAATCCTTGGAATCAGCCATGTCCTCAACCTCAGGAAACACTTCTTTTTCAGGCTTTGGACATACATCAACAACTCTGAAGTTATTTAGAAGCTAATTAGAACCTAGGTTGTGTAAGTGCAAGAACAACAATAAAAAATATTTCAGTTGACATATTTTAACAAGCAAAGGTATAAGGTAGCTACAACATACATAGAGGATTCGGAGACATGACCATTAACATTTGCAGTCTTTGAAACAGATTTTGCTGACTGATACACAAACAAAAGACAAAGATATTTGGTCTTAGATCCCTTTAAAGAATCAGACTTTACCACATTCTTCGAAATCAGATTCGATTCATAAAGCTTTTCATTATTTGATATCTCAAATGATTGCAAGTGTTAACTAGCTGAAACTGAAACAGAAAAGCATAGGGCACCAAAAAAAAAAACTAGATCAGAATACACAAGACACACCCAAAAAAAATCCCAAGTCAAAATAGACCATAGAAACAAGAAACAAAAAAAAACCCAACATTAATCATAAGAGAGACGAGACATTCTGGATAAGAAGAAGCATGTGTTTTGAAATCAAAACTAATCAGAAAATAAAAATAGGTATGTCAGACTCATAAGAAAGAAAAGAAACCTGTTGATATAGAATTTACATTACAAGTGACCTGAGCAAGGTCTGGTTTCTGTCCTTGGGCCCTCAATCCACCATAACTACCTGAAGCCTTGAATCCCTTTGCAGCTATACCTCCCCCAAAAATCTACAAAAGAAATTGAACACTGATATTCCTAGCGCGTATAGTAAATGGTTAAATTATGGAAATACTAAACCCTAGGAAGAAATTTATCAACTTACTCATTTTTAGCTTTGTTAAGTATGAAAATATTTTCAGTTGATTTGTTATAATGATTCTATTAATATGGAATATAATGTATGGAGTAATGTTATTGTGTAACTAAGGTGGCACACGTAAGAGAATTCCTTCTGATAAAGGTAGAATACCATTAGAATTCAGATACCAGAAGTTGAATTATAGGGCTTTTGGAAGAGGCAGGCTTAGTATTTTAGGGGAGAAGAGAAAATATGATAGAAGGAAAGAGAAAGAAAATTCTGACATCAAGAAATTAAACCAGTCAATGATTGTTCCTCCGGTCTATCGTTCTAACATCAAGAAAGTAAACTAGTCAATGATTGTTCATACAAATATGACATATAACTATTTTAGTCAGAATAACAATACAAAAGTTGCATACTATCTCTGATAAAAACCTACATATATGTTATTATAAACTGGTGTAAAAAAACTGGAAATGGATGATAACAAGGGTATTCTTACACCGATTTATTATACTCACAACAATGTCGTGTTCCCTTCTGGAGGAGACAAAGCTGTGACTGGCATTATTGCTAAACTACTGTGCAATCACAAGAAAACTAATGTTTAGGGAGAACAATCATTGCATCTAAAGTATTATAATCATCAAGATATAGTTCTTGCAAAATCTAATCCAACAATACTATCAATAGCTCCTCTTTTTTATGAGGATTCACAAAAGTCAGAAATCACCAGATATACCCAGACTTGGAACACATTCCACTACATCCAGACAATATTATGAAAAATATAGTTGAGCTGAAATGTGTGGCTTTTAAAGCTAAGGAGGACAGGAAAAGATTAGCAAACATTGGAGAGAACAATAATATGGCTAAAACAAGAGCAAATGGGCAAAACATCGTGTGCATCAAGGGTAGGGCAAGTAATTGCCCAGTAATAGTCACAGTAGATGGAGCATGGAAGAAGATTAAGAAGAAAGCAAGTATTGAAGCGGCAATAGGCTGGAATATAGTTGCTGATGGGAGAGTAGTTGAAGAAGGAGCTGCGCGAGTTTTTAGCTGTAATGTTCTAGCTACTGAAGCTCTAGCAATGCTGCAAGGAATTATAGAAGCTAAACGAAGAGGCTTTATGGATGTGACTATGTGTACTGATAGTGTTAATCTAGTTACAGAACTACGCTAATATCCTAATTGCTCCTTTGAAGTAGCTTCTATATGTAGTGACATATTTAAGACAACAAGTTGTATGAATAATGTTGTGATGTCAAGTGTGATACAAATAGGATAGCTAGAGCTCATGATCTGGCCTGTGGGGCTATAAGGAATGGGTTGTAATATTTTTACTCTGTTTGTATCAACTGTCAAAAAAACAAAACAAAACCCTAACAAAATATTAAACAACACAGGCAGTCAAACAAATTCTCTAACCTGGTCAGAATAATAGTACCAGTCATAATCTACACATATCAGCCATTTTAGCCGGCTACACATATCAGCCATAATCTACTACATAATCTGATTCTAAAAGAAACAATGAACATGTTAAACAAACTTATAGTTCAAGCCCAACTAAGCAACTTTCCAGATTATTCAAAGAGAATCCTAAGCTAGATGAACCATAAAATGCTCAAGACATAATATAACTTTAGTTTATGAAGTCTACTTATAAATGTCTGATTATAAAAATTAATAAATTGAGGTAAAAAGGTTCATACACGGAAAACAAACATGGATAAGTCTTCTCTAATTCTTTAAACACGGTCAGATCCGACCTAAATTTAACTGATAAATTTCTTTTAGGTCCTAACATAATAATACCTAGACGAGACAGGTGCTAGAATGTAGCTAGTAAGTTTTGGGTAGTTGTCAATACAACCACAAAAATAAAATGATTACGTAGTATAGCAATCAGTTTATCCTATAATATAGTTTAGTATTCAACTGTTAATTTACTTAAAATAGCTTATTTAGAACTAATAAACTAACAAACTTTATTAAGCACCGGTTACCTGATCTAATAAATACCTGATATCTCATAATAATTCTTTAACGCCCAACATAATAAACAAAACAGCCTCTGATACTGGTTCTTACCCAAACAAAACATGGCTAGTAAAATGGTTTATATAGCCATTTTGTCAATTTTACTAGCCATGGGACCAGAGTCTTGTTTGGGTAAGAGACCAGGACGGGCAGCATTTAATTCCATAGACGGTTGTTGGCGAAGGAACCCTAATTGGTTGAACAACAGGGAAGAGATTGCAAAATGCTCAGCAGGCTTTGCAGGTAAGAAGATCAACAACATTTGGGAAGACGTAAAGAAATATGTGGTCACTGATCCTACTGATAACCCCACAAGTCCTAAGCTGGGAACTCTTAGATATGGAGTGACCATGATACCTGGGAAAGTATGGATCTCTTTCCAGAAACACATGTACATTAAACTTGAAAGGACTCTTCTTGTTGGAAACTATACAACTATTGATGGCCGAGGTGTTGTTGTTCATATTACCAATGGATGCCTCTTGCTCTACCAGGTATTCTATTTCTACTTACACTACTCTTTTTCCATTTGGAATCTATCTAATGATTCAAATTTGACGCATATTTTAAATGTCCATGGCATTGTTAGGTTACTAATGTGATAATCCACGGGTTGCGAATTCACCATTGTCGAACCCAACCAGCAGGCCCAGTTATGGGACCTGGCGCAAAGTTGATGCCAATTAGTCAAATGGACGGGGATGCCATTAGGTTGTTAGGCTCAACAAAGGTGTGGATAGACCACAACACCCTTTACAGGAGTGAGGATGGTCTAATTGATGTAACCCTTGGCTCCACCAACATTACCATCTCCAACAACTGGTTCCGCGACCATGACAAGGTCATGCTCCTGGGCCATGATGATGATTACAATGACGACAAGAACATGAAGGTCATTGTTGTCTACTACCGTTTTGGTCCCAACTTCAACCAACGCATGCCAAGGTCTTACATTTTCTTTTCTTTTCTTCTATTAATATCTTGGGATGCATTTTTTAATATAATGTCATTTTATGCTTCTGCAGAGTTCGTCATGGTTATGCTCATGTAGCTAACAACTTATACCTAGGATGGGAAATTTACGCTATAGGAGGAAGCATGAACCCTAGCGTTAAGAGCCAGTCCAACCTCTTTGTTGCGCCAAAAATTGGATCTAAAGAGGTAATCCCTTTTACTTAAATGAGCACTAGCAACTGGATCCAAAAACTGGAACTAAACCATTCAAAAACAAACTCCAACAAATACCAACAAAAATGGCAACAATATCAGAATTTCTACATATGCAAATTTCTACAAATACCAGATTGCAACATCCGAAGAACAATCCACACCAAACAAGGATTAAGAACAAGAGAACTATACCAGAATTCGGTAGAAATTTAATTATGGAAATCTCAAGAACAATGTCCAGTTGCTTGGCCAAAACCTCCATTGACTCCAAGAATATGAGCCAAAGATCGATTTTCTACCATTACCAGGTGCAAGAAATCGAAGAACAATCTTCAAGAACCCTAAAATTTAGGGAAAAAACTCAAGAATAAAAAATCGTTTGATTCAAGGTTGTAAAGAAAGTGGGCGTGCTCGCCGGTGGAGAATGAGGAGGGAGATGAGAGCTCGCCGGTACGAGAAAGAGCAGGGAGATGACAAGGGGGTGGAACTAATCTAACAGTGAAGTTATTCCCCCTTAAATTCAGTTTTTGGAGCATTTTTAGCCCAATTAGGGTACTAAACTTTAACTCACCGCCGAAATTCAAGCTCTCGAGAACAATGGAAACGACGGAGTTGCAGAGAACTACAGATGGAGTGAGAAAAATCAAAATTAGGAGAGAGAAAATGGTGAAGTTTGTGTTAAGATTACGTGAGTTTGTGTTTAATGTTAAAGGCTGCTCTTGTTAAACTTAGTTCCAAATTTTCGTTTTTTAAAATAAAAAAATTAACTTTTTTTTTTGTCAAAGGTTGCTCTTGTTGTATAAGGGCAATTTTTGATTAGCCACTTATAAGGAGTTTTCCTCTAGTGCATATTGCCGAAAATATTAGAATCTTAAGGGAGATTCTAGTTAGTCAATCTTAAGGCGGATCCGGACGTGCTGTGGACTTTCTACGGAGGGACGACACTTGGAGTTCTAAAGACTTGTTCTTGTTCGGTTCGGGCGCAGCAAGGGAGGGCGCGCTACAAAGAGTATGCATCCTAATTATGCTAATTGTTATGTGGCAATTAATTTGGAATCCTGGCTTTTATGGTTTTTCCGCATGATTTATATTCATTTATATGTATCATAACCTAACATATTGAATATTTCCGATTCCGGAATTAATTTTCGTTTCGAACAAATATTTAATATTTCCGATTCCGGAATTTATTTCCGATTCCGATAATATTTCTGATTCCGACAATATTTACGTTTCCGGCAATATTTCCGATTCTGGCAATATTTCAATTTCCGATAATATTTTCCGATACGTACCATGTTTCCGTTTCCGGCAACATCTACGACTTGGATATATTTTATATTTCCGATACGATCCATATTTCCGTTTCCGGCAATATCATCGTTTCCGGAGTATTCATAATTTGCCTTTTGACGATTTCAGCTCCCACTGGAACCGAGATCCGTCGATTCCGAATATCCATAAATGGAGTATTTAATTCACTTAAATACTTGATTCGTTCACGTACTATTTGTGTGACCCTAAGAGTTCAGTCAAGAGTAAGTTGTGGATTAATATTATTAATTCCACTTGAACTGAAGCGGCCTCTAGCTAGGCATACAGTTCACTTGTTCTCACTAAATTATTAACTTGTATAATTAATTAATACTGAACCGTATTTATTATACTTAACATTGAATGCATACTTAGACCAAGGGCATTATTTCCTTCAGAGTCACCATCTCGTTGCCCCCGGGGCTAGCCCGAATGTAGAACACATCCGTATTGGGCAAGGTAGAAATTCGTTTTGCACAAATATGGTTTTCGAAATATGCATGACATGCCTAGAAATTGAAAATTTAAAATTGTACTCGAATATTGTATTTGAAAAGCTCGTTTTTCGACATTCGTTCTCAAGGTTTGGGAGTGTCCTTCGAAATTTAAAACCAGAACGGAATCCCACTCGAAAACTTGGGCAGCATGGGCAACCAGCCACTGGAAGCCACTGTGCTGGATGCAGGCAGCGGCGTCTAGGGCAGGGGTCTGCGCCCAGCGCCGGAGCTGGCATCCAGAACTTGAGCATGGCAGTGGCTTGTTGCTCAAAGCATGCTCGTATAATCGATTTTGAAATCAGAATTCCCCAGCAGAGTCGCCAGAATTGTAGGGGGTTTTTTTCTCGTACTTTCATTTTTTGTATTTTCCCCTACGGAAGGCTTTGTACGTTTTTGGATTTCGAAGGAGTCGCCACCAAACAATTTTAAGGGTCCCGTTTGGAAAGACCAAAGTTGACTCTTTAGTGGATAAGGCATTGAATCTTAGGAACTGATGGGTGAGATCCGGGCAAGGGAACGAAATGCTTATTCCGCGAGCTTTAAAAATTGTATTTGAGTACATGGAAAATAGCATTTTCAAATAACCCTAGTCATGACACTATGTGGGTTTGAACTAATTTGAATTTAGCACATAGAATTTCTACTTGTACTGTGACCACTTTGCTTTAAAGTTAATTTGAGGGAACCTAAGGCCGGTTTGTCTAAGAAATTATCTTTGTTAAGCGTGGCCTAACTTTGTATTTTGTTGGATTTATCATGTGAGGTGGTGAAAGCAATAAACAAGTAAAGTACCATCACAATAAGTAAATGAATTATTGAAAGTGTGTACAAAACCACATCACCTTGAAAAAAGGTGAGTAAAGAGTGCGAAATTGAAATAGCAATAGTAAAGGTGCAATATTGAAATGTGATATTGAAAGGTACGATATTGAAATGCGTTATTGAAAGGTGTAATATTGAATTGACGATATTGAAATTGCGATATTGAAATGACGATATTGAAATTGCGGTATTGAGATTGTACTATTGTATTTGAGATCCGAACGTCAAACGACTACTTAATAATAAGTGCGTCCGACACGGATTCAAGTCTAAAATCTCAACTTTAGGACAAGTTTCTCATCCAAAAGTGTCTTAGATTTTGGGTTATAGAAGTTGAACTGGAAATATTGAATCTTGTATATTGAACTTGAATATTGAACTTAGGAGTCTTGAATCTCAAAGGTTAGACCTTTTAATGTTAAAACGGTTTCACCTTTGATGTGCTCCATAACTTGAAAATGATTCTAGTTTAAGGAAGTGATTACAAACAACCTTAAGCATCATAGAATCTTGAAAATGAAACTTGTATTTGAACATTGAAATGTGGAGTCTTGAATCTCAAAGATTAAACCTTTTAATGTTGAAAAGGCTTCACCTTTAATTTGCTCCATAACTTGAAAGTGATTCTAGTTTGAGGAAGTGATTACAAACAACCTTAAACATCATGGAATATATCCATAACTTTGTACTTGAATAATAGAAAGTGTTGGTTTTTTATAAAAATATGTGATTGTAGTAAGTGACACTTTTGAGAGCAAAAGTGTAAACTTTACTAATCATTTTGGAAGAAAAATTGAATCTTGTATGGCATAATGGTAATGGTGTTTTTGGACAATCATTTGGAGAGGGTTTCAAGAGTGAAACCTCCCCAAAGATGACACCTTTGTATGATTTTCCTAGTTACCAAAAGGCATGAACCCTAAATGGTAACATCGTTGGATTTTTGTATTAGAAAGGTAGAAGAATAGAAAGCATTGTAGATTTGAGTGGGGATCCGGAATTACCTAGTTAGGGTTAGGTTGGAATTCCTTTTAGAGCTCCCAATTGCTAGAACACTTGGAATTGTATAGGAATTTGAGGATTGAAAGTTGATTTTTGTATTTTTATTTTGAGATTGAATTTCGAAATTACGACGTTCTGATTCTGATTTGGTGCCCTAAAATGCTTGGAAATCAGGGTTTTAATAGCAAATTAGATGGCTAAACGCCAAATGCCAGTTGCGCCCAGCGCAGGGGCTGGCGTCTGGCGCCGCTGACGTGGCACAGGAAACGCCAACGCAAGGACGATGACGTTGTCCTTACATTTGTCTTTTGTATCATAGTACGAAATGTACGAACTTTGGTACGTAGCTTTTGCTTAATGATTAAGGCTTTGATTTTGCGACTAAAAACTAGTTGTTTTCAGGTTTTTGAATTCAGTTTTAAGGGACGAGGCCCGGCTTGCTCGGTTTTGTAGGTCGGGGCCCGAATTTGGATTGCTTAGTGTCATTTTGATTGGAAAAGTCCTTGTAAACCCAATGGAGAGGTCCATTGGGTGAGATTATCTTTGGATTTTGAAATTGATTTTTGGAAATTAAATTTTGTACCGAGTTCCGTAAGGGAATGGTCTCGGGAATTGGACTTTGGATCTTGGACTTTGGAGTGTGTTTTAGCAATCGGGACTTCCACACGGAGTTGTACCAACCATGTAATACCCCGAAATTTTTAAACTTGATTTATTAAAATTAAATATATGTATTAGCTTGATTTCGTTTTAAATAATTACGAATAATCGAATTTCGTTAATTTAAACGTTTTACGATTTATTTAAACGATAAGTTTATAAACGAAAATTTATTTATTTTTCGTTAACGATATTTATATAAAGAATTATTTTAGTTAAACATTTCTATTTTTAGTAGTTTCCAAAAATAGCAACAAAATTCTGAAATTGGCCTAATTTGGTGAAATTACGAAATTGCCCTTAAAAGAGTCAAAATTCCCTTTTCTCTTTTCCTACTTGCTTTCCACGTACAAATGAGTGGAGAATTTTTCTTCCTCCTCCTCTTCCCTAAAAACCAGTTCTATTCATTGGAAAGTCCAAATTGCTTTCCTTTTCTTCAATTACAAAATTCAGTTTCAATTCTGAAATTGAACATCAAAAATCAAACCAAAAACCAACTTCACTTCCCCTTTTGTTTCTCTTTGAATCGAACCACCACCACTGCTCAACCACCACTGTCGCAGCCGCCCAACACCACCACCAACCACCTCTGACTACCACCCCTACCACCGTCGACCCCCTCCAGCACAACCACATGCCCCACCGTCTCCCCTCTCCTCTCCCACGAATCCCCTGCTCCCTCCCCTGTATCTTTTTCTCTTTCCTTGCTCGCACCACCACCAACACCACGCACCACCACACCGCAACCAACTCACCACCTTCTAAACCCAACACCGCCCCAAAATCCACGGCAAGTCGCCCTTGTCTTCACCCAAAACTGACCGAAAAACCAACCCCAAACTCCCCTGCTTTTCTCTTCCTTGTTCGCACCCCTTCCTCCTCCCTTTACTGTTATGCCGCCGAACAACCACCACCATCACCGTGGCCTCCAGGTGATGCGCCGCCCATCCTGGCCACCTTCTTCCTCCCTCCTCTCGTTCCTCCTCCTCGTGCCCTCCTCTGCTTCACCCCCTTCCCCTATTCGTTTCCCTTCCCAGTAAAGTAGTAAACCAAAATTTGGTTTCAATTATGAAACTTTAAATTCCAATTTCCTCCAACCCAATTCAAGGTTGGGCCATTTCAGTTTGGGCCTTTTGGTGAGTTAAACCTAAGTTGTAATTTTCAGAATTTCAAATTATGAATTTGCATGTTTTAATAATTTTTTTAAGATATAATTATTTACTAATAAATTGTTAATATTTTTCAGGTTAATTATTGATTTTACGGAAATAAGTTACTAGTTTTATTTATAAAAACGAAATTTAGATAATATTCATGAAAAACGATTTATGAAATAAATATATATATATGTATATATATATATATATATATATATATATATATATATATATATATATATATATATATATATATATATATATATATATATATATATTGATTGAAAATTAGATTAATGATATTTTCATTAAATTTCGGAATTACATTTTATTAAAATTCGTTATTTACAAAATTCGCTACTTATAAAATTTAGGATTTTATAAAATATTGATTTTAAATTATTTGTGGATTCAGTACTAATTCAATTATTTAATATTTTGAAAGAAATTGGACTCGGAGATGAGGACGAATGAACCAAGGAAAATCCTTAGCAAAATCGTGGAAGTGAGGTAACGGCTATTGCTAGTACCCGCAATTCTCTTCTAAATGTGTTTATGAAAGTATGACAATATGATTGAATTTATGAACTGAATGCTTTGACATGTTTTATTGAATTGCGGGAAATGAATTATGTTTTGATTGAATTATTTATTATAATATGATTTGATGGAATTATTTCGTATAAGATGATTGATTGAATTTCTTATAATGATTGATTGAATTTCTTAGAAAATGCTACTTATAAGAAACCATGAAAGAAAGGATGTTTGATCGTATGATCCAAAGGAAACATGTTACTTCAACTGAAGTAAAAAGGCTAAAATGTAAAATTAAACGAAATATGATAAATGAAAGTGAAAGACCTAGTCCGTTTGGTAGTATATGTTCACAGGTTACGATTCTCGGTCATGCATGTACCCATGGGGCATCCGCTCATTGAGCCAAGGCTCTTATGTTTTCGGGCCAAGGCCCCATGTTTTATGGACAGCGGTCCATCGTGGAAGACGTTCCACCATGTCATACTTGCCACGGCTAGCATGTGCACTCTAAATATGAATGAATTAAATATAGGACTTTATAAAATGTTTTACATTATTCTATTCTCCCTGTGTTATTAAATAAAATGAATTGAAATGAATTTACGTTGCTAGAATAGTTCGTTACTGAGTCTTCGGCTCACCGTTTTTGTTTTCTGTTTTAGGTACTGCGGGGACGATGGAAACGAGTAGTTGCGAGGAATTTCACTTTAATATTATTCACCTAGTTTATGCTTAATGCTTTAATAGTTTAATTAAAGACTTTTAGTAAGTGATGTACCTTAATTTTGGGAATATAAAGGATTATTATGTTAATTTGGAGTTTTAATGGCTTAGAATATGATGGTTACCTTGTAATTCCCAAGAGGGAGTTACGGCAGGTAATGTCCCGACCAAATTAGGTTAATTCCGCTGCTAATTATGCTTTAATACTTGAATTAGAGGTCGGGGTGTTACTATTAGAGCCAAGGTTCTGGGCATAAGTGCTAAACCTTACGGGTTTTGCACATAATAGAATTCATTAGGCTTTAAGTAAAAGAGTTTTAAAGAATAAGTTTAAAATGGGATACTCTTAAAACTTTGTTAAGTTAAAATGAATATGAGTGTGAGTGTAGGAACGGGATGAATGGGTTTCTTTTCTACGATTTATTTGCTTCAATTTGTTAAATGTTGTCTATCGAGGCTATGAATGATGTCACCAAGGGCTCGCAACGAGCAATCTGTTCACAATGATTATGCCATATCGATGCAATTATGAGTGTTTTCTTTCCTAGTGATTGTGAATTAGAAATTGTCATATGATGTTAGAGAAAGTTGAGTTTTAGTATCCTTTGACCCATCTAGATCTGATGTAATTTTGGGAATAAGTTGGTTGAATATAAAGCTAACACTAATTGTTTGAGGCATAGTGTGACCAAAACACCAAATGAGGATAGGATTGCATTCCATAAGTTAGTAAGAAAACCAACGATGCAAATTGTCACTGCTTTGAAAGCTCCGATGGTAAATTTTTCTGGTTATCCTTGTAGTGTTGTCGATCACCACTCACTGACACAACTATTGTTTGTGAATATGTTTCCCGGAAAAGAAACCTAGTATGCCTCCACCGAGAGAATTAAACTTTAGCATTAAAGTAATCACAAAGATCCACCCCTATTCCTAAAGCACTTATAGAATGACATCAACTGAGTTGCAAAGAATTGAGGAATCAATTAGATGATTTACTTAGATAAAGGTATATTCAACTGAGTGCATCGCTTTTGGGAGCCCTGTCATATTTATGAGGAAAAATGTTGAAACATCGAGGTTATGCATAGATTATAGAGAGTTGGACAAGAATAAGTATCCTTTATTCCGCATTGATGATTTGTTTGACCAACTTCGAGGTACAAAAGTGTTTCCAAAGATAGATATGAGGTCTGGATACCATCGACTTTATAATAAACTTGAGGATATTTCAAGAACAACCTTTAGAACCAACTATGGTCACCATGAGTTTGTTGTAATACCTTTTGGGTTAACTAATGCATCAGCTGTATTTATGGATTTAATGAACCGCATTTTCAAACCATACCTTGATAAGTTTGTAGTTGTTTCCATTGATGATATTTTGGTATATTTTAAGAGTAATAAGGAACATGAGGAGCATCTGAGAAAAGTGTTAGATATGTTGATTGAAAACCAGTTATGTGCTATGTTGTCAAAGTGTAAATTTTGGCTTAAGGAAATATCGTTTTTAGGTCATATTATTTTTGAGAAAGGTGTATCTGTTGATCATGAGAAAGTAAAAGCAATCGTGGAATACCCTAGACCAACCAATGTTCCTGAAGTATGAAATTTTATGGGTTTAGCTGAAGATTATCGAAGATTTATTTAAGATTTCTCTAAGGTTGCCTTACCCACAATCCGATTGGTTGGAAAGAATATCAAATTTATGGGGAACGATGATTGTGAATCTGCAATTCGAGAACTTAAGAGACGTATCACAATTGCCTATATCCTTGTCTTCCATCCGGAACTGAGAGATTTGTTATTTATAGTAATACTTCTAAACATGGAATATGATGTGTAAAAATGGATCAGGAAGGTCAAAGATGATTCTCTCGCCAACTTCAAGTCCCTGAATAGAACTACCTTACTTATGATCTTGATATACAATACCCTACTAGAAAAGCTAATGTTATTGTAGATGCTTGAGTCAAAATCTTACCTAAATTCGATCCCACCTTTCTGCGAGCCAACCAAGATGATCTGTAAAACCTAGAAATTAAGTTGTTAAGAATAAGGGAAATGTTTGTTTAAATGCATTAAGTCAGTACCGAGACCAACTTTGATTGATGAGACTAAGGAAATATTTGTTATGGAAGTCAAGTTCCTTAAGGACAAAGGAAACGTTTGCTTGAATGCGAGGCCAACTTTAAATTATGAGATTAAGGAAGTACGAATTAAGGATTTGCCCTAAGAACAAATGATCGTTGTGGAAGTTATGACCATTAGGTTCAGGATTAGTCCGAGTTATCACCGTCAGCCACACGTACTAAAAGATTGTCTATTGACAACGACCATAGAACCAATGACATTGTTAGCATGCCTCAGAAATCCATGACTGAAGTAGATCCTATGACGAAACTACATGAGAAATGCAGAAATGATACCAATGGTCCATGTAATTCTCTCTTCTAATTATTATGTATGATACTCGTTGATATTCCTTCATTTATTATTTGTCATACATGTTTAGAGTTTGTACCAAATAGGTTGATATGTGTAAGTTGTTGAGTACTAGGTAACCTAAAGAGGTTCAAGCATGTTGGAATGATGTGATGTAAGGATGATAGGTTAACAAATATGAAGAATATTGACAGTTAATTGTTGCAAAAGGAGGGTAGATTTCTACAATGGCTAAGAGACAAAAGATGGAAGTTGGAAGTATCAGACAGTTATGGAAAGGAAATTTTACTTGCCTGTCGTAAGTGCCCAAATATATTTCGAGAAGAAACATGATAGACTTATTATAAGAGAACAAGATTTTAGATTTTAGATGAGTGAATTTGAGGAAATCGTTTTAATAATGATAACATGAACGTGTTACTTTGGGAACCCCAATATTATGTGCAAGGAAACGATGATGTATGAGTATTATTGAGGATCAAGATAAACTATTATGCGTCATATATCCAGTACCAATGGAATTGGTGCAAAAGTATTTTTGAGAGTTCGTTGAACTATTAAGAACATACTAGAGATTGTAAACCAAATACCATAAAGTTAGCTGAAATTATTTTTGGATTATCAATTATATGTGAGATCTTGATGAATCACAATTAAGACTCGTGCTTTGATACATTTAGTAAACCTACCTATGGATAGTTTAAGAATTATGGAGAACCCAATAAAAAAATTTGAGGAAAATACAGGAGTTCAGGAAGTTTCGAAAAATGTCAAGTTGGCAAGAAAGTAGTTTCGAAAGATATGAAATGACAATGTAGAGTGAACCACCTAAAAAAAAAAATCTATGCTAAAGTATCTACCGCATATTTTGAGTATATGTAGAAACCTCAACCAGGCTATGTTCAAGGATCAAGTCACGTAATTTGGATTGAGCCCTCCATTGTTGAAAGAATTTGACTTAGCAGAGAGAATGTTGAACATCATTGTTTTGAAGTGAAATCAAAGAAACGTGTGTTGGAGGACTAAAGGATTATTGATATGCCTCTATAAAGGAAGCTAAGAAGTTAAACAGAAATGTTATGAACCCAACATGAGTTATGATAAAAGACCCATCTGAGTTGACACATGAATATTGAGGAATTCTACCAAAATAAGTATTCGGGAATTAATTTTTCCATAAGGTTGATGATATCGGTGAATGTTAGAAATTTGAAAAGAATTATGAATGATTGAACAATGCAATGGGGTTGAGATTAGAGAATCAACATATGACATGTATATAGGACCAGGTAGTCTGAACTAAGTTTTCTGGGAGCTAGATTGTTTCTGATAAAGGCACGCTTGATGGCTTAGCATTCTTCAAACAATCTGAGGTTTGTTGACTTAAAATATAAAGGATAAGTAGCAACGTCACATGTCTAGCGATGTATCTTTAGTCACGTGATTGGACTCAAACCCCTGCAACAAACGTGGTCAATGAAGTTGTTTAACGTAGAAGAAAAGATCGAATATCGAAATCAAAACGAATAAAGTAATGAAACTCAACGACAAGGTTCCTGAAGCAAAGACGCCCAATAGCAATGAAAGCGAAATATCTTCAAATAGTTGCCTAAGAACGATATGATGTAAGAATCACTATGTTTTCTGTGAATGTGTAATGTATCAACCATGCTTATGCTTGAGATCAAATGATTGGTTATGGCATGTATGTTTTCAATGAATGACGAATAGAACGATTAAGTATGTCATTTAAGATTTCTAAGAATGGCAAGTTCGACTGAGCTCCAGTTTCGAGGACGAAACTTTTTCTAAGGGGGTAAGAGTGTAATATCCCGAAATTTTTAAACTTGATTTATTAAAATTAAATATATTTATTAGCTTGATTTCGTTTTAAATAATTACGAATAATCGAATTTCGTTAATTTAAACGTTTTTACGATTTATTTAAACGATAAGTTTATAAACGAAAATTTATTTATTTTTCGTTAACGATATTTATATAAAGAATTATTTTAGTTAAACATTTCTATTTTTAGTAGTTTCCAAAAATAGCAACAAAATTCTGAAATTGGCCTAATTTGGTGAAATTACGAAATTGCCCTTAAAAGAGTCAAAATTCCCTTTTCTCTTTTCCTGCTTGCTTTCCACGTACAAATGAGTGGAGAATTTTTCTTCCTCCTCCTCTTCCCTAAAAACCAGTTCTATTCATTGCAAAGTCCAAATTGCTTTCCTTTTCTTCAATTACAAAATTCGGTTTCAATTCTGAAATTGAACATCAAAAATCAAACCAAAAACCAACTTCACTTCCCCTTTTGTTTCTCTCTGAATCGAACCACCACCACTGCTCAACCACCACTGTCGCAGCCGCCCAACACCACCACCAACCACCTCTGACTACCACCCCTACCACCGTCGACCCCCTCCAGCACAACCACATGCCCCACCGTCTCCCCTCTCCTCTCCCACGAATCCCCTGCTCCCTCCCCTGTATCTTTTTCTCTTTCCTTGCTCGCACCACCACCAACACCACGCACCACCACACCGCAATTAACTCACCACCTTCTAAACCCAATACCGCCCCAAAATCCACGGCGAGCCGCCCTTGTCTTCACCCAAAACTGACCGAAAAACCAACCCCAAACTCCCCTGCTTTTCTCTTCCTTGTTCGCACCCCTTCCTCCTCCCTTTACTGTTATGCCGCCGAACAACCACCACCATCACCGTGGCCTCCAGGTGATGCGCCGCCCATCCTGGCCACCTTCTTCCTCCCTCCTCTCGTTCCTCCTCCTCGTGCCCTCCTCTGCTTCACCCCCTTCCCCTATTCGTTTCCCTTCCCAGTAAAGTAGTAAACCAAAATTTGGTTTCAATTATGAAACTTTAAATTCCAATTTCCTCCAACCCAATTCAAGGTTGGGCTATTTCAGTTTGGGCCTTTTGGTGAGTTAAACCTAAGTTGTAAATTTCTGAATTTCAAATTATGAATTTGCATGTTTTAATAATTTTTTTAAGATATAATTATTTACTAATAAATTGTTAATATTTTTCAGGTTAATTATTGATTTTAAAGAAATAAGTTACTAAGTTTATTTATAAAAACGAAATTTAGATAATATTCATGAAAAACGATTTATGAAATAAATATATATATATATATATATGTATATATATATATTTTGATTGAAAATTAGATTAATGATATTTTCATTAAATTTCGGAATTACATTTTATTAAAATTCGTTATTTACAAAATTCGCTACTTATAAAATTTAAGATTTTATAAAATATTGATTTTAAATTATTTGTGGATTCAGTACTAATTCAATTATTTAATATTTTGAAAGAAATTGGACTCGGAGCTGAGGACGAATGAACCAAGGAAAATCCTTAGCAAAATCGTGGAAGTGAGGTAACGGCTATTGCTAGTACCCGCAATTCTCTTCTAAATGTGTTTATGAAAGTATGACAATATTATTGAATTTATGAACTGAATGCTTTGACATGTTTTATTGAATTGCGGGAAATGAATTATGTTTTGATTGAATTATTTATTATAATATGATTTGATGGAATTATTTCGTATAAGATGATTGATTGAATTTCTTATAATGATTGATTGAATTTCTTATAAAATGCTGCTGATAAGAAACCATGAAAGAAAGGATGTTTGATCGTATGATCCAAAGGAAACATGTTACTTCAACTGAAGTAAAAAGGCTAAAATGTAAAATTAAACGAAACATGATAAATGAAAGTGAAAGACCTAGTCCGTTTGGCAGTATATGTTCACAGGTTACGATTCTCGGTCATGCATGTACCCATGGGGCATCCGCTCATTGAGCCAAGGCTCTTATGTTTTCGGGCCAAGGCCCCATGTTTTATGGACAGCGGTCCATCGTGGAAGACGTTCCACCATGTCATACTTGCCACGGCTAGCATGTGCACTCTAAAGTTATGAATGAATTAAATATAGGACTTTATAAAATGTTTTACATTATTCTATTCTCCCTGTGTTATTAAATAAAATGAATTGAAATGAATTTACGTTGCTAGAATAGTTCGTTACTGAGTCTTCGGCTCACCGTTTTTGTTTTCTGTTTTATGTACTGCGGGGAACGATGGAAACGAGTAGTTGCGAGGAATTTCACTTTAATATTATTCACCTAGTTTATGCTTAATGCTTTAATAGTTTAATTAAAGACTTTTAGTAAGTGATGTACCTTAATTTTGGGAATATAAAGGATTATTATGTTAATTTGGAGTTTTAATGGCTTAGAATATGATGGTTGCCTTGTAATTCCCAAGAGGGAGTTACGGCAGGTAATGTCCCGACCAAATTAGGTTAATTCCGCTGCTAATTATGCTTTAATACTTGAATTAGAGGTCGTGGTGTTACAAACCACCTAACAAGGATAACAGTATAGTCATCATCCCATAGGGGAGACACAATTTAGGTGTCTTCAGTTAATAATTTAGTTACACATAGATTTATTAAAAACATTATTATAATAATAATAATTATTATTATTACCTGTATAAAAAAGAACTCTTTATAGATTTAAAAGAACATCCTATGAACAAATTATATGGAGTGAGACAGAAAAAATCAACTTATTAAAAATAACATTACAATTTGAAAAGAACAGTATATGTAAGCACTAGATCAAAACTCATCAGCATCATGAATATCTTAAAATCTTCAAAAACTGATCTCAATCAGAAAAATTATGGAGTATCGAAATATCATGCACTCTTGCGATTCTCTTGATGTTGATCATACTTTTTTTCGAAAATTGCATAAATCGAAGTAGAATTTTGCTTAATTCACTCATTTTCAACTAAGGAGAAACAATTCAAAAGGACTTTTAGAGAGAAATAAGGAGAAAGTGTTTTTTTTAACTCTTTCACTCACTATCTCACCCTTTCTCTTTCAAAAAATTTCTCTTCTGTTGCGAGAAATCCTTGTTAGGTTATGACAAATATAAAGCATATATATTTCATGCGGAAAAACCATAAAGCCAGGAATCCAAATTAATTACCACATAACAATTAGCATAATTTAGGATACATACTTATGTAGCGTGCCCTCCCTAGCTGCTCCCGAACCGAACAAGAACAAGTTTAGGACTCCAAGTGTAGTCCCTCCGTAGATAGTCCACAACACGTTCGGATCCGCCTTAGATTTAATTGACTAGAATTCAACCTAAGGTTTTAAGTTATTCGAATATAATTTGTGGCAAATTATTAACTTTAGTTTTAACCTTAAAACTATATGAATACTTGAATTGATTGATTATAAATTGTGAATGCCATCACCTATTTATAGGGTAGGATTATCGGAACTAGAAACCTACTAGGATTCTATTAATCTAATCTTATTAGAATTAGATCAATTAAAACTATTAAGTTAATGTTTAATTCAACAACTAACTCTAGTAGTTTTAGGAAATTAATCTTTAATCTAATCCTAATCGCTTAAGGATTCGATGCATGCACGAACTCAACGCACACACGCACGCACATCCCACGAGGGGCGCGCGCGCGCATGGAGAGAGCTTGGCCCAGCAACTGCTCGCAGCCCACGAAGGGCGCGCGCGCTCTGCTGGCCTCGCTGGGCCTGGCCTTGCGCTTTGCTTGGTTGGGCCTTGCGGTGCTGGCGGGTTGCCTTGTTGCCTTGCTGCGTGCGGGCTTTGCTAGGCGCAGGCCTGGCTTCGTTTTGGGCCTTGCGTCTAGCAAGCTCGTCCGATGTTTATTTCGTACGACGCGCTTCCGATTAATTTTCCGATTCCGGAATTCATTTCCGATTCGAACAATATTTAATATTTCCGATTCCGGAATTAATTTCCGTTTCGAACAAAAAATTAATATTTCCGATTCCGGAATTATTTTCCGATTCCGATAATATTTCCGAATCCGACAATATTTCCGTTTCAGGCAATATTTCCGATTCCGGCAATATTTCCATTTCCGATAATATTTTCCGATACGTACCATGTTTCCGTTTCCGGCAACATCTACGACTTGGATTATATTTATATTTCCGATACGATCCATATTTCCGTTTCCGGCAATATCATCGTTTCCGGTGTATTCATAATTTGCCTTTTTGACGATTTCAGCTCCCACTGGAACCGAGATCCGTCGATTCCGAATATCCATAAATAGAGTATTTAATTCACTTAAATACTTGATCCGTTCACGTACTATTTGTGTGACCCTACGGGTTCATTCAAGAGTAAGTTGTGGATTAATATTATTAATTCCACTTGAACTGAAGCGGCCTCTAGCTAGGCATACAGTTCACTTGATCTCACTGAATTATTAACTTGTATAATTAATTAATACTGAACTGCATTTATTAGACTTAACATTGAATGCATACTTGGACCAAGGGCATTATTTCCTTCAATCCTCCCCTCTTTCTCTCTCTAATATGTATTTCTAAAATTCTAAAATGACTACTGATTAAGATTCATAAGTACTAATATTATATATATAGTTGTTGAAAATGACAAATGACAAAGTAGGAATTAGAATGAAAGAAGAACTGATAAGGAGAAATGAAAAATTCTTAAAGAGTGCATAATGAGAAATGTACATTCATTTTTTTAACAGAATATTGTAAAAAGAACAAATGAAAAGATTAAAAGAACAATAAAGGGACTAAAAGAACAAGTCAAGTACCTTGGCCCACAACAACATGTGATTCTGAATCATTATTAGCATCATTCTGTTCTGAATTATCAAGCACATTATTCATAAATATTTGAAAAAATAATAAGTTAACATGTATAATAACAAGAAAAAGACACACAATCAAAAGAACAAATTAAAGGATAAATAGAAATTAATTCTAAAAATAACACGTACCATAAAATAAAAAGAAAAAATTATGAAACGCAAATGAAATTGAAAATAATAAGAAAAAGAACAAATTATGAAACGCAAATGGTCTATTTTTCTACTATAATGAAATTGTTCTTTTAATACAAGCATAAGTTATTTAATTACGTGAAATTGTTCTTTTTTGTACAGAAAGGGTAATTACATAATCAAAATCTTCAAAATCAACGAAATCAATGAAATCAACGTGTAATGATAAATAGAAAATAATACGAAAAATAACATAATAAAATAAAAAGAATAAATTATGAATCGCAAATGGAATTGAAAATAGTAAGAAAAAGAACACAATAAAATAAAATAACAAAATTATGAAATGCAAATGGTCTATTTTGCTACTATAATGAAATTTTTAATACGAGCATATGTTCTTTAAATATGTGAAATTGTACTTTTCTGGAAAAAAAGTGTAATCTAATATATATATATATATATATATATATATATATATATATATATATATATATATATATATATATATATATATATATATATATATATATATATATATATAAAGGAGGCATATTTGCTGAAATATTAGAGCGCCACCTAGGATTACTACTAGTATAGGACCCGTGCGATGCACGGTTTACAAATTTTAACTTTAAGTGCGAAGTTAAATTAGTTTACAAAAAAAAGAGTAGATTTTTCATTCTCATTTACACCCTTCATCCATAATTTCATGTTAGGTATAAAAATCAATTAACATCTTATACTACCTCATTTTTTTATCGTGTTACCCGTACACATTTGGTTACATGCCTCATTAGTCTTTGTTAGAGATGGATAGTGAGTCGGATCTGACCTAGCCCATCCTGACACAGCCCATAGTTGGTTACGTTGGTCGGACCCACTTACGACCCATGACACAATGTGTCGTGGGTCGAGTTTTTTCAACACAACTCATTTCGATCGACCCTATTGAACTCGACACAGCCCACCACGGCACACCCGACCCATCCAACCCAACACCCGAACCCAACCCACCCAATACACGAACTCAACCCATCGAACCATTTCTAATTTAAACTTTTTTTTTTTTTTGGCAAATAACTATTTTGTATGTTTAAAATGTTAAAAAAATATAATTTTATTGTTTAAATATACATTAACCACATTTATGTGAGTATGTGAATAACATATATTAATTCATTTAAATTCATATAAAATTTATAACTTTTTAACGCTTAGTAAATCTTCTAAACCCACCTAACCCACATCAGTTCCTAAAACTCGTCTAAACCCACCAGACCCACCTAATACACCAGACCCATCGGATTCACATTTGACATAAACCTGTCGTAACCCACCAAACCCATCAGACCCACTCGACACGCACAACCCACCACGACCCATCATGTACTTTGTCCATTTTTTCCGACACAACCCACGACTCAACCCACCCTAATTTAACTACGGAGGTTTGCGTGTTAATTATCCCCGCCCCATGACCCACCAAACTCACTCATGAGCCATCCAACACGCCACGTTGGCCATCTCTAGTTATTATCCCACTACAAATGCATCTTATCCGAAATTTCTTTTACCTTACATTGTAACTTTAAATTTTATATATGAATCTATATAAAATGTGCAGTATATCTACTCACTTTTGAGAATGTTGAACTTATTTTACTAACAAAATATTTTATTAACTATAAAAATTATGGAAATATTCGGAACAAATGATTATAACTTATATTACATATGTGTTTTCTTCACCCTTGAAAAAAAAAGTTATATGTTCAGATATTAAGTCTTTTTTTTTTCTTATTGTGTTACCTGTATCATTTTGTTGCCCACCTCATTTTGTTACTTGCTCTATTTCAAGTTTACTCTTTTGAAATCAGTTATGATCAAATCCAACAAGTTTTATTAGGTCTATTAGATATATTTAATCAATTCCAAATCCAATAAGTTTAGATAAATTTAAATTCACTTTAAATAAGGTGAAAAGAATGCACCCTACTTCCATTTTTCTTTATTCCATTTGTTTTTTATGTGATCAAAATAAAATTTAAAAAATTGGTTGTACTTTGTGGATTGTATTTATGAAGAAAGAGACTACATTGGCTAAAACTCAAAACCAAACTCACCACGTCACCATGGAGATTATTATTTTATCTGTATAAATGTTCATCACTTATCAAACCACTACTTATTCACTTCTAAACAGGGCGGAGATAGATGAATGTTCATTAAATTTATTCCACCGATTTTTTTAATTTTAATTATGATTTAACATATTTATATGTAGATATTGTAGATAATATGTCATGCAATTGAGAATAATATTTCTCATAAAGTCATATTATCTTAGATATTAGTTACTTTATTTGGATATAGTGTTCGTATTTTATTGATATGTTTCCATTGTATACTTCGTAAAAGGTTAATAATAAAAATTAAAACAACCATTAACAAATTATTACTAACAACTTATTGTTATATTGTCAAATCGGTTGTTGAGTATTCCACGATTTTGGTCAATATGAATAACATAGTAGCGCTCGAAAGAACGAAGAGTAGTATATGCTAAAATGCTTTCATTCCTTGATAGACAAAAATTGTTTTCATTCCTTAATTATATTATATAGGGAAGGTAAACTAATTTTAATTTATCGCAAACTTGCATTAAACTTTAATTATTTTTCTATAGTAGTACATTTTATCAAATATAAAAATAATTTAAGTTTAAGATTCATATCTTGTGTACTCTTACATAAATATTCCCTCTAAGAAATTACTATGCAATATGGAGTACATATTATTAGTAACAATATTATGATGCTTGTTTATATTTCTTATTTTAAAAATATGTATAGATATTCAATTCCATTCTATAAAGACGTGAGAATGTACAATAAAATTGTATAATGGATTAAATAAGTACGTATATATGTTAGTAATGTTGTCAATGATATTATTGTGTATAAAGATATTGCATAAAATTGTATTCCATAATAAAATATTCATGGTATATTATTCAAGAAAAATATACATGATAAGATAATATTTTATTAGGTAGTACTCCATATAATTAAGATATTAGGTGCCAATTTCCTACGTACGTAAAACATTGAATTTCTTTAAAATTATTTTTCCATATTGATAAGTCATAATTGTTACCATGAAATATAATGCATTCAATCTAGTATGACAATAATTTATCTATTAATTAATTTATGTGTAATATAATTTTCTGTATTATAAAATGAGCAAATAAAAGAGAAAGGTATACTTGTCAGCACCATGTAGTCAGATTTTTAGATTGAGAAAAATAACATATTTATTTATATATAATTATATGAACTTTAAGAATGGAATCTTGATAGTTTACATTTACATGTAAATTTTTAAGATATTCAATATCAAAAGAATATTTACGATTTATAACAACCAACAATATATTTCATGTGCATATTTTTCCTTAAATACGACAAATAAATTTATACTTATGCACAATATTTGCAATATTGCTATTTTGTTAATTATAATTTATTTAGATAAGAAAAAATATTTGCGCAATAGTTTAGATAATAAGTATTTCATTCAAATTTACTTGAATGTAAAAAATTAGTATGCAATACTTTTTGTTGTTTGATTCTATTAAACAGGCGCTATAAAAAAGAAAGTGTCTTAGTTATTTGATTCTATTAAACAGGCGCTATGCCGCTATTAATAAAAATAACCAACTTCTCTTTCAACCTTGTTCGGTTGTTCTTCGTGTTGTTTAATGTTGAACAATGGAGCTCTTTTATGGATTATTGACATTGTTGGTATTGAATTATTTTTTTGCTTTTGATGTTATAGATCGATTTGCATTGGTTTGGGTGTTGGTCTTACATTGGGAAGAGTTTGTGAATTGTTTCTTTAAATTGTAGAGAATAATTTCATAAACCGTACTTTGAAAACATACTTTATAATATGATATTGAACTATAAGCTTAAACATATTTCGTAATATGATAATGAACTGAAATATATATTCCGTATAATTGATTTGTTTGCCGAAAAATATTTATAGAATGTATATTATCAACAGAATCTTTAGGATTTGTAATCAAAATAAATAATACACTTCCTTAAATATTATAATTCCCTCAAAAAAAATTAATTAATTTTTTTAATTAAAAAGAGAGGCGAATCAATGAGTGACACTTGTCATCACCACATTGATTTCCTCTCTTTTAGTATATTATATAGATATAGATTGGTTTCGGCCAATGAAAAATAAGATTTCTAATTTATTTTTTAATTAAAAAAATCAACAACCACGTAGATAATTAATTAGGCCGGTGCCACACAGATAGTATAATTAATTAATTACTAATATATACAACTCCATCCAAAATCAACCACTCTAAAAATTAAAAATTAAATCTAAAATAAAATTCATCCAAAACCAAACACTAATCTATAATAAAATTCAAACCAAAATCAAACACTAATCCAATATTATCCACGTAGGAAATCTAATGGTTTCGGCCAATGAAAAGTAAGATTTCAAAATTATTTTTTAATTAAATTAGTTACTAATATTACGCGTATACAATTTCATCCAAAATCAAACACTCTAATAATTAAAAAAAAATCTAAAATGATATGTAATCAAAAATCAAAAATCAAATCTAATATAATATACTACGTATAAAATATAGCAGTTAGTATATCTAGGAATTTTATTTTAACTTAACAATTAAATAAAATCTGTGTATCGCACGGGCTAAAATCTACTCCCTCCATTTCTTTTTGTTGTATCCGTTTCTATTTTAAGCGTTTCATATTGTTGTATCCATTTAGAATCTATTCTATTTTTGGACATACATTTTATCCTAAAATACCCTTACATTTCTATCTAATTACCAAAATACCTAAAGATTCTACCCATATTTCCACCTAATTTTCCCCACCCATAATATTTAATTATTTTCCCTTCCCCATATACCCACTCTCTTGTTAGGTTATGATACATATGACAATTCATAAATCATGCGGAAAAACCATAAACCCAGGAATACATATTATTTACACATAATCATTTAGCATAGAATAGATGCATACTCTTTGTTGCGTGCCTTCCCTAGCTGCGCCCGAACCGAACAAGAACAAGTCTTTAGGACTCCAAGTGTCGTCCCTCCGTAGATAGTCCACAGCACGTCCGGATCCGCCTTAAGATTGACCAACTAGAATCGCCCTTAAGGTACTATTATTTTCGGCACTTTATAGGCAAATGTGTGACTAAATTTTCTCTCAAAAACTCACTTTGAATACTTTGAAACTTGTGTTATAAATTGTGAGCCCTAGCCTCATATTTATAGCGGTATGGAAAGGGAATCGAAATCCTATTCAGATACAAATTAATCAAACCTAGAATCCTACAAGAACTCTAATTTAATTAATTTATCAAATAGAATTAGGAATTTAATCATTAACCGAACTCTGCATGTTTTAGGAAACGTGCACGAACACAAACACTTGCACACACACGCACGACAGCCACGATGGGCCTCATGTGTGCGCGCGAGCAGCAGCCCACTCAGCGCCCGCGCGCGCTGCGCGCTGCGCGCGCTGTGCGCGCTGTGCGCTGCGCGTGCTGTGCGAACTGTGCGCGCTGCGCGCTGCGCGCAGCCTGCTGGGCCTGGCCTTGCTGTTTGTGCGGCGCGCTTGGCTTGCTGGGCGATGCCCTGGCTTCGTGCTGGGCCTCGTCCGGCAGGCCTCGTCCGATGCTTATTCGTACGATGCGCTTCCGATTAAATTTTCCGATTCCGGAATTCATTTCCGATACGAACAATATTTAATATTTTCGATTCCGGAATTAATTTCCGTTTCGAACAAATATTTAATATTTCCGTTTCCGGAATTATTTTCCGATTCCGGTAATATTTCCGATTCTGACAATATTTCCGTTTCCGGCAATATTTCCGATTCTGGCAATATTTCCATTTCCGATAATATTTTCCGATACGTACCATGTTTCCGTTTCCGGCAACATCTACGACTTGGATAATATTTATATTTCCGATACGATCCATATTTCCGTTTCCGGCAATATCATCGTTTCCGGAGTATTCATTTCTTGCCTGTGACGATCTTAGCTCCCACTGAAACCAAGATCCGTCGGTTCCGAATATTCATAGATAGAGTATCTAATGCCATTAGATACTTGATCCGTTTACGTACTATTTGTGTGACCCTACGGGTTCAGTCAAGAGTAAGCTGTGGATTAATATCATTAATTCCACTTGAACTGAAGCGGCCTCTAGCTAGGCATTCAGCTCACTTGATCTCACTGAATTATTAACTTGTCAATTAATACTGAACCGCATTTATTAGACTTAACATAGAATGCATACTTGGACCAAGGGCATTATTTCCTTCATCTCTCACCTCCTTTATCACCTATCATTATCACTCCTCTCTCTTACCTTATTTCTTTATTATTTTCTCACTCCTTTATTTATTATAATCTCTTACACCCAATCATTTCTCTTACACCCAATCATTACACTTATACCCATACAAACCAATATTCTAATTTTCTTAAAACCACACCAGATTCCAAATGGATACATCAAAAAGAAATGGAGGGAGTAGTTACATAATAAAAATCAACGTGTTATTACATAATCAAATCCATTAAAAATCATCAAAACACGATTTACAAAATCAAATTCATTAAAATAGTCAAAATCATCAAAAACCCGATTATTACAAAATCAAAATCATTAAAAACAAATAATTTATAATTACAAAATTGAAAAATCACCTCCCAAAATCTGATTAGCAGCTGCAGAATTCAGATTTAAAGAAGAAGAACCAATTGAATTTAATGTTGAAGCAGAAAAATCAACGAACTTTTTTTTTATTACTTTCTCTCTCTAAAAACAATTTCAGAATACCTAGTTTGCACTTTCTTTCTCCTCTTCACAGTTTGAATTCAAAAACATAAAAAACAAAAAACATAAAAATCCAGAAAAATATATATATTCGAACGAAAAACAACAAATAAAATAAAAACGCGAAAAACAGAGTTGTAAAAAACAGAACCTTTATTGTTCTTTTGTTCAAGAAAATTGTTCTTTTTTCTCAGAATTTAATAATACACGTGCGTTTTGTATACTTTTTATGTCGTTTTGTTCCCTCTATACATAAATCTTTTGCGGTAAAAAATAATTTATCTTATTGTTAATGAGTACGGAGTATAAAATAAAAGGGTAAAAAGGAGATTTTATTTTCTTCCATTTTATATTTCAGACCGGAGAGAGAAAGAGAAACATAAACAGAGCGCGAAGCGAAGAAGAAGAAGAAAGAGGAGAGAGAAAGAGAATTCTCAGGCGAAAATAGGGTTTCCACTTTCAAACTCTTATCTACGAAACGTTTCTCGATCTGCGCATTCAAGGATAATTCTTCTGTTCGTTGCAATTTGATCTGTTAAAAAATCTGTAAGTTTAATTCATTTTTTTAATTGATAATCCCAGATTTGGGGATTTTAGGGTTTTGATTTTGTCAAGTTGATTATGTGATTTGGAGCTGATTCTTTGTGATTTGGTGTTGCCAAACGCTACATTGGGATTGTTTTTGTCTAATTTGTTTGACTTACCGTTTGTGTGTTTCTTGTTAATGTTTGAAATTAGGGTTTTTGGCGAAGGACGATTGGTGGAAAGGGAAGATATTGCAGTATGAGCATCAATAGCCCCGGGAAAGGGAAGAATTAGGTTCGTGAAAACATAAGCGGAAAGCTTTGGAGTTCCATGGGTGATGGAGGTGTTGCATGCGTGCCTTTGCAGCCAATTATGGAGAAGTTTCCGGGTTCTGAGAAATTTTGCGGTGGTGGTAGTGGCAGTGGCGGTAGCAACAACAGCAATGGAAAATTGGAGACTAAGGCAGTTAAGAGGACTACTACTAAGAGGATGAAGTTGAAGAGAGATGCATTTTTTAAGAAGGAAGAGCCGGGGAAGGCGGAATTGAGTTTAGAGCAAGTGAAGAGTAGCGGGGAAGTTGAAAATGGGGAAGTTGGGGGTGACAAAGTGCAGAAAGAAGAGGTTGAAGAAGGTGAGTTGGGAACGTTGAAATCGCCAAAAAGAGAGGTGGAGAATGGCGAATTGACGCCTGATATATCGCACAAGACAGAGACTGAAAAAGGTGAGATTCTTACTGACAGGTGGAGGAAAGATGAAGTTGAGAGAGGGGAGTTTTCTCCGGGGAGATGGAGAAAAGGGGAACCAGAGAGGTATGATTTCAGCTCAGGTAGATTCCGGAATGATGGTGTTCAGAGAAGGGATCGAACGCCGGAGAAGTACAGGAAAGGAGAATACGAGAAGGCGGAATTCAGTTCTTGGAGAGCGTCGAAAGATGAAGTTGAGAAAGGAGAATTCATTCCAGAAAGGTGGCATAAAGGAGATGCTTTCAGGGAAGAGTATGGATACTCGAAAGGGCGTAGGCATGATTCAAGTAGAGAGAGAGAACGAAGGTATGAACACGAATGGACCCCGGCTACTCTGCGATATTCAGGTGAGGATATCTCTCCGGTTAGAGATTTTAGTAGAAGTGGGAATCATCGTCATACCAAGAGAAATGCAAGGTGGGAAGTCAACCAAGAAAGGAGCTATCCGAAATTGAACTCAAAAATGATTGATGATGTGGCTTATAAGAACGAGTACATCCATGGCAGGGGTCAAGGAAGAGAACACTCATCTAGTGGTCGGTTGAAACGGCATGTCACTGACTCAGAAAGCAGCGACCTCAAAACCTATGATGATCATGGGGATTATGCGAGTTCAAAAAGCCGAAGGTTATCAAATCCTGAGCATTACTCACGTCAGCCTGCTGATAAATCATTTCGAAATTCAAATTCATCAAGGGCTGTTTCTGATAGGCTTTCATTGCGTCATTATGATACTGCATCTTCAAGAGCAGCTTATGACAGGCAGAGACGCAGTCCTAGTTATTCTGAGAGGTCTCCTCATGAGAGAGGCCGGCATCATGATCATAGGGATCGAACTCCTGTTCGTCATGAGAGGTCTCCATGTTATCGCGGTCATCGCCATGACAATAGAAATCGAAGCCCCAGCTATGTTGAAAAGTCTCCCAATGACCGGGTTAGGGTACATGATCGTCAGGAAAGGTCTTCAAGTTTTTCTGGGTCCCCACCCGATCGCAGTAGGCCGTATAATCACCGTCAAACGAGCAGGAATGAAGTCAGTAATAAGCAGAATGATAGGATACATAACTTAAAGCCTACTGAGAAAATTCGTAATGATAAAGATGTGTTAGTCTCTACTAAAGACCCTGTAAACGTAAATGATATGCAGAATGGAGCTGTTGACAAAAGCATTTCTCATGAGATTCATGTGAAAGATGAGTTTCAAGGTCCTTGCTTGAATGACAAGGAACAACCTTCATTGGTTAATGGGATTGTTGAAGAATTGCCATCAATGGAAGAAGACATGGATATTTGCGACACACCACCGCATGTCCCATTTGTTGCTAATGTGAACCCAGGGAAGTGGTACTACCTTGATCACCTCGGGGAGGAGCGCGGTCCTTCTAGATTGTGTGACTTAAAAACACTTATAGCAGGGGGAATACTTATGTCAGACCACCTGGTTAAGCACTGTGACAGTGACAGGTGGGTGACTGTTGAAAATGCGGCTTCACCAGTCGCCACTCCTAATTTTACAACCATTTTTTCAGAGACAGTTACGCAACAGGTGAGCCCCCCAGAAGCTCCTGGAAATTTGCTGGCAGATGCTGGAGATGTTGAGCATTCTGTGGATCAGGTTGGTGTGGATGGTCCTTGTGTGACTGGTCAAGATGACCATCTTCCTTCGGACGATCTTGGTATTGATGAAAGAGTTGGGGCTCTCTTAGATGGATTTACTGTTTTACCCGGAAAGGAACTCGAGATAGTTGGAGGTAAGATACTCAATAAGTGTATGACCTTGATCACACATTTGAACATGTTTGAAGTAAGCTTCTTTTTTATTTTTGTAATTGTATGACCTTGATCACAGGTGAGAGCACCTCCTCCACATGTGAGGAAAAATATGGACTATTGAAACTTAAATCTATGGTCATATCTATCTCATTTCGTCAATCTTAAAATCCGCTTCTCTAATTTGCGTACCATCCTCTGCAATTCTCCCTGACCCCCCTTTTCCTGCTTCTGCAACTAAATTTCAAGAGATTTGGCCTGCTGTTCATCCGGCACCTGGCCACAAATGCTGCTTCACAATCTGCGCCATATATTAGTTTCATTTAATCCAAATTATAGGTGACTTGCTTCATTTAACTTTTATATCAATGATATTAACCTTATTGATTAATAGATACTCATACAGAAGAATGACGTCTTCCCCTTATTCTTGTCATAAACTTTGATACTTTTGAGTTACATTTTTATTTTCATTTTTTTTAAAGTTCTTTTACATCAAAATTTGAGTTATGTTGATAGCCTGTGAGGGACACTTGCTAATTTGTATTGACGTGCTACGAATCAATATTAGGTAGAGAGGGGCGCTTTAGGTAGTATCTTTATTAAGTTAGTATGGTAGCCTGGGAAAGAAGTTAGGGAAGAAGTTCTATGTATCTAGAGCACATTAGTGGAAGGGAGGGGTATTGAATATTGATTTAGTGTTTTGGCTTAGCTTAGTTAAGCTAAATTGGGAGAGAATCAAGCCTCTCGGAAGCTTGAATATCGGTTACTTCTTGATCTTATTAAATAAATCTTCATCTTCTTTCTTATAATCTGCCATTTAAAATGCTTAAGCTATGTTTATTCATAGCATTATGCTATCGTACTTAACCTTCTGAAAGTGTGCTAATATACTATTGTCCATTAATGACGTGTTAAAACCTTAGAATATTTTCCATCCAAGGGTCAAAACGTGACCTCAAATAAGAAAGTATTCACACATGAACTTGTCTGTCTATAGCAGTGTTACCAGATTCGCGGGTACCCCCTGCGAATCTCGAACCGGTTCGCCCGTACCGAATCGGGTTCTCCAGCGACCCAATTCGCTGTGGTTTGCGAACCAAATCGTTGGTATTGTCATGCCGAATCCGAAACCCTAGTTATAGCTATTGAAGATCAGGGAAGTCAAGAGAAGAAAATATATGTTGGGGCTTTTATTTGGGAAGGAAATAACATGTTATCTGAGTATGAATGTATGAGTATTGAAATAAAATCTTGAATAATTTTGTTTTAAAAATCCTGGAAAAAAAGAGTTTCAAACCCCTCTTGCGAACCTAAAACCAGCAAACCTGCGAATCACAAACCCAAACTCGTACCCCGTACCGAAGCGAACCACGAATCAGGTAACCCTAGTCTATAGTCTACACACGCACATACATTTATGGCATTATGCTACTTTAATGTAAAAAGAGGCTTTCTTTGAAGAACAAATTTTAGATTATTTTGTAACATAACTACCTTTATTGCCCAATCCACAAAGCCCAGCCACATGCCTTAAAGAACCATTTCACCTGCCAGTTTTACGATCCTTGAATGATAATTTATTTTTATGATGCGGAAGTGAGATAATAATTGGTTACACTGTGAAAAAAGAGTAAAAGAAGAGCACCACCAACTGGAAAAAAATAATCAGAGTGTGACATCAAAATGGCCCATTTAGGTGGCTGAGGCAGCTTTCTGTTTGTGAAGTATTAATAACTGTAGTTTAAAAAAAAACAAAAACTTATTTAGTACTGTGGTTTCGTAGAAATGCAGCCTATTTGAACGTGGTTTCAGACAGTTGTTTCCAATTTTTATGATATTAGTCATCATCATCGCTGTTGTTCTTGAAATTTTCATTTTATGATAACTAATTTAGTTCTGATAAATGGTTCTGCAGAAGTTCTACAAATGACATTTGATCAGTCAGAGTGGGAGAGATTTGGTATCTTGGAAGGTATGTCTATTTCCAAAGTTATTTTTGTTCTTATCATCATCATCACCAATGTTGTTCTTTAAAAGTAGTGCACCTTTGACATGTTACATAAAATTCATTCGTGTCGTGCATCTTTTAGTGGGGTAGTTCTGGAACATTGTGGTCACTGACTCACTATCATTGGATAGATGTTGATTTTTGCAATTTGTCAGCTCCCTCTTGGAGAACTGATTTTTAATGAGGCAAATATTCCTCTTTCATCGTATATAATGAATGATTTTGCTTATACTGCCATTTATGCCAGTCATATCTTTATAGATTGATCTTCCCTAATACAGTCTTCTTGATGCTTTGATCTTCCTTGCATATAATTATTTGCTCTCTTCATTCTCTGATACAATATGCATCTAGGAAATTAGGAATTGTAGCCATTTTTCATAAGGTTAATTCTCTTGGTCTCAATTGAAAAATCTGGGCCATATGCATTTATGTTGAGAATCTTGAGTTGTTTTCTCATGCTTTATGTTTGTAAACATGATCCTGTCTGCTTTGTGGCTAGAAAATGCATAATTGTCAGGAAACAGGTCTTGCTTGTAACTGATTGAGAACTTGAAGTGTGAAGGTTAATTATTGGTTTTTTTTTATCGTTATTTGTTCTATCCACCGTACAGGTTTTATGCAAGATTATTCATGCTGTCAAGAGCCTTTTGAACAGAGTCAAGAAGAGGATATTCCAAGATATCCGGAGACTACGTCAAAGGACGCTGCTGAATCGACTTCTACTGCTAGCCTTGATAAGGAATGTTCTTATCTCTTGAGTGAATTCACTGAATGGTTCTCTGGCCGGTGGTCGTGTAAAGGTGGGGACTGGCAAAGGAGTGAAGAAGCTGTACAAGACAAATATTTCAGGAAAAAAGTAGTGCTTAATGATGGTTTCCCTCTTTGTCAGATGCTAAAATCTGGTTATGAGGACCCCCGATGGCAGAGAAAAGATGACTTGTACTATCCTTGTCAAAGCAGGAAGCTTGATCTTCCACCCTGGGCATTTTCTTGGCCTGACGAGAGGGCTGATTCTAGTGTTGTCAATAAGCCGGGTCAGCCAAAACCTGTTGTCATAAGAGGGGTCAAAGGAAGTATGATGCCGGTGATTAGAATCAATGCATGTGTTGTTAAAGATCATGGTTCATTTGCCTCCGACTCTCGGTTGAAACCAAGGGGAAAAGACAAGTACTCTTCAAAGGGAACTAAGCATTACTCTTTGTCCACTGATGTGAAACGATTGTCTGAAGAAGATGCTTCTCATTCCAGAAGCTTCAAGGAGAAAAACTCTGGAAAATCTTGGGAATCTAGTATTACTGATAAACCGAAAGACCGTATTTGCACAGCTACTGACTTACAGCTGCACTTAGGTGACTGGTATTACCTTGATGGCACCGGGCATGAACACGGGCCTCTTTCATGCTCAATACTGCTTAAGATGGTGGAGGAAGGATTTTTGAAGAAGCAAAGCAGTGTGTTTCGAAAAATTGACAAAGTTTGGGTTCCAGTTACATCTGTAATCAAGGCCTCTGAGAATGTTAGCAAACTCGTTGGGGATAATATTGTACCTGTTGGTGAATCTTCTGAAGCACCTGCTGTACAGGATGGTAGCTTCTCGCTTTCCTATGCATTCCATAGCTTGCATCCCCACTTCATTGGTTATACACTAGGGAAGCTTCATGAACTAGTTATGAAGTCCTTCAGAAGTCGCGAGTTTCCTGCTGCTATAAATGAGGTCTTAGATCCATGGATCAGTTTAAGGCAGCCAAGGAAAGAAATTGAGAAGCATAGAGGCTCTCTTTATCTTCCGAAATCACCCATGGGTATGTTTTCCAATATTCAATATTCAATCTTCCTTATCTAGATCTTGCATTCATAGACGGAGGAACTGTTTTTCTGTTGGAAGTTCAGGTGAAACTTTAAAGTACTGTTACTTTGTCTTGTTTAAAATTTTAAACAAAAGCTGAAGACAGGAAGTTAGGTTTCAAATGTTAAATGTAGGTTTAGGCTTCTCATATGTACATACTCCAATGATTCTTAAGCTTGTGGCTCATTAGCTAAGTTGTTGAGGTAGAGATGGTGACAGGCAACAACGATTTCTCAAATTGAAGGTAAATACTACCGCCGTTTCATAATAATGATATTTGCAGTTAGTATTTGCACAAATATTAAGAAAAAGGAGAGATAATGATTAAAAGGTGGGTGAGTGTAATAAATGGATAAAGTAAGAGAGAGAGTGTAAAACGCTGGGTGAGCATATGAAAAAAAAAGAATAATGGCAGAATGAGGGTAGGTTGTCATGTGCAAGTCCGTTTGTGGCTTACTATTATCTAATGGCAGAATGGCTGACATAATGATATCGCAGGATACAAATTTTAAAAGATAGGGAGACTTGGGAGGTATAGAACAAAGAAGAGATAAAGAAGGGGTTGGGAGACTGTGGTAAGGAGGGAAAGATGGAAAATAAACCACCTAGACTATGGAGATGAGCTTCTGTTGCCATTTCTACTGAATCATTCTTATGGTTTAAGAAAAAGGCAGGGTGTAACTGTGTTTAAGTAAATTTCTGCCTTTGAGACTTTCAAATTTTGCATGTTGTCCCTCCCCTCAACTTCCCTTAAATTTTAGCATTGTTCCAAGAGGATGTTCCATTTCCGAGGAATGTCGTCCTCAAGCTGTATTTGTGCTTCTTAGTCCATCATGATTTTTTACTCTATGCATTCTTTTGACTTGACCCTGGAAGAACCTAGAAAAAAATCAACTGAATTGTTTTGACTTGTTGAGCGGCTATAAAATCGATCTGTATCAAATCCCAACTTGACCTGATACAGACCTGATTGAATTGAGCTTTTGACTAGTCTAGTTTTTTCTAAATATTCCAGGACATCTATGCGAAACATTTTTCTTACAGAAAGTTGGAACGAAACTGTTACCTTGGCTTAACCCACTGTTTCTGGAGGAATAGAGGTTGAATGAAAGAGGGGAAGAGCTTGTCTGACAGCAATTTTATTGATTCTTGTAATAACATATAATCATACGTTGTGTCTGTTTGTTTGTTTCTATTCACAACCTTTTCTTTAATAACATATATATATATATATATATATATATATATATATATATATATATATATATATATATATATGAGGGATCGGGTGAGAAGGGCAATTAAGTGAGAAGCGTGAAAAGCGCTTTCAGCCCTTGGATTATAATGATCGTGAGGCTCTTATTATACCCGCAATTCTACTACAAGACTGAAGAATGGAGTCCAGCTGGCAAGTTTTCCATGTTACTCAAACTTAACATTTCAATTGTCTCCTCCCTCCGGCTACTCCCTTCCTCGATCTTGCTACCAGACCATCAAAAAAAAATTAACAAACCATACTCCCTTTTTCTCTCTCCTCCCTCTCCACCCTTCTCATATCCACCATGAAAATTACAGATACGTTAAAAGTACTATAGAAATACATTTAAATTGTATTATAGATACATCAAAAAATTATTGGAGATACATCAGAAATACCTTGAAGATACATCATAAGTACATTATAGATACATTGTATAACCTTCAAAATTTAAGATTATTCTTTAACAATGGGTCACCTTCAAGCTTGAAATCAGAAAAATGGTCATGGAGTAGGAAATCCACAAGCACAAAAATTCCTCTTCCTATGAGCATATATGCAATTATGGGATATTGGGATGTAAGAGAATTAAGAAAAATGGGATTTGGGCGCCATTGTTGAGGTGCTCCAGCAACGTGTTGGTAGAAATGAGATAAAGGAGGAGAAAAAGTAAAAAAGAAAGGGGTTGAAAATTTGAATTTTTTTCTTCTTATTATTTGTCTTTCAATTCTTCAAAGTTCAAAGTACCTAGATTTTATTTTTCTTGGATTTTTATTTTATTTTGTTTTAATTATTTTGTTTACTTTTCCACTGTCTCCCCGTCCTTGTTTATTCTTTTAACTTCCTGCTCCTTTCTGGTTTGATTGGTGACAATGGCGATCTCCTACGGCGATTCATATCCAAAAGGCCTGAGCCTTACGCCTAGGCTGCAGGGACCTTGTGCACCTTAGTGCGCCTTGCCCCTTTTCAAACTAAGACACCCACTCACTTTCCCTAGAAACAAGAGTCTGCAGTATAGGCTGAACCAAAAAAAAAAATCCCCCGGAGTGAGTAGTAATGGTTTGTTGTTGGTTTAACCAAAATACCTAACTAAAAAATCATGTAATAAGTGTCCACCGTGTCTTTTGTTTCGGACAGGGAGTAGATTTTGTGTAGAACTGTGTCATATCCTTGTTTTTCCCAGATTGATTACAATTTTTTTTGGGGAAGTGGCCTCTTCCACTTCCTGTTATCTTTCTAATGGAAATATTTTTATTGTTGAAGGCATTGGAGAATATCATATAGGTATCTGTTGGAATTAAAAGTGAAACAAAATTGGACTTTTTTACAGCAAGCCTAACACTTCCATTTGAATTAGTTCCACATGGGTTTATATAAATGCTTTTTTCTTATATTTTGGTCTGGCATTCATACAGAGAATGAAGTATCTATGCTTTTTGAGGAAGACACACATGGTAAAAAAAGATGCCGGACACTAATTGAAGGAGTTGATGAAGATTATGAAGCGGGCAAAGGCTTACCACCTCTCTTTTACAGGGAGCCCTCATTTGAGAACTTATGTGGCAATCTTACTTTTTGCAGAGAAGAGAGTGTGTGTTCTGAAAGTGCAGGGGGGAGCTGGGGTCTTCTGGATGGTCATATTTTGGCACGCATCTTTCATTTTCTTAGAACTGATGTCAAATCCCTAATGTTTGCTGGTACAACTTGCAAGCACTGGAGAGCTGCTGTTGGTTTTTACAGAAATGTGAGTGTAAGGGTTGATTTGTCAACTATGGGCTCCCACTGCACTGACTCCATCGTTGGGAGTGTCATGGTGAGTTTTTGGTATTTTTGTTTTTCACCTTTGTATTTGCATTGAAACCTCTTTTTATCTTCTTAACCTCTGTTATTTTTTCTCCCCATGCAGAGTGGGTATAATAAGCAAATGATTAGAATGTTGGTTTTAGATGGTTGTACCAATGTTACTTCCGCTGTGCTTGAGGAAATTCTTCAGTCCTTTTTGTGTATATCTTCTGTCGACATAAGAGGTTGTAGCCAGTTTCAGGAGTTAATAATCAAATTCCCCCATGTAAATTGGGTTGGAGGGAGAAGTTCTCAAAGCATGAGAATTGTTGAGGAGTCGAGTTTGAAGATAAGGAGCTTGAAACAGATGCCAGAGCAATCTTCATCGATTTCTAAATTGGGTTGCGGGAGTTATATGGATGAGTCAAGTGGGCTAAAAGATTATTTTGATATGGTGGAAAAAAGAGGTGCAGCTAATCAGGAATTCAGGCAGAATCTATATAAGCGTACAAAACTACTTGATGCTCGGAAGTCTGCATCAGTCCTAGCCCGTGATGCCCGTATGAGGCATTTGGCGATGAAGAAAGCTGGAAATGGGTACAGAAGAATGGAGGAATTTCTTGTGCTTAGCTTAAAGGATATAATGCAGGGGAACACATCTGACTATCTTGAGCAAAAGGTTATTTATTTGTAACTATTAGGGTCTCTAACCTTAAGTCAGGTGATCTGCAGAAACTCATTTATCCTCTTTCTACAGGTTGCAGAAATTGAGAACAAAATTCAGAGTGGATATTATGCTCGCCGTGGCATGACCTCTGCTAAACAAGATATCATTAAAATGTGCAGGGAGGCAGTAAGGTAATGTTGAGTTGATCTCTCTCTCTTTCTCTTGTGTATGTCTGCTTGGTCCATGCTCTTCTCCTATAGTATTCTGTAATGAACTGATATTTTTGAGCATAAAAATAGCGGCAGAAATTATATTAAGTTTCTTGGTAGATGATGAACACACAAGGGGATACAAAAGGTAGTGACTTGAGGTCACTACTCTCCAAAGCCTAAGCTTTACTAATTTCTCCACACACCCCTCATAACCTAATGTGCTAGTATTTATAACCATTCTACTACACCTACCTAATTTGTCTTCTACCTAATATCACTCATTACCTATTATTCCCTTCCCTTACACTTGGTTCATTGCATATTCCATCCATGTTCTTAGATTAGATCTGCATATTGTGAACCTCAAATGCAACAGTAAAATAACTGAACTGGATCAAAATAGCCTAATAAAGTTAATAAGGTGGAGATCACAGGATAACATATCTTCTGCTAAACCATCTATGTTTGTTTCTTTCCAATCTGTGCATGGAGTTTGTAACTTTTTGACCTTTAGGGGTAGGGATGTTGAATCTTTTAACCATGGGATTACACTTTTGTATTGCTCCTGTTCTTCAGCGACAACAATGTCGGTGTACTGTCACTTATATTGTCTGTTGTGAGCTTTTGTAAGGTGGAGATCACAGGATAACATATCTTCTGCTAAACCATCTATGTTTGTTTCTTTCCAATCTGTGCATGGAGTTTGTAACTTTTTGACCTTTAGGGGGAGGGATGTTGAATCTTTTAACCATGGGATTACACTTTTGTATTGCTCCTGTTCTTCAGCGACAACAATGTCGGTGTACTGTCACTTATATTGTCTGTTGTGAGCTTTTGTGCAGTCTTCTACTTATCTTCTCCCTACATATTTTGACAATACAATCTGCCACTGGCTGTCCTATGGATAAGTCTCATGAAGTTTGATATCTGTTTGATCGACATCACTATTCATAATTGTATTTACAATGGACAAAGATTGTTTACGTGTCTGTCGTCGCTGGTTTTTTTTATTGTATTTGCATCATTTGGCCTAAATTATCATGTGACATATTTCCATGCCTTTCCAAATACAGAATGAAAAAGCGAGGTGATGGAGGGGATATGGAGAATGTGATTCCGCTGTTCATTAAACTTGGAACTCGTCTTGATGAGGGAGATATTGATAGAGATGAGATGTTGAAGAAACAAAGAGATGAAACCAGTGCTCCCTCTGGGTACAGAAAGGCTAAATCACTCACAGAGAGAAAATACATGAGCCGGGCCAATGGTACATCTTCTATTAATGGGGGTTTTGATTATTTGGAGTGTTCGTCTGACCGGGAGATGAGAAAGAACCTATCGAGGGCGAATAAGAAAACAGACTTGGAAGATGAATCATCTGACGAGTTTGTGTCATCTTCAGATGATGATGGAAGTAATACGGGAAGCGCCTCAGACACTGAAAGTGATTCCGAAGTCCGGCCAGGTGTTACTTTTGAGGCGAAAGAGCAATACTTTAATGCAGATGAGGCTTTTGATATGAACCCTGAGGACCGAGAATGGGGTGCTCGTATGACCAAGGCCAGTCTCGTGCCTCCGGTGACACGCAAATATGAAGTCATTGACCAATATGTTATTGTAGCTGATGAGGTCGAAGTACAACGAAAGATGCAGGTTTCATTGCCTGAAGATTACGAGGATAAAGTCAAAGCTCAGAAAAATGGTTCTGAGGAGGTGGATATGGAGATTCCTGAAGTTAAACAATTTAAACCACGGAAACAGCTTGGACAAGAGGTCATAGAACAGGAGGTGTATGGCATTGATCCTTATACACACAATCTTCTTCTTGATTCGATGTCCGAGAATGTGGATTGGACTCTGACTGAAAAGCATGTTTTTATTGAAGAGACGATCCTTAGGGTACTGAATAAACAAGTTAGAAACTACACAGGCAGTGGAAATACGCCCATGACTTATCCTTTGAGACCTGTTGTGGAGGAAATTCTACGAATAGCTAAGCAAGATAATAATATTAGAACATTAAAACTGTGTGAGGCTCTTCTCCAAGCCGTTGACGGTCGCCCTGATGATAATTATGTTGCTTATAGAAAGGTATTTTTCAAGAGTTTCTATGTGCTTCAACCTTCTTTTCTTGTCTTGGTCCTTGTACAAGGGGACAATGTTCTCATGCTGTAATGTTTAATCAGGGGCTTGGTGTCGTATGTGACAAACAAGGTGGTTTCACCGAAGATGATTTTGTTGTCGAATTCTTGGGAGAGGTTTGTCTTTCTTTACGTTTTACCAATCACTTTTCCTGGCTGTTAGAATTTCTCAGTGAGTGTTTGTGTGTTTGATGCTTTTGGTTCCTTGTACAATCACTCCATTACTGTAGACTCATGTTTCTAGGAGAGTTGAGTGGGAGTAAGAAAAAGGTGGATTAAGTAAGAGAGAGGTAGTAAAATAATACTTCCTTCGTTTCTTTTTAGTCGCAACACTTTATTTTCACATTTGCCAATGAATAACTTGAACAATTAGTATCTTTAAATATAGATAACTAAAAATTATAAAAAATTGATTTTCACAAAATTTACATTAAGATGAATCTAAGAAGATCCCACGTGAATATGTTTTACCTAAATTATAAATCATCAAAAATAGACAAAGTAGATTATGTGAATAGTGAAAAAGAAAAGTGTTGCAACTATTTTGAAACAGGAGGAAGTAGGTAGGTAATAGTGAGTTGGTGTAAGAATAAGGTGGGTAAAGTAGGAGAGAGATATGGAAAGGTGTAATTATTTTGGGTAAATGAGGGTAAGATAATAAAATATGATTGCCAAAAATAGAATAAAGTAGAAGTGGTACAACAACAAAAAAACACCTCTTTTTGGAAAGTGGGTACATAAAAAAGAGGTAATGCTGAAAAGAATAGACATTGATAACTGAATAACTATACTGGTAAAGAAGAACCATCTATGTCTTCTATACTTGGCTTCTTCTGTAATGTGATCATCATTGAGTGTATTGATACTTATATCTGCTGGCTTCTAGTAATGTCCTGTAACTTTTTAGAGGAAAAATCATGTGTTTGATTTTCTGATCTAGTTTTGTTTACCCATGCCCTAGCTTCAGTTTTTAGACTAGGGAAACTTTCTATAGGAAAGACTGAAATAAATTTAAGAGGTTAAGGGTGTCCATGTTGTCCACTATTAGAGATTACCAGAATATAGATCTGGCCCCTAGGAAAGGGGAGGGGTAGTAATTACTTGAACACACAAGTACCCTCTTTACCTTGTACATTTATTTCAGAAAACTATATCCATTTTCACCTTGCACATTTACTATAAAAAACGTTATATTTTGTTTTGGCCAAGGCATTTAAAAAATTGGCTGGGCATCTTGAATTGTTGATTACCAAAGTACCTTTCTTTCATTTAGTAGTTGTAATCGTATATCTCCAAAGATGATTTGCTTCATTGATGTATACCAGTATACCACTATACCCATTTCATGAAGCTTTGTAACTATAATCCCATTTAATCAGTCCATATTTAGAAATTTCAGCCTAATATTCTAAATCGGAGTTAGGGAGAAAACCCCAGATATGCCAGTAGGATTTAAGACCTCCACCGGAAAAAGAAAGATGTTAGGGGCTTTTATTCATGGACGTCAGGTGAATTGATAATAGTGGCTGCATGGTTGGCATATGTTACTAAGACTTTGGCACTCAGTTTCTGACATGAGTACGTGTTCAAGTGTCCGACTCGGCTATTTGTGAAAAAAATTCATGATTTTACCCTAAATGAAGTGTTCAAGTGTCCAAGCTATGTCCGGTTCCGGCATGGGTAATTGAGGTGAAATGAAGAGTCTGAGTAATGCATTCCGGTTGATTTCCTTTTCTGGTGAAGGCCATTGTTTTCATTTCGAAAATGTTTCATGCAATTCATTTTTTCACTCCTCTCTCAAAGCACCCGACTTGTATTCTCTTTTCCCCTTTTTCCTTTCTGGCTTTCTCTCACCCTCTCTCACACTGCTTTTTTCTTTCGTTTTGAACTATTTGGGGTTAGGCCTGTGATAGCTTCTTTTCTGTGTGCGCGTTGAAGAAATTACTAGAGCAAAATTAAAATAGGAGGCAGCATATATAGTTGACTTATGAATTGTGACGAACATTATTCTCTTGAGTACATTACCTTAAGCATGTATAGTTGATCCTTGGTCCACATCCATTTTCGAGAATCGTGCCCGTGTCTGTGTAACCTTACCTCACCGACTATGTCAATTCACCTAAATTCCATTCTTGAGGTGCAATTTCCCTTAAAAGCACTAGTTTTAGCCCGCACAAAAATTTCCTGTATTTAAAAATTGGTCTTATTTGCCTATTTAAGTAAAAGGGGGGTGACGGATGCAAATTCGGAAATTTTGAGTTTGGAGTTTGATGATAATAGTTGAAGTGGAATTGAGAGGCGTAATTGACTAAAGTAATTGTTTTGGAAAGGTCAGTAAACATGGAAGTATAATGATTTGGGGGATAAGGGGAAATGAGTAGGAAAGAGGGAGAGAGATCAATAAAATTAATATAGGAAATATAAGCGGGGGACAAGATGCAATAGTTCCTGTTATAAAATAGTAGTATAGATATATGGCATATCAAATATACCTCACTCCCATTTAGTCTCTCATCTCTTCTCTGGGGTATCTGTAAAGTAGACTGAAGAAATGTAATGGAAACTCTAGATGCTCAGAATTCTTTTTTCCCAGGTTACTTGTGCTTGGTGGTCTTTTTAATGCCTTTGCCGGCTTGTCTACGAGTGAAATTCAGCATATTAATGTCTTGCAAGCTTGTAGCTTCAATTGTTAAAATTTCAATCCTGAATTGTGCAAGTTTGAACATTCTTAGGTTTATCCTGCTTGGAAATGGTTTGAGAAGCAAGATGGAATCCGTTCGCTGCAGAAGAATAGTAAAGAACCTGCTCCTGAATTTTACAATATATATCTCGAGAGGCCCAAGGTTTATCTTTATTTTGGAACTATACAATTGAGAACACTTGTCTTGCTTTTGTGTTGAGATGTCAACAGTGTCTTCATTATGTATTATTAATTGTAAATTCACTTTGGCAGGGTGATGCTGATGGCTATGATTTAGTGGTTGTCGATGCAATGCATAAGGCAAATTATGCAAGTCGTATTTGTCATTCGTGTCGACCTAATTGTGAAGCGAAGTAAGTATGATATATTGTATTTATTCTGTTGTTAGACTCTCATACACTTTTTTCAATTTTATTTTTTTGAATAAGTACCTTGTTTTCTTTGTTGCTTGTCTAGGTATTCTTTTGCTACTCAAGTACTACGTATGTTTGTTGGTGTCTCTAAATTAACTCGTTGCTCCTTATTCATGATTCGAACTTCGTATGTGTCTGGTTCTCTGCAGAATAAACTTTAAAAGTTATCATGATATATTTCAAAAATGATGTAGTGAAGATAATTAGGCTCACAATTGATGGTGTCCTTAGACCTTGTTATCTACAATGCCCTATTTAAGGTTATCAGCTAGGGAGTTGATGGCGGGGGTTTCAGTCACTATATAATCTGCACTTCTGCAGTGGTTTGGGTAGGAGTATAGGACTTGAGAAAGGAAATGGTTGTGGTTGGCTGTAGTCAAATTTATATATATGTTGGAACTAATACAACAAAATTTTATACATTAATTTCTGTTTTTTTATAGTGGTTGTAAAATATGGTCAAAGTTAGTATATGAATAGTGCAAAAGTCAATGTGTTGCTAGTATTATGAAACAGTGGAAGCATAATATAAGAATGGGACGTCGTAAATCCTGGCAATCTTGATTTGACAGAAGAATACTCTACATTTCTACAAGGAATCAGGAATCCCTTCACCCTAACTATGTCAAAGTGTCAAAGATCGTAGAGATTTTTAAAAATCATTTTTCCTTGCTTGGAGCTGCTTGCCCATTTGGAATCTTATTTACCAACTAGAATACATTTTTTTTTTAAAATTTTATACCTGATTTGTTGGGTTGTGATGAGAGTTTACATAGTGTTTGACACTTCTTTTATAATCTCTTTGATTTTTGAAATGCAGAGTTACTGCTGTAAGTGGTCAGTATCAGATTGGAATCTACTCTGTTCGTCCAATTGGATTTGGGGAAGAAATCACTTTTGACTATAATTCGGTTACTGAGGTATGTGCGTTTGTCTTCTTCACTCACTACCTATGCTCTTCGCTTTAATTATTACTAAGACTAGAACATCAGTTGCTTACCGATAGATGCCCTTAATCTCTTTCACAGAGTAAGGAGGAATATGAAGCCTCTGTTTGTTTGTGTGGTAATCAAGTCTGCCGTGGAAGCTATTTGAATCTAACAGGCGAAGGCGCTTATCAGAAGGTAATGTAATCAACATGATTTTGAGTTAGTTCATACTGAAAATAGCGGTACAGATTCCAATCATCTTCATATAGCTCATTCCTTCTGCACTATCATGTACTTCCTCCGCTCTTTTTTACTTGCACCATTTTGAGTTTAACGCTTATCAATCGTAACTTTGAGAAAATATCTTTAAATAAAATTTATAAAAATTGATATTTTGAAAGGATATATCGAGACGAATTTAATAAGATTCCACATGACTATATTTTTCCTCACGTTTTAATCACATAATATGGTCAAAAGAACGTGTGAATAGTGTAAAAAATGGTAGTACTCCCTCCGTCCCGGAATACTCGCAACGGTTTGACTTTTTGCACTATTCACATAATTCACTTTGACCCTATGTTATTTATAGTATATGAAAATAAGTGTTAGCATATAGTATATTGTTGGCTTCATCTTAACATATATTTTCAAAATATTAATATTTTATAAATTTTTATAATATTATAATTGAAGATATTGATGGTCAAAGTTGTGCATTGGCAAGCGTGTCCAGTCAAGCTGCTGCGAGTATTCCGGGACGGAGGGAGTATTAAAGAACGGAAGAACTGTGTTTTTTGGTAGATTGACTTGAATACTGAGAATGGATTATTTGCAGGCTCCAAGATTGAAATTTGAGCGTTGTTTTCGTTATAGTCAATTTTCTCTTATTTAGGTTATCAGGAGCATTTTACTAAAATTACAGTGTACTCTCTCTGTACTCTCTGTTTTTTATGTATAGTTGTCAAATTAAATTCAATTTCTAAATACTGTGTCCTATTAACAGCCAAACATTACTAGGAAGCTTATTAATGTATATATATATTCTTTTTTTAAGATATTGTAATATTAAAAATCAGCATGCCTTTTGAGGAACATGTTTTAGTCGGTGTGGAGGGAGTATATTTTGAGTACCTTTTTGCCTTTTCATACGACTTGGTTCTGGTGGAAGACTAAGTGTGTTTTGTTGTTCGTGGATATTGAAATGAGCATTTATTAATCTTGCTAATAGATATGTTTGTCTTTTGACTGTTGTATGATGTTCATCAGGTGCTGAAGGAGTGGCATGGACTATTGGATAAACACCGTTTGCTACTGGAGGCATGCGAATTGAATTGGGTTTCTGAGGAGGATTATATTGATTTAGGAAAGGCTGGTCTAGGAAGTTGTTTGTTGGGTGGTTTGCCAGAATGGCTAATTGCATATTCAGCTCGGCTGGTATATATTCTCTACCGTGTCTATTTGGTAGTTGCCAATCCATTTTCTCTGCTGTCAGTTCCCACTGTCATGTTATGGTCTTGTTTGGCTGTAGGTACGTTTCATAAATTTTGAGAGAACAAAGCTGCCTGCGGAGATTTTGAGACATAATTTGGAAGAGAAGAAGAAATATTGTCAAGAAATATCTCTTGAGATGGAGAAGAGTGATGCTGAAATTCAGGTTATGCTTTTTTGGTATAAAGCACTAATGAAGTCTTAACAGTTTGTTGACATTTGTGTTTCCTCTTTTCCTTCAAATTCATTCCTCTTTTACTTCAATTCATTGGTTAGCATGTTCAAATCTTGCTTGTGTTTCTTTATCAAGTGATATTATGGACGGAATAAACAGCTGTTACAAAGTAATCTTGGTTGCTTAATTTTTCTTTTTTGAATTTGAATTGACAGGCAGAAGGAGTCTACAACCAGAGACTTCAGAATTTGGCTCTTACACTGGACAAGGTAGGCACCATATATCTCAATTCAGCGTTTTCTTGTGAATTCTCTTTCATTCTTTCGTATTTTTTGGCTTTTGTAGTGGTTAAAGAGTAAAGAGTAGATGAATCACTGGCATACTGCATTAACAATTATGTTACCCGTCATGATAGTAATATATAAATCCTGAAACCCTGATTGTGCATCATGAGTTGTGTGCTTTAGGACTTGCTCATTAAATATGGATGTATGTAAACCTAGATTGTAGCCGTTTCGTCTTTTTTCCTTTTCCATCTCTTTTCTATTCTCTATCTTTTTTCCTTTTCCATCTCTTTTCTATTCTCTATTGTATTTCTTTCTTTCTCTCTTTCTCTTTCTAGGGTGCATTGGATGTATATGTTTAAGATAGTTGCAGGTTGAGTTTATACATTTCAATGGTGACATACTTATAGTTTGGTTGCCATTGGGTGACTTTTAGAAATATACGGGCATGGGGTATTTTACAGATTAATAGGTTATCATGGGGTGCCTGATAATATCTTGTACAACACACCCTGACATACTCTCATCCTAAGAACTTATGCTCTTTTTCTGTAAAAGCTTTAAAAGGTAACTCATTATTATTGTTTAGGGTTGAATTTATTTGTTGTTCTATTCTTGGGAAGCTTCTAATATGCTAGCTTATGACTTGCAGGTTAGGTATGTCCTAAGATGTGTATTTGGAAACCCAAAGGAAGCTCCTCCTCCTCTGCAGAAACTTAGTCCTGGAGAGATGGTGTCTGTCTTGTGGAATGGCGAAGGTTCTCTTGTTGATCAACTTCTTGAGTGCATTGCTCCACATATTATTGATGATCGCATACTACAGGACCTTAAATCCAAGATCCGTGCTCATAGTCCATCAAATTCTGGGAATAATGAGAAAGACCTAAGGAAATCTTTACTATGGTAAGGATCACATAAACTTATTTAGGCTTCTGAATCTTATTCTACTGCATGCGTTCTTATGTATGAAATCCTTCTTAAGGTTGAGGGATGAGGTTCGCAATCTTCCTTGTACATACAAGAGTCGCCATGATGCTGCTGCTGATTTGATCCACATATATGCTTACACAAAGTGTTTCTATAAAATTAGGGTGAGTTTACTTTCTGCTACTACAAAATTTGTTTCAAACCTTCTTGAGCATCAATTTTTCTGAATTTCTTTGATCTCATTGTTATGTTCTCCTGCAGGAATACAAGTCTGTAACTTCGCCTCCTGTTTATATAAGCCCTCTTGACCTTGGACCCAAGTGTGCTGATAAACTCTCAGGAGTTACAGAGTACTGCAAGACTTACGGTGAAAACTACTGTTTAGGACAGCTGATTTATTGGCACAATCAGGCAAATGCTGACCCAGATCGTGCATTAGTGCGAGCAAGCAGGGGCTGCTTGTCACTGCCAGATATTGGTTCCTTTTATGCCAAGGCTCAAAAGCCATCAAGGCAGCGTATTTATGGACCAAGAACTGTAAGGTTTATGCTTCGTCGAATGGTGAGTATGTCTGCACTTGAAACTTTAAGTGAATTTTGTGTCCATCTTGTAAATAAATGGTGGTAAAAAGGTTGTAAAGTAATTGGTATACGAAATATTTGAAATTTTCTGCTCAGATATTCCAGTGTTGTATAGTGTTTGGTTTAAGATGAGTCAAATATTGTCTCTTATCACCTTCCTCGTCCTGGCTTAGTGTGTTTCTTGCACGTGTTTTGTGTTAGGAGATTCATTTTGGTGATTTTTCATTTATGGTATTAATGGATGTTTGAAAAGATTTTAATGACTTGTCTGATGTTTTAAATTTTGTTTTAACCAGGAAAAGCAGCCCCAGAAGTCGTGGCCTTTGGATAGGATATGGTCATTCGAGAGTTCCTCAAAATTTTTTGGTAGTCCTATGTTAGATGCTGTATTGAATAATTCTCCTTTGGAGCGGGAAATGGCGATTTGGTTGAAGAATAGACCTGCCATATTCCAGGCCATGTGGGATCGATGACCAGTTGACTGCTAATTTAGCTCTCATTTTACATAAAAAGGGGTCCAATTATTAGTTCGGTCCTATAAGCGATCTTAGTCGTTGCCTGCCTTACATCTTCATTCTTGTGTACAGTCTTTATTTCTGCTTGTGACTTGCTTGTGTAATTTTTTAGTCACACTAGGTCATAGAAAATTTTCCCTCTTGCTCTGTGTTCTTAGCTTAGCTTAGTTTGATTTAAACGCATAGTTTTAGTCAATAGAAAATTAAAGTAGTTTGCAAATACCAAGTATAATATAGCAGTTCATCTTCCCATATATAGCAGTTCATCTAGCCTACTTATCTTTTTCTCTTTACTAGTATTGTACTAGCGTTGTAGTTCGCCCATCATTGTTGCATTTGACTTTTTTTTCTACGTATGTACTTTCTTTCCAAGCGCCTCAAGTATATTACCCAATAATGGCGTACTCATTGTATGTAAAATAATTTTGGTAATATTTGATGTACTTCATCCGATCATTTTTACTCGCAATGTTTGTCATTTTCACGCATGCTAATGCATAATTTTGAACATTAATATATTTAATTCCCTTTAAGCAAAAAATATAAAAAGTTGATATTTTAAAAATACACATTAAGACGAATCTAGCAAGATCTCACATGACTATGTTTTAGTGTACGTATAAATCATCAACAATGGTCAAAGTATAATAGGTGAATAGTGTAAAAATCACAAGTGTTGTGAGTATTAAAAATCGGAGGAAGTATAATTTAGCAATATTATCCTCAGGTGAAAATTGGAGGTGCTTGCCCAAATTTTGGTGAAAATTGGAGGTGCTTGCCCAAAGTTTGATTTTATGTCGAATGATTAAACAAATACCTAATGTGTGAGCTAGGTTTAGTTTGGTTTGGAATGGAGAAGCACAATTCTAATCTAGTTTTTCTTTGTTTGGTTGCATCCAAGAAAATTAATAGAAAAAGTAACATGAGAGAAGATGAGTGAAGAATGATGGGAAGAAAGAAGAGGGAGATAAATAGGACATTTAGAAAATAGGTTTTCATTCCTTTCAAATGGAAAAAATATTTTACCACCTTGAAAAATTGTTTTCCAGCCAGGTTTTTCCACCTTTGAAAATTATTTTTCATCCTTTGCAGAACGTAAAATGATTTATAAAGGGAGAATTTGTTTTTCATTAGAGGGAAACATTTTTAATTATGCTTTATATTTTTTGAATTCTTTACGGAGTATATTCAATATCACTACCTATTACATCTAGCGGTTAGGGGTGAATACAATCCGGTTTGGAATTCAATATTACGGTTTGACATTTTTCAAACCAAATCGAATCGTATCAGTCTCTAATTTAGCAATAAATATGTTTGGTTTATTAAACCGAACGCTGAACAACCCTACTGGCCAACGGGGGAATTATATAAATTATATTCATTATTGAGAGCTCTTGGAATATGGAATTGTTGTACGGAATAGAAATACCGTTCTTGGTTTTCTAAGGGATAATTATAGTTCTCAAATTTTTAGGTGGAAGTTATAGTTCTCAAATGGGTTATGTTTGTTTTAACTCTAACTTATTTTTTATTTATCTCAGAAAAAGTAATTTCATATAAGTCATACAAAAATAAAATAAGATTTCTTTAGAGAATTTAACATATAAAAAGTTCAAATAAAATAAGTACATGCAAAATAATTTCTAATAAGTTAACACACTCTCTCTCTCTCTGTGTGTGTGTGTGTGTGAGAGAGAGAGAGAGAGAGAGTTGGAGTCTATGTTTTTGAATTCCACATACATATTGAACTGGTGACCAAGATTTATTTGTGTTGTGTCATGACATGCGTCATTTATACATTTACAATCAATTTAATAATATTTATTTCAAATTTTCAAAAATACAATTGATCGAAAGCTCCCTTCTGGAAAGACTGTATGGAACAATAACGGGAAAAAAGATATTGAATAATGTCGGATATCATCCACAATGATCGTGATTCTGACTGAATTAGAGTTTTATTTGATACAAATTGTTTTGTTTTTAACTTCTACTTTGCACTATGCACTACCTCCATTCCTGAAAGATCTTAACGCTTACTATTTGCAGGATAATTAAGGAAAATTGATGAGCATGTGATGGTGGGGGGTTAAAGTGGAAAAATGAATGAGTATAAATTTCCCCAGTCGGATCATGCACTGAGTTGGCTCTAGTTTGAGCTAGGTCTCGAATTACCTCAGCTAGTTGTCTAACCACTTCAGAAATCTCTTGGTTAACCATATCCCTTCTCCTGAATAAAATAAAAGGCTAACTTTAATATTGGTTGGACATGACATTACTAAGGCACTAGTTCGACAAGGAACCCACTCACAACAAGAACACAGTTACACGTGCCCTAGGGGAAAAGTTGGCGCCACTTTTGGCCTTCCCTCCCCACTATTCGATGCATGTAAATTTAGATGGTTGATACTTGACCACCTTGCACATAAAATTTCATTGAAGAAATAACAATTAATCCATTTGCGATACTAATCAAGGTAGAAACTAGGTCGTTACTAGTCTCTCCTAATCAAACAAATTACCTAAACTAACCACTAAACACAAGTAAAGCGGTAAGCAAGGGTCGGAATCCACAAGGACTAAGGTGCGCTAATTTATGCTAATCGAACAACAAGCTAGGTCGAAACGGGGTTTTGGGAAAATCACTAATCGAATAAGACTAATAAAACTAAACTAAGAAATCAAAAGTAAACGAGATTAGGGAATGGGTCAAACAACAACAAATCATGGAATGGACATAAAAGAATTGAAAACGGGGATGATACACAAGCACTACATGATAAGCATTAAATTCACAAATAGCTCCAACTATCTCCCGACGTGCGAGCAATTTCCCTAAGCATCAAGCATGAACTCCCGTTCTACACTATCATCCCGAGGTAAGTTAAAGTCCAATTCAACCAAATAGTCAAGTTTAGGTCTTTAATCCCTTTCCAACCCAACTAGACTACTCCAAGCAATCAGAACACTTAATTGATCAAGTTAAATGCAACATGTATTGAAAATGCCTAAACATGCAATAATTTAATCATGAAAATCCCTAATTTCAAATCACAAACACCCAAACCAATCAATGTTGAGTTTTCACCAAACCCTAATCAATAAACTACTCCATAATCATAAAAACACAAAATTTATAGAAATTAACAACTAAAAACATGATTCTAAACTATAATAACAACTAATTGGTAGGCTAAAGTCGTATCACCTAATCAAAAATAACCTAAGTCCACTAGCTAGGTAGCAAGGGAAGTCAGGATCGAATCCACAGGGAAACAATGTTCTTTCTATTATTAATCAATCAGACTAGACTATTGGGAACAAGAGTTGGTTTGATGGTTTGCTAAAACTACTACGATAATTAAACGAATAAGAATCAATATACTAAGGAATCTAGGGTTTAGGTTCACCAACAAATAACAATCCAAGACAATAAACAATCACGATAATCAACAAAGTAATCAATTAGACTAGCATGCTCTCTCAAGTCGATACTAATCATAGACTTAGAATTAACGGGCTCTCGCTACGTATTAACTCTAATTCCACCTATTGACACAAGCCTAAACATCAAATTACATCTCTCGAATCTTAATTTGATATTGCATAACTACCACAATTAAACCTGCGCAAATCTAATTGTATAGTGAAATAAACCAATCAATAGGAATTAATTACAATGCCAACAATCACAATTATTCAATGTCCCTTCATATTATTCAAGGATCCCCAAACCCTAGAAAATAAATTACTCAAGCATAATAACAAATAACAAAGTAATCAACATAATGGAAAACATGATCAAAAGTAATTAATAAAGCAAAATAGAAAGCAATACCTAAATGTAGAACAAAAGGATGAACAAAAAATTGGAGCTTTGATTGAAACTAAAAATAAGTGCTTGGAACAAATTTGAGAGAATACTAGATTAAGAGAAAATAAACTAAGGGTCTAATACTAGAAAATAAGATGCCTCTCAAATTAACTAAGGTTTGTTTATATAGTTTGCCAAAATAAAGCCTAAAAAACGGAAAAGTAAATGCGCGAAAACTGCTGGAGGTTGGCGTCGCCCGATCGGGCGAAGTGCTCGACAGTCGGCCCGATCGGGCCAAATTCCGCCTGATCGGGCGGTTTGCGAATTCTTCACATCTGCTCTTATTTGGCCGCCCGATCCGGACCGGGCGAAGTGCGCCCGATCGGGCGCGCATAGATGACTTTAATTTCCTCTTCTTTCCGCCCGATGGTTGCATTTCGCCCTCAGCCCACAGGGCGATTTGCAATCTTCAATATCCTTCGCCCATATCACCGACTCTAACTCTCGGGGCTCAACCATAAGCATCCAAGGCTCCCGAAAGTCGACGAAAAAGGTCCGGAACTTCCTTGGGCTCGCGTAGTGGCCTAAATCACCATGAAACGGGTCTGAAAAGACCGATTTCTCATAATCAAACCTGAAACTCAAGGCACACTCAATAACGCATATCAGTACTAAAAATGGCTCCTAAGAGCTCATTTGACACATAAAAAGTACTAAGGGACGGGGGTGAAACACTATATAAAACACACATATCAAACTCCCCCAAGCTAGATCCTTGCTTGTCCCTAAGCAAGGAAATCATCGATGAATACAAGACCAACTTCACCCCCAACATATTTCAAAATGAAACACATAATTCAAGGCAAAATCCAACAAGCATGCATCAATGTCAACCAATCAAATCCATTCAACCGCTAATCCACCTTAACAATCGTCACGCAAAGCGAACCACAAATGCACAATGGAATTCAAGACTAGTGCTCACACACTCGTCACTCATTTATGTGGCGGATAAAAGATGTACCCGTTCGCTCTCCTCCCAACATATAAGTGAACAATGCCCTCCCAAACTCACAACACTCGTGTGTCTAGAAAAACATACACTCAACCTAGTAGTCGACTCGGAATGTGTCATGTCATAACTTGCATTGATAAACAACTATTTTCATATAAGAACGACTCTATGCACAAAGGTCGGAAGGTCTTCAAAGCTTGTAATGTTAGGCTTAGGTAAGGGTGCGGTAAATTTGGATATAATGTGAGCTTAAAGCCTTGGCTTTGGGGAGCATGAATCCTAAATACAACCACGATCAAAAAATATAATGATCACAACTCTCCCACTCAACTCATGATGAAGCACAAACACCAACACCATACTTTCTTGCCTTTTTCACAATTATAATCAATCATCACAAGGGTATGAAATTACAAAACTTGATTGGAACAAATACTTTGAACTCTTTTTTTTTTCGAGAGTAATAGATTTTTCTCATTCTTTTCTTTTTCAATCTCTTTTTTGTTTTTTCTTTCTTTTTGGTAACCTTCACAATTGTTTTATTATTTCATTTCTTTCATTTTCAACTCATTTTCAACAACAACATGATGAAACGAACTCCTTTTTTCACTACTCACTTTGTGCTTAAAATGTAGCACACCACAACTCCCTTACCTCACTACTATTAGCTCCCCCAAGCTAGGCTTGGGACTAGTAACCAATGGGGTTTTCACAGGCTTGTAATATGGCTAGTCACCGAATAAAGGGCACAAGCAACAACATGGGTAGAAAAGGAGGGAACAAATGTATCTAGATTCATCTGCAGGCTACCTAAATAAAAAAATGCCTTCGTCCTCCACAATGTGCATGTATATGAGTCATAAAACACTACTAATAGTCGTAAATCAATACTCAAAATCAATGACACACCAGGAAACTATCACACATCCTAACCAAGTCAACTAGTCAAGCACCAAGTCCACAAATAGTTAGTCAGAGTTGACTCATGTTAAGGCATCAAATCAATCGAATATCAAATCATGGCCAACACATCTACTTTGCCCATCATCAAATACCAAGAATCAAAATAATTTTCGATCAGGGGGCACAGGGAAGCATGATATTGTATTCATCGGAACGTATTTTTTTTTTCAAAGCAATAAACTACCCTAGAAAGCAATAAACACACCAAAATAAACACACAACAATAAGTAAAAGGAAAACATACCTAATATGTACAGGTAATGTGAACCCCCCCCAAACCAAATCAGACAATGTCCTCATTGGCTCAAGGGGTACCGAACCATCATCATCCTCCTCAGCATCAGTGACGGCCTTGGCCACCGTCATCATCATCACCATCATCTCTGCCACCATGCCCGCTAGGATCCGCTCCAAACCCTCCGTACTGAGTAGGTGTGAAGGTGCCCATAGAACCAGGAGCTCCATATCCCTCCGCAGGATAGGTAAACCAGGAAGGGTGCTCATAATCTGGGGCAATGTAGCCCTGCCTGGCATACTGATCGTAGAACGGGAACATGGTCCTCTGGTGATCAGCTGCGAACTCATGAAAACCGAGCTCAAGTCTGCTCAACCGCTCATGAATGGACCCCTTCTCCTCTCCTAATGTCGGGCCACCCTGAGGCCTCCCCTCATCCCCTCGACACCCCCTCCTGAAGTAGGTGCGAGGCTCTGGCTGGTACTGGTGCGACTCTGGCTGGGGCTGGGGGTCAGGTTGTTGCTCTTGCTCAAATCCAACATATAAGTAATGAGCCTGACCGGGTCTGAAACTAGTGCGGCTTTGAGGGTCAGGCAAGGTGAAAAGCCTGTTCCCCTCAAACATCCAATACATGGCTCCCGGCCTAAACAACCCGTGCTCACCCTGTAGTCGGCGGAGTCCAGCAAAGTAGGCCAAGTCAAGTAGGTTGCTACCCAGAACTGGAGTCTGGTTAGCCTCAGTGAAGTTAACCGTGGCCATGGCTATGTGGGTGATCAACCCACCAATGGTAATGCGAGGAGTATGGGTGGTGGTGGCTATGGAATAGAATTGAGAAGCCATATGGTGGGCAAGGTTCATTTTATAACTATCCTCCCCTTCTAAAACAAAGCCACCCAGAATCTCAAGCTCTGTACTCCTGATGTTTTGAGTCTCCTCCCTCCCAAAAATCGTAAACCCCAGAAACCTGTAGAAGACAATAGGGACCGGGTGTTGTATCTTGGAAGCATGCAAATGTTGCATACTCCCGGGATTGGCATTACCCATAAGCTTTCCCCACATTTCACAGTTATTATGGGCTCCCCCAGGTTTCCTACTAGGTGCGGTAGACAACCCAAAAAGCCTACCAAAATCAGCTAAACTCATAGTAACAGTTCGGTTCATCAAGCGAAATTGAACCGACGACACAGTTCGATAACCATCTTTACGCAAGTTGAAAGAGCTCAAAAATTCCAAAGTTAACCGTCTAAATGTAAGACGCAGCATGCTATACATATTTCTCATTCCAACACCAATAAAGACCCGTTTGACATCTCTTTCAATACCCATTTCATGTAAAGATTTTTGGCAAATAAAGCGAGTAGGGATTACCTCCCTCAATTTGAGGTGGATGAAACGTGCTCGTTGCTCCTCCGAAGTGAAAATAATATCCGGAAAATCCCGGTCGGGCTCAAATTGGGGCGGCGGAGGTGGTGGTGTCGGCTCCCGAGCTCGGCTCATTGAAGCTTCATGCTAATTCCTTGGTTGCCTCGTGCAATTCCTCTTTGGTCGGTTAGCCATGGTGGAAAATCTGAATTTTTGAGGTTTTTGAGCTTTTTGGGTGAATTTGGGGGTTTTTTGGAGATTGGAGCAAACTGAAATCGGTTGGGTATAGATTGTAGAGGATGGTGAGAGGATGATTTTGGTGAAAAGATTGTTGAATTTGGTGGAGATTTGAGGGAGATATGGTGGTTGGAAGTTTTTGGAGGCTGGGGTTTAATGGAGGAAGAGAGAGAAAGTGAGGTTGAAGATGAAGAGGAAGTGAATGAAAAGGAAGTGCCTGTGTTTACATAGCGCTGAAATCGCATTTCGCCCGATCGGGCAGCAGCTCGCTCGATCGGGCGATTTTTGAAAAAATTCTTTTGAACCGTGCGCGCCCGATCGGGCGCTCCTCGCCCGATCCGGATCGGGCGAAATGCAATGCCCTTTTTATTGACTTTTCTCAGCCCAGAACCCTTCCTTGAATATTCCACGACGTCATCATCAATCACCCGATCGGGCGGAATTTCGCCCGATCGGGCATTCCACTCGCCCTTTGTGTCGATCGGGCCTCATTCGCCCGGTCGGGCGATTTGCCAAACTTTTCTTTGAATCGACACGCGCCCGATCGGGCGCTCCTCGCCCGATCCGGGTCGGGCGAAATGCAGGCTGCTCCGTTTTGCTTTGATTCAACTTTTTTCGAACTTTGAGCCTTAGACCTGCATAACATTAAACACCAAAACCTTAAAATACCCTCATCTCGCCTCTCCAATACCAAAGGCTACACTGAATCACACACTTGATCAAAAGGTATAGTAAAACACACAAAATGAAATCAAAAAGTATACTACGGAAAGCAATAAATGGATAATGAAATACTCATCCCCTATTAGATTGATGCAATGTCCCCATTGCACAATCTCCGTTTATGCGCAGACAATCGACAGGAAAGGGATGAGAGCCACGACAGCTCATCGAATGGGGGCACCAAAGGTGGTGCCATCTGGTGTCACATCGATTGCCTTGGATGAGCTATGTGGTGCGGGAAGTGACAGACCACGACCCCGATCATGAATATGGTGCCCACCGTTTACAGAACTTTCGGCCTTTTGGGTCGCAGCATCATCAACCCGTGCCTTCTTTCGAACCCATGTTAAGGGGTTCACACTCCGGTCACCTCCACCTGCAAAACAATTTGAAATACGCACTTTCTCCGAAGAGTTGTCAGAGTTAGTATGAGTCAATTCATTATTGAAATAATCATTAGAAACATTGACTCCACAACATGACTCTTCTACCATCGGGCTTCTAGCAACCTTGGTTAAATTGAAAGTGACTTTGTCATCCCCCACATTTAGAGTCAGCTTGCCATTCTTGACATCTATAATCGCCCCCGCAGTGTGTAGGAAAGGTCGACCTAAAATAATAGGAATTTGCCTATCCTCTTCCATGTCTAAAACAACAAAATTAACATGAATAAAAAATTTACCTACTCTAACAGGCACATCTTCTAGAACACCTAGGGGGTACTTCACAGATCGATCGGCCATTTGCAGAGTTATGTTAGTAACTTTTAAATCACCCATGTTCAATTTAGTACAGACAGACAAGGGCATGACACTAACACTGGCACCTAAATCACATAAGGCTTTGTCAATAAAAAGGTTGCCAATATTACACGGGATAGAGAAACTCCCGGGGTCCTTCAACTTGGGTGGAGACTTATTTTGTAGTAAGGCACTGCACTCTTCAGTAAATGCAACAGTCTCCACCTCACTAAATGCTCTCTTCCTAGTCAAGATGTCTTTCATGTATTTAGCATATGCAGGTACTTGCGTAATTAATTCAGTGAAAGGGACCGTTACCTGCAGATTCTTTACCACTTCTAAGAACTTACCAAACTGCTTGTCTAGCTTGTTCTTTAGCTGACGATGAGGGAAGGGAAGTTTGATAGGTGGAACTTGTATCTCAACTTTCTTCTCAACCCTTGTGTCAGCTTCCTTCTCCTTGACCACCTTCTCACTTTCTCTTGGTACAGCACCACTGACAGATACTTCAACCCCTTCCTCTATAGTCATTCATAGGTGGCCCATCATACTCATATCCACTCCGCAAAGTGACAGCATTTACAGACTCTCTGGTCACAGGCTGTGAAGGGAGTTGACCCTTGGGTATCTCTACGAGAGTAGTAGCCATTTGTGCCAACTGTTTATCCATGATCTTGTTATGAGCAGTGAGGGCATCGATTTTGGCATCCTTTTCGCTCAGAGACCTCTGCAATTCTAATATCATATTCCGCATCTCAACAAGCATGGGATCCGGCTGCGTGGGTTGAGGCTGTGGAGGAAAGCCAGGTGGTCCACTAGGCTGCGGGTTATAGTTACTCCGCGGTTGGTAGGGCTGTTGTGGTGGTGGTTGGTAAGGTTGTTGTGGTGGTGGAGGGTGTTGAATCTGGTGGGGGTTCTGAACATTAGTACTCCTATAAGATAATAGGGGGTTGTTTTTATACCCCTCATTGTACGAGTTGGAGTACGGAATGTTCTGCTTGTAGGCCTGGAATGCATTGCATTGTTCAATAGAGCTCCTACATTCCGGTGCATAATGACCTTGCATCCCACAACTATTACAGACATTGGCCAACTGAGCACTCATTGCGGCGACACTATCTTGTTGGGTGGCTTGAGAAGATGCATTTTGCATATTATCCAGCTTGTGATGTAAGGCAGATAGCTGAGCAGTAAGTTGTTCAATAGAGTTCATCTCATGCTTAACACCACGATCGGTAAAACCTATAGGATTCCCATACTGGGCATTATGATTGGCTATCTCCTCAATTACTTCCATAGCCCTAGGCACCTCAAGTTGCATGAATCTCCCACTAGCAGCTGAATCCAAAAGACACCTAGACTCATTACCCAGACCATTATAGAACTGTTGAATCAAGAACCAGTCGTCCATGCCATGGTGTGGGCACTCTCTCTGTAGATCCTTGAACCTTTCCCAGACTTCGAACAAACTCTCGTCCGCTCGTTGTGTAATGGAAATTATCTCTCTCCTCAAACGAGCCGTCTTCTCAGGTGGGAAGTACTTCACATAGAAAGCAAGAGCCAAAGAATCCCAATCAGTGATTTTCATAGCTGCGCGATTGAGACTATTAATCCACAGCTTTGCCTTCCCACTTAATGAAAATGGAAAGAGTATCTCCATAGTCTGCTCCGCTGTTAAATTTTTCTGCTTAATGGTGGTACAATACTGGATGAAAGACTGAATATGGAGATTAGGATCTTCACCCTTTTCCCCACCGAATTGGTGTCTCTCAATCATGTTTATCAGCTGGGGTTCGATCTTGAAATTCTCGACCGCAATAGAAGGCATGATCGCCTTGGGAAGCACAGACAGACTTGGCTTAGAATAGTCTGTAAGCCTTGGCACAGGTGGGGGTGGTGGTGGTGGTGCTTGGTCACCCATCTCTGAATCTGTATGGAATAGATTGCCAACTAGATGGTCGGATTCAGAGTCAGAATAGTCTCTCAACTGTTCAACGAATCTACGCCGTCTACGAAAGGTCCGTTCAGGTTCAGGATCAAACGAAGTCAGATCACTGGTATGGACAGTCCTGGGCATAAACAAGCAAAAACTGGAAAACAGTCGTGAGATCCGGTCTCAAGGAACGGGAGTTCCTTGAGGAGTAACAAACAATAATCTAGAAAAAAAAACAATTAATAAAAGAAAATAAAACCGTTTCCCCGGCAACGGCGCCAAAATTTGGTAGGCTAAAGTCGTATCACCTAATCAAAAATAACCTAAGTCCACTAGCTAGGTAGCAAGGGAAGTCAGGATCGAATCCACAAGGAAACAGTGTTCTTTCAATTATTAATCAATCAGACTAGACTATTGTGAACAAGAGTTGGTTTGATGGTTTGCTAAAACTACTACGATAATTAAACGAATAAGAATCAATATACTAAGGAATCTAGGGTGTAGGTTCACCAACAAATAACAATCCAGGACAATAAACAATCGCGATAATCAATAAAGTAATCAATTAGACTAGCATGCTCTCTCAAGTCGATACTAATCATAGACTTAGAATTAACGGGCTCTCGCTACGTATTAACTCTAATTCCACCTATTGACACAAGACTAAACATCAAATTACATCTCTCAAATCTTAATTTGATATTGCATAACTACCACAATTAAACCTGCGCAAATCTAATTGTATAGTGAAATAAACCAATCAATAGGAATTAATTACAATGCCAACAATCACAATTATTCAATGTCCCTTCATATTATTCAAGGATCCCCAAACCCTAGAAAATAAATTACTCAAGCATAATAACAAATAACAAATAACAAAGTAATCAACATAATGGAAAACATGATCAAAAGTAATTAATAAAGCAAAATAGAAAGCAATACCTAAATGTAGAACAAAAGGATGAACTAAAAATTGGAGCTTTGATTGAAACTAAAAATAAGTGCTTGGAACAAATTTGAGAGAATACTAGATTAAGAGAAAATAAACTAAGGGTCTAATACTAGAAAATAAGATGCCTCTCAAATTAACTAAGGCTTGTTTATATAGTTTGCCAAAATAAAGCCTAAAAAACGGAAAAGTAAATGCGCGAAAACTGCTGGAGGTTGGCGTCGCCCGATCGGGCAAAGTGCTCGACAGTCGGCCCGATCGGGCCAAATTCCGCCCGATCGGGCGGTTTGCGAATTCTTCACATCTGCTCTTATTTGGCCGCCCGATCCGGACCGGGCGAAGTGCGCCCGATCGGGCGCGCATAGATGACTTTAATTTCCTCTTCTTTCCGCCCGATGGTTGCATTTCGCCCTCAGCTCACAGGGCGATTCGCAATCTTCAATATCCTTCGCCCATATCACCGACTCTAACTCTCGGGGATCAACCATAAGCATCCAAGGCTCCCGAAAGTCGACGAAAAAGGTCCCGAACTTCCTTGGGCTCGCGTAGTGGCCTAAATCACCATGAAACGGGTCTAAAAAGACCGATTTCTCATAATCAAACCTGAAACTCAAGGCACACTCAATAACGCATATCAGTACTAAAAATGGCTCCTAAGAGCTCATTTGACACATAAAAGGTACTAAGGGACGGGGGTGAAACACTATATAAAACACGCATATCACTAATCTAAACATGAATCATTAAACTAAACAAAAATAATTAAACTAATTAAAAGAATAAATAAAGTAAGCAAAAATGAAGAAATAAATGAAGAGAGAGAGATATAAATTCTCATTGAGTGAAGCTAAGGAGTTGTTCAAATCTCTAGATTGCTCCTTCAATCATCCAAGTCCAAGCTTTCCATTAATTTTTCTCACTTTTTCTCTCTAAACTAAACTAAACTAAAACCCTAAAAAATGTTCTAAGTATTTACATGGTTTATGAAGTTGGTTCCTAAAATGAGTATTTATACTAAAAGCCTAAAATGAAAATAAAAAAAGGAAAAATAAAAAAGGGAAAAGAAAATCTGAAAATAATTAAAAAGAATTAAGGAAAAGATAAGAGGAAAAGAAAAGGAAAAGGAATAAAGGAATTAAAAAGAGAGGAAAAGAAAAGAACAAAGAAAATAAGAGAGAAAATTAAAAGAGAAAATAAAAGTGAAAAGAGAATAAAAGGAAAAAATGAAAAGGAAATAAAATCCCCCAAAATGAATGTCAGAACCCCCCTTTCCCTTCGTCATTTTTGTTTCTCAGTTCTCCGCTCCTTCGAGTCTTCGACGCCGTCCATCATCAACAATCGTCATCACCGTCCATCTAATCATCCAATCTTCGTTGATCCCTGTATGCTGCGATCCCCTGCTTCTCGAATTCGCTGCACCCTCCTCCTGTTCGCTGCACCGCACCGCCGTTCAGCCATCATCCTCCACCGTTCATCTTTAATCAGTCATCAACCACAATCGATCACGACCTTCAATCAAATCGCAACCCTTGATTTCACCCAGGTACGGCGGCGTATCGAAGCCACCAACTTCAACCACGAGCGCATTCACGTAACTTCATTAATTCCGTACAACAATTGAGCGCCCAAAAGTTCGGTCAAACTTTAATGGAGGTTCGGGCGAACCCGTTTCTAGTTCGGGCGAACTCCGTAGTGGTTTGGGCGAACTTCAAATTGACAATAGCTTCTGTAAATTCCGAGTTCGGTCGAACTCTATTCGGGTTCGACCAAACCTATTTCTCTGTTTTTGCTCTGTTTTTCGATGCAATTGGCTGCAGTTTTGGGCGAGTTTTGGCTGTGATTTTGATTGGTTGTGTTGCTGTGATATTGGGCGAGGAAGGAGAGTGTGGTGATTGCAGTGGGTTTGAGGTGAGAAGACAACTGCAGTGCTGGTGAGGAAGGGCAGCCAACACGGAGGGGTTGATGTGAGGTGTGGTGTAGGATAGAGAAATAAGGTGGTGTAGGATAGGAGTGGGTTGTTCTTTGAGCCGTTGACTTTTCTTGACCGGCCTTTAAGCTTGTATTCCGAATTCCGAACAACATGCACCTACACAAAATAAAAATGGAAAATAGGAGAGAGACAAAAATAGAAAAATAAAATAAAATAAAATAAATAATAATAATATTAAAATTAAAATTAATAACTAAATAGAGAAAAATAGCAAATAAATAACGAAAACTAAAATAATTACTCTATAAAATTATCGAAACAAAGAAAATAAATAAATTACGAAAACAAGTCCTAAAAATTAATAAAAATCGATGATAAATATTAGTTAAACTATAAAATAATAAAATAAGAAATAAATGCTAAAAGGGATAATAATAAACTAAAATATAAGAAAATAACCTAGAAAAGTACCTAAAAACTACCACTAGGAGTGACATAAATGTCACTCATCAGATACCCACAAGACTTAGAATTGAAAATTGAACTTAAGAGATAACGAAAAGGAAATTCTATTCTTTTATTAATGCTTCAATGAATAGGTCTTACACCCACTAATGACATAACATTTATTCTCCAACTATGATAGAACTAACAACCATAAGTAGTAGTAGCTTTTCCACTTTATTATTCAACGAAAAATAAAACTAAGGATTACATTTCTCTAGAGACTAACGTCATCACGACGATCCTTTATTTCCTTGTATTGCTCTGGAGTAAAGTCTCGATCATTAGGATCATCCAAGTCTTCTTCCGGAGCAGAGTCTTCATCCATAGCCTCATCATTCTGCTGTGGCTCACTATCCACCATATTATTCTCTTCAAGCTCATCCTCAGATCCACTAGATATCTCAATTGTTGGTTCATGGACTACAGGATTAGAATTCTCAATCTCTACTACATCATCATCATCATCATCATCGTCCTCCTCGACATCACTAGCTTGCTCATCATGGATCATGTCATCCTCACCATCACTTTCTATTCCTCCATAGCCCATACCTAGACCCACAGAGTACTTCCCATTCTCATAGGTATTCTCCGCAACCTCTAAGATAGTAGTAAGAACCTCAGTATCATACTTCCACCTACCATCTCCAGTCCATATTTGTACCAATCACTAGAGGAAAAAACCTCAAGTGTGGCTCATATTAAGGGGTTTAGTGCGGGCTCATATTAAAGGGTTTAGTGCGGGCTTTTACGTGTGCAGCACATGGCCTGCCCGCACTTGATGTTTCTCAAGTGCTGCCAAAATATTGGCAGCACTTGATGTTTCAAGTGCTGCCAATTTGGAAAATGAGCCCGCACTTGATATAATTTGTGCTGCCAATTTTAGAATATGAGCCCGCACTTGATATATTTGGTGCTGCCAGTTTTGAAAATGAGCCCACACTTGACATATTTGGTGCTGCCAATTAATATTGAAAATGAGCCCGTACTTGACATATTTGGTGCTGCCAAATTTGAAAATGAGCCCGCACTTGACATAGAAATGGGTAGCACAAGCATAAAAATGAGTCGCACTTGGCTTATAAATGAGCCGCACTTGGCCTATAAATGAGCCGCACTTGATCTAGATTTGTGGTATAACCGATTTCCCTGCTACATATTACAATTGGACCACGCCACTGATTAACCTCAATACGTCATATAAAAAGTATCCAATTATATAGATAATTAAATTAAATAGTATATAATTGTAAATATAAAAGTCGATTACATTACAATCATATGAAAAACTAGCATTCATAATTTAAGATTCAGTACAAGAAAACATCAAAGACAATCACTGGTAATGAAGTTTGCCAACATTTCTCGAACTTCATCTATCTCCTCAAAGGTGAAAAGCCGCTCCCTCGGATCAATGAATACCTTAAAAAGATCGACCATCAAAAAATATACATGCACTTTAGTTATATTATAAATATTGAATCGTACAATAAATTAAGACTTAATTTGTTCATAACAAAGCAATAATGAACCGTATAATAATAAAATTGGTTAATTTCTGTCCAAACTTTCATCTAATGAACTTAAATTAATATTTTAAAGTCCTTCCATGTATAATAAACTTAGTTTTATGTTTCAAAGACTCATTCTCACCCATTTTGGTGAAGTTATGCACATTTAAGTCTCGTTAGTTCATTATCGGTCACATTTTGACTAAAATGGCTAATTTCGGTCCCAACTTTCAACTAATGAACTTAAATGAGTATTTTTAAAGTCTTTCCATGTTTAATAAACTTAGTTTTATGTTTCAAAAACTCATTCTCACCAATTTTGGTGAAGTTATGCACATTTAAGCCTCGTTACTCCATTATCGGTCACATTTTGACTAAAATGGCTAATTTCGGTCACAACTTTCAACTAATGAACTTAAATAAGTATTTTAAAGTCTTTACATGTTTGATACACTTAGTTTATGTATCAAATACTAATTATCACCCATTTTGGTGAAGTTACGCACATTTAAGACTCGTTTGATCATTACTGGTCACATTTTGACTAAAATGGCTAATTTCGGTCCCAACTTTCAACTAATGAACTTAAATGAGTATTTTAAAGTCTTTCCATGTTTAATACACTTAGTTTTATATTTCAAAGACTCATTCTCACCCATTTTGGTGAAGTTATGCACATTTAAGCCTAGTTAGTCCATTATTGGTCACATTTTGACTAAAATGGCTAATTTTGGTCCCAACTTTCAACTAATGAACTTAAATAAGTATTTTAAAGTATTTACATGTTTGATACACTTATTTTTATGTTTCAAATACTAATTCTCAACCATTTTGGTGAAGAGATGCACATTTAAGACTCGTTTGATCATTATCGGCCACATTTTGACTAAAATGACTAATTTCGGTCCCAACTTTCAACTAATTAACTTATATGAGTATTTAAAAGTTTTTCCATGTTTGATACACTTATTTTATGTTTCAAAGACTCATTCTCACCCATTTTGGTGAAGTTATGCATATTTAAGCCTCGTTAGTCCATTATCGGTCACATTTTGACTAAAATGGCTAATTGATTATCCCAACTTTCATCTAATGAACTTAAATGAGTATTTTAAAGTCTTTCCATGTTTAATACATTTAGTTTTATGTTTCAAATACTCATTCTCACCCATTTTGGTGAAATTATGCACATTTAAGCCTCGTTAGTTCATTATCGGTCACATTTTGACTAAAATGGCTAATTTCGGTCCCAACTTTCAACTAATGAACTTAAATGAGTATTTTAAAGTCTTTCCATGTTTAATATACTTAGTTTTATATTTAAAAGACTTCTTCGCACCCATTTTGGTGAAGTTATGCACATTTAAGCCTCGTTAGTTCATTATCGGTCACATTTTTACTAAAATGGCTAATTTCGGCCCCAACTTTCATCTAATGAACTTAAATAAGTATTTTAAAGTCTTTCCATGTTTGATACGCTTATTTTTATGTTTTAAAGATTCATTCTCACCCATTTTGGTGATGTTATGCACATTTAAGACTCGTTTTATCATTATCGATCACATTTTGACTAAAATAGCTTATTTCGGTCCCAACTTTCATCTAATGAAGATAAATGAGTATTTTAAATTCCTTCCATGTTTAATAAAATTATTTTTATGTTTTAAAGACTAATTCTCACCCATTTTGGTGAAGTTATGCATATTTAAGCCTCGTTAGTTCATTATCGGTCACATTTTGATTAAAATGTCTTATTTCGGTCCCAACTTTCAACTAATGAACCTAAATGACTATTTTAAACCCTTTACATGTTTAATATACTTATTTTAATGTTTCAAAGACTCATTCTCACCTACTTTTGTCAAGTCATGTACATTTAATACTCGTTTGATCATTATAATTCATATTTTGACTAAACTAGCTTATTTCGTTCCTAACTTTCAACTAATGAACTTAAATAATTATTTAAAACCCTTTACATGTATAATACACTTAGTAATATGTTCCAAACACTCATTTTCACCCATTTTTGTCAAGTTATGTACATTTAAGGCTCGGTAACTCACTTAGTAATATGTTTCAAACACTCATTTTCACCCAATTTGGTCAAGTTATGTACATTTAAGGCTCGGTAACTCATTATTGTTCAAATTTTGACTAAAATGGCTTATTTCGCTCCTAACTATCAACTAATGAACTTAAATAAGTATTTTAAACCCTTTATATGTTGAAAATAGTTAAATTTATGTTTCAAATACTCATTCTCACCTAGTTTGCTCAAGTTATGCACATTTAAGACTAATTTGATCATTATAGACCACATTTTGACTAAATAGGCTTATTTCGGTTCCAACTTCATCCAATAAACCTAAATAAGTATTTTAAACCCGTTATATGTTCAATATACTTAGTTTTATATTTCAAATACTCATTCGGATGTAATACTTGTATTAAAATAAATAAAAAATAGTTCGAAGGGTCAATAAAACTTACTTCTTTGTCTATTCTTAAGCTGCTTTAAGGTATAGTTTCATGAAGACATATGGGTGGGAACCGACAAATTGAATTGTAAGGAGTTCATCATCAGTCTCTCCTGTCATAGGACATAGAAGAAATTATTGATAATTTTGCTTGTAGTGTAGAATGTACATCACTGATAACACCAATCTGTAGATGCTTACCATGTGAAGAACTTCTTGCCTACTCTAATCCTTGTTATATATTAGTACTAGATCTTCAAAAACTGGAACTGAGACCTCTTCATATTTGTTAGCCAGAAGCATTGTTGTAACACCTAATAGCAGGAGCTTTTTTCGCACCACCGTCTTAATTGATAAGAAGCAATCAATCAGGTTGACTGCTAGACATAACATAATAAAAACCACCTGGAAAAAGTTGAAAATGTGCTTCTTTGTCATTATATGAATGTATGTTCACACAAACAAGCAATACTTATACGATAATGTGTGGTACAGAGCTGATCACACCGGAGACCTACACATATGAATGTATGCTCACACAAACAAGCAATACTTATACGAGAATGTGTGGCATTTGGTGAGCTGCATATATCCAAATTTATATTAACCTAATCGCTAAATAGAAAGTCTGGCATATTAGCTGAAGAGTCTCCTTGCCTGGAAAGTTTTAAGCTGCAACAAGGTATTTGGCAGTAATTAATGACATTTCACGACAGCGATTATGCACATTTTTCTTTTAAAATCAAGAGAACTTGGGTGTACCGTAAATAGGGACATCTATGACGTCGTATCTCATTAAATTAAAGCCTGTACAAATTAAAGCATCCATGACATTTTCAAGAAGGTAGATTCCATCACTGACGTTTTCAAAGAGGTAAAGACCAAATAAAGTCCTATAAAACACAACATACCGGCTTTTCACTAACATGTGTAATTAACATCAAATACCACGAGGGAGAGGCAAACATGACAATTTTTATCAACCAATTTCAAGTAATTCCCAAATTTTAACAGGATTTAAAATGTAATGCAACATCATTCAAGGTCTTCAACAATAATAATCAAGTAAGTTTTCTCCTTGGTAACAATCATATGACTACCTACAGCCTACTAGATCATAAATGTTCACAATCACTCAATCGAAAATCTTTGAAAATGCCTCAATTCATATAATAAAATAAAGCAAGAGGATTTATGTGACAAAAACAAAGAAAATCACTAGAAAAATGCCAAAACCGAAGCCAATATATTCATTATTAGAAGGAATGTAAAACTTGAGTAAGAAGAGCATACAAAATCAACCGAGTAATAGAGAAAAGTGCTTAGTGACTCGCTAAAAAATTGACAGCCGCTGTTAGCAAGCTCGCCGGAAAATGGTCGTAGAGGAGCATATCGAAAACGGTGGTCGAGTACAGGGTTGTAGGGTTGCAGTGGCTCAGGGGAGCAAATAGATAAGGAAGGGGCACTACAAGAAAGCGCTTAATTACCAACTGATTTTACCGACCGCCGTGAAAGTAGTCAGTAAAAATGAATTTACTGACCGAAAAAGAAACGGTCGCTAAATTTACCGACTGAATGTAGAGCGGTAAATTTTAAAAATTTACCAACCGCTTTCAAAACAGTCGTAAATTTATCGACCGCTTTTACCTTTATTCCGACTATTGAGCAGTCGGTAAATTCCGACCATTTTCAAAATAAATTTAAAATTTTAATAACCGCCTATATATTATCTCCGACTCAAAAAGCGGTCGCTAAATTTAAAAAAATAAAAAAAATAAAAAAGTAACTAATCAAGACAATCAGCGACCAACTTGCATTTTCCTCCTTTGAATCTTCGACCATTCCAAAAAAAAAAAAAAAAATTGAAGAAGCTACGCCCAGCCGCGCACGACCCACCCAACGACCCACGACGCAGCCGACGAGGCTACGCCCAGCCTGTCAACGACCGGTTGCCGATCGCCGCCACCCTAACCTCCCGACTCGCCCAGTCGCGCACGACCCACCCAGCCCAGCCGCGCACGGCCCCCCCCAGCCAGCAGCGCACGGCGACCCCCCCCCAGCCGCGCAAACAACTCCGCCCAGCCGGACCACCAACCGGACCGGACTACTCAGCCGCGCAAACAACGACCCACCCACCCCAGGTAACCTTTGTTCTTATTTTTTCATAATATAATGCTTTAATTTTTCAAACCCTAACTTTGTTGTTTATATCAATTGTAGATCTTGTCTGTGAACTTTGTGAACTCTTCGATCTTTGAAGGTAACCTTTTTTTCTCTTCTAATTTTGTGACCCATAACTATGGAATGACTTGTTAGATAATCAATGGGTATTTTTTTCAATGAATTTATGGAATGACTTGTTGGGAAATTATGGAGATGTATGGAAATTATGGAAATTTTATGAAATTTTCAAGGAATGACATATTTAATTTGATGTATGTGTAAGATTTTATGAAATTTAATTTTATACCAAAATTTCAAGGAATGCCATATTTAATTTGATGTAAGTAAATGTTATAAAATTTTCAAGAAAGTTTCAAGGAATGTCATATGAGAAACAACGAATAATTTAGAGAATGAATTTGAGTAGTAAGTAAGTGTATTGAATAAATTTGTGCATGTTTAGGTGTTTATTGCAAATGCATTTAATTATTTATATTTGATTTTTATCCTTATTGGCTTGTGTTTAAGTAATTATTGATCTTTATATAAATTATAAGTAAATTATTGAACTTTATATAATTTATAGGTGCGTTTGAAAAAATTATTGATCTTTATATCATTAATAAATTATTTAACTTTATATCATTAATAAGTATTGATTTTTATATAATTAATAAAATCAATTATTGGATTGTTTATTTAGAAAACTTCGAGCGGTAGTTAGACTATATAGTAGGTTTAGTAACATGATTAGTGTGAGATGTATAGAGATTGGTTAGTAACTTGTTTTTTGTGAGATGTGTAGAATTTGGTATCATGAAAAGAAGAGAGCGTAGTTGGATGTATGATAGACTCGACGGGCGCAATCTTAAGCCCGACTTTCTCAAGGGGGTTGGAGAGTTCATTGAGTTTTGCAAAGAGCATCCAACATGCAATGATGGTGACAAAATAAGATGCCCATGACCCTTGTGTGATAACAGACGTTTTCATGATACTGAAACAGTTAGAGTACATTTGTAAAAGAAGGGGTTTGTTCGTAATTACTATCAATGGATATGTCAAGGGGAAAGCTTAGTAGATTCCTCGCGTGTTCAACTAAATCAATATCGGGATATGGTTATTGATGCTCTTGGAAATAATCAAGAGCATTTGTTGAATAAAGAGGGTAATTCAGTTGAAGAAGAACCAAATGATGAAGCTAAGAAGTTTATAGACCTTCTAAAGGCAGTTGGAGATCCATTATATGAAGGGAGCAAACTCTCTGTGTTTGAGATGGCATCAAGAATTGCAAGTTTGAAATGTGAATTCATTATATGAAGGGAGCAAACTTGTATAATTAGGCAAAGGAAAGTGGAGGTGTGATGCCTACAGCCGATGACTTATATTTGAGGACACACACCAAGGAAGTACCGGGTAAAGGGAAAGTCCCTTGTAGTAGAAAAGCAAAGCAAATCAAGGTAACTTACTATTATTCTTATTTCTAAATGTGCGTAAATACATTTGAATGAAACATGTTCAAAGTTTAAAATCTGCCCCTAGGTGATTTAGTTGAAAAATCGGACCGAAAATGCCTTATTTAACCTATATATGACCTATATCGACCAAATATGACCTAAATGTGCTTAAATTGATTAGAATAAGTTTTAGAAACCTTGAATATGCCACACAAAACATGTAAATGGCTTGAAATGACAAGTTTGGTTCCTTAGCTCAAAGTTGGGCGAGTAAATGACATTTTAGGCAAAATATAACCTATAACGGCCAAATAAGCCTTAGATGTGAGTAAATACATTTGAATGTGTATTAGCAAGTTCAAACTAAGCTTATGAAACACGTTTTAAGTTTAAAATCAGCCCTTAGTTCTTTTAGTTGAAAAATGGGAGCGAAAATGCCTTATTTGGTCGATATATGACCTATATCGACCAAATATGACCTAAATGTGCTTAAATTGAATAGAATCAGTTTTAGAAACCTTGAATATGCCACACAAAACATGTAAATGGTTTGAAATGACAAGTTTGGTTCCTTAGCTCAAAGTTGGGCGAGAAAATGACATTTTAGGCAAAATATGACCTATAACGGCCAAATAGGCCTTAGATGTGAGTAAATACATTTGAATGTGTCTTAGCAAGTTAAAACAAAGCTTATGAAACATGTTCAAAGTTTAAAATCTGCCCATAGGTGATTTAGTTGAAAAATGGGAGCGAAAATGCCTTATTTGGTCGATATATGACCTATATCGACCAAATATGACCTAAATGTGCTTAAGTTGATTAGAATCAGTTTTAGAAACCTTGAATATGCCACAAAAAACATGTAAATGGTTTGAAATGACAAGTTTGGTTCCTTAGCTCAACGTTGGGCGAGAAAATGACATTTTAGGCAAAATATGACCTATAACGGCCAAATAGGCCTTAGATGTGAGTAAATACATTTGAATGTGACTTAGCAAGTTCAAACTAAGCTTATGAAACACGTTTTAAGTTTAAAATCAGCCCTTAGTTCTTTTAGTTGAAAAATGGGAGCGAAAATGCCTTATTTGGTCAATATATGACCTATATCGACCAAATATGACCTAAATGTGCTTAAATTGATTAGAATCAGTTTTAGAAACCTTGAATATGCCACACAAAACATGTAAATGGTTTGAAATGACAAGTTTGGTTCCTTAGCTCAAAGTTGGGCGAGAAAATGACATTTTAGGCCAAATATGACCTATAACGGCCAAATAAGCCTTAGATGTGAGTAAATACATTTGAATGTGACTTAGCAAGTTAAAACAAAGCTTATGAAACATGTTCAAAGTTTAAAATCAGCCCTTGGTTCTTTTAGTTGAAAAATGGGACCGAAAACGCCTTATTTAGCCTATATATGACCTATATCGACCAAATATGACCTAAATATGCTTAAATTGATTAGAATCAGTTTTAGAAACCTTGAATATGCCACACAAAACATGTAAATGGTTTGAAATGGCAAGTTTGGTTCCTTAGCTCAAAGTTGGGCTAGAAAATGACATTTCAGGCAAAATATGACCTATAACGGCCAAATAAGCCTTAGATGTGAGTAACTACATTTAAATGTGACTTAGCAAGTTCAAACTAAGCTTATGAAACACGTTTTAAGTTTAAAATCAGCCATTAGTTCTTTTAGTTGAAAAATGGGAGCGAAAATGCCTTATTTAGCCTATATATGACCTATATCGACCAAATATGACCTAAATGTGCTTAAATTGATTAGAATCAGTTTTAGAAACCTTGAATATGTCACACAAAACATGTAAATGGTTTGAAATGACAAGTTTGGTTCCTTAGCTCAAAGTTGGGCTAGAAAATGACATTTTAGTCAAAATATGACCTATAACGGCCAAATAGGCCTTAGATGTGAGTAACTACATTTGAATGTGACTTAGCAAGTTCAAACTAAGCTTATGAAACACGTTTTAAGTTTAAAATCAGCCCTTAGTTCTTTTAGTTGAAAAATGGGAGCGAAAATGCCTTATTTAGCCTATATATGACCTATATCGACCAAATATGACCTACATGTGCTTAAATTGACTAACCGCGCAGGTCCTTAGTTTTCGAAAAATAAAATGTTCAAATTCAAAATAGGCTCGCCATCTTTAGCCGGCGGGGTCTACGTCACAAACCGCGTAGGTCCTTATTTTCAAAAAAAAAGCAAACAAACTTCAAAACAGATTCGTCCACTTCTTTCGGACGGGGCGGCCACCCTTAGCGGGCAGGCTCGCCATCTTTTGCCGGTGGGGTCTGCGCCACTAACCGCGCAGGTCCTTAGTCGCTGCAGCAATAACTTTTTCTGGTTTTCCCTTTTCCAAAAATTAAAGGATTGTTTTTCCGTTTTTCCAAAAAAGAGCGATGTGAGTAGTTTTCCTTTTTTCCAAAAATTAAAGGATTGGTTTTTCTTTTTTTCCAAAAAAGAGCGATGTGAGTAGTTTTCCTTTTTTCCAAAAATTAAAGGATTGGTTTTCCGTGTTTTCCAAAAAAGAGCGATGTGAGTAGTTTTCATTTTTTCCAAAAATTAAAGGATTGGTTTTCCGTTTTTTCCAAAAGAGAACGATGTGCTGGATTTTCCTTCGTTTTACGTCCCATAAAAACAAGGGGGTTTTCTCGTTTAGCTAACCCTGAAAATGAGAATCTTTAAAAACATTTTTACCTCGTGATTGGGCTGGGCCAGGCCCAATTACACTTTATAGCTTTGATTTCGAAAACATCTGTAGCTACTCCCAATGACAAAGTGAGGGAGTTTCTACGCCTCTTTAGATACTCCCAATGACAAAGTGAGGGAGTTTCTACGCCTCTTTAGATACTTCCAATGACAAAGTGAGGGAGTTTCTATACTATCCGTTGACAAATCCCAATGACACGTGAGGGATATGTCGACACTTCAAGTGATGACCCTTAAGTCAAATGTTATCACTCAGGGGCTCGTGAGACCCTCGCAAAACAAGTCACATACACTATGGCTTGTGTGACGCACTCCGTCCAGTACTTTGACCATCGTCTCATCCCGAGACTCAGTCAAAGTGGGGGCTAACTGTAGACACCTACTTTTGTCCCCATTCCCGAAAGGGAAGGTTCGATGATGAGAACATAAATCTCCACTTGGCAACGCATCTCCTATAAAATAACGAATCTCAATCACCCTTTTCATTTCGACCAAAACTGCTATTTATAGAAACCTGCTAAAAATAGTAACTGCCGTAACGGGTAGTTGCTAAAAGTGGCAAATCATAAAAGATAGAAACCTGTCAGAATTAGGTGTTACACTCCAACATAAATCCTAAAAGTGATAGAATTTGCAAGAGGAATCCTGTTCCTAGTATAATTCGAAAATAAGAGTTACGTATTAATTAAAATCCTAACGAACCTAGAGTTCGTAACGGGCCCAGACGCATTCCGTCCTAAAGTTAATACGCACTAAAAGACTCGGATAAGTCTCAAACACTCCGGATTCTAAGAGTCCAAATCTGACAAAGAATTCGGCCCAAACATCATTTTCAACGCCCAGCCCTGGGCGCTGAAATTGCCTGGATCCCATTTTCAACGCCTAGAGCTGGGCGCCGAAATCTTTAACGCCCAGCCCTGGGCGCTGAAATTACCTGGGTACGTGTTCTCTCCTAATTCTTCTTGGATTAGAGCTCTACAATTCTATCTTTCCACGAACTCTTCCCTATAAATACAACCCCAAATTCGACGTGAAAAGAAGACACAACACACAATTCATATGCTGAGTATTGACTCCAACCCCTAAGCCTAAGCCTCACGCTGCGAAATTGATCCCGCGTTCTGTCGCAATCGATCCAAAAATCGAACAGAACGTATCCTGTCCCTTGTAGCTGAAGAATTAAGCCCGGAAACTTGAGATTCCTTAAATAAAAGGAGAAATAGCAAAGCCAAAGTGGTTAGTTTTCTGAGAACCATGACGCACCTCTCAAGGGTGCATCGTAATGTGTCCTTTCGCATGATTTAATCTCTTTCCTCGCCCTTTTATAAAACTGTTAAACTATTAAATATGATTGTTCTATCACGCCTGACAAAGATAATATCTTGGGAAATTGAACTATCATGCTAGGTCCCTTAAATCAATCTAAACAAGATAATCACGATCGATCTAGTATTATGTGTTGCATATTGTTAAAATCAATTCAGATTAGCTTAATAGTTAACGCATGTCCCTTCAATTATTTATGCTGAGCTAGTAAGGATATCCTGCCTCTGGAGTTATCGAAGAGCGAGTACTCCTCTCGGTAGTTACAGTCCCCCGAACCCTCAATCTCTACCTTGCGGGTGTACGTTGAGAGATCCCCACACCATGGATCACAAGGGAACCTATGGCCGTCGTGGTCAAACATAATTGCACTCCCTTTATGTCACGATAACCGGGTTTTGTCAGTTTTTCTCATTTTCGTTAAAAACTGAATGGCGACTCCTATATTACTAGTCAATTGGGTGTAAACTCACAGGAAATCCAAATACACTTGATTTGACAAAAAGAAACGCCACGCCCACGAGGGACGAGGTCACGCATTAGCCTCGTGCTTTTTCGACCCCCTCACAGTAATGTTGGTCATTGATGGACTTGGTAAATTACTAATGTGTATGATAATTGATATTGTAAGCATGAAGTGATAATTGGTTTTGTTTGGGGAAATGGTAAGTAATCTTCCGTAATTCCATTTGCTTCAATGAAAAGAATAGATCCTCCTTTCCTTCAGCTCACCCATCGAACCTCTCTCCCCCAAAAATATTCCTCCATCATAGCACCATGAGTCACATCACCAGGCAAAACTATCTTTGGCCAGCCATCTTCTTTAGAAAGAGACACAATATATCATTGTTGTCAATTCATATCAATACCTAAGTTGATGGAGTTTGTCGCCCCTGGTATCTGCAGATCCATGTTCACTCTAACTCTTTCTGCTTGTGGCAGTGGGAATTGAAATGGTTGGTGCCTAGGCAGTGGCATCAAGAGTGATAATGGTTAATTTCGAGGGGTAACTGTGGTGGCATTAAAATTCCATCGTAATTGTTAATTTTGAGGGGCAACTGTGGTGGCATCAAAATTCCATCGTGATTAGGGAGACAATAAGGAATTTTGGGAATCCACCAATAAGAACATGAAGAAGCAACTCTCTTAAATAGATTGAGAATTGCAACGGGAGGTGATAGATTGTAGTCATTGAATTAAAAAAATAGTAAATGAAGACATAAATAAAGAAGCTATTACATGTTATGGGGAATTTAATTTGCAAACGGAGGTTACTAAAGACATGGAGAAGATTGGGGGATTAAATTGAAGGTTTAATTAGGGGATTCGTTACTTGAGCAGATACCATTAAGGAGCTACCATAAATGGAAATTGAGCAGACACCATTAATGAGAAGATGAAGAGACAGAAAGGTAAAACGGGGAAGACATATATTTTGGTTTTTTGCATATTTTTTCAATGGAAAGGAGAACCTTTAGAGGAGTGACACGTGTACTTCAATGGAAGGGGAGAGCTTTAGAGGAGTGACACGTGTACTTTGTGGTTAGAGTTTTTAAATACTAGGTATAGATGGTACACTTTGTCCTGCACAGAGATTAGAGAGAGTAAGTTAATTTTATTAAAATAAGATATAAGTTAGGTAAGTGGAGAATAAACAATTATACTCCGTAATAAAATATAATGAGGGTATTAAAGTAGAGGAAGTAAAAACCCAATGCTGTGATATTTTTGCAAAAACATAACATCAACAAAGAGACAAAATAGGGATAGGATAAATCTTGTTGTTGTCGTATTTTTATGGACTGATTATGAATACGAACAAATGACGTAATAATACATAAAATGAAATAAATGGATCATTTTTAAAATAAAAATGGTATTTAAAAAAAATATATGGTACTTGTTATGAAATTAGGGAGAAAGGGGGGAGAGAGGAAGAGAGAAACAAACGGTTATCATCTTATTCCAACCAATATAATATGTACATACACACATTATATAGGATAAGGATGTCGAGGGTATAATGGGCATCCACAATACAATATATTTATAACACTCCCCCTTGGATGTCCATTATCTAAAACAATACAATGGAACTATAATGTACATGAGATGATGCCTCATTAAAAACCTTTCTAAGAAAACCCCGTGGGATAAAAACTTAGTGAAGGAAAAAAGAGTACAACACTCATCATAATACGCTTGGGATGTTGCCTTGTTAAAAACCTTACCAGGAAAACCCAATGGGACAAAACCACGGTTAAGGGAAAAAGAGTGCAACGCGTATTTTCTCCCCCTGATGAATACATCACTTGAGATCTTCTAGTTCAATAAATCTAATACCGTTGATAACTTTCCAAATGTAGCAACATGAAGCTCCTTGGAAATTGATTCTCCACAATTTGAGTCGAATTTTCAAACGTTCACTTGTATGCACTAGGTGAGTATTTATATCACCAAACTTTTGAAAATAATACCTGAAATAATAATATACTTTCTTGTACATAATATTACAAAATGTATCCTTTCACATTGGACATATATAAACCTTCTTCTGGAGGTCATAAGTAGTAGTAATCATCAATGTTGATCAAAATTTCTCTAGTCATACTTTCATGACAATATATGATAAATTATAATATCACTGTCCAACTTAGGGTATAATATAATTTATGGTTCTTCTGGACCATAAAATAAAACTCAATGTAAGGACATTACATACTGTTACGATATAAAGTTAGCAGATTAGCAATAATACAAATATCCTAGTATGCATAGGATAGTAGTCTGACAAGAATAAGAATACCAGGAGCAGTAGAAGACTAGTAGTACGTTGCTATTGTTAATATTACTTAGTATTAGATTAGGATTCTAATCACTATCTTGTACTATATATATTCCTGATTCATCAATGATAAGAGACAGACTTTTGAGATATTCTTGACATGGTATCATGAGCCTAGGTTATACGACCTAAGTATCAAATTTTTTTTCTTTTTCGCATAATATCGTTATTCATAATGGCGAAAGATGATGAAGAACAACCACCACAGAAGGTAGCAGACCTTGACAAGGACTATTATTTAGGGTCTAGCGATGCTCCGGGCAACATTATTACTCCGATAAAATTAAGAGGTTCAAAGAACTACGAAGAATGGTCGAAATCTGTTCGCAGGGCTTTAATCTCGAAGAGGAAATTTGGGTTTGTTGATGGCAGAATTACAGAACCAACTGATCCAGATAGGCTTGCCGATTGGATTGCGGTACATTCGATGCTTGTCTCGTGGATTACACACACCATAGAAGAATCTCTACGATCGACTGTTGGAGATTTTGATGATGCGAGGGCTTTGTGGCTGCATCTCCAGACACGGTTCTGTGTTATCAGCGGGACTCGCGTGTGTAAAATAAAAACAAAAATTGGAGACTGCAAGCAGAGTACGAATGAGAGTGTTTCAGATTATTACGGCAGGTTGTCAATGCTATTGAAAGAATTGGTACTGTACGCACGTGTTCCGAAGTGCTCGTGCGGCTTATGTAAGTGCAATGTGGCTGGACAGGTAGCTGAGATACGTGAAGAAGACCATCTCCATCACTTTCTAATTGGGCTAGATACACCATACCAGGCCATAAGGGCACAACTTTTAGCACAAACACCCCTGCCTAGTGTGGACGAAGCATACTTGTCTGTGACAAATACGGAGGACCTGCGTACTCGTGAAGGCGGACCACAGGAGGGACGGCAGAATGTGATGGCATTCAAAGTTGATTTGCGTGGCAAAACTCGGTCTGATGATAATAACAGGTTTTGTAATCACTGTAATAAAGCTGGCCATACAGAGGAGGAGTGTTATCAATTGGTAGGTTTCCCGGAATGGTGGGACCCTAACCGCCGAGGAGGCCGTGGTTCTGGTCGTGCAGGAAGCAAAGGTGGTCGCGGGGGTCGTGGAAGCCGTAGTACTGGCAGCAATTCAGGAGGCAGCAGCACTATAGGAACGGCTCACATGGTGAGAGCAAACAATGTTACTGGGCAGCCTTCACAAACAATGCAGCGCCAGTCACCTACTGGGTCTGCATTAACTGATGGGCTTGCAGGCATCTCCAACGCCCAAGTATAGCAGATATTGGAGATATTAAATCCAAAATCCAATTTGAAAGGTAATACAACTAAACTAATGTGGATTGTAGATACAGGAGCATCGAACCATTGTACAAGTGATCTATCATTGTTAAAAAATGTGAAGACAATATCAGATTGCCTTGTCGGGTTACCAGATGGGATGTCAGCAAATGCCAATCAAGTTGGTTCGGTAGAGTTAGATGGAGGATTAGTGCTTAATAATGTGTTATTTGTGCCTAGATTAAATTGCAATTTGATTTCTGTGACGCAGTTAAATGATGAATTAAATTGCTCTGCTCAATTTACTAACAAAATATGTGTTATACAGGACCGAACGACGAGGAAGATGATTGGCCTGGGTGAACGAGCAGATGGACTTTATTTTTTCCGTGGTGTTCCGTCGATCAAGGTGCGTGCAGTTAGGACTGATTGTGTAGTTGACTTGTGGCATCAAAGAATGGGGCATCCGTCGGAAAAAATTCTCAAATTTCTTCCTCCGGTACGAAGCATTGTTAGAAAAAATAATAATGTATGTGATGTGTGTCCTCGTGCAAAGCATACTAGAAATAGTTTTCCTGTTAGTGAGAATAAAGCTAGTAGAATATTTGAGTTAGTACATTTAGATTTGTGGGGTCCGTACAAGACACGTTCGTCTTGTGGAGCTCGGTATTTTTTAACTATTGTTGATGATTTTTCTCGAGGAGTCTGGATTTATTTACTTCGTAATAAAACTGAGGTTGAGGATATGTTTATGAATTTTGTTGTAATGAGTAAACGACAATTCAATAAAGATATTAAAGTCATTCGTAGTGATAATGGAACAGAGTTTAATTGTCTGAAAGGGTATTTTTTTAAGAATGGCATTTTGTTCGAATCCTCATGTGTGGGTACTCCTCAACAAAATGGTAGAGTTGAAAGGAAACATCAACATCTTCTGAATGTGGCACGGGCATTACGTTTCCAGGCAAAATTACCGAAGAAATTTTGGGGGGAATGTGTTTTAGCGGCTTGTTATTTAATTAATCGTACACCTACTCCATTGCTTGAAAACAAAACTCCGTATGAGATGTTGTTGGGTAAAGTTCCGTCATATGAGTTAATTCGGGTCTTTGGATGTTTATGTTATGCTCACAATCAAAGAAGTAAAGGAGATAAATTTGACTCGCGAGGGCGACGGTGCATTTTAGTTGGTTACCCGTTTGGCCAAAAAGGATGGCAGTTGTTTGATTTGGAGACTCGCGAATTTTTTGTATCACGGGATGATAAATTTCATCAAAAAGAATTTCCGTATAATGAAGCTGTGACAAGTGATATTGCAAGCCATATAGGTGAAGAACAATTTCTGTTCTATGACAGTGATGAAAATCACGAACTGGGTAGCGCTGCAAAGGTCCAGCAGCTAGCCCAGCACGCTGCAGAAGGGCAGGCTGCTGATGTCTTGGACGAGGCGCTGCAGAGAGGAAACGAGGCGCTGCAGAGGCGCAATGAGGCAGAAAGCGCTCCAGAGGCGCATGCAGGAGGCGCTGAAGAGGCGCACGCAGGAGGCGCTGCAGAGGCGCGCGCAGGAGGCGCTGCAGAGGCGCTACACAGGCGCTGCAACAACTTCTCAGATGCATCATGCCTTGATGCACGACAACATGCAGATGAACAACAACTTCAGGATGGGCAACATATGCTCACTTTGCAGCAGCAGCCCATGGACTCAGTGACCATAAGAAGTCATGACTCTTCGAAGGGCAGCGAGAGTTTGGATGCGCGGGGTACGAGAGACACAATGACTAGTGGTGAGGAGGAGTTAGGAAAGGGAAAGAGACAAAAGTTCCCATCAGTCAAGTTGAAAGATTTTCATATACACACAATACGGAAAAATAAAAGTCCATTAGCAAGTTCATCCTCGACATCGTCCTCCTCAGGTACTCCCTATCCTATAACATATTTTGTTGATTATGAGCGTTTTTCTGCAAAACATAGAAATTTTATTGCAGCAATCACAGATTCCAAAGCACCGAAATCATTTAAAGAAGCCATGAAACACGAGGATTGGAGAGAAGCTATGCGTGCTGAAATAAGCGCCCTGGAAGGGCAAGGGACATGGGTGCTAGAAACACTACCACCGGGAAAGAAAGCACTTGGAAGCAAGTGGGTGTATACAGAGAAAAGAGATGAGGACGGAAATCTGATCCGCAATAAAGCCAGACTAGTCTGCTTGGGCAACCATCAGGTAGAAGGTACAGATTATAATGAAACTTTTGCTCCAGTTGCTAAAATGTCGACAGTACGTACTTTCTTAGCAGTTGCAGCAGTAAAAAATTGGGAAGTGCATCAGATGGATGTACACAATGCTTTTCTACATGGTGACCTAGAGGAAGAATTATATATGAAAATTCCACCTGGTTTTCACAAAGATAATACTGACAAGGTCTGTAGGATGAAAAAGTCCTTATATGGATTAAAACAGGCTCCCCGATGTTGGTTTGAAAAATTGTCTACTGCCCTGAAAAAGTATGGTTTCAAACAGTCACTTTCAGATTATTCACTATTCACTCTCTCGAAGGGTGACTTGCAGTTAAGTGTGCTTGTCTATGTAGATGATATGATAATTGCAGGAAACAATATTTTTGCCTTGAATAGTTTTAAAGGGTACTTGAGTCAGTGTTTTAAAATGAAGGATTTGGGGCATCTGAAATACTTTCTAGGTTTGGAAGTTGCCCGTAGCAAGAGCGGCTTTTATGTATGTCAAAGGAAGTATGCACTAGATATTATTTCAGAAACAGGTCTATTAGGAGCAAAACCTGCAGACTTTCCTATGGAGCAAAATCACAAACTAGCACTCGCACAGGGAAAGGATCTTACAGATGGAGAAAAATATAGACGTTTGGTTGGCCGACTTATATATTTGGCTGTGACTAGGCCAGACCTGGCATATTCAGTACACATTTTATCTCAATTCATGCAAGCACCAAAGGAGGAGCATTGGGAAGCCGCGTTGAGGGTAGTACGATACTTGAAAAAGTGTCCTGGTCAAGGCATTCTTTTACGTTCTGATAGTGCACTACAACTACAAGGATGGTGTGACTCAGACTGGGCAAGTTGCCCGTTGACTCGTCGATCTTTGACTGGGTGGTTTGTACTACTTGGCCTCTCACCAGTATCTTGGAAGACCAAGAAGCAACATACAGTCTCGCGTTCGTCCGCAGAAGCAGAATATCGATCAATAGCCGCGCTAACATGTGAATTAAAATGGTTAAAGCAACTGCTTAACGATTTAGGAGTGGAGCACAAGAAGGGTATGAATGTGTTTTGTGATAGTCAGTCCGCCCTCCATATTGCACAAAATCCAGTATTTCATGAAAGGACAAAACATATTGAAGCAGATTGTCATTTTATTAGAGATGCAATCAAGGAAGGAATTATTAACCCCTCATACGTGTCAACGAAAGTGCAATTAGCAGATATATTTACAAAAGCGCTAGGGAAGGCACAATTTGAATTTTTTCTTGACAAGATGGGCATTCGAAATCTTCATGATCCACCTTGAGGGGGGATGTTACGATATAAAGTTAGCAGATTAGCAATAATACAAATATCCTAGTATGCATAGGATAGTAGTCTGACAAGAATAAGAATACCAGGAGCAGTAGAAGACTAGTAGTACGTTGCTATTGTTAATATTACTTAGTATTAGATTAGGATTCTAATCACTATCTTGTACTATATATATTCCTGATTCATCAATGATAAGAGACAGACTTTTGAGATATTCTTGACACATACTCTTATCTTAAAATTTTGAATCAACTCATATTTCGATAAGAATTCTTCCGTGAATAAACTAATGTGTATATTTCATAACTCTCAAGTACTCAAACTACTGGTGCTGATAACGTGTTATGAAATTAGGGAGAAAGGGGGAGAGAGGAAGAGAGAAACAGACGGTTATCATCTTATTCCAATCAATATAATATGTACATACACACATTATATAGGATAAGGATGTCGAGGGTATAATGGGCATCCACAATACAATATAATTATAACAGTACTTGTTTTTTTTAAAGAAGTTATACTTTTTTTTAAAAAATGGTACTACTTTTAAAGAAAATGACAGTTTTTTTTAAAAAGGATGGTACTTTATGTCACTTTTTTTTTTTTGTCATTTGTCTCTCTTTCATTTATTATTTTTGTCCTTTTTCCGTTGGTTCGATTCCTTTTGTCCTATTTCTAATTTGTTTGTTTGTTGGTGCGAATTTACTAAAATACCCCTGTGATGTGTTTCCTAACCCAATGTTGTGTGCCGCCGCGCCCGCGCCCTATTAAAGTATGCAAAGAATGTAAAATGAATAAAATAGGTGGCACTAGGATCCATGAGGTAAGGAAGAAATGATAAAATAAGAGGAAAACATATCAAAAAAGAGAAAGTGCATAATTTTATAAATTAACCTCTTTAAAAAAGTACACCATTTAAGAAAATACGGAGGTGTAAAGAGGAAATATTTTAGGGGTTTTTAAAAGATGCCGACATTTAGTGCAGGAATAATACGATTTTTTCCTTTTAATATTTATACCCTCCAATAATAATAATAATAATAATAATAATAATAATAATAATAATAATAATAACATTAATAATAATAATAATAATAATAATAACATTAATAAAAAAAATTAAAAATATAATAATAAAATCACGGTGCACAGTTGACCTGATAAACTTAAGCCATTCCCAAGAATTAGCAGCTTTTGGGCTGAATCTTTAGGTCGGACCCGATTTTAAAAACAATTGGTCGGTTTTGGGCAACCTAAAACTACACTTTTAGTTATAAATTTGGGCTGACCCGAAAATAACCTTAAAAGCTCGCTATATTTGACCCAAAATAGCGGGTTTTGGACACATAAATCGGCCGGACATTGACCCGACCTGACATAATGGGTTGATTTCTTAGGTGGCTGCCCGACCCAACCCGCCCCACCTTTTGATCAGGTCTAGCGAACAACCATTGCACGACTGCCCACATCTGCGCGATGGTTGTATCACCGGCGCAATGGCTGTGCCATGCGAGGTGGTTTCATTTTTATTTTATTAAAACCCCCTCTCTGGTATTCTTCCTTTACTTTTTTTCTTCTTTGCTGCCAATCTTCCATCACTGCGGTATTCTCTATATTCAATCATCGCTCGCTTTAGCGTTTCTATGTGGAAGTTTTAAATCGCATTCAGTGCATTCCACTACGACATTACATTAGTTTTAATTCTCCACTTCTAATTAGAGATGGCAATGGGTCGGATCTGGACCGGGTCCGACAGGATCCAGACCCAGACCCGCTTTTTAAGTGGTGGATTCAGATCCGACCCAGATCCGACCCAGATCCGTTGGGTCCAAAAAAATCAGATCTAGACCCAGATCTACTAGGTCTAATGGGTCTAGGGCCGGATCTGGATCCTAAATGGGTCTAAGCGTATTTGTTTTCCAAAAAAATGTATCTCTCATTTTTCTTATATTACGTAATTTTTTTGCCCATTTTTTGATGTAAACGTAACGTTTCTTTAATAAAACCACTAAATATGGATTATTCGTTAATTTTGTTAAGGAAAAAAAATCATATTAGCCTTGTAATACAATAAGTATTTCAAGTTTCTAATATTATTATTTATATGTCACGTCAAACAATTTTTAAATAGTTTAGTATCATAAGAACTAAATAAAGTTTAGCACGTAAAGATTGAATTATATTTAAATTTTAATATTTTTTTGAAAAATTATATATATGGGTCTATGGGTGGATCTGGACCGGATCTGAATCTTTAATTCTTGGACCCGGACCCAGACCCGCCCCGTTGAACAAAGACCCAGATCCGCCCCAGATCCACAGGGTCTAATTTTTTTGGACCCAGACCATTAAAAATGGACCGGGTCCAACCGGATCTGGATGGGGTCTTGGACCCATTGCCATCCCTACTTCTAATACTTTCTATATTATATGTTCTGGAAATATCGCACCATTTGTTAATTTACACTATTCACACTACGACTTTGGCCATTTTTTGTGATTCGTACGTAAGGAAATTTTAGTCATGTGGGGTCATGTTAGATTCGTATCTATATATATTTTCTAAATATTAATTTTTTATAATTTTTACTTGCACACGATTTGAGATATTAAGGGTCAAAATAATGGTTAGAAGAGTAAAAGTAACCATGATGCGATATTTCCGGAACGGAGGAAGTATGTTGAATTTACTAACCTTGGCCTTATTTTGATTTCATTTTCCCATTTCCAGGTTTTGTTATTATTATTGTAATAATCCGTCAATTGAGTTATTGTTATTATTATTTTAATAATTTGTCCTTAACGAGCAGCTTACTAAGCACACTTAGCCTTAAATTAAACCAACTTAATTCAAAAAAATACTTAACTTAATTACAACCCAAGCAAGGATTTAGAATCCATAAATAAATTATAACTTAGAGGTCTTAGGAGATCATAATACAACCCATTAATAAATTTGAGAATGACTAAATTACACATTGGAGAATTCATAACCCTGCCTTGAAGCGTATAAGACCCTTGGAGAACTCTAGACACCTTCAACTTGAGCTTAGACTCGATCTTGGCTACCTACAAAATATTTTATCTCTGCCCCCCACCAGGACAGGTTCATAGAACAAAATCAGCGAAAATCTGAGTACACACTGTCCAACCTGAAATATTTTTCATATGTGGCTCAAAGTATTGTTTTGATTTGTTTTTGGTTTGTTGTATAACTTATTCAAACCCAACTTTATAAAACAAAATTACTTTCTTGTTAAAACAAATAAACTGAAATGAAAATAACTTCTTGAATATTTTTTTTGTCATCAAATAACTTGTACTCCCTCCGTCCCAAAATACTCGTTACACTTTCCTTTTTCATCCATCCCAAAATACTCGTTACACTTTTCTTTTTCATACGTCACATAGTACTCGTTACACTTTCTTTTCAACCCATTTTAGGAAAGTTTTTATTATATTTTAATGATGTCCCTTTCTCATTTTGGCTCACCATACAAATATTTTAATTTCAACTTTCCTATCCTTCAATATAAAAATATCATACATTCTCTATCCTCTAATATTAAAATACCCCACTAACTTTCATCACATCTACTTTTTAATAAAATAATAATTGATAACCACACTACTCTTATAGTATTAAACTGTATGCGTAGGAAAGTGTAACGACTATTATATATGGGACGGAGGGAGTAATTATTTATAATCTTGGAAAGGAAAACAATAAGCAACAACAACACTTACATATAAATCCATGACCTTACTAGACCGCTTATAATACTTACAGAACACTTTGCCCAAATATTCAGAGAGAGAGAGAGTCCTAAAACAAAAACATGTCTACTAATAATTATTTTCTCGAATCAATAAACAAATAAATTAATGTTTCCAACCATAAACAAAATTCTACTATTTTTTTTTTTGGCAGTAATTTCAAACATTGCATTATAAAACAAAGATACAACTTCCCCCATTATTATCAGCCAACAACTGATTTATGGGAGATACAACGAACTCTATCAGAATCCCCGACCTTACTAGTATAAGACATACAATAAGACTCTACACTACTTGCACCCGACTTGACAACACTAGAACAAGACTCAATACAACTATTTAGAGACAAAGAGGACTCAACACTATTACAAAAAGACACAGACTTATGCTTCTTCTTTGGTCGATTAGGGGCTTCCAACATAGGGGTGACAAACTTCCTCTTCATTCCCATTCGATACCTGCAATTAAGAACAACATGAGATTGATTTACATAGACATGATTATTCCTTATAGCCATTCTCTTTCTCGGGGTGTCTATCTTCCTTTGTAGCCTGACCTTCTCCACTTTTCCCGCAGGTGATAGAGCATGCTTTCGGTCATGTTGGTAAATAGAAGCTGAAGTGATATTGTCGTTGGTTAAACTGCTCAACAATGTACTACTAAGATGATTCTCTCTTAGATTGCTCGAGGATTCACTATCAACAACCTTTTCCATGGACATTTCATCCTCCCTCGTTAGTGGTTTTTCATCACTTTGTCTTTTCAAACTCTCAAGAGTGCTCTTATCGTCACCTATAACCTCCTCCATTAATTGAATTGGGGACTCATACAACCCCTCGCCATGGACTTTCTTCTTCTTAGGTGGCAAATGTCTCGACTTAGACGCTACCCGGATAACCATAGGGGATCCCAATCTGGAATTCACATAGCAGACAAATTTTCCTGCAATTAACTTTGTATAATCCTTCTTTGAAATGGAAATAAAGGAGCCAGTCTTTTTTCGGTTGACAAACCTATATTTGGACTCCGCAAGATTATAATTCTTGGCAGTGGAGGAACTTTCATCATCCTCCATAACTCCATCAACTAACACTTCAACACTCTTATTCAAAGTACTATCATCCCCTATACATGAATTGTTCCCCGAGGCCATATCAACGTTTGTAATTGTAGAGCTATCATTGTTGGAACCAGACTCACTATACTCCATATCATCATCCCTAGACTCATTTGCCACCATACTTAAAGATGTCTTCTCACTAGAACAATCATTTAACAACTCATCTTTCACTGTTATATTGCCTTGTTTACTACCTTTCTCATCCACTCTCAAAACTGCATGCTTACCATCTTTATTTCTCTCACTGGAAGTTCCTGATTCTTTTGCACTCTGTTTTTTCTTTGGGGAAGACAAACCAATTCCTAGGCCAACTGGAACAACACCTTGAGAACGAGATATCTTCACCTTTTTATCAACAAAAGGCTGAACTTGCTCCAATTTTTTAGCTACTTCACTATTGGAAGGATCAAATTCACGGGCTGTTAACAAGTCCCAGTATGCAAAATCACTTCTACCCAACTCAATTGCAGCTGAGGCTCGCCTAAATAAGGCCTTGACACAATTTGGACTAAATTCCAATATGATGGAGCAAATATAACCAACCAGTTCAAACTCTTTTTTCTTATTAAAACAAGCAGCCAAGTTTAACAAAATACAAGTAGCCAATTCAAAGAACTTGATCCTATCCTTTTCCAAATCAAAAACAAATCGAGCAAGTATCAGACCTGCATAACCATATTTCTCCAAAGCTTCATCTATATTCCCACTCTTGAACAATAAATTTCCATCTTCCTTCAATCCTTTAGCAAGCTCCAACACTTCTCTTGGGCTTTCCGATTCTAAAATTAAGGAAATCAATATTTCATCCTCTTCCTTTAGATTATCTCCCTCTGAAAGTAGTTTGTTCACCTCACCCCTAACCTTTTCATAATCTCCCAAAAAACACATCTTTAGATGGAGAAAACAAACAGACTTGGAAAATAATTTCTAATCTAAGAGGTGAAAGCGAAATTGTTACACGAACAAAGAAGATCTACTAAAAAACTAAGGCTGGAGAAGAACTTTAAATACAAATTAAATCTAAAAAACTCGCCGGAGATTCAAAAGGGAAAAGAACCAGCCCTTCATCATCTCCGGCAAGTCTACAGAAATTAATTGCAGCTCCCAAGACAATATTGAGGCGAGAAGAAAGTTTTAGAGAGAGAAAAGCTTTTTTTAAAAAAATTCTACTATTATTGAAATAAATCATATTGGCAGGGTAACAAATCATATTGATAGGGTTAACTCATCACTAATCACACTTTTTTCTCAAAGTATACCTACATTTCCTACTATTCTCCAAAATATGATTCAATCATTCTTAAAACCAACTCACCAGACCGACTCCTGTATCTGTATAATTCATTCACAACATAGCAATTTTGCAGTTGGGGAAAGTGAACACGAATAGAAGTACGGAGTTTTATGTTTTAAATAATTAGAAATGGAGGAAGTCTTGCTCCATAATGGCTTGTGTCCAATCTGGACACAAGTGGGGGCATTATGGTATTTTCACCGTAAAAAGAGAGAGGCCCACTTGGAAATAACGGACTCCGTTATTCATTGCTGGCAAAAATTTCAGATTTCAAAATTTTTGAATTTGAGGTATTTAATACTCACATTTTCTCTCTCCTCCTTGTTATTCTCTCTCCTCCTTCAAAGCAGTCCTTCTTCCTCGTGCTCCTCCTGCAGTGAAGACGAGCAAGAAATTCAGATTTCGGGAATTTTGGGCAAAAAATTCACACCTCCATTTTCAAGACGAGCTAAATAATTCACACCTCCATTTTCAAGACGAGCTAGGATTGTTCGTTAATTTGGTGAATTCGTGAAAAGCAATTGCGCTGGAGGAAGAATTATTTGTCATCAAGAGGTAAAACCCTAAAACCCAAATCGAAAATTTAAAAAGTTAATGTATTTAGGCTTATTGGAGGGTTTAGGGTTGTAATCCTAATTGTTAAAGTCGTCTAATTTTAAGAATTTCTGGGTTTCAGTTAGTTAGGGTTTCTGGTTTAATTGCTGCATGTTTTAGTTCGTTTATTAATAATCGTTTTTTTAATATTTGTTTAGGGTTTTGTAGGCTGTTGGTGGAATTAGGAGTATGAATAATGGTTGTTTTGTAACTGGGTTTTGATATTTGAACAAATTTGGTATATTTGATGTCGCCTAAATTTTGGAAATTTGTTAAAAATAGTGTTGATAATATGGAGAATAGTACTTAAAATATAGCATTATTTTTAAAAAGGATCATAATTTTATATTGATCCTAAAATGGTACTGAAAGTGTTTGACAGTTTGGTATCACAAATGAGATTTGGATTGGTAGATTTGTACCAAACTGGGTCTAATTACTGGTCTAATTATGTGTGGATGTTTATATGTGTGCATTTTAAAAGTAATTGCAGTGTGAAGTTTTGGAATGTTGTGAATTTCTTGTGTTTAGTTTACGTTGTTATTGTAGTCATTAAGTTTTATAATTTTTTAGGAAAATGGGTAAACGTAATGCTCCACTTCCAAAGGAGAAAAAAACAGAGGAAGACGTTGTTAAGGGAAAGGGCGTGTCTACAAGGGCAGGAGCACGAACGGTAATTAGTACAAGAATGCTATTGTATTAAATAGAAGAATCCAATTCTAATCCAATTCTATTTTTAATATTCAGACATAAGTAAACTTGTTGTGTTGTGTGTGTAGAGAACAACTGCATGTGGACTAAAGGCAGTGGAAGGTTCTTCCAGTGGAAAGAAGAGAAAAGTCTATGATGCGGAGACTAGTGGAGAGGAGGAGCCACGTACAGAGAGCAACGATGACGAGGACGTCGTTAGTATTCATAACTTAACCACTACTATTAGACCGATGGTTTGTTGAATTGTTAACTACCTATTTCATGGATATCTATTTTGTGATTGAAAATTAATCAGAACAAATGTTTATGATCAATTCTTACATGGTTTTGATTTAGTGGGCATTGTTGTATGCATCTTAGTTGAGTGTAGGTGCTCAGGTGAAGAAATCGGAGACTGTTGTGTCCACCAGGCTGAGGAAAGGCATGCATGAGAATGATAGGATTGAGGTGTTTTCAAAGTTGGTGTCACTGTTGGATGACAGTCGAAGGGATTTAGTTAGAAAAATGGGGTTTGGAGCCCTCCTCACCGTGAAACTGCGCAACCTGTCCCCAGAATTTGCCTACTGGTTAGTGACCAGGGTAGATGGTGCTAATGGGGTGTTTTATGGTGGGGGCGATATGGAATTCAGCCTGGATCCCATCCAATTTAACTGCGTTTTGGGGCTGCCTATGGGTACTCAGCCTGTACCATCTCTTAATGGAAACCTAGACACACGCAATAGGAATATAGCAGACCATATTGTTAAGATGTATGGGGATAGTGGTGGGGTTTCTGTTCAGAAAGCTTGGGAATTTGCAGTTGGGATGAGGGATGGACAGGGTAAGGCGGTGGCTACTATTGTCCCAATTGTAACAAGAGAGGAGGAATTTGAATTTAGAATAGCCTTTATGATTGTTATACTAGAGCTGGTGTTGTGCCCAAGCACAGACGGGTTTACCTTGGCGGGAAGGTTGTTACCTGCCGCATCGGTAGCACCGGAGTCAAATTCATATGATTGGTGCACATTCTGTTTAGAGTGGCTAAAGATATGGTGCAAAATGTTTGCACATCAGTTTGATCAGCATGGAGTTGTTTCTGGATTGGGGGGCTGCAGCCTATTTTTAACGGTTGGTATAACTGAAAATATTTTTATTTATTGTGTATAATTTTGCAAAGGTCTTATTTGATTCTGAAGCAAGTTGGTTAATGTTGTAGGTGTTCTACCTGGACCACCTGAATGTTGTTCCTAGGCAATGGTGTGTTATGCCGAGGGTGGCTGTGTGGTCCCAATCTGATGTGGATGCCCTGATAGAGGCAGACAAGAAAGCTGGAGGTGACTATGGAAGAACTCAGGTGAGATGGAATACCAAAAATTTATGTTGTGTTAGTAGTGATTCAGCAGTATAATGATTCATTCATATATGGACTGATGTTTTATTTTGATGTTCCACAACCAGTCTGTTGATGTTGCTTACGGCGAGAGACACCATCCTCGATTGCCAAGAGATATGCGGGGTTCCTACATTGCAAAAGAGGTTTAATATATTGTTTCTAATCCAATTTGGTTTAATTAGATTATTAGTTGATTAGTTTATAAGTTTCTGGCTTCTGTCCCGCGCGCGCACTAGATATTCTGATTGTGTGATTGAAATTTGTATACAGGTTCTGAATGTTTTAACAAGCCGATTTGAGAGAATCGAGGAGCAAATGCACAACCAAGGAGAGGTTTTAAGAAGTATGAAACTTGATTTGTCAAGAATAGTAGGGGTGAGGGAACAAGATAGTGGGTTGAAGGACACTCAAAGTGGAGGTACAAGTGGTGGTAGTGTGGGTGGTGTGGCTGTTTGCCCTGCTCTCGGAGGTACGCAGACAATGAGGCCGACCACAATTCCTACGGCCACTGCACAGCAGTTTGGAGTTCCGTCGCCGGTGGGTTTTGCACCGGCCTTTGGTTCAGCTCGGGGTTTTGGCACCCGAGGCTTTGAATTCCCTCCTCCTTCCACTTCAGTCTCTCCAGTTTTGGTGAGTGATCCTATAACCCCTGGTCCTTCTTCTGCGGTTACCTCAGATGTTCTTGGATTTATGGCTCCCTCTTCCTCTGATTGTTCTGTCCCTACGAAATCTATGACCACGCTACAGACTGAAGTACAATCTCCTGCTCAGAAGCCGGTACATTTTCTTACACTACTGTGAATGAACAATCCAAGATATACTTATCTTAGATAATTTTAATGTTGGGTTATATACATATCCAAATTGCACAGGTAATCACCACTGAAATTTTAAAGGGAGTTTCACCTCTTAGGAGCTCCCGGAAGAGTCGTACTGATATGGAGAAGGAATTGGTTGCTTTCATCAAGGAGTGCCAGGGAAATAGCAAGTAAATGTCAAACTTTTTAGTAAATTATGATTATTAATGTATTTGTATTTTGTTAATGTTTACAAGTTTTAACTTGGAATACGACAGTTGATTATCCTTCAATTGATCAATATATGCAGGGATGAAGGACCAGAGTTGATTGAGTTCGATGGTTTATGTCTAAGCAAATATCAGATGTATCGAATGGTAGCAATGGATGAGTATGCGGGGATAGAATACGTCAAAGTGGCTAGTAAGATGTATACTAGCAGGTGGAAGGCAGAATTGGGTGCCGGTAGAGGACGAAGTGTAATGCTTGAACCTGGTTTCGGGGTTAGTTTTCAGACGTATTTCTCATCTATGTTATCATGATCTGATAATTTTTTTGTAAACGTATCTTGAGGTAATTAGTACACCTTCTAATTGTGGCAGGTTAAGGTACAAACAAACGAACCCCCCCAGTCTCTTGTAGCCCCATTCGGTGCCCCCTTTGAAAACCTCGTCATTCGGGAAATGTTTGTGGTATGTGAGATAACATCACATTCTAAATTAAATACATTTGTGATAATTATTGGTAAATTTTTAATTTACCATTTAACTTATCGTATCTATTTTGCAATTCATGCCAGGTTGTAGTACCCGTGTTGCACATGTACTTCACACTTCCACCGCACACACGTTGGTATTGTGTTGCATTATCCATGAAGGATAAGCGGATTTGGGTCCTTGATCCTACATCAGACGAGCCTTTGTCTGAGCACGGTCGTCTGTTTAGCCACATGGTAATGATTGTATCTAAAAACATTTAATAATTATCGCATACATTTCATACATATGATTGACTTGTTATTCTTGTAGTTCAAGTACTTGGACACCCTGTTTTACTCTAAAGACGAGTCATGGGTAAAGGATGGACTGAGTGGATGGGGGGTTGACCTTGTTTCTGTCCCACCAAGCGATGAGTAAGTAACCCAACGCAATCGCTTCGCGTAAATATAAGTTGGTTTGTTTATATAAGGATTATATGGTTTGATCACTGTAATGCAGTATGTCAAGTTGTGTTGTAATGCTAGCATGGATAAAGGACATAGTCCAACGCAACAAAATTTCTCCCACATTCCAACCGGTACGTTCATTTAGTTCCATGTGTTTAGTTGTGTGTGTTCTTGAAAACAATAGTCCTGTAGTAATGCTATCATATTTATTTGCTATCATCATCAGGGTGCAATAGAGGATGCAAGGGTATCACTTGCTGTTGATGACATCTTGTGCGAGTTGAATGTGAGGAGACCTGAGGTGTACGACCTTATTTCTGGGAGGCAAGTCCGTGTGTAGACCGTGTTTACGTGCTTGAACTTAAGTTTTTGGATGTAATTTGGATGTATTTTGGATGTATTTCGGCAACTCTGTTGCATTTGAATTCTGGTACTTAGTTTGGAAGTTTGTGTGGAAGTTAGTTTATGACCAAACATTTGATGTTGTATGTTTATATTTCTACTGTGAACTAAGGGGTCTTTTGTTTTAAAGGAATCAAGGTAGAAATAAGATATTTATGCGCCAATTAAGATCCCTGATTTGTAGTTATGTATGAAATCAATCAGATAAATGAACACAAGTAGTGAAATGCACACAGGTAGTGAAATGCAGGTCAACTTTGGTATACGACATTTGTCAACTTTGGTATATGTCATTTGTCAACTTTGGTATGAGTATGACATTTGCCAACTTGGCTTTGGTACAGTTCATGTAGTCCTAAATTCAAGTTTGGTACAATGCATTTAACCAGAACTTTGACTTTGGTACGTTTTCAAGTCGTAACAGAACTTCGATTTGGTACATTAAATGTAGCCAGAACATCGAATTTGGTACATTAGATGTACCAAGAACTTCGACTTCAAGTAAACCCATTATATTTGCTACACTTTTGGTGGTGATAATAAGATTTTAAAGTTGCCAAACTTCGTACACTTCTTATTTGGTACCACCACTTAGGCAAATAATAAAACACTTGACTTTCATTTGACCCACTTTTGGTGGTGATAATAAGATTTTAAAGTTGCCAAACTTCGTACACATAATAGGCAAATAATAAAACACTTACAAAGAAAAGATTTAAGTAAACGATAATAAAACCCTTAGATATAAATTATCCGCATAGCAGTAAAGTGAATTTTCCAAAAGCAGCAGTAAACATTTCCACCAAAAAATCCGACACAAATCTTAAACATTAGATAATCCGGCTAATAAACAGTTTCCAAGAGTTACATAATATTACTACGAGAATCATCAGATGCCTTTCAAGTACAGGTGATTGCTGACAATGCTTCATCCTTTGCTTCATTAAATTCCGAGAGAAAGTCTTCCATTAGTAGCGCTTTTCGAGCCACAACAATATTTTCCTACAACGATGAATGAATGGTAATAAGGAGCAATATATATGAGGGCTAAATACAAAGCCACTTACCATTCCATATCTTGATACGATACGAGCGGCCAATGACTTTATCCATCCCAACATTAGTACGCCGCAGCTATGACTGCAAGAAAACTAGTTGTGATTAAACGGGGGAATAAATTTTAAATGACACACAGAATGATTTAAATCCTCTGGTTCACATACTTGTCGGTGTTGTTCATAAGCTCGACTAGTTGTCTTCCCCAACTACCCATTGTGCCTAGTTCCCACTGGGGGTCATGGACATTTAACATCGTGTCGATGGCCGGGATCTGTGATGTAAAGCATTCACATCAACCCCAAAAATTGTAGTTTGTAAATGACAATCATGCCATATTTTTCTCGGCGTAAAAACTTTGGAAGCAAAACTATACAAACGCTAGGTACCATTACAATAAAGGACATAGAGAACAGTACATAGATGTTCACTAAGGGTACCTTATAAAAATAAGTTTCAAGTCCAATAAGTTCGTTCGACATAGAGAACAGTACATAGATAAATTCACTAAGGGTACCTTATAAAAATTAGTTTCAAGTCCAATAAGTTCGTTCAGATAAATTCAGATAAGTTTCAATATGTTTCAATAAGTTCCAATAACTTTAGATAAATTCCAATTAGTTCCAATTAATTATTAATAAATAAGTATTAATTATTTATTAGTAATTATTAATTACTTAATCATTACTGATTAAGTACTAATTAATACTTAATAATTACTAATTAATAACAATTATTCACTACATAATTATTTATTATGTATTAATAATTATTTATTACTACCTACATTCCTTAATGTTCTTTACGCTTACTATTTGCACGACTTATTTATTCAATATTCAACGACTTATTTATTATTTTTTAATTATTAATTATTAAATATTATTAATTTATTATTACTTATTATTTACTATTCAAAAGTGCGAAAATGGTGTGGAAACGTGTAAGTTCAGATAAGTTCAGATAAATTCAGGTCAAATAAGTTGAACATAACGCACCCTAATGCTTCGAAACTACTAAGGGTTAAGGGTCAATGTGAAGGAAATAATGCCCAAGTATCCATTTAAGGTTAAGTAGTCTAATAAGTGGTGGTGAACCGTATGCCTAGCTAGAGGCCGGTTGTATTCCAGAAAACGGAAATATGGATCGTATCCTATCAAAGACGTAGATGTTGCCGGAAACGGAAACATGGTACGTATCAGATAATATTTTTGAAAATTGAAATATTGCCGGAGTCCTCGGAAATATTTCCGGAAATTGAAATTTATTCAGAAATAGAAATATATTGTCAAAATCGGATACATTACAAATTTGTTCGAAAACGGAAATGAATTGGGAATTATTAAATATTCTCCCAATCAATCGGAAATGAATTCCCGCATCACCAACCGAATTGCTTACAAAAGAAAATCGATATAGATCCGTTGTCATTTGTACATATCGGTTATAGGTAATTACTTTAGGGTTTGAGGGTTTAGGGTTAGGGTTAGGTATTTCATTTGTACATGTCGGTTCTACACATTAAACGTATTTTTTCAAAAACAGGTTCAAAAAAATGGAAGGGCATAGATTTAATACAACAAAATTAAGTATGGATTACTGCACACTAATTAGGGACTTTTAAAAATTAAGTATGGATTAGGGACTTTTAAAAATTGGTACCCTAGTTATTCAAATACAGCCCACGCATGTTGAATTTGTTACATTTGTTGTACCAAATTAGGGTATCTTTGTTAAAGATTTTGGAATTTTTGTACCAAATTGGGTTATGTGTGCTGTATTTGGTACAGTATTTGTACCAAATTAGGTTTATTAGTACTTTTTAAGTCTTGAAGAATGACAGTAAGGATCGCAAAGTTGTGGTAATAACAACACATAAATATAGATTCTATCCCATTCAAACACATACACAGAAACACATACATATAGATCATTCAAATATCTGAAATGAACAACAACACATAAACAATTTCATTGTTAAACCTATTTTCCTCTTCATAGTTTTGACTTCGAAAATCACTTATCCCACCCAAGAGAATTTCGGCATAAAAGATCATCAACATTGTCAAGTCCAAGTCCATCATCACCAACATCACCAACATCACCAACAATGTCAAGTCCATCATCTCCTCCAACTATGCTGGTGAAATACCCAACTGACCCATCTTGAGATAACATCTCAATACCCCCAGCAGAAGTGTGTGTCAACTCAACATCATCAGCGCCCTGAATAAGAATAAGTCAAATCAAAGTTAATGGTTTGGACATATGAACTGCAACGAAACAAGTACTGTAAATACATTTGTAATACCTGCGTGGGAGGTTCCTGTGAGCAACCAGCAACATCATTTGTTTTGCTTCTCCTTCTCCTTATGGGTGTTTTCTTTTTTGGCTCAACACAAGAACGGTGCCTACAACTTGGTGTCCTATGTGGTTTATTTCTTGCCATAGGATCATTCACCTTGACGTTATCAGGAGGTGTTGCACATTTGTTTCGTTTGTTCACAGACTTAGGGGTACTTTTGGTGGTCCTCTTGTTTTTGGTTTGACTGCACCCATTGGTAACAGATTTTGGAGTAGTTGCCCTCTTCTTGTTGGTTTGAGACAAACCAGGAGTACCAACATCATCCTGTGTCTCATCAGCATCCATATCTTCCACACCAATCAACTGTTGATCCAACCGCTTCTCCAACACCTTCAATGTATCCATCACAATTTTAATGCACTCGGGATTCGTTGACGCCTTCAAACTGATTGGCTCGTATGCTAGCATTAATTTATCATGCTTCATGACATCTTCGGTCTTACTTGGATCATGGTACACCACCTTCACGCGCGAGTGCTTCCTTGACACATCTTTCCTCCATCTACGAAGAATATAAACATCTGGGACATCTTGAGTGTCATGCATGTCATACACTTTTATAATGTGCCTGCAAAGTATACCGTCACTTTCAAACAGCTTGCATTCGCACTCCGCCAATTTAGTCTCCAAATTGAACTGCACAATATAATTCCGCCTGTACTTTGTTGAAAATTCCTTGCGGGTTTCCTTACACAACACCCACACTCTGTCCTCCAGCTTATGATGTGCAACTTCAGCTGACACCATAGTAGTCTCAAGAGAAGTAAGGTACAGTACACGATTGCACTGCTCTTGAACCTCGAGGAATTTTGCATCTGTGTACACCTTTCTAAAGGCTCTCTCAACACTAAATTGGGTGGCCAACGGGCGAACTGCCCTTTGGTCAGCTGCATCAGCCTGTTGCTCATCGTTAGCTCTAGATTCCACTGCTTTAATATAAAATGGAGCAAACTCAAACAATCGTGTGTGCTTATCAACGAACCCATCAAAGAACCTGTTTATGCTTTCGGATCTTTGAGTGCTCTTCATTCCAGCCCAAAACATCCCGTTCATAAATGCAGGCACCCACATTTCCCTTCCATGGTATAATCCTGAAATAGTAGCAAAAGGAAATCAACATAAACAAGTCTTGAACATCTTAAGGTCTGTTTTTTCTGCAGGAAAATGTGTGTCTACATGAAAATGTACCATATGGTTTTTTAATTAATGTACCATATATCAAATAATGAAATGTATAATTATGGAATTACCTGCAAGCCAAATCTCACCCTCCAGTTTATACTTCTTGATTACATCAGTCCATTGCACTTCAAATTCATTCTTGGTAAGGCTGTTGTAAATCACATTATGAAGCTCAACTTTGAACAGCTCATAGTCATTGTATTTTCCAAGTTTGTGACTGAACTTGGTAAGTATGTGCCACAAGCACCATCGATGTCGGACATCAGGCATTACTTCTCGTAGGGCCTTCCTCATGGCAGCGTCTTGGTCAGTAAGAAAACCAATGGGTTTTTTGTTAGACATACATGACAACCACTCGGTAAATAACCATTCAAAGGTCTCTGAATCTTCATGGGATAACAATGCACACCCAAGCAGAATGGTTTGACCATGGTGATTAACCCCAACAAAGTTAGAAAATGGCAAGTCATACTCGTTTGTTAAGTAGGTGGAGTCAAACACTACAACATCTCCAAACTCTTCGTAAGCAGCTCTACTCCTAGCATCTACCCACATCACATCCTTTAAGATGTTATCCTCACCCACCCTATGCTTGTGAAAGAAATTTTCATTGTCAGTAGACATCGCTTTAAAGTACTTCCACATTGCATTCCAATCTCCCTCCTTCATCTTTTCTGCCTTATCCCTAGCAATGATGTTTTGAAGATCTTTTTTGGTGAATGTCACGTTCTCAACTCCATTCCTCTCGCTAGCTAGACAGTTAAATATCTGAGGAACGTTAGCACCCGAGTTGTAGTCATTAAACAACTTCCTCTTTACAAGAGAGGTGATGTCTTCCTGTCGATACCTAGGAACATACCTAGATTTCCTCGGTGTTGGACAATGGTTCTTATGCTCATTAACTGCCCTTTTAACCACCCATTCCCCATCCTTGGTCCTGTTGCAATACATTAGAACAGGGCAATCACATTTCTTTGACCTTTTGGTGCCAAGCTCATCCCTAGTTGAGTAAACCCTTTTCCCCTCAACCCGACGCCTATACACTGCACGACCATAACATTCACACTTCCACAAGTATCCCCTCAGTTCCTTAGATTTTGCCCCCCCCCTTTTGCACATACGACCCTGCAGCACGGAGTATGCCAAATCCTTGTTGTCTCCCATACCTTTTGTAGTACGTATCCACTTCTTCCCAACTCTGGAATACCATCCCAACAAATGGAGGACTCACTACATCATCATCGGCTCCATTTTCTTCTTCATCATCCGTAATGTGTACTTCCTCAATTACATCCTCAATTACATCCTCATTATCATTCCCAACAAATTCAACCATATTTCTGCAACATTTTACATTTCAATTAAGTAAAAACCCCTTTCAAAACCCTAACCCTAACAAATATTATTTCAGTACCTAAAAATCATTATCCATTCTCAAGGCTTATACATTCCCACTTATTTAATTATCAATACAGATTATTATAATTCACACTTAATTAATAATCATGCCTCAATTCTTACAAATTACCAATAATTTGTTTTGCTCATAATTTGTTTTGCTCAATTACAAAACTTAATTGCAATTTATCAATAATTGATTACCCTAATTCATTAATTGAATATGCAAAATTCATATATTGATTTACATAATTAAGACAAGCACATACCTTAAACTTGCTCAATGATGTGCGACCAACTGTTGATTTTTGTAGGAATACCAAATTCAACTCTGCTTTCTTTATCTCTCCTAAAACAATAAACCCCTAAAATTCTTTTTACACTGTACTTTCTATTTTGCCGCCCTTCTATTTCCATAATTTCCCCCCTTTTTTTGGGATATTTTGGCAGGCCAATAACGTGTCGGAATAAGGGGAACCAATCTCCTCTGACAAATAGGACCTTGAAAAGGTAAAAAATATTCTCAAGATTTCGTATTATCTTATTGACTTTCTTCGTAAAATTATTATGGTACATAATACGTACCAAATATAAATTTTTTTGAATATAGTATTATTTTAATACCAAATATAGTTCATTTCACATTTGGTATAAATAAAATACCTGAATTTATGTCGGGTCGTAAATTTGGTACATATATCATACCGTTCCCTAAAATCTGGTATGGAATGGTACAACTGAAGTACCAACCTAAGTTTTTAGTATCATATGTTAACTTCTTTGTTACATATCTAAAGTATGGTACATATATAGTACCAATATCTATATTGGTACACATACAGTATATTCTTTTTTTTACCAGTTAATCAATGGTACTTGTTACGTCCAAATGTAGTATATTTTGTCTTTCATAAATCGATACATTTCCATTTATGAATACATTTTCATCTTCAAGTTAATACTCTTTGAATTTCGACTTTAATTTCAATGAAGAACCAAACTTCAAATACATTTTCAATCAGTTGAAAATTGGGAGTATTGGGGTTCTCTATAAGTTGGCACCATCCCTTATCTCCATCTCCCCTTATCTTTGTCTCTGATTTTGTTCTGGTTTCTTTCTCTCTCCTGTTGAAGCAGCAGAGGAACGCTTGCCTTCGAAGGAATTTCGTGGAAATATTTCCCTCCAACTTTTCGCGAAAATCTTTCCTGCAATTTGGCGAAATTTTCCCACCATGTTTTCCCCCCTCAAATTTCAGCACATCCCGTTCCCCGTTACGGTGCAAAAGTACCATTCCAGCTCATTTTGGACACTTCTCCTTTAAATTTTAAGCAGTTTATATTTTTATAATGGTACTTGTGTCCATTTTGGACGCAAGCCATTATGGGCTGAGAAACCCTCTTAGAAATGGAGTTTTATGTTTTAAATACCTAGAAACAATCACTCCAAAAATTTATATCTTTTATGACAACCTAATAACGACGGGTAAAAATCTCGTCGTAAAAGGATTTTTGCGGCGGGGATAACAACCCAACAAAGACGGGAACAACCGTCGCAAATGTCTTTTACGACAGGTTAACAACGGGATTTCCCATTAACGACTGCCCCCCTTTTTTGACGGGTTCGAGACAGAAAATCCCGTCGTTAATCAACATTTATTGGCGTTTAGCGCGAGATTTCCCGTCGTTAATAGTACAATTTCTTGTAGTGAATGTTACGTTTTAAGCAAAGGTATAAATATTATAAAGTTATTTTAGTCTCAAAGTGAAAATAAGTGTTTTATTTCAAGGGAACAAGAAAACGAGTAGTTTACAAGGTTTTAAGAGGAAAACCAAATATAATTTGGAAAAGGATTTTAAGTTAATAAGTTATTTTAATTAAGGAGATAATCATAAATTTACAAAAAAAAATAACAAATCAAAACCCTTATTTCTTTTCTTCCTCCTCGTCCTCCATACTGCTGTTACTTATTGGGTCGTTCGTGCGCTGTTTTTGCTCCATCTTGTTCCCGCACTTTGAGGTCGTTCTCCATCCATCACCATTGTTTGTCTTCTCTCCTTCTCGCCTTCCCCTCTCTCCCCTCTCCTTGCTCCACACTCGACAACAACAAGAACCACTTGCGTGCGTTGTTGTTGCTGCTGAGATCGTAGTCGAGTAGTCGCCTTCATGAAGTTGTGTTTCAGTTATAAACTTTGACTTGTCTGTGAATGTTTAATGCAAACAACTTGTTTTATATATATAAAAAAAGAATGACGTAGCTTTATATTTCATATTTTAAGATTTACCAATTGAGATTGGCATGAGTGGTTAAGGGCCTCTAGCTCCTTAACCAAGGTCTCGGGTTCGAGCCTTGGGAATGGAAAAAATCTCAACTGGGAGGGATGCTGCCCATCGAGGTACCCATGCAAACTCCCGCTGGAGATTAGTCCACTCGCCGAAGGCGGTGGGAACTCCTCGTAGTAGAACAAAAAAAAATATTTTAAGATTTAGCTTACATAATTTACGTTTTATTATAAAGTATAACTTATATGATCTAACTAGTTTTGAAGCCCGTGCGATGCACGGGTTTTATTTTATCTTTTATTATTAGTTACTTAATACTTGTTATTAGGTGACTTTTCGGGTAATGTGCATATTCTGTTTTATATTTTCGTATACACATGAGTTTCATTTTATTTATTTTATGTTTTTCCCCAAATCACTCGATTAACATAATACACACAATTTAGGAATAAATTAAGAAACCGTAGTGGGTAAGTGAAATAGACTTATTATGAACAACTTTGAGAGAATGTGAATCCGTGAGTTATTCTCATTGATTTGTGAAATATATACAGCAATACAAGTAAATTTAGGCTACAATCAAGGCTATAATCTAGACTATAATCAAGGCTACGATAAGGGAGAATTACATCAGTAATATATATTCCATAAATACAAATATATGCATGATTATTTCCATAATCTATCACACCCCCGCAGTCAAAGCGGGAGGTTCACGAACGCTTAAACTGTCCCGAAAATCATTAAAGAGTATGCGCGGAAGCCCTTTTGTAAAGATATCGGCGATTTGATAACGGGACGGAACGTGGAGGACGCGAACCTCACCTTGAGAGGCTTTCTCGCGGACAAAGTGTATGTCCATTTCAATGTGTTTAGTGCGTTGATGTTGGACAGGATTTCCTGAAAGATATATGACACTGACATTATCACAATACACCAAGGTGGTCTTTTTGATCGGACAGTGTAGTTCCAAAAGAAGATTTCGAAGCCAGCAAGATTCAGAAACAACGTTGGCAACCCCTCGGTACTCGGCCTCGGCACTAGACCGGGATAATGTGGGTTGCCGTTTAGAGGACCAAGAGATCAAGTTATCACCAAGAAACACACAATAGCCCGAAGTTGACCGTCTGGTATCCGGGCACCCACCCCAATCAGCATCTGTGTAGGAGATGAGAGAGGTGGTTGATGAAGAATAGAGGTGCAAGCCAAATTCAAGTGTACCTTTAATATAACTCAATATGCGTCTGAGGGCAGCCATATGCTCATTGTGAGGAGCATGCATGTGAAGACAAATTTGTTGTACGGCGTAAGAGATATTGGGCCTAGTGAAAGTGAGATATTGCAAAGCACCTGCGAGTTTGGGATATTGAGATGGATCCTCATAAGGTGACCCGACAATGGAGCTTAGCTTTGGGTTTGTGTCCACGGGTGTGGGACACGGCTTGCAAGAAGTCATACCTGCTCTGTCAAGAATTTCTTCAGCATAAGTCTTTTGAGATAGAAAAATACCACCAGAATGCCGTGTCACGGCAATGCCCAAGAAATAACTGAGAGGACCCAAGTCCTTCATATCGAATTCGGAGCTGAGAAGAGACATAATAGACCTCCGGAGAGCATCTGAAGAGGCAGTGAGAATGATATCATCAACGTACAATAGTATATATGCAGTGTCAGGGCCCTTTTGGAAGATAAATAGAGAATGGTCGGACTTGCTGTGAGAAAAGCCAATAGAAGCAACATAATCTGCAAAACGTTTGTACCAAGCACGAGGGGCTTGCTTAAGACCATACAATGACTTCTTCAAGAAGCAAATATAGTCGGGATGAGTGGGATCTTTGAATCCGATGGGCTGATGCATATAAACAGTCTCGGTGAGATTACCATGTAAAAATGCATTTTTGACATCCAACTGATGAATAGGACAAGAGTTGGATAGAGAGATGCTCAATACTGCTCGTATAGTTACTGGTTTTACAACCGGACTAAATGTCTCACCACAATCAACACCCACCTGTTGAGATTGACCATCACCTACAAGACGAGCCTTATATCGCTCAAAAGCACCGTTAGATTTCTTTTTATGACGAAAAATCCACATAGAACGAATAATATTAACATCAACTGGGCGGGGAACCAGCTCCCACGTATTATTTTTCATAAGAGCATCCATTTCATCCTCCATTGCTAATTTCCAATTTGGGTCACGAATAGCACTGATTGGGTTTTTAGGAGAGATGGATGGGGTATTGGAAACATGTAAGTTAAAATGTTTCTTGGGTTTAATTATTCCATTCTGACATCTAGTAGACATTCTAGTGGGCTGAGGTGGCTTCTGGGCCTGGTGAGGTAATTGGGCCAATGGAGAGGAGAGTGGATTAGGCGCAGGAGAGGAGTGATGTTCCTGACTGGGTGGGTCCGTGACTGTAGGGGATGCATTTGGTGAAGGAGGTTGTTGTGTTGGGTTAGGAGAGGGAGTTTGGGCCGTGGGCCTTGGCAATGAGGCTTGCTGAATATGATGCATAAGATAAGGTGAAGGGTTATCATCCAAAAAAGCATATGAGGAGGGAGTGGGTATATGTAAATTGGAAAAGGGAAATTGATGTTCCTCAAATATAACATGACGTGAGATGAAGATTTTCCTACTTGACAAGTCATAACACTTGTAACCCCGGTGGTTGGACGGATAGCCCAAGAAAACACAAGGTGTGGATCGAGCTTGTAGCTTGTTGATGGTGGAGTTAGGAAATAGAGGAAAGCAAAGATACCCAAAAACCCGAAGGTGAGAGTAGGAAGGATTCTTTTGATAAAGAATTTGTGTGGGCGACGTGTAACCCAAGACTTTTGATGGTAAGATGTTTAGGGGATAAGTTGCCATTTGGAGAGCATGGTGCCAAAAAGATGGTGGCACGGAGGCGTGAGCAAGAAGGGTTCTCACAATGTTATTGATGGACTTAATCTTTCTTTCGGACTTTCCATTTTGAGGGGATGTATGTGTTAGGTTATGATACATATGAATAAACATAAATCATGCGGAAAACCATAAAGCCAGGAAACATATTATTTACACATAATCATATAGCATAATTTAGATGCATACACTTTGTAGCGTGCCCTCCCTAGCTGCGCCCGAACCGAATAAGAACAAGTCTTTAGGACTCCAAGTGTCGTCCCTCCGTAGATAGTCCACAGCACGTCCGGATCCGCCTTAAGCTTGACCAACTAGAATCGCCCTTAAGGTAGTATAGATTTCGGCTAAATAGGGGCAAGAGAGTGGCTGATTTTTCTTGAAAATCTTACCTTTGAATACTTCAATTGTGTCTATAATTATGACCCTAGGCACCTATTTATAGAGGTATGGAAAAGGAATTATAATCCTACTAGGATTTGGATTTATTAATTAGAATCCAACTTGAACTCTAAATAATAAATTTAATCTATTAGGATTAGGATTTAATCAATACACGAATTCCGATAGGATTAGGATTCGTTACGAACATGAGCATCGTATGGCCACGAGCATCGCACCACCCGCGCAGGCCTTGCGGCCCACACGAGCAGTCGCTGCTCGCAGCCCAACAGCACGCTTAGCGTGCGCGCGCCAAGGCCTTGCTGGGCCTGGCCTTGCGCTGGGCCTGGCGAGGCTGTGGCAGCTCCATGTTGGGCGCTCGGCTTGCTGGGCGCGGGCCTGGCTTCGTGCTGGGCCTTCGTCTAGCAAGCCTCGTCCGATGCTAATTCGTACGATGCGCTTCCGATTAAATTCCCGGTTCCGGAATTCATTTCCGATACGTACAATATTTAATATTTCCGATTCCGGAATTAATTTCCGTTTCGAACAAATATTTAATATTTCCGTTTTCGGAATTATTTTCCGATTCCGATAATATTTCCGATTCTGACAATATTTCCGTTTCCGGCAATATTTCCGATTCCGGTAATATTTCCATTTCCATTAATATTTTCCGATACGTACCATGTTTCCGTTTCCGGCAACATCTACGACTTGGATAATATTTATATTTCCGATACGATCCATATTTCCGTTTCCGGCAATATCATCGTTTCCGGAGTATTCATTTCTTGCTTGTGACGATCTCAGCTCCCACTGAATCCAAGATCCGTCGATTCCGAATATCCATAGATGGAGTATTTAATGCCATTAAATACTTGATCCGTTTACGTACTATTTGTGTGACCCTACGGGTTCAGTCAAGAGTAAGCTGTGGATTAATATCATTAATTCTACTTGAACTGAAGCGGCCTCTAGCTAGGCATTCAGCTCACTTGATCTCACTGAATTATTAACTTGTTAATTAATACTGAACCACATTTATTAGACTTAATATTATATGCATACTTGGACAAAGGGCATTATTTCCTTCAGTCTCCCACTTGTCCTTAGGGACAAGTGTGCATTTCCTAATTCCTTTGTCGCTCGATGCTTGCTCTTGAACATAAGGTAAGAGTTGTCATCCTTATTATGACCAGAGGTGTTTCTCGGTTTCAGAGTTCAACTGATCAAATAAACAGATAATCATAGCCTATGATTCATCCGAGCACGGCCATGCATTTTACAGTTTCTAGCTCTCCGAGTGGCCTTGTACAACTTTTAAGCATCTCATCCCGATTTATGGGAGGACAATCCCAATCTTGCGATCTTGAGATTAGACTTCGTTTGATAGGTGATTACCTGAGCGTTGCCTTTATAGCCTCCTTTTACGGTGCGACGGTTGGTCAACGTCAAAGTAACTAGTTCTCAAACAAGTAATCTCAAATCACTCAGGTATTGAGGATTTAGTGTCTAATAATTTTAATGAAATTTACTTATGACAGATTTTCATCTCTTACAGTAAAGTTTCATAGGTCTGTCCGATACTAGTCTTTCCCAAAGTAAGTATCTATGCAAATGATTATGACATTGCCATGTCCACATAGTTCAAGAAACAGAACTACTAGTCATCTTGCATTCCAGTCGTCTAACGTTTTCTATGCGTCCAATTTTATAGAAAACTCCGACCAGGGACCATTTTCAACTTTTGACATTCAAGTTCACTTGATAGACATTTCTTAGTCACAGGACTGGTCCTGACAGTCTATCTTGAATATTTCGTCAAATTGAAGGGACTCATCATTTAATACTAAACCAAGATTAAATGGAATATGAAAATACATTTCATATATGATAAATGTTCAACCCCTAATGTTTTACAACCATGGGCCTCAAACCCATCTTTAAAACAGTTCATGGAATTCAAAGCTATGCTTGATTTCCAGTGCTACAATGTGAGCGTTGCTTCTCACTTGTTGCATAGGTTTAGTTATCATGCTTTTCCAATCTTAATATCCTTTTCATCGAATGTTCTTCGAGATATGATGATAAGATCTTTTTGAGTTTGTTTATTATGTGATCTAGTCTTTCTTACTTTGATAGTGGTTTTACGCATTTTGCAATGAAGAACCATCAAGTTAGCAAACGTTTTTCTTGCTTCAAGAGTGGTTCTACGCATTTTTCAATGAAGAACCATCAAGCCAGCAGATAGGTGATCTACCCAAGTTCAGTGAAGAACTTTAAACAACCCTGTTTTATTGCTTCTTAGGCAATAATTACTTTTACTTCAACTGTATAGGTTGCTAGTGATGCTTTGTTTGGATTTACCTATCCAAGCAGTTCATAGATATGTGGAAGACTCTCCAACTATATCTTAGAACATAGAAATTATTATTTTAATTTCCCACGCAACAACTCATGGTCTTCAATCCATGTTGCCATTTCAAAACACGATGCTCTTTAGCTCGTCTTTGTCAATGGTTAAGTCCAAAGGAATCTTGCTTGATCCTTTGCTAGTGTTTATGCGTGTAGCATCAATATTTAGCATATCTTTATTTCCTTGAATCAAGAACTATTCCTATGTACTTTTTCAAGTACCATAAGTATTCTTGATCTCAATCTAGTTGATCTTCACTTAGATCAATAGAGATTGGTATATGTTCGTCATGCCTAAAGCCATACGATACGTTTTTGGCGATCCTTATATTATATCATACATGATAAATTCTTTTGCAGAATAATTCCCAATTGAATTCTATTCATGTAACTTTAGCTTGTCTAGTTTCAGTAGATACTAAATACAGCTAAATTCTATGACATATAATATAGGTTAAGAATCTCACTTAGATCCTTTGATGTTTAACTTAGTAAATGCTTATACATAGTTCAAACATTCATTACTTAGATTTATTCACTTGGGTCGAATATCTCCAATGGAGTATTTTGTGTTTGATTTAGTAAATTCCATTACTTATCCAAAACAATATTATAAGATCTTTGTAAATAGATCTTAATACCCAGTATGTACTAAGTTTCGCCATGGTCCATTATTGATGAATAATTTCAAATCTAAGTCATTAGCATTTGAATGTTATTTCACAATAGAGAGATATGTGTGTGATACACATAGGACCAATTAAGTTTTATGTACTCCCACTAAACTTCTTATATATCTATAAGAGTCATGTACATTTTATGAAACTAAAATACTTATTAGCTTCACTAAAATACATTTCTAATTCCCAATTGCTTGCTTAAATTTGTACTAAGATTTCATAAGCTAGCTTCCTTTTCAAGCATTATTTGGATCCACAAATCCTATGACATGCCATGTACATAGTTTATTCCAACATTTGTTGAGGAATACGTTTTGTCATCCAATTGCCATATGTACCAATATGCAATCATTGCTTGAATTATAGACTTGAGCATTACGATTATGCATGAGGTTTCAACACAATCCACGCCATGAATTTGCTTGTAACCTTTAGCAATTAATCTAGCTTTGTGTGTGAACACAATTCCATGTTTGATGGTTTTTATCCTTAAAACCAATTTGCCACCAATTGGTGTAAACCATTCTTGCAAATCAACAAAATTTTCAATTTTGTCATCAAAACATTGAGTATGTTTTTATGGCCTTTAACCAATTAAACATTAAGTCTATATTGTTAGGTTATGATACATATGACATTACATAGATCATGCGGAAACAACCATTAACCCAGGACAACATATTATTTACACATAATCATATAGCATAATTTAGATGCATACTCTTTGTTGCGTGCCCTCCCTAGCTGCGCCCGAACCGAACAAGAACAAGTCTTTAGGACTCCAAGTGTCGTCCCTCCGTAGATAGTCCACAGCACGTCCGGATCCGCCTTAAGATTGACCAACTAGAATCGCCCTTAAGGTACTAGAAAATTTCGGCACTTTTATGAGCAAGATGTGTGTTTCAGTTTTCTCTCAAAAAAAACTCACTTTTGAATACTTTGAAACTTGTTATAAATTGTGAGCCCTAGCCTCATATTTATAGGGGTATGGAAAGGGAATCGAAATCCTATTCAGATACAAATTAATTAAACCTAGAATCCTACAAGAACTCTAATTTAATTAATTTATCAAATAGAATTAGGAATTTAATCATTAACCGAACTCTGCACGTTTTAGGAAACGTGCACGAACACAAACACTTGCACACACACGCACGGAAGCCACGATGGGCCCCCATGCGTGCGCGCGAGCAGCAGCCCACGCAGCGCCCGCGCGCGCTGCGCGCTGCGCGTGCTGTGCGCGCTGTGCGCGCTGCGCAGCCTGCTGGGCCTGGCCTTGCGCTGGGCCTGGCGTGGCTGTTTGTGCGGCGCGCTTGGCTTGCTGGGCGATGGCCTGGCTTCGTGCTGGGCCTCGTCCGGCAGGCCTCGTCCGATGCTTATTCGTACGATGCGCTTCCGATTAAATTTTCCGATTCCGGAATTCATTTCCGATACGAACAATATTTAATATTTCCGATTCCGGAATTAATTTCCGTTTCGAACAAATATTTAATATTTCCGTTTCCGGAATTATTTTCCGATTCCGATAATATTTCCAATTCTGACAATATTTCCGTTTCCGGCAATATTTCCGATTCTGGTAATATTTCCATTTCCGATAATATTTTCCGATACGTACCATGTTTCCGTTTCCGGCAACATCTACGACTTGGATAATATTTATATTTCCGATACGATCCATATTTCCGTTTCCGGCAATATCATCGTTTCCGGAGTATTCATTTCTTGCCTGTGACGATCTCAGCTCCCACTGAAACCAAGATCCGTCGATTCCGAATATTCATAGATGGAGTATTTAATGCCATTAAATACTTGATCCGTTTACGTACTATTTGTGTGACCCTACGGGTTCAGTCAAGAGTAAGCTGTGGATTAATATCATTAATTCCACTTGAACTGAAGCGGCCTCTAGCTAGGCATTCAGCTCACTTGATCTCACTGAATTATTAACTTGTTAATTAATACTGAACCGCATTTATTAGACTTATCATAGAATGCATACTTGGACCAAGGGCATTATTTCCTTCAGTCTCCCACTTGTCCTTAGGGACAAGTGTGCATTTTCCTAATTCCTTTGTCGCTCGATGCTTGCTCTTGAACATAAGGTAAGAGTTGTCATCCTTATTATGTCCAGAGGTGTTCCTCGGTTTCAGAGTTCAACTGATCAAATAAACAGATAATCATAGCCTATGATTCATCCGAGCACGGCCATGCATTTCACAGTTTCTAGCTCTCCGAGTGGCCTTGTACAACTTTTAAGCATCTCATCCCGATTTATGGGAGGACAATCCCAATCTTGCGATCTTGAGATTAGACTTCGTTTGATAGGTGATTACCTGAGCGTTGCCTTTATAGCCTCCTTTTACGGTGCGACGGTTGGTCAACGTCAAAGCAACCAGTTCTCAAACAAGTAATCTCAAATCACTCAGGTATTGAGGATTTAGTGTCTAATAATTTAATGAAATTTACTTATGACAGATTTTCATCTCTTACAGTAAAGTTTCATAGGTCTTGTCCGATACTAGTCTTCCCAAAGTAAGTATCTATGCAAATGATTATGACATTGCCATGTCCACATAGTTCAAGAAACAGAACTACTAGTCATCTTGCATTCTAATCGTCTAACGTTTTCTATGCGTCCAATTTTATAGAAAACTCCGATTAGGGACCATTTTCAACCTTTGACATTCAAGTTCACTTGATAGACATTTCTTAGTCACAGGACTGGTCCTGACAGTCTATCTTGAATATATCGTCAAATTGAAGGGACTCATCATTTAATAAACCACAAATTAAATGGAAAAATGAATTCATTTCATTTATTGTGAATGATTAACCAATAATGTTTTACAAAGATTTAAACTCTAAAACTTTAAAACATTAAACAGAGACATCAAAGCCATTCTCCAATATGCTTGATTCCCATAGCTGCAGTGTGCGAGTTGTGCTTCGCCTGCGGCAGAGGTTTAGTTAATGGATCTGATATGCTGTCATCAGTTCCAATTTTGCTTATCTTGACTTCTTTTCTTTCAACGAACTCTCGTAGAAGGTGAAATCTACGAAGTACATGCTTGACTCTCTGGTGGTGTCTAGGCTCTTTTGCCTGTGCAATAGCTCCGTTATTATCACAATACAGGGCTATTGGTCCTTTAATGGAGGGGACTACACCAAGTTCACCTATGAACTTCCTTAGCCATACAGCTTCCTTTGCTGCTTCATGTGCAGCAATGTACTCCGCTTCAGTTGTAGAATCCGCAATGGTGCTTTGCTTAGCACTTTTCCAGCTTACTGCTCCTCCGTTGAGGCAGAAGACAAACCCAGACTGTGATCTAAAATCATCTTTGTCGGTTTGGAAACTTGCGTCCGTATAGCCTTTAACAATTAATTCATCATCTCCACCATAGACCAGGAAGTCATCTTTGTGCCTTTTCAGGTACTTCAGAATATTCTTGGCAGCAGTCCAATGCGCCTCTCCTGGGTCTGACTGGTATCTGCTCGTAGCACTGAGTGCGTACGCAACATCCGGGCGCGTACATATCATAGCATACATTATTGAACCAATCAATGATGCATATGGAATCCCATTCATTTGTCTACGCTCATCAAGTGTTTTTGGGCACTGAGTCTTGCTTAGAGTCATTCCATGAGACATGGGTAGGTAGCCTCTCTTGGAGTCCGCCATCTTGAACCTATCAAGCACCTTATTGATATAAGTGCTTTGACTAAGTCCAATCATCTTTTTAGATCTATCTCTGTAAATCTTGATGCCCAATATGTACTGTGCTTCTCCTAGATCCTTCATCGAAAAACATTTCCCAAGCCAAATCTTGACAGAGTTCAACATAGGAATGTCATTTCCGATAAGCAATATGTCGTCGACATATAATACTAGGAAAGCAATTTTGCTCCCACTGACCTTCTTGTATACACAAGATTCGTCTGCGTTCTTGATGAAACCAAAGTCACTGACTGCTTCATCAAAACGTATATTCCAGCTCCTGGATGCCTGCTTCAATCCGTAGATTGACTTCTTTAGCTTGCATACCTTTTTAGCATTCTTTGGATCCTCAAAACCTTCAGGCTGTGTCATAAACACAGTTTCTGTTAAAACGCCGTTTAAGAAAGCAGTTTTGACATCCATCTGCCATATTTCGTAATCGTAATATGCAGCGATTGCTAACATTATTCGAATAGACTTTAGCATTGCAACTGGTGAAAAGGTTTCATCGTAATCCACACCGTGGACTTGCCTGTAACCTTTTGCGACCAATCTAGCTTTGAAAACTTCAAGTTTCCCATCCTTGTCCTTTTTCAGTTTGAAAACCCATTTGCTTCCAATGGCTTGGTAGCCATCTGGCAAATCGACCAAATCCCATACTTGGTTTTCAGACATGGAGTCTAATTCAGATTGCATGGCTTCTTGCCACTGCTTGGAGCTAGGGCTCGTCATAGCTTGCTTGTAAGTCGCAGGTTCATCACTTTCAAGTAATAGAACGTCATAGCTCTCGTTCGTCAAAATACCTAAGTACCTTTCCGGTTGAGATCTATATCTTTGCGATCTACGCGGGGTAACATTTCTAGATTGACCATGATTCTCACCAGATTCTTCTAAAGATCTCTGAGTTTCATCTTGAATGTCATCTTGAGCATTCTCTAGAGTTTGTTGTTCGACTCGAATTTCTTCGAGGTCTACTTTTCTCCCACTTGTCATTTTGGAAATGTGATCCTTCTCCAAAAAGACACCATCTCGAGCAACAAACACTTTGTTCTCAGATGTATTGTAGAAGTAATACCCCTTTGTTTCCTTTGGATAGCCCACAAGGATACATTTGTCAGATTTTGGATGAAGTTTGTCTGAAATTAATCGTTTGACGTATACTTCACATCCCCAAATCTTAAGAAAAGACACATTTGGAGGCTTTCCAAACCATAATTCGTATGGAGTCTTTTCGACAGCTTTAGACGGAGCTCTATTTATAGTGAGTGCAGCTGTATTTAGTGCATGTCCCCAAAATTCTAATGGAAGTTCGGCCTGACCCATCATTGACCTGACCATGTCTAGCAAGGTTCTGTTCCTCCGTTCCGACACACCGTTCCATTGTGGTGTTCCAGGAGGAGTCAATTCTGATAGAATTCCACATTCTTTCAGATGGTCATCAAATTCATAGCTCAGATATTCACCGCCTCTATCAGACCGCAGTGCCTTAATCTTCTTGCCTAATTGATTCTCTACTTCACTCTGAAATTCCTTGAATTTGTCAAAGGATTCAGACTTATGCTTCATTAGGTAGACATAACCATACCTACTGAAGTCATCAGTGAAAGTGATAAAGTAGCTGAAACCACCTCTAGCATTTGTACTCATTGGTCCACATACATCTGTATGGATTAAACCCAATAGTTCATTTGCTCTTTCTCCAACTTTAGAGAAAGGTTGCTTTGTCATTTTGCCAAGTAAACATGATTCGCATTTACCATAATCCTCTAAGTCAAATGGTTCTAGAATTCCTTTCCTTTGAAGTCTTTCTAAGCGTTTCAAGTTTATATGGCCTAATCGACAATGCCACAGATAGGTGAGATATGAATCATTCTTTTTTGGCCTTTTTGGTATTTATGTTATATACTTGTTTGTCGTGATCTAATAAATAAAGTCCATTGACTAATCTAGCAGATCCATAAAACATCTCTTTAAAATAAAACGAACAACTATTGTCTTTTATTAAAAAGGAAAATCCCTTAGCATCTAAGCAAGAAACTGAAATGATGTTTTTAGTAAGACTTGGAACATGGAAACATTCTTCCAGTTCCAAAACTAGCCCGGAGGGCAACAACAAATAGTAAGTTCCTACAGCTAATGCAGCAATCCGTGCTCCATTTCCCACTCGTAGGTCGACTTCACCCTTGCTTAACTTTCTACTTCTTCTTAGTCCCTGTGGATTGGAACATAAGTGTGAGCCACAACCTGTATCTAATACCCAAGAAGTTGAATTAGCAAGTATACAGTCTATAACGAAAATACCTGAAGATGGAACGACTGTTCCGTTCTTCTGATCTTCCTTTAGCTTTGGACATTCTCTTTTGTAATGGCCTATTCCATCACAATAAAGACAGCTTGATGTGGACTTGTCCTGCTTTGATTTAGCATTGCCCTTGGACTTTCCACCTTTCTTGAATGGTCTCTTTCTAGCCTTGAGTAAATCTTTGGCTTCACAGTCCAGTACTATTTCAGCCTTTCTGACAAGGTGAATAAATTCTGCAACTGTTTCTTCTCTTGGTTCACTTAGGTATAGTTGCTTGAAGCGACCAAACCCACTGTGTAGTGAATTGAGCAAGACAGAGACTGCCATCCTTTCGCTTATTGGTGTTCCTAGTAGACTTAGGCGATCAAAATATGAACACATAAGATCCACATGGAACCTCAGTGGGACGCCTACCCTCTGTTTAGTGCGAAGGAGCTGAACATGTGTTTCTTGGACCTCCATCCTATAACACCTGTTGGGAGAACTAACCTTTAGACCAGACATTGATTCAATCAACTCATGGACGTTCAGGTCCCTGTCCTCCGTACTTCCACGACAGATATCCCTCAGATTCTTGATGAGCGTAAAAGGTTCATAGGCTACAAACCTTTTAGCCCAATCATCAGGGATATTGTTCAGCATGAGACTCATAACCTTTTTGAGATCCGCATCCCAGGCGTAAAATCTCTCAGGGGTCATGTCTCTGGCATAGTAGCTTGGCATGGGATGTGACAGTACATACTCAAGTCCATTGAGTTTGACTATTTCAACTAGCTTAGCTTCCCATTCAAGAAAATTTGTCAGGTTCAGCTTGACCATAAGCTCAGAACCCATGATGATGTTTTGATTGTTGTTTGCCATATTAAAACTACAATTGAAAAGAATAAACAAATAAATAACCATTCACAGTTTCTCTTAATAAACTTAAATTCTAGCATACATGCATAATTCAATGTTTATTAAGCATTTTATTCAAATTATGTGTTCCGGCAGGTGTGAATAAAATGATTCCAAGATCCTAAAATCATTGAAGAACTAAGCACAGTTTGTCGACTTAATCCTAGAACATCTTAGGTAAGCAAAAGCCTTTTGCTAATAGTCTAGAAACTATTCTTGGTTGATAGGTACGTCTAAGAACTTATTAGGTAAACCTATCGAATTTGCCACGACATAAAAGGACTCCTTACTTATATCGTTGAGTTTCACCAAAACTAACATGTACTCACAATTATTTGTGTACCTTGCCCCTTTAGGACCAATAAGTAACACCTCGCTGAGCGAAAACTATTACTAGATTGATGTAAAGGATATCCAAGCAAGTGTATATTTTGGCATGGCACCTTTTAACTCAATTTTTAAGTTTGGAACTTAAGGCTCTTACTATGTTGGTTAGATTTTAAGTGAACTAAAATCCTTAATCATGCAACATAATCAAGCTTTTGATCTCATGCATTTTAAGACATATTTAAAACAATAAATAACTTAAAACATGCATAAGATAAATGTGATCTAGTATGGCCCGACTTCATCTTGAAGCTTTGACTTCAAAGTCCGTCTTGAAAATCTCCGTGGGAGGCACCATTTTCTTCAAATAGGATAAGTTATAACTAATTACAACTATTTGATGGTACGCAGACCATATTTGAATTGAAAAATAACTTTGGTACTTTAGACCAATTACATTCAAATTAATGGTACGCAGACCATATTTTCTATCCTATTTGGGCCATACTAGTCACTTCATAACCTGCAAAACAGTACATATACAATATATACCATTCACCCATTCATTATCATGAATGACCCACATAGCTGGTTAGTAAAACACATTATGCATCACGTAAACATTTGCAGCAATTAATCAAGGGCACCAATAATCTACCAATTATTCAGTCCTTATTAATTCTAATCAAGTTGTTTTAACCTTAAGGATTTGTAGACCTAATCAAGAGTTTATGACTAAAAGCGCTCCCACTTAAACCAATAAATTTATATGCTTTACTAATTTTAAACATAAAAATGTATTTCTAGTCCAACCGGAAACATACAAATTTAATTAAAATTTAAAGCTCATATCAATTTATAATTGAATCCAAAAGTTTAATTTAATTTCAGTCGTATTTAAATTAATTCATGATTTTAATTTTAGTAAAATAATTAGAATAAATAAAATTTATTATAATTACAATATTCAAAATTAAAATCCAAGAAAATAATTTAAATTATTAATTTTAAAATTAATTAAAATTACGTGAACTGAAATTCTCAAATTAAACATTCAAAAACGATCTTTAATCGTAACGCAAACACCCTACGCGTTGCACGCCCATGGGCCGCACGCACACAGCCATTGCTGGCCATGTGCGCGCAGCCCATGCGCTCGTCGCATAGCTGCTGCATCCCCATCGCAAGCCTCCGCACGCATTGGTGCTCGCTGCGCGCGCCAGCGCTCATCGCACGCGAGCTATCGCTCGAAGTGCGCGCGAGCCATCGCTCGCTGGGCGCGCGAGCCATCGCTCGCTGGGCGCGCGAGCCATCGCTCGCTGGGCGCGCGACATCGCTCGCTGGGCGGGCGACATCGCTCGCTGTGCGCGCGAGCAATGCTGGCTGTGCGCGCGAGTCCTCACTCAATGTGCGCGCGAGCAATGCTGGGCGCAGTCGTGGCACGCGAGCTTGCGCTCGCTGCGCGCGAGGCTGCGCGATCTTGTGCGAGGCAGCGCGCGTTGTGGCGCAGCTCGCTTGCTGCCCACACGCGACTGCCTTGGCTCGCCCTTCGCCCATGCCCATTCGTCCATTGCTCGTGGCACACGACACAAGGCAGGGCTGCTGCCTTGTGCTCGTGCACTACGCCCTTGCTCATTGCATTCGTGCCGCACGGGCGACGAGCTCCCTTGCTCGTCGTCGCATGCCCGCACTATACAACACCCCTTAAGGGTAACACGAAGCATCCATTGCTTTGTGCGTGCAAGTTATATGAACGAATCGCATAAAAATTTAAAATTTATAAAATTAATGACAAATTAATAAATATTATTAATTTCATAATTTTAGGGCGAAAAAATCGAAAATTTATTATTCAATTGATTTCCGATTGTTATGGATTCAAGTCTAGGTCATAAAAATTTAAAATTTATCATAAATTTACAATTTTTATGGTGGTTTTTAATCATAGGTTTCTAATTAAATTATAATTAATTATGAAAATCAAATTAATTCTAAATTATTCTAATTTTCAACAAATTAATCATAATTACAAATTAGATTGCATAATTAACAAGGCTAGGCATTCAAACTTGTTAAACATATACAGTAGGTCAATCAAAAATTCAAGATTTATCAACAAGAATCGCAAATATTTAATTTAACATCTTAAATTTACGAAATTTTGCATTCGAAAAACTAAAACCTTCGAAAAGTCATAGTTAGGCTTCGAATTTGAGAATTCTGGGTTCGGCAGAAAAATACTAATTTTGTCAAAATTTTAGAATGCCTTTTACATGCGGAATTGACACAAAAATCACTCGATTTGGATGAGTAACGAAGAAACTGCCGAAAAACTGCGTACGTATAATTAAATAAACGCAATTTGCAATTAATTAACAATTACGAAAAATTAATCACCCCTTTTAATTCTTGCAAATTTGTAATATTTAACCATGTTTATGCAAATTAGATTATGAAAATAATAAGGGGCTCGTGATACCACTGTTAGGTTATGATACATATGACATTACATAGATCATGCGGAAACAACCATTAACCCAGGACAACATATTATTTACACATAATCATATAGCATAATTTAGATGCATACTCTTTGTTGCGTGCCCTCCCTAGCTGCGCCCGAACCGAACAAGAACAAGTCTTTAGGACTCCAAGTGTCGTCCCTCCGTAGATAGTCCACAGCACGTCCGGATCCGCCTTAAGATTGACCAACTAGAATCGCCCTTAAGGTACTAGAAAATTTCGGCACTTTTATGAGCAAGATGTGTGTTTCAGTTTTCTCTCAAAAAAAACTCACTTTTGAATACTTTGAAACTTGTTATAAATTGTGAGCCCTAGCCTCATATTTATAGGGGTATGGAAAGGGAATCGAAATCCTATTCAGATACAAATTAATTAAACCTAGAATCCTACAAGAACTCTAATTTAATTAATTTATCAAATAGAATTAGGAATTTAATCATTAACCGAACTCTGCACGTTTTAGGAAACGTGCACGAACACAAACACTTGCACACACACGCACGGAAGCCACGATGGGCCCCCATGCGTGCGCGCGAGCAGCAGCCCACGCAGCGCCCGCGCGCGCTGCGCGCTGCGCGTGCTGTGCGCGCTGTGCGCGCTGCGCAGCCTGCTGGGCCTGGCCTTGCGCTGGGCCTGGCGTGGCTGTTTGTGCGGCGCGCTTGGCTTGCTGGGCGATGGCCTGGCTTCGTGCTGGGCCTCGTCCGGCAGGCCTCGTCCGATGCTTATTCGTACGATGCGCTTCCGATTAAATTTTCCGATTCCGGAATTCATTTCCGATACGAACAATATTTAATATTTCCGATTCCGGAATTAATTTCCGTTTCGAACAAATATTTAATATTTCCGTTTCCGGAATTATTTTCCGATTCCGATAATATTTCCAATTGTGACAATATTTCCGTTTCCGGCAATATTTCCGATTCTGGTAATATTTCCATTTCCGATAATATTTTCCGATACGTACCATGTTTTCGTTTCCGGCAACATCTACGACTTGGATAATATTTATATTTCCGATACGATCCATATTTCCGTTTCCGGCAATATCATCGTTTCCGGAGTATTCATTTCTTGCCTGTGACGATCTCAGCTCCCACTGAAACCAAGATCCGTCGATTCCGAATATTCATAGATGGAGTATTTAATTCCATTAAATACTTGATCCGTTTACGTACTATTTGTGTGACCCTACGGGTTCAGTCAAGAGTAAGCTGTGGATTAATATCATTAATTCCACTTGAACTGAAGCGGCCTCTAGCTAGGCATTCAGCTCACTTGATCTCACTGAATTATTAACTTGTTAATTAATACTGAACCGCATTTATTAGACTTATCATAGAATGCATACTTGGACCAAGGGCATTATTTCCTTCATATATATGGCCTTTAACCATTTTAGGGAATCTCAGTTTTCGTCATAGCTTTCTTACAAGTCATAAACTTATTAATCTACATGATAATAATTTGACTGCAAGTTGTAGGTTTCTTTACTATCTAATAGAAGAATCGTATAGCTTCAGTGATCTGAACTCCATGATTCTTTACTATCTAATAGAAGAATCTAATAGTTTCAGTGACTTGAAATCTATGCCTACTTGGGTATAGAACATCAAACAATAGAATATCAATAGCCACTTGAAAGTCCTTTGAATATTCTGTTCTCCTTGAAGCACTTGTAAAGTCTTCTAAGAGATGTCTATTCTTTAAAGCCACTTCTAAAGTCCTTAAAGAATACATGTTCGGATTTTCTAAAGAACTTCGAAAAGCCTCCTGAATGTCCGTTTATGTTTGTTGTTCGCCTCGAAGACTTTCGAGGTCTATTTTCTCCCACTTGTCATTTTGGAAACGAATCTCCAAAAGGACATTATTTCGAGCAAACAAACATTATGTTCTCAAAAATTCGTGGTAGAAAAAATACCCTTGTGTCTTATTTGAATAAATCACAATGAAACATATATCTATACTTGGGCCTTAGTTTGTTGAATAACAAACACTAAGCTCCCACTGAGTTTAGGAACTCTGTAGATATATTATGAAAAGATATTCTGAAATTACTTTTCAATAGCTTTGACGAATTTGGTTTAGTTTGGTGGTAGTTGAGCATTTTGTTTTAGAAATTATAGGAAAAGTCTTTATGATTCATCATTGATCGAATCAAGTACTAATTGATTTCGATCATTCCACTTAGATATGCCATATCTCATGGAGCTAGATTGTGAAATTACAACACACAATCATTGATGATCATTTTTGGTCTCAAACAATCATTAACATGATCTATCCTAGATCTTTATGATTTCTTACCAAGTGGATTTTATACTTCTGAATCTTTGAACTAGCCAAACAGATTCAAACTTATATCACTTCGAGTAAATGAACCAACATTCACTCAAATCTTGGTGAAATAATAAAGTCATAAAATCTCTTTCTTTAGCTTTGAATTCTATTGTTTAGGCGTTCTAACAATAGTTCAGATCTTTTGTTACTTTCAACAAGTAAGACTAGCTTGTCTTGAATTGATCTAGAAATCAATCAACTTTCAAAAAGTCCATTAAAATAGAGCTTATGAATGTTAACTTGTTGATATGGTCTAAGCAACAATGCCAAAGATTAGTGGAACTCAAATCAAGGGGTTGATTTGAACCCAGTAAAGTTTTTATTGTTAAAGAGTTGTTTGTTTTAATCAAGCATATTGACTCAACCAATAAATGACCATTTCATTCAAATAAACAAACAAACATTGTTTTTGTTTTTCTTGAATATGAGTCTTTCTGTGTTTGAAGCAGAAATTTAGGTATGCTGATTATGGAACAAAATAGCCATTAAGTTCCATCCTTGAAAGGACTTAAAAAACCAGATGACCCTACAACTAATGTAGCATTGCCATGCTTCATTTCCCACTTGTAGGCCATTAGTGTAGCTTAGCTTCCATAGTTTGAGTTATTACCGAAGTAAGAACCTCAAGCGGTATATGATAACAAGGAAGTTTGATTGCTAGGTCACTTCTCTTTAAACATAAACTTATAGGTAGAAACGGAATCGTAAATTCCTTTCATTTGTTCCTTGTTTTCCTATTTCTCGTACCCTTTCTTATAGTCTTAAGAATTGAATTCTCTAGTGTTGACTTTTATACTTTGTTAGATATGTCCAATGTCATTCCAACAAGGTTCTTACCATTTTTATGTTGAATATTAAGTTTCAACTAGATGATCTTACCAGAAGCTTCTAAAGTTCTCTAAGTATCGATCTATTCGAATGTCTAGGGACTAGACTCATTCGAGAATTAAATGGACAAAGATATTAGGTTGTTAACCATTGGTAAAGCTGAGCTTTTAAACTCAATGCTTTATGATCTCAAAACTACATTGTATTTTTGAATCCACAAGCACCAATCGGTTCGCCATTCGATTTTGATATTCGAAAACAACCATAAAAGTCGATATAAGAAACGTACATTTTAAATTGCTCACATTCTCTCTTTTCCGTGAATCGTTCTTGGATTCACTACCAATCGAGGAAATTTACTGTTACCTTTCTAAAAGGATTTACTGCAGTGCAAGATATTTAATTATTAAAACATACATTGAAGCATGCAAAGTCTAAACATTAATCATGAATAATAACTTGAAATTAAAGCAATCATGCAATTTTAAACAAGTTATTGGCAATTTATTCGAATTTATTGTTCCGGCAGGTGTGAATAAAATGATTCCAAGACCCTAAAATCATTGAAGAATTAAGCACATTATGTATTTTGACTCAATTCTAAAATATTTTAGGTAAGCAAAAGCCTTTTGCTAATAGTCTAGAAACTACTCTTGGTTGATAGGTACGTCTAAGAACTTATTAGGTAAACCTATCGATTTTGCCACGACATAAAAGGACTCCTTACTTATATCGTTGAGTTTCACCAAAACTAACATGTACTCACAATTATTTGTGTACCTTACCCCTTTAGTATCGATAAGTAACACCTCGCTATGGCGGAAAACTATTATTAAGATCGATGAAAAAAGGATATCCAAGTAAGTGTTATTTTGGCATGGCACCTTTTAACTCAATTTTAAAGTTTGGAACTTAAGGCTCTTACTATGTTGGTTAGATTTTAAGTGAACTAAAATCCTTAATCATGCAACATAATCAAGCTTCGATCTCTTGCGTATTTAAGACATATTTAAAAGCAATAAATAACTTAAAGCATGCATAAGATAAATGTGATCTAGTATGGCCCGACTTCATCTTGAAGCTTCAACTTCAAAGTCCGTCTTGAAAATCTCCGTGGGAGGCGCCATTTTCTTCAAATAGGATAAGCTATAATTAAACTAATTACAACTATTTGATGGTACGCAGACCATATTTTAATTGAAAAACAAATTTGGTGCTTTAGACCAATTACATTCAAATTAATGGTACGCAGACCATATTTTCTATCCTATTTGGGCCATACTAGTCACTTCATAACCTGCAAAACAGTACATATACAATATATACCATTCACCCATTCATTATCATGAATGGCCCACGTAATTGGTTAGTAAAACACGTTATGCATCACATAAATATTTGCAGCAATTAATCAAGGGCACCAATAATCTACCAATTATTCAGTCCTTATTAATTCTAATCAAGTTGTTTAACCTTAAAGGATTTGTAGACCTAATCAAGAGTTTATGACTAAAATTGCTCCCACTTAAACCAATAAATTCATATGCTTCACTAATTTTAAACATAAAATTGTATTTCTAGTCTAACCGGAAACATACAAATTTAATTAAAATTTAAAGCTCATATAAATTTATAATTGAATCCACTTATTTAATTTATTTTTCAGTTGGATTTAAATTAAATCAAGGTTTTTAATTTTAGTAAAATAATTAGAATAAATTAAAATTTATAATAATTATAATATTCAAAATTAAAATCCAAGAAAACAATTTAAATTTTTAATTTTAAAACTAATTAAAATTACATGAACTGAAAATCTCAAATTAAAATTAAAAACGCGACAATCGTAACATGACGAGCACTTGGGCTTGCGCCCAAGCCCCGCCGAGTGCACGACCAATAGTTGGCCCATGGCAAACTGCAGCAGCAGCCACACGCAAACGCAGCAAGCCAAGCCACGCTTGCGCGCAGCCTGCTTGCCCGCATGCATCGCAGCAGCTACGGTAGGAGCGCTCGCTCGCGCGCAAGCAAGCCCTCGAGGCCACGCGTGTTGGTGCGCGGAGCAGCGATCGCTGGGCGACCCAGCTCTCGCCCTCGCGCGCGCGCCTCTCCTCGTGCCACGCCATCGCCCTTCGCCCATCGCCCATAGCACACAGCAACACACGCATAGGCTCCCTTGCCTCGTGCGCGCGCCATGCGCTAGGTTGCTGGCTGCATTCGTACCGCACGGGTGACGAGCTCCCTTGCTCGTCGTCGCGTGCCCGCACTATACAACACCCATTAAGGGTAACACGTAGCTTCCATTGCTTTGTGCGTGCAACATTCATGAGCGTTTTCATAAAAATTTAATGACAAATTAATAAAACATATTAATTTCATAATTTTAGGGCGAAAAATCGAAAATTTATTAATCAATTAATTTCCGATTAACATGGATTCAAATCTAGGTCATAAAAATTTAAAATTTAACACAAATTAACAATTTTTATGGTGGTTTTTAATCATAAGTATCTAATTAAATTATTAATTAATTATGAAAATCAAATCAATTCTAAATTATTCGAATTTCAACAAATTAATCATAATAACAAATTAGATTGTATAATTAACAAGGCTAGGCATTCAAACTTGTTAAACATATACAGTAGTTCAATCAAAAATTCAAGATTTATCAACAAGAATCGCAAATATTTAATTTAACATTTTAAATTTACAAACTTTTGCGTTCAAAAAACTAAAACCTCCGAAAAGTCATAGTTAGGCTTCGAATTTGGGAATTCTGGGTTTCGGCAAAAAATACTACTTTTTTCAAAATTTTAGAATGCCTTTTACATGCGGAATTGACACAAAAATCACTCGATTTGGTTGAGTAACGAACATTCTGCCGAAAAACTGCGTACATATAATTAAATAAACGCAATTTGCAATTAATTACCAATTACGAAAATTAATCACCCCTTTTAATTCCTTGCAAATTTGTAATATTTAACCATATTTATGCAATTTAGATTATGAAAATAATAAGATGCTCGTGATACCACTGTTAGGTTATGATACATATGAATAAACATAAATAATGCGGAAAAACCATAAAGCCAGGAAACATATTATTTACACATAATCATATAGCATAATTTAGATGCATACATTTTGTAGCGTGCCCTCCCTAGCTGCGCCCGAACCGAACAAGAACAAGTCTTTAGGACTCCAAGTGTCGTCCCTCCGTAGATAGTCCACAGCACGTCCGGATCCGCCTTAAGCTTGACCAACTAGAATCGCCCTTAAGGTAGTATAGATTTTGGCTAAATAGGGGCAAGAGAGTGGCTGATTTTTCTTGAAAATCTTACCTTTGAATACTTCAATTGTGTCTATAAATTATGACCCTAGGCACCTATTTATAGAGGTATGGAAAAGGAACTATAATCCTACTAGGATTTGGATTTATTAATTAGAATCCAACTTGAACTCTAAATAATAAATTTAATCTATTAGGATTAGGATTTAATCAATACACGAATTCAGATAGGATTAGGATTCGTTACGAACATGAGCATCGTATGGCCACGAGCATCGCACCACCCGTGCAGGCATTGCGGCCCACACGAGCAGTCGCTGCTCGCAGCCCAACAACATGCTTAGCGTGCGCGCGCCAAGGCCATGCTGGGCCTGGCCTTGCGCTGGGCCTGGCGAGGCTGTGACAGCTCCATGTTGGGCGCTCGGCTTGCTGGGCGCGGGCCTGGCTTCGTGCTGGGCCTTCGTCTAGCAAGCCTCGTCCGATGCTAATTCGTACGATGCGCTTCCGATTAAATTCCAGGTTCCGGAATTCATTGCCGATACGAACAATATTTAATATTTCCGATTCCGGAATTAATTTCCGTTTCGAACAAATATTTAATATTTCCGTTTCCGGAATTATTTTCCGATTCCGATAATATTTCCGATTCAGACAATATTTCCGTTTCCGGCAATATTTCCGATTCCGGTAATATTTCCATTTCCATTAATATTTTCCGATACGTACCATGTTTCCGTTTCCGGAAACATCTACGACTTGGATAATATTTATATTTTCGATACGATCCATATTTCCGTTTCCGGCAATATCATCGTTTCCGGAGTATTCATTTCTTGCTTGTGACGATCTCAGCTCCCACTGAAACCAAGATCTGTCGATTCCGAATATCCATAGATGGAGTATTTAATGCCATTAAATATTTGATCCGTTTACGTACTATTTGTGTGACCCTACGGGTTCAGTCAAGAGTAAGCTGTGGATTAATATCATTAATTCCACTTAAACTGAAGCGGCCTCTAGCTAAGCATTCAGCTCACTTGATCTCACTGAATTATTAACTTGTTAAGTAATACTGAACCGCATTTATTAGACTTAATATTATATGCATACTTGGACCAAGGGCATTATTTCCTTCAGTATGAGGACATGAGAGGCGGAAATTCATTCCACTACGGTCACAGAGATTTTGAAGAGGCCCATTAATATATTCCGTCCCATTGTCACATTGTAAATTTTTGATTTCTCTTTCGAATTGGGTTCGAATAAAAGCTTGATACCATGAGATAATGTGAATCTGTGAGTTATTCTCATTGATTTGTGAAATGTATACAACAATACATAACTAGAGTTTAGGCTACAATCAAGGCTATAATCTAGTCTATAATCAAGGCTACGATTAGGGAGAATTACATCAGTAATATATATTCCATAAATACAAATATATGCACGATTATTTCCATAATCTATCAAGCTTTAATGCAAATAGAACTCCATTAATACTTAATAATAATTATCATAATTCAAATTTATGATATGAATTAATCCAAATACCAAAGGTTTAATGTAAATAAAACTCTATTACATACTTGATAATTATCTAAAATATAAATTATTCACATTATGAGTATGTTATCGTGGTTTAAAAATAATGTATATTTGACGTAAAGTTATCCGAAAACAGGTATTATTTGGAATTTAGTTTAAGTATGACTTTGTTTACTTAATTACTAAAAAAATATTTAGTACTCTGTATACAGTTGTATTAAATTGGTGTAATAACAGTGTATTGGTTGGATAAATTAAGTTGAACATAACTTTTTAATTATAAAAAATTGTTATTTAGTTTAAGTATGACTTTATTTACTTAATTACTAATGTAGTATTTTAGAATACAGTTTTATTATTTGGTTATTTAGTTTAAGTAGGACTTGTCAGATTTGAAACCTATTATGCGTATATTATGTTAGTTTAAGTAGGACTTTCCAAATGTTATGCGTTTAAGTAGGGTAAATTAATCGTATATTATGTTATTGTATAGAAGGAAACCTATATACTATTTATTTGACTATTCTATCTATTCAATTGTTTTAGCTTGAGCTTAAACACTTTCGCTATGATATTGGGGCGATTTTCCGGCTTTTTTTAGCTAGGATAGGTAAACCATTCGAGTTGAGCTTATAATACTTTAAGCTTATATTCAAACTCGAGCCAAGCTGCAATTCCAAACTTTATTTTTAATGTTCAATTTTCCCAAAGACTTGATTTATATTGATTTTGGATTCGAAAACCACCCCCTTTTAATTACCTGTAAAATACTCGTAATTAACTAAGTTTTTATTATTTCTTTAGATATTTTCATCAAAAAATCCAAATTGTTAATGAATTTTAAGTTGGATGCTTCTATAGTAAAAATGTTTTAAATTCACGTGTTTATACAATTGATCTTAGGTTGTCTAGTTCATCACAATTAATTCATGAGTCAATTATTCTCAAACGAAAACCCTTTGTCACCACCCTAAAACTTCCTTATGTTATAAGTAGTATTATAATATCATATTATCTATGGCGGAAATAAGTTAGCCCCCTCAGCCATCCCCACCCCCTGCTGCAGAAGACACAAGATTTAAACGGATCATGAGAGGCAATTTTACTGATATGCTTCGTGGTAAAACCATAAACCAGGACGACAAAGTCTCACACCAATGAAATTTTGTATAAAATGTGCAGCAACTCCTTCCTTATTCATGTTCAAAGTTATGAGCATTTTTACATGACGTAAAGCTTTCTTTCCCTGAGATTTCTTTGTATTATTGTTCCTTCTGTCGATTTATACTAAGTATATGTACAGAACTCTTTCGAAAGTTTTGCACTTGCTATTCAGCATACATCCAATACTCAACGCATACAATTCTTTTAGGTAGGACTATATAATGGATTAATGGACAGAACATCAGAAATGTTAACTTTCACATATGCCTATGCATAACTTTGATCATCAAAAATCATAAAAAGTTAATATTTTGAAAATACAAATTGAGATGAATCTAACAAGATTATACACGATTATGTTTTATCTTACATATTAATCACCAACAATAATAAAGTAGAATATGTGAAAAATGTAAAATATTCAAACGTTACGAGTATTAAAAAACGAAGAAAATATTATATTATCTTATAAAATAAGAGGAAGAGAACATAACCTTAATACAGAAGAATAATAACCATCAACCAACGGTGCACCACCACCACCAAATCCTCCTTTTCGTAACGTAACCCAATTCCTTCGCATCTCTATTATATAAAGGAACAGCTGAGGGCGTTTAAGTAATAACACTTTTCGTGTCCCCTCTTGAAAAGACTAATATACCCCCTTTACACTAAAGCTGAGGCTACATTCAAAGTTCAAACCCTTACTGCTCGGCTGCTCCACCGTTTTCTCTCTCATCCCTCCCGTTTTCTCCTTCGATCTTCTTCCTCCACGACCTTCTTCGATCTTCTTCCTCAAAGAATTACGCCCTTCTCTCTGAACTCCATCGCAATTTCAATCATAATGGTGAGCATTTTACAATTTCAATCGCAATTTACCCTTTTTCAACTTGATTTCACTTTTCTGATTGATTTATTCAAATATAAGAGGGATTCAGATGACAAATTCATTTGATTTCAATTATCTGACTAATTGAATATTCTCAGAGTTGCAAATCTGGAATTGAATCCTACTGTTGCTCCAATTCCTGGGTTTGATCGATCTTCTTCAATTATCGGGTAAAAGTTCTTCATTTTCTTTTCTGTTTACATTTTTTTATGTTTTGATAATTATTAGGATTTTAATTATGTGTTGGTAATTTAATTTCGTTTTGTGTTTGTTTTCAAGCAATATTCTGATTACCTTTTTAATTAGGTGTTGGTAATTTAATTTCATTTTGTGATTTTTTTCTTCTTCGGGATTTCAGTTAATTTTTAGTTTGCTGAGATTTCTGTAATTAATTTTTGAGAAAATGGGAAAGCCTGGAAATAATCAGAAGAAATCCCCTCAGAATTTGAAGAAAATGAAGCTGAATAATGAAGATGTGAAAAAATTCATACCATGGAGGATGAAATTGATGTCTGTAAGTATTCTCCTTCTTATTGTTCTTATAATTATTGTATTGAGTTTGTATTTATTAGAAATATTGAGTTTGTATTGATTTCTTTGATTAATTAAATTGTAGAGTATTTCTTTTACTCCGTAATTATTACAGAGTATTTCTTTGAATTATTTTAGTTTGTAAGTTTGTTAATTAATCAGCAATTTATAACCTATGATTTTTCTGTATTATTTTGTAGTTCATATTTATGGGAATATCAATATAATTTTTAACCAGCAATTTATAACCTATGATTTTTCTGTATTATTTTGTAGTTCATATTTATGGGAATAGCAATTTAATTTTTAACCAGCAATTTAAAAGACTAATGTGGTACTATAAATGTTGAATGTATGGTGGGTTTAATTCATTTAGTTTCTTGGATGTGTATGTTGCTTCTGTCATTCTGTGCCTAGGCTTTGAGTTGTTGCTTAATTTAGATGAGTAGTTATTCCGGCCTCCTGTTTTCTGCAGGGTCGTTTCGAAATTTTGTCACTCTCAGGTTCATTCACGCTTTCAAATTAATGGTGGTGGTCCACGTAGCAGGGGCGGCGGTTTAAGTGTTTCTTTAGCTGGGCCAGATGGGCGGGTCTTAGGAGGTGGTGTTGCCGGTGTTTTAATAGCTGTGTCCCCAGTACAGGTTTGACATCTGTTAATCTCTCACTCTTCCTCGTAGGCCAACTTTGTACTTTTTTTCAGTGTCTTGCCATGGTTATAAGTTGTGGATTGATTAGTTGTACTGAAAAAATGTCACATATTTATGGTAAAATCTAAATGCTTTGATTGCTCATATTGTGCTTTGACCATATAGCTGATGACTCGGCTGATTCTGTTTTTGCAACCCTGATTTACACGGCTTAAATGTGCTGGACCGGTACCATCACCGTTGTACATTTAGGTGCACAAAATATATATATTCCGTAAAAATACCTCATTTTCTACTTTACGTAGTAAGTCTTTGTTTTTTTCAACTTATTTTTTATTAGATCAGACGAAACAAAAAGAATAAGGCCTAAACTAATTGACAATTGACATCACTTCCACAATAATGAGTGTTAGATGTTGAGCTATTTTGCACGACCGCCATTTACCTAACCTTTTTTTATGCATAGCACAACCAGTTCATCAAAGCTAACCTCGAACTACATCCGAATTTGATCCGTATCATACACCTGTCTTAATTAAATTAGTGTAGTATGATTAATCACTGTTAGTGTAATTTTATTGACTTCTGTAATTCAGTGATGTGTTTGGTTGGGTATAGGAATAGGAAATTGCAATTTAATGTCACAGAAAGTGTTGAATACTTCTGGATGGATTAATGAATTAGGTAACGCCACATAATTTACGGATTGATTATTGATTTTGATATTTGGTTTATTTCCAATTAATTGAATTTATTTCCATTTTTGTTGAGAAATTGATGATTTGTTCTTTTTGTGTTTGTTATAGATTCAGCAATATAACTCAGATGTAATACTACTAAGTGCAGTTGGACAGGTATTTAAGTGCAATTAATTATATTGCTTAATTTTTTTGTTACTGTTATTTATGATTTAAGTTGAGCCTACATCAGAAACTGATTTGAGTTCAGCCTGGATCAGAAACTGATTTTTGTGAAAGTATATTGATTTTTTGATTTTTTTTTACTAAAATAGGAAGCAATAGAGGGTGTAAAAGAGCCTAGCAGAAGTTTATAAAGATCAGAATTATTCTGGAGGTAATTTGTTCCTTTGTTCAGTTCAGATTTGTTCATTTGTTTCAGATTGGCGTCGAGTATCCGATAAGGCTAAACCAACCTATATATGCATAATCAACTAACCTGATTCACAATGTGACTACAGGATTGCTTGACATACGCTTCGTGACCAGAACAACTGAACTAGTGAACTAATGAATATGCTCTTAGCCTGACATACGCTCTGATGGTCATATTCTTCCTCTACATGATCAGATGAATGAGGAAGGGACTACTCTTCGCGAGTGGCGCCGGTGAGTTTTGATTTTGCTTCGTTTGATCACTTTAGCTCAATTTTTGTCAGATGTGATTGTACGAATGCTACATTATTAAAAAAATCTTAGGATATTTATTGCCTTTTGATTATTTATTTTTTTGTCTTTTGATTAAATTTCTTTTTCTGGGTATTTTTTGTTTGATTTTTGAGTGTAGCGAAGGGTTGAGAATTCGGCAGGTGGGTAATTCAGATAAGGTACATGCGGATTAATGATCCTATGCACGCAGATCTTGATGATGAAATCACAGGTCTTAGATCTCAAGTCCATAAGCTCATAAATGTATTTCCCCTTTTCAGTGATTTTGTCATGAATTCCTTGATTAGTTCTATCACTAGGGATATGTATAGGCAAACCAGAAAAAGAATGTGTGTTGGAATCACTGATAGATCGATATTGAAAGGAAATTTGTCATGAAACATTTTCTTTTAGATTTTTTTATCCTTTACATTATTCAATTATGTTGCATGTGTGACTAATTATTTGTTTCTCATGTGAAACTGGACCAACATTCTGGAAGCAAAGCTGAGACCACTGACCCAATTCTTGGAGAGTTGGAGGCAAGGTTGTGGCTTAAGTTACTGCTACTTATGCAGTTGCAAGGTTCTACAAACTTCAGCTTGCTTGCTACAGGCTAACAGGCTACAGCTACCTCTGATTTATGTAATTAATTAAGTTTGTCTTTATTTCGATCATGCACTTAATAAAACAAATGTTTCCCTCTTTGGGATTGTAATTTGTGATTTGTGATCTGTGATCTGTGATCAATAAATAGAAAAGGAGGATGCTCCTTTTTGTTCTTTGTAATCACATCGATATATTGTCTTTACATTGAATTATGAAATTTTTGTATTATTTGTTAATATTGATGATTTTATCTTGATTTTACAGTAGTTTGTTTAAGTGTATCAAATTTGCGTTTTTATATTCGCACGCATTGCGTGCATAAAATACTAGTAGTACAATAGTACTACGTATATTCTATCTAATTAAGCAATTGGTGTAGAAAAATTAAAACCCAAATGGCCAAATCTCAACCCTCACGGCAGCTTATATGCATATTTATACAAAAAAGTAGAAGAAAAATAGGATAAAATTTTGTTGGAGTCTATATTTATCATGTTATCTACCAAATTAATCATGGCAAGACTCTAATTTTTTTTTAATAAATCTAAAATATTAGTTAATTATATGGGATGACGTGGAAATCCTACATGGACGCTCTAAATGCTCTCCAAAAAACTCCCCTTATATATATATATATATATATATATATATATATATATATGTATATATATATATATATATATATATATATTAAAGATTTGAAACATGATTAACTCATAATTATGATACATATATATTTATAATCAGATTTTCATGAGGGAAAAATTGGTTTACGTATTGATTGTTAAAGTAGCTTTTAAAGTACATAAACAACTATTTTAAATAAGTCTTTACGATGAGGTTACAATGTCAACAATATTAGGTTATTATTTTGGACAAATTCTATCTAGGGTCGAATTCATCGGAGGGAGGGGGTGCTAACAATCCGAATGAGCAAGATAATATAAAGATGATGGGAACAAAGATAGAAAACTCTTACGGAAAGGGGAGATGGGTAGTATATTATTATGAAGTGTGAATCTCTATTATATAAAGGAACAGCTGAGGTTAATTTGGTAATCACACTTTTCGTGTCCGCAAGCAAAATTACTAAAATACCCTAATTTCGTTGCTTGCTGAATGCTGACCCTCTCTCCCCCTCTCACTCTTTCTCTCTCCTCAACCCTCACCAAATCGCGTCCCTCTCGCTTTTTCTCTCGGTTTCTAGGGTTAGACTCCATCCTCAATTGCTTCCCACCGTCGCCATCGGTCTCTGCCGGAAATGATGCAGCAACCAATATCGTTTTCACTTTGAATAACTTTCTTAATTAGATCTTTTAATTAATTGTTGCATTCATGTAGGTTTTTGGATCGTAACCCTAGAAATTTGTATAATACAGGTTGAAAAAACGTAAGGGAGCAGGGTCCGTCTTCAAGGCCCACGTCCATCACCGCAAACGAGCCCCAAAGGAGCCGCCAATTAAGGAAGCAACCAACAATTATGGTTTGACACCCCTCTCAGTTAGCGAACCTTGCCAATTCTAACTCTAATAATACGCTTTCGCGTCACCTTAGAACTAGGATGGGAATCTAAATCAACTAGCCACTTCAAATTCAATCATAGACTCTCAATTTCTTGACAAGTCCATGAAGAAAGCTCCAATTTTAATGACAAGCATAGTATTTGCAACTACTAAACCAATCAAACATGGAAATCCAAAATTGCAAGTCACAATTTAATCACATCATCAATTCTACAAATTAACCCTACACCCCCAATCATTCCCCAAGTATCACCCCTAACCCTAACAATTGACTACTCACTACTCATTAATGGAACAATTGAAATTGCAAGCAATTGCAAGCTAGAATTTACGAAATTGAAAAGAATTACGAAATTGCAAGCAAACAAGTTATCAAGCTAGAATTTCCAAGGATTCAATTGAAATCAAATTAGAAAGAAAATCCGAAATTCAATTATCAAAGCAATTAAGGAAAATAAAGCAAAAATTGAAAGGATTGAAGTGAAGAGAAATTACTCAAAGCTTGAAGAATCTTGAAAGCAAACTTGAATTGAACTTGAATTTATCACTAGAATTTGAATTGCAAGTGTTTGAAACAAAGAATTCAGAAAAATTCTCTCTCTAAAACTCAAAGCATAAAGCTGAAAAATAATTCTGAACTGAAGAAAATAAAACAAACTAAAACTACAAAATCCAAGAACCGGGCTTTTATTATGGAACGATCACAAAAGAATGCAAATATTATTAAATCGATAAACGAATGCACGCTAATCAATGTCCTAAGTCGAGTGAAATATTTTAGTGTGAAGCATAGATAAATAAGGAATTGCACTTATCTATCCCCCTTCAACCGATCTTACCGCGTCAACTCTCTAGATCCTATTCACCCTCAAAGATAGCTTTCCGTGACGCCGCTAAGGCGCCGGAAAAGACAAGAATTACAAGAGAGGAAAGAAGGCTACTCGACATCTCGGCACGACAATCCTGCTCCATAAATTTGACCAATTCCTCCCTCCACCGACAATGACTCAACTCAAAGGGTCAAGAGGGCTTTTATGGTGAAACGTATAGGCTAGGGGTAAGGGTGTGGAATAAATTTGGAAGTTGGAGCTCAATCCTAAAGTGAAGCACAAAATGAACTTTACTCAGGCAAATAGAACCAAAACAAATTCACACCACTTATTTGGGGCACCCCAAGCTTATTCAACAACAAAACTAAACTATACTCTTTTTGCACTTTTCTTGATTTGATTTTCTCTTTTTTTGTGTTTTAAATAAAACTTTTCTCATTGCCTTGCTTTTCTCTATTTTTGTCTTTTTCTAAACTTTATGCTTTTGCTTTTGCCTCTTATTCAATATATACAACATATTTTCCAAACTTTCAATTCTAACCAACAACCATCACTTCTCATTATTTGCATAAACATTCAAAACCACAAAGCACAATTACTATAGCTTCACTATCACTTCTAAGGGTGAAATAAAACAAAGGCTAATCGACTTGTAATGACCTTATAAGAAATGAAGGGGAAAAGCCCAAATGGCTAGCAAGGGGGTAAATGCAAACAAAAATATGAGAGGAAAATAAAAATAATGTCCTTAACTAAAAATAAAAATAGTCACCGAAAGAAATGCCTCTATCGTCCCCTAAAGTAGTTCGGTCGCGGTCTCGAGAAGGAAAAAGTCAAACTCGGGATATTGGAAAGTCAATGCCAAGGATCCATGCCACTCAATATTTGTGTTTGAGAATTGGGATAGAAAGAATAAGATCCTCACATATGGGTAGCAAATACTATCCTCTTCGGCTTCAAGTCACTAGAGAGAACGACACCATCTTACCACAAACCAAGGGTTCAAGACTCATGCTATCCAAAGTTCTAACCGACTACCTTTACACCCAAATCCTAGACTCGAACCAAGACATTCAAAATCGTGCACACCTCTACCAATTAGGAATAAAAGCATTCTAACCTACAAGTTCCAATTTTATTATGCCCGAATCAAGAATAAATCCTAAAAACTAGAAAAACTTGCCTTGACAAAAAGGAACTCAAAAAAGTAAAAGGAAAGAAAAAAGGAAAAGGAAACGAAAAAGAAAAGAAAAGAATGAAAAATGAAATAAGAAAGGAAAAGGAAAACAAAAGAAAACAAAAAGGAACCTAAAATCAAAGAAACTAACAAGAAAATATATACAAGAGCACACAAATGCACGCAATCAATGACATGAAAATCATAATGGCAACCACACAATAAAATCTCCCCCCAAGCTCGAATTAGGCCATGTCCTCAAGGCCTAAAACGAAACAAGGAGGGGCACAACTACCCATCCAACCAATGCCCCACATGAATAATGCCCAATCCCAAAGAATGCATGTGAGTTAGAAGGATATTACCGGAGATGTCGTGGGAGCAAGTCCCGCAAAGAACCGGAATAACTAACGAACTCACCAAAAATATCATCGGGCATGGCAAAGGTGGAAGAATTGAATCCATACCAAGAAAACGCACCAAAAAGAAAAACTAAAAAAGAATCAAGAAAAATTTAGTAGACGAGGGCCAAATTGCCAAAACAAACCTAAATCATTGACATAGGTATTTTCGGTCGTTGACAAATACACCTTATCAAACAAAATTTATAAACTCCTAACTAACCGGCTATATGAGCTATAGCGGCAAGCATAGGGATCGTCCCAAGAGAATGAATATGTTTAACTTTTCAATCTAATGTGTTCAAAAGCTAGTTCGAATGGAAAATGAGTTTATGTAAGAATCTAATGAAAGCAAGAAAAATATCAAATATGAATAAATAAAGAAACTCTAGAGGTTTCGGGAATCGGCAATGGAAGTTGAATTAGGAGAAGGACAAGGTCAACACACATTGATTATGCAACGACTTGACAAATAGGGGAAAAGCAACGAATGACGCGCTCGCCACCTCTCGGATAGAACGCGCTTAGCTCTCTAATCTAGGAAGAGCTCTCGCATAATCCTACAACTAAACAGCTAGCAATTGAAACCAACTCTTCACATGCAACATAGAGATTCACAATCTCTTGCCAAATCAAAATGAAGCACTCCAATCAATCCTAATTGAACTAGCATTTGCAACTACTAATTCACTAGTCATGGAATTCCTAGCATCAAATCAAATTTAATCACAACATCAACATGAATTTCCCTACAATTTCCCCAAATTCATTCCCAAGGCTTCAACCCAAATCTCTAGACTATGACTCCTCAATAAGCATGATTAATATTAAGATTAAACTAAAACTAATCTTAATCATGAAACTAATTGAATTAATGAAACTAATTGAATCAACAAAAATCAGAAAATTCAAATATCAAAATTGGGGGAAAAGTCAAGAAAATTCAAAATATGAAAATCTAAGAATCAACAATGAAATTAAAGCTTAAACGAAATTAATGAAGCATTAAAAGAATGAAAGAACAAATTAAAGAGAAAAGTAAGAATTATACCTTGAATGATTGAAATTGCATCAAAATTGAAGAACACAAATGAAGAACAAAACTCAAATGAAAGAGAAAAGAAATCTGAAATTTGGAGTTTGAATCAACTAAGAATTGAAGAATTTGAAGCTAAGAATCCTAATCCTAACCTCTAATCTAAGCCCTAATCTAATTCTCTCTAGAATTCTAATTATCAAATTCTAAATGTGAAACTAATTGACTACATCTTCGAAACAATGCTGCGAATTCTCTTTTATAAAAGCAAACCCGCGCAGCTGTGCGGTCGAATAGAGGGTACGTTCTATCGCACAACTTCGTGTTCGGTCGCACAACAGAAATCAGGAGATACTGTAAACATTCTGCCCATCTGTGCGCCCAAGCTCTGTACCACGACCGCACAGCAGGCCTGTGCGACCGCACAGACTGGCTGTTCGACCGCACAACGTTGTAGCTGGCAGTTCTGTTGCGCGCTGCTGTGGCTGGTCTGTTTGCGTGCCATTGCTACTCGAGTGCTGCTGTAGTGTGATGCTTGATGTTTGGAGCTGTTTACATGTGTGATTGCAAGGCTGTAGCTGCTACAGGGACTTCAAGGGAGCTCGTTGGTGAGCACAAGAGGCTGCTACAAAGGCAAGTGCACTGCTGTTCGTGAGGCTGTTGTTGTGGCTGCTTGTGTTGCGCGCTGCTCTTGCTGCTTAGCTGGGCTGTTTCCACGCTGCTGGCCACTCAAATGCTCATGGCTCGCTTCGTCGCTGCGCAAAGAAACATCATCGCTGCATTCATCAAATAACGAATAACCAATGTTATCGAAATCGCCTAGCATACTTATTAAATCGCAGAGCATATTATTAAATCGTATCGCACTTTTGCAAATCGTAAAATCATATTAAACATCGTCAAGCATAATGACACAATATTTAAAACGTTAATACTCAAAATGACCCTTACGCAATGAGAATGCGCACAAAAGGCACATTTAAAGCAAAAACGACTAAAATCTACGCAAGACGAGAAAATATTACGATTAATGCAAAAATGCGATAAACGAACTAAAAACGATAAAACTAAGCAAAAATAATAATAAAATGCTAATAAAATGAACTAAAATCCTAAGATAAGAGCGACATTATGTCGCTTATCAATCATCAATAGATCATCATGTATGTACAACCATAGAAAGTGGTAAAAGAACCAACAAACCACCAACAAAAGACCAACAACAGACCAACTCCCCAAAGCTAGCCCGCACGGCTCACTTCTCCCCCCAAGCTAAATAAAAGCATACCATCACACAAAAAGACAGGGGAGAAGTGTAGTGGCTCCTAAGAGAGACTCGGGCCGGTGCCTTTCCCCTTCCAATCATACTCCCTCCAATATTCATCCCGGGCACGACGATAGGCAAGGGCTTGCTCGTCGGTGAAAGGGGTGAAGTTGAAGTTGGGGTCCACATCGGGACCCGAGGCATCAGAATGAGGGGGCCAAGAATAATTGGGCTCAAGGGGGTAATTGCCTTGGTGAGGCTCTCCTCTAGGACCATCCCAACCGCCAAAGTAACCTGCGGGCCACCCGGTGTATCCCACGGGCCAATCGCTAGGCCGCTCATCCGGCATAGGCGTGGGGTACATAGGGTCGCCGCAATAGTCACTCCCCCCCATTTTGGAGTAATCGTAAGGAGGGTACGAAGGAGGGGGGGTGACATTGGGTTGGGAATGTCCGGTCCAATAAGGGTAGGTAGGTGTATGATCCTCGTTCCAACTAGGGATGGGCCCTTGTTGGGGTGGATGATATGGATAGTTGACATAGGGCTCAAAATCCCCTTTGTCCACGTGAAAATCATACACCCGCCTACCATAGTAAGACGAGTCAAAATCACCATAAAAAGCCACCTCGCGGCTCTCTTGAGGGGCAAGAGAAGCTAAAGTACGAGCTTGCTTCGTTTTCCCTTGCAAGATAGCCGCAAGAGTGGATTGCAATCCATTAAAATTAAAGAGAGGAGAGGAAGAAGACGTACCACCCTCTTGGAGGGGAGGCTCCATGGCCATTGAAGTAGGCGGAGGAGGAGGAATAGGACCACGAGCGGTAGAGAATTGGGGAGCACAGGGAATCAAGTAGCGGATATGAGGAGTCCATGAGGTAAGGAACCGATCGGGAAGAACGCACCAATCGGAACTCTTGGCACACCAAACATAATGATCCTCCTTGTCCTTGTACTTGATCAATTTGGCATTTAACATAGCTTCGATATCTAAGAACTCACCATCAGGAATGGGTGTCAAGGCCTTGAGATCATCCACAAAAGGATCGTTCGGAAGAGCCCGCAAGAGGAGAGTGAGCATACCCACAAGAAGGATATCCTCACTAACCGAATAAGCATTCCGGACATCTGTGATCCTTGAAATAAGAAGTTGGCCAAAATCCAATGTTCCCATATCGTCCCTTGTAGCCAACCAAAGGGCACCAAGCTCCGTGCGCGACAAGGCCCCGGTAGAGCTCTTTCAGAATAGGGTGTAGATAATGAGCCGGATAACATATCGGACGACCGGGTGTTGAAAAGATGAAAACTTTGCCGACGCGGAAACAAAATTTCCCCTTTCGCCAGTGAGAGAGCGCCACCAACCATGCTCTTCGTAAGACTCCAAACATTCACTCACCGGGTTGGTGATAAGTTCCTTGTCCGAAGGAATGGAGAAGAAATCGTTGATCTCTTTATGCGTCAAAGTGTGACGGTTGTTGAATACTTGAAATCTCAACTCAACCGATTCTTCCTCATCTTCAACTACCACGCTCTTCCTAGCCGACGCTAGGAACTCCAAGGTCACTCACTTGTAGGTCTTGGCGTTCATTTGCACAAACTCCTCCCAATCAAGACCCGAAATCAATGTATCCACCTCCTTTTCAATCCCCAAGTCCCTTATAGTTTTCTTGTGGTAGAACTTGGTTGGACAGATGGCCCTCTTAGACAACTCGGCAAAATAATCCCAAGACTTTTGTTCTTGGAACTCAATTCCGTAAGTCTCAAGGTCTGGAGGAGTTGGGGCCTTCCTCTTGGGAGGGGCGTTGGGACCTTTCTTTGATCTTTTGGACATCAAGATAAGCTAACGATGAAATATATATACAAAACAAGCAAACATAAACCAACTACGAACCAAAAGAAAAAACTAATTTAGTCTACAAACCAACATAACCATACACCAAAACACTACAAAAGCTCTCCAAGAAGTTCAAATCGATCAATAGCACTCCAAATACTACTCCACATCCAAGAAAAACAAACAAGCTAAAAATGCAGCTAAAATTTACCAAGAGTCTAGAATCTATCAAGTATAAACAACTAAGCATGCTTAACACTTCTAAACAATTAAGGACTACACACATAAACAAACATGCATCACTAATTAACCGAAAATCACAAATTCAGAAATTTCCAAAAATATCATGAACATGGAGAATAATAGAATGACAATGAAGAAGTAAGGGGAAGAAATCGTCACCAATAGTAGAAGAAGCAACAAAGATCAATCCCAAGTAATCTCCAAAGCTCCAAATGCACCAAAAGTGACCAATTGAAATTTCTAGAGTAAACCCTAACTTTTGGGCGGTTTTTTCTGAAAATATGAAAATTTGAGATCTTAGGTTTGAAATAGTGATGAATTTGTGAATGTGAAGAGGTAGAGAGTGAAATTAGTGTGAGGAATCAAGCAAGAATGGTGTAGAATTGGAGTATGAGGAGTGAGAATGGAGAAGAGAGGAGAGTTTATGGTGTTTGAGAGAGAGGAGAAGTCGAATGAAATAAAAGTGTTAGAAGGGATTCGCGAATTATTAAAAACTGCAGTTCTGACAACCCAGGCCTGTGCGAGCACACGAAAATTCCGTGCGATCGCACAAGATTTTGGTGCGAGCCCACAACCCCTTACCTGATCGCACAGAAATTGTATTAGCTACTGATCAACTTACCAGACTGTGTGCGAGCGCACACCTAAGACGTGCGATCGCACAAGATTTTGGTGCGAGCCCACATATACTAACCCGATCGCACAGAAATAGTGTTAGCAACTAATCTGCAGACCAGACCGTGTGTGAGCGCATACCTAAGTTGTGCGATCGCACAGGACCCGAAATGGCAGATTTTGTGCGATCCCTTCACCTAAAAAAATAAAGCTAGAAAATAAAAAGTTAATAGACAAAAGCAAAATAAATCTAAGAGTTAGACAATCGGGTTGCCTCCAGGGCAGCGCTCTTTTAACGTCATTATCTTGACGAATCCCCCCAAAACTCATGGGGCACAAGAGAGAAAATATCAATACACGGGTTGCCTCCCGGCAGCGCTCGTTTAACGTCATTAGCTTGACAAACCCCCCATGGGGGGTGAAATGAAACGAATTTTGGATCGTCACAAGTCAAAAAGCTCCTTTTTGCCTCCTCGGGCACAAAAATCTTAGCAAAACCACCACTCATAGAGATGCCATCAAACCAACTTCCCCTAGGCTTTTGTTTGCCTTTCTTGGCCTTCATGCCCTGGGGGTGCTTACTATTGAAAGATGAAGTTCGTGCTCCATCATCATCTAGATGCATCCCGAATGTCTTGAGAATGGTTGTGACATCATCAAAGGCATCGCCCAACACCATGGGGCTCACAAGAACCTTCTTTTCATTGAAGTTGTTCCTAGCAAGCTTATCATCAAACTTAAAAACACAAGAGTTGTTAGAAGGGTTAGCATGTATGCAATGATGCTCAATGCAAGCAATAATATCTATCTTCATGCAACTCTTCATCTTATAACAACATCCATTATCATTAGGAAGCTTGAAGCTAGCCTTGGCGTCTCCCACCTTCAAGGTGATAAGACCACCTTGAACATCAATAAGGGCCCCTACCGTGGCAAAAAATGGCCTTCCTAAGATAAGAGGGGTGTGGGCATCCTCATCGATGTCCAAGACAATAAAGTCAACAAGAAAAGTGAGCTTCCCTATCACAAGGGGAACGTTATTAACCCAACCCAAGGGGAACATAACTGAGCGATCGGCTAGTTGTAAAGACATAGGGGTAGGGGTGAGGTCACCAAGATTATGCTTCTCATAAATTTTGTATGGAAAAATACTCACACTTGCCCCCAAATCACAAAGAGCGTTATCAAATTTTAGCTTTTGAATGCTACAAGGAATCGAGAAACTCCCGGGATCCTTGAGCTTTGAGGGAAACGAGCTTAGGATCAAGGCACTACAATTCTCCGTGAGAATAATGTGCTATTTGCTTAAGTGCCTCGGTGAAAGACAATTACACATAAATCTTGCTAATCGTATCAAGAAACTTAGAAAATTGATCATCTAACTTTTTTCCAACAAACTTTTGAGGATAGGGGAGTTTGGGAGTAGGGAGAGGTAGAAGAGTAGCCTCCGTTGGCTTCAAACCATCACTCACATCATCAACGTGAGACTCCCCTTCGCCATTATCATAGTCCGTAGACTCAACTCCCTTAGACTCTTCCCCCCTAGAACAAGAAGCTTCACTTAGCTTAGCACCATCATCTAGAATTTTCCCACTCCTAGTCACAACGGCATACATTTTCTTAAGAGGTGCTTGACCTTGGAGTGGGAGACTAGTATGCACTTGATGCTCCTTGATGGTGCTAGCAAGTTGAGATAGCTGAGTTTCAATCATCTTAAGATGAGTATTGGATTGCTTGAATCCATCCTCAAATTCCACATTTTTCCTGGCTTGCGCCCCCACAAACGACTCCATGAGAGCCTCAAGACTAGACTTGAGAGGCGGGAGCGGCGGAGGAGCATTACCAAATCCCGTAGGATTAGGTGGAAATTGAGTGCCATAGGTCTTAGGTGCATTGAATCCGAGAGGAGGATATTGGGAATTGCCATATTAGTTTCCCGAATTCAATGGATATCCCCCACTAGAAGATCCCCTATATTGCCCATATTGGTAGTTGTAACCCCCTCCACCTTGGTGGTTTGGGTTATAACTATCTTGGTTGTATTGAGTTTGATTACCTAGGCCATTGGGTTGACCATACAAAGCTTGGCCTTGATAGCCTTGCACCCTATAGTTAACCCGACCTTGATTATCAAACCCTCCTCCTTGGCCTTGGCCTTGGTAGGATCCACCTTGATAAGCATGCATAGGAGGGCCTCTAGGTGCTTGTCTATTAAAGTTTGGGTTCAGGGGCCCATCATATCTAGGCCTCTCATTCATAGAATTTGCATATTCCACATCAAATTCTTGTTCATAAGGAGAGCCATGTTCAACATATGAGACATTATGCAATAAATGGCACATGCTAGGGAAATGACCATGCTCACCACAAATATCACCAAAAGATGTATCAAGAGGCATTGTGTTGTAGGAACTAACCTTGCCCTTCCCCTTAGTGAGAAGGGTGGCCGATGGTGGAGGAATTGTTGATGGAGATGGTTGTTGACTTGGAGCACTCTCAAGCTTCTGAAGTCCTGAGCTAAGCTTTTCAATGATATTGGCTTTCTCCAAAGCGAAAGCCGAACCCTTGCCATCTTCATACTTCCCCTTGCTATCATAATTCCTAGTCCCCACATGCCATGCTTGGTAGTTTTGCACGACATCTTCGATTATCTCCTCGATTTGGTCCTCCGTCTTATTCATAATTGGACCACCTCCCCCCCCCCCCCCCCCCGCATCAAGACTTGTTTTGGAGGTTGGGCTAAGTCCCAAGTAGAAAGTTTGTAGAAGGAGCCATTTAGATATTCCGTGGTGAGGGAACTCCCTTTGGTATTCCTTAAATCGATCCCAAGCCTCAAATAGGGATTCATCACGCTTTTGCTCGAAGGATTAAATTTTGTGCCGGTTGTGAGGGGGTCGAAAAAGCGCGAGGCTAATGCATGACCTTGTCCCTCGTGGGTGTGACGATTCTTTTTATTCAATCAAGTGTAATTGGATTTCCTGTGAGTATACACCCAATTGACTAGTAATATAGGAGTCGCCATTCAGTTTTTAACGACAATGAGAAAAACTGACAAAACCCGGTTATCGTGACATAAAGGGAGTGCAATTATGTTTGACCACGACGGCCGTAGGTTCCCTTGTGATCCCTGGTGTGGGGATCTCTCAATATACACCCGCAAGGTAGAGATTGAGGGTTATGGGGACTGTAACTACCGAGAGGAGTAATTCGCTCGTCGATAACTCCAGAGGCAGGATATCCTTACTAGCTCAGCATAAATAATCGAAGGGACATGCGTTAACTATTAAACTAATCTGAATTGATTTTAGCAATATACAACATATAATACTAATTCGATCGTGATTATCTGATTTAAATAGCATTAAGGGACCTAGCATGATAATCCGATTTCCCAAAAATATTATATTTGTTAGGCGTGATAGAACAATCATATTAGGTTAGTTTAACAGTTCATAAAAAGGGCGAGGAAAGCAGTTAAATCATCGAAAAGGACACATTACGACGCACCCTTGAGAGGTGCGTCATGGTTCTCAGAAAACTAACCACTTTGACTTTGCTATTTCTCCTTTTTATTTAACGAATCTCAATTATGGGACAGGATACGTTCTGTTCGATTTATGGATCGATTGCGACAGAACGCGTGAACAGTTTCGCAGCGAGAGGCTTAGGCTAAGGGGTTTAGAGTCAATACTCAGAATATATTATGTGTTGTTGTGTGTTTTCACGTCGAAACTAGGGGCCTATTTATAGGGAAGAGTTCGTGGAAAGATAGAATTGCAGAGTTCTAATCCATAAAGAATTAGGAAAAAACACGTCCCAGGTAATTTCGGCGCCCAGCTCTGGGCGTCAAAGATTTCGGCGCCCAGGGCTGGGCGTTGAAAATAGAGATCCATGTAATTTCAGCGCCCAGGGCTGGGCGTCAAAGATTTCGGCGCCCAGCTCTGGGCGTTGAAAGTGATGTCTGGGCCGAATTCTTTGTCAGATTCGGATTCCTGAAATCCGTAGAGTTGGAGATTAATTCGAGTCTTTTAGCGCGTATCAATTTTGTGACGGAACGCGTCTGGGCCCGTTACGAACTCTAGGCTCGTTAGGATTTCGATTAATACGTAACTCTTATTTCCGAATCATATTAGGAATAGGATTCTCAAGTTTTCTATCTCATTTAGGATTTATGTTGGAATGCAACACCTAATTCTGACAGGTTTCTATCTTTTATGATTTGCCACTCTTAGAAGCTACTTTTTACGGCAATTACTATTTTTAGCAGGTTTCCATAAATAGCTGGTTTCGGGTGAAATGAAATGGGGAATCGAGATTCGTTTATTTTATAGGAGATGCGTTGTCAAGTGGAGTTTTTATGCTTTCATCATCGAACCTTTCCCTTGCGGGAACGGGGACAAAAGTAGGTGTCTACAGTTAGCCCCCACTTTGACCGAGTCTTGGAGTAAGACGATGGTCAAAGTATTAGACGGAGTGCGTCACACAAGCCATGGTGTATGTGACCTGTTTTGCGAGGGTCTCACGAGCCCCCGGGTGATAACATTTGACTTAAGGGTCATCACTTGAAGTGTCGACATATTCCTCACGTGTCATTGGGATTTGTCAACTGATAGTATAGAAACTTCCTCACTTTGTCATTGGAAGGATCTAAAGATGCGTAGAAACTCCCTTACTTTGTCATTGGGAGTAACTACAGATGTTTTCGAAATTAAAGCTGTAAAGTGTAATTGGGCCTGGCCAAGCCCAATCACGAGGTAAAACGTTTTTAAAGATTCTCATTTTCAGGGCTAGCTAAACGAGAAAACCCCCTTGTTTTTATAGGACGTAAAACGAAGGAAAATCCAACACATCGTTCTTTTTTGGAAAAACGAAAAACCAATCCTTTAATTTTTGGAAAAAGGGAAAACCAATCCTTTAATTTTCGGAAAAAAGGGAAAACCGATCCTTTAATTTTTCGGAAAAAGGGAAAACCGATCCTTTAATTTTCGGAAAAAGGGAAAACCGATCCTTTAAGTTTCGGAAAAAGGGAAAACCGATAAAAGTTATCGCTGCAGCGACTAAGGACCTGCGCTGTTAGTGACGCAGACCCCGCCCGCTGAAGGTGGGCGAGCCTGTCCGCTGAGGGTGGACCCCCCGTCCGATAGAAGTGGACGAATCTGTTTTGATGTTTTTGAAAATAAGGACCTACGCGGTTTGTGACGTAGACCCCGCCGGCTGAAGATGGCGAGCCTGTCCGCTGAGGGTGGACCCCCCGTCCGATAGAAGTGGACGAATCTGTTTTGAAGTTTGTTTTTTTTTATGAAAATAAGGACCTACGTGGTTTTTTTTTTGAAAATATGGCCGTTGTGTGCGGTCCATTAATCAGATTGCTTGAATTGTTTCATTTTTTTTTGAGCAACGACTGATTTTGAATAGTTTGCTTAGAAGCTTGATAGGGTTTAGGCCCATTCATGAAGTGGGCTCAAACATCGTGCCCTTTAGATTGTTCAAACATTTGCTTCGAGATTTTTTTTATTTTGCTATGGTTGTTTCGTAGCTTGGAGCTCCCAAGTATGCATGTTGGGATGCTTCCTTTTGGCGTACGATTTTTGTAGGTTCTTTCGAGAAAGATGCCCTGGGGTTCCGCTCGTGTAGGTGCGAGCTATCCCTTTCGTGGTAGGTAATATTTTGCTACCTTTAATCCTTAATGTAGAAGTCGTGTGGCTTGCATTTGGGCGATAAGTAGTCTTTGCCTCTTACTCTTGGTCGTGCTTGCATTAGTGCAATGTGCCTTACCCTTTTTTAGACTTGTACTGCGGGATTATGGTGCAACGCAGGCTTGTGTGGCCTAACGGCGTGTCTTAGAACATTCCTCCAAGTGTTGGGATATCATTATTTGGAGTACTTCATCGCGCTGAATCGTTCAAGTGCTCGAACAAGTGTAGCACCTTCTGCGTGGGTTTGCACGGCTTATTACTTCGTTCGATGCGATGATTCACAGGTGTTTCTTTCTAGCACGGCTTATTGGCTAGCAGAAAGATTCAGCGCCCAGGCTGGGGCGTTAAAGATATCGGCGCCCAGCTCTGGGCGTTGAAAATGATTTCTGGGCAGAACTTTGACAGTTTTTTTTTTTGATTGATTTTTTTTTCTTTCGCTTTTGCTTTGGAACGAGGTAGACTGTGTAACGGGCGCTTGTAGGGCGAGCGTTATGTGCAGTGGTTTGATCGGAGTTTTGGTGACTCACGATTTTTAGTTACCCTTGTTAGTGGGGTGACTTTATATATTCTAAGTAGTGCTTAAGAATTTGGGAGGGGTTGTAGCCATTCTAAGGTTCATTTTGCACGATTAAAGCTTAGGATTGAGCCCATATGACATATGTATAGCATTAGCGTCGAGAATTTGCGATAAAATCGTCATTTCGAGCATTTTTAGAGTGTTTTTCTCAAGCCCCCAATTGTAGCTACGGGATTGGCTTGGTGCTATAATGCTTTGCATACGTCTTTATGCATTCATGGTGACAGGGATCATGAATAGTTTGAACCAGACTTGTTTAGTGCGAGGTACGTTCGAGTAGTGACCTGCTACTTCTCTTGTAAATGTCGTATTATGCGACATCGCCATGGTCAAGGTAGTAACATGTGGAAGTGTGCCTTGACCAAAAGTTAGGTGCCTTTCTTTACCCATAATCATATTTGGAAATCTTTTGACTCGCTTGCAAAATTGAGATAAACGCATACTTAGCTTAAACCAACGACACTTTATTATGTTCGAAAAAGTCTTTGAAAATTATTTGAAAATTATTTAAAATCCGAGTCCTACTGTGTACAATTCGAGGTGTCCTAAGTAAGTTTGACTTATAGAAGGGTTCGTACAAGATTACATGAGTGAATCAAAATACTGTTACGAGTTTTGGAATGCTGTCTAAGGATTTGCCGGAAGCCAGGGTGCAGGCGTCAAGACATACTTGTGCCCGTTTGGCATATGCTTTAGGCTTTTAGGGCCATCTTTTCCAAAATTGCGGGAATATAAACCGTTTTCAAATTGACTTAGATTTACTTGGTGTATGTCTGTATAAAAGGTCGAGGTATACTTAGTTCCTTCCCTATCTCTTTCATTTCAACTTTTAGCCCCAGTTGCTGTTATGTCTTCCCATTAATGATGTTTTTAGATTTCGATTTTAGATGCCCGTGTCATATGTCTGAGTAGGGTGAGCCTTGGTTAAGTGCCAAGTCCTATTGACAATGTCTGATTTTTTTTCAAAGGAGATTAGCAAGCATTTGAATTACCACGAACGGATACCCTGAGTTCGGAGGAACGATGGGGCGATGCCGTAGAACAATCCTCTTTATTGCAAGCTTACTGCCCTTACTATTTGTTGGCGATCATGACTGTGTCTAGTGGTGAAAGAAGGTCTTTAAGCGAACGACTATGTCTAGTGGTGAAAGAAAGTCTTTAAGTGAGTTAGTTCGCTGTAGGGAGGGTCAAGTTGAGTACTTTAGAGGTCATGGGCGCTTGCGCTAGCCCCCATTCAATTGAGGCAGAGCGATCTTTTGAGTCTTGGCTATGCGCCTAGGAGTGTGAGTGCTCCTTCTGGCAAGGTACGTGCCTTTATTATTTTTCGATGTGTGCTCATTAATTTTGGCATCTTGGTGACTTGGATTCTTCCTTTGACTTAAATTTTTCTTTCGACTTGGGTTGCAAGTAATTAAATTTCAACAAGGGACTTCTATTTTTATTCTTGTTATTCTATAGGCTTTAATATTTTTGCAAATTGGTTGGACCGAATCATGGATTGCCTACGTATCCGCCTTAAATAGATTTAATTTGGAATCAGGTCTTGCGTAGTTCTTAGCCTAGAAAATGGTTTCTTAGAATGCCAAATTCGATAAGTATGTTCTGAGGTGGAAACATATTGTTTGAAACGGTAGAATAAGTGAAGTTTATTTTTATCTTAATCTGCTGCCTTGTCGTAAGCCAAAAAATTTGTTTTATATTTTTTTTTTTGATTGAGTACATGTATTTCTTTGGTGGTACGTATATCTGAATACGTGCTGTACCCCTCCAAGTGTTCGTTATTTTTCCGTGCATGTGCGGATAAAATGACGAGCACTTTTGGACAAAATTTGGCAGGCAGAGAGATTCAGCGCCCAGGCTGGGGCGCTAAAGATTTCGGCGCCCAGCTGTGGGCGCTGAAAATTATTTCTGGGCGGATCTTTTTTGGTGCGCTAAATGCTTCTTTTCCCTTTTTTAGACGAACTTTAAAGGCGCTTTGCAAAGTATATTTTTTTTTTTTTATTATTATTATTTTTGTGAAGCGTTAAGTGTAGAATGTGTTTTTCATTTGTCTTCTTTTTTTTATTCGTGACTCAAGACGGCTTGAAAGACGGGTTGAACGAGATAGGATAAGTTGTATAGGTATTAGTCGAGCATGAGGATTACTTCTACCAAGGCCAATGAATAGCATGGGGACGGCTCAAGGGTATATCAACAGGATGTATCCAAACAAGTTATACGGTCATTGTGCTAATGGTGGTGTAGGAGCAAGTTTTGAAAATAATGGGTATGACGCACGTGTCAATGGCCGTGCGTGGTTTGCAGTTGACAATAAGTTCAAGAACAAGAGTCGAGGTAATGGTTTCTTGGGTTATGGTAATGAGAACATGGATGGGTTAGATGAGCTGAACAGGGGCCCAGAGCGAAGGCGTATAAGAGCATAAGGATTGGAAAGGGTAGACATCGTAGAATTTTATGATTTGGATTGGTTGACTCAATTCTTTTCCTTCGTTTACTTAGGTAAATGTTGCACTACGGGATAAGTATTCCCTGGCTTGCTCTTTTCGCTCTCCCTTTTCTCTTTCTATTTTTTCTTTCTTTTTTCCTTGGGATTCCTCCCTAACATAAATTCTTCAATTTTTAATTTGGGCTAAAAGGTAGAGGGTTGTGGTCTTTGAGTCACGAGGCGAGACTGAGTGAGCCTCGTTTGGTAGGCCTATAGTGGACCTTTAATTTTAGTAGGCCTAGGGTGGACCTTTAAATTGTCTTACTTTGCAAGCGTATTTAGTCGTTTCTTAAAATATGCAAATAGCGTAGATTCAAAATGTTGTTTTTACCTTATTTAATTTTAACGAAAGAATTACATCGAAAGTAATTTTTTTGTTTCTTTGAGATTCCAGTTTCTGGGATTTAATTGGAAGTTGTGATTTAGACTCAAACTTTCATTAATCTTTCTGATTATAACCCGTGTATGAATACAAGGAGGTGGCCTAGACTCAAAATAATGACGTGGCGTAAGCCTATAATACTTGACCAAGCAACTCTCAGACTTAGGCTAATTGGACCATAACTTTCGTTGGTTGACACTTTAGATTTTAACCCTTGGGTGTTCATTTGTCATGCGCCATTTTGTTTAATGTTGGCAAGGTAGTTAATTGGGGAGATCGAATTTTTATTTTTGCAAGACTAGAATCATTAGTGCGGCTTCCCTCTTAGTGTGTATTGCTTTACCCCAATGGTAGCCTTATGGTATGCCAATTTGGGTATTTTCATGGTTCGTCATGTTGCATTCATGGAAAATCTTTTAGTTCGTACTTAGGCGTATTTCAAGGAGCGAGTGACTCGAGAGGACTATGATAGTCGTGACCCAATGTGATTATAAGCCTTGAGGCCATTAATTTTTTCTTTGCCAATGGTGTTGACACCTTAGGTTTACTTTGGGGGTTGTGCGACTATGTGGGAATGATTTTCAGAATGTGACTGTTTCCATTTTGCAAATACTATAATATATTCTTTTTATTGGTGAGAGAGAGTATTGAGGCCGTGGATTCTTAGCAAGGGATGACAATTACATATGGGTGCTTATTGATTTAAATGTTAGGAGGGGAGACTCAATATGGTTTAACCTTTTAACTTGCAGAACGACACCAAGCATTGGGACCGATTCTATGGATAAGACAACTAAGACTTAGGATTTAGATTGTACTTTGGCATAGCCTAGTCTAGACTCGGATTTATTTTTTATTCGAACATTATTTTTCTTTAAGGACCCTATTCGAACATTTTTTTTTGAATACTTTTCCCATGTGACATTCAAGGTCGTTTAATTAGCATGCTCGGTTTTGGGTGCCGAGCATTGTCGTCGTAGGAGGCCTAACGCCGACACAAAGAGTTATTAATTTTTTACGAGTCGCTTTTAGAATCGAGTGCTTTTTCATACGCCCTCGTAGCAATTGTTTTTACGAAAAGTTGTTTTTTTTTTGCTACGTATCTTCTTCATGCGTGGGCACCGAGGCTGCTGTGCCTGACCAAAAGGCCAGGCAGCAACTTCAGCGCCCAGCAGTGGGCATGAGAAATATTGGCGCCCAGCCAGGGGCGCTGAAAATGCGTCCCTGACTGGTACTGGTTTTCTGTCTTCTGCTTATGCGACTTCGACTTGCGTGCTTGCCTAATAACGTCCTTTACGCGTAACAGCGTTTGTGGGATTCGTTACAGGCCATCCCGAGCGTCGCTTATTTTTGTGGCGATCATTCGGGTTTGCGGAACACGTATTTTGGGGTAACTCTTTGGCCAATTGGTTTATGAATGTTTGGGCAGTTTTTAAGGTCGTTGGTTTTCTAGCATTATTTGTCTAGCATTATTTGTACACACAATCATAACATAGTTCGCTACACATAACTACATTACAAACATGGATTTGAAAATTAAATATGTCATGTAGTTTATGATAGGCTTCTATGGGTAGTTTATTTGCGCCTGGCTTGGTACCGCTTCTATCGTAGATCCAACACATGCCCCGGTCGAGGTAGTGTCTTCAACAGACAAATTTCGCTCAAGAGGCCAACCCGCAAGTGCAAGCCAAGGGGGCATGCAGGCGAGAGGGACTTAATGAGCGAGCAATTGGGTTCGGGATAGGTGTACTACCTGCACAAGTACCGAGTGGGAAACATGCGCGGCGTATGCACCCCCCTATTGGCGAAAAAAAGGTATCCTTAGTCCCAACTCCCGAGGGAGCCGAGATTCGTTATGATGTTCTGCCCGTTCACATTAATATGCTTATTTTCAGGTCGTCCCAACTTGATGGGGAAATAAACGCGGGGTAGGATCGTTTCACCCTTCGGCTATTTTGATTACCTACAAGCACGAGTATTTCCTTCACTTTCCCCAGTGGAGTCGCCACTGTGAGGGGGTCGAAAAAGCGCGAGGCTAATGCATGACCTTGTCCCTCGTGGGTGTGACGATTCTTTTTATTCAATCAAGTGTAATTGGATTTCCTGTGAGTATACACCCAATTGACTAGTAATATAGGAGTCGCCATTCAGTTTTTAACAACAATGAGAAAAACTGACAAAACCCGGTTATCGTGACATAAAGGGAGTGCAATTATGTTTGACCACGACGGCCGTAGGTTCCCTTGTGATCCCTGGTGTGGGGATCTCTCAATATACACCCGCAAGGTAGAGATTGAGGGTTCGGGGGACTGTAACTACCGAGAGGAGTAATTCGCTCGTCGATAACTCCAGAGGCAGGATATCCTTACTAGCTCAGCATAAATAATCGAAGGGACATGCGTTAACTATTAAACTAATCTGAATTGATTTTAGCAATATACAACATATAATACTAATTCGATCGTGATTATCTGATTTAAATAGCATTAAGGGACCTAGCATGATAATCCGATTTCCCAAAAATATTATATTTGTTAGGCGTGATAGAACAATCATATTAGGTTAGTTTAACAGTTCATAAAAAGGGCGAGGAAAGCAGTTAAATCATCGAAAAGGACACATTACGACGCACCCTTGAGAGGTGCGTCACGGTTCTCAGAAAACTAACCACTTTGACTTTGCTATTTCTCCTTTTTATTTAACGAATCTCAATTATGGGACAGGATACGTTCTGTTCGATTTATGGATCGATTGCGACAGAACGCGTGAACAGTTTCGCAGCGAGAGGCATAGGCTAAGGGGTTTAGAGTCAATACTCAGAATATATTATGTGTTGTTGTGTGTTTTCACGTCGAAACTAGGGGCCTATTTATAGGGAAGAGTTCGTGGAAAGATAGAATTGCAGAGTTCTAATCCATAAAGAATTAGGAAAAAACACGTCCCAGGTAATTTCGGCGCCCAGCTCTGGGCGCCAAAGATTTCGGCGCCCAGGGCTGGGCGTTGAAAATAGAGATCCATGTAATTTCAGCGCCCAGGGCTGGGCGTCAAAGATTTCGGCGCCCAGCTCTGGGCGTTGAAAGTGATGTATGGGCCGAATTCTTTGTCAGATTCGGATTCCTGAAATCCGTAGAGTTTGAGATTAATTCGAGTCTTTTAGCGCGTATCAATTTTGTGACGGAATGCGTCTGGGCCCGTTACGAACTCTAGGCTCGTTAGGATTTCGATTAATACGTAACTCTTATTTCCGAATCATATTAGGAATAGGATTCTCGCAGTTTTCTATCTCATTTAGGATTTATGTTGGAATGCAACACCTAATTCTGACAGGTTTCTATCTTTTATGATTTGCCACTCTTAGAAACTACTTTTTACGGCAGTTCCTATTTTTAGCAGGTTTCCATAAATAGCTGGTTTCGGGTGAAATGAAATGGGGAATCGAGATTCGTTTATTTTATAGGAGATGCGTTGTCAAGTGGAGTTTTTATGCTTTCATCATCGAACCTTTCCCTTGCGGGAACGGGGACAAAAGTAGGTGTCTACACCGGTACTCCGTCGTCTTCCTATGCGAGTAGAACTTACTAAGGAAAGCACTTGTCACTTCGGTACAAGTCCTTAGTGAATTTGGCTTGACCTCCTTGTCAAGCCAATCACTAGCTCTCCCCAATAGAGAAAATCGGAATAGCTTCAACGTAACATACTCGGAAGTACGTCACCCCTTTGTTCTTAATAGTATCGCAATAGTGTTCAAATTGTTTCAAAGTTCGTGCGGCGATTCACTACTTTTTCCGCAAAACGGGTGACTTTGAACCAAGGTAATCAAGGCGGCCTTATCTCAAAGTTGTTGGCATTGGTGGTCGGGGCTTGTATGCCACAAGTTGCCTCAAAAGCGCCCGATATGCCCAAATTCTTAATCGGAAGAGCCATTCTCTCTATGGTTGGACTTGATAGCTCTTGATCTGGTACTTCACTCAAAGGATCAAACCTATTGTAGCTCGACGAACGGGTTCGAATTCGTCTCAAGCTCCGCAAAGTCCTCTCTAACTCTAGGTCGAGAGGGTAGAGAGGCCTATGACGAGTGCGCCCCCTATCTTGCATACAATCTCAAACAAACCATGAGCAATGAAAAAGTAAACAAAAGCAATAACGAAATTTGGTTAAACTAGACTCAACTAATCTAAACTCAAGAACAACAACCGCTCCCCGGCAACGACGCCATTTTTATGAGGCTTTTTCCGTGTCGTTGAATCGGAATCCACCTACCAACCAATATTTGTAAGATCCTAGACCGACACACTATATGAATTATAGTGGTAAGCTAAGGTATAGTCCCAAGAGAACGGTTCGATTTTGAGTCTATGCACCAAGCTAGTTTAGAAAGCTAATTCAAAAGTGTGTGTCACAACTAGGGAAATTAAGCTAATTAGGCAACAATTATGGAAAGAGTTAGGGTATTGGGGGTCAACTTGGGTAAATTAGGGAAAACGAGATGCAATGCAAGCATGACAATGTAAGGATATGCAATTAAGGAAGCAACCAACAATTATGGTTCGGCACCCCTCTCAGTTAGCGAACCTTGCCAATTCTAACTCTAATGATACGCTTTCGCGACACCTTAGAACTAGGATGGGAATCTAAATCAACTAGCCACTTCAAATTCAATCATAGACTCTCAATTTCTTGACAAGTCCATGAAGAAAGCTCCAATTATAATGACAAGCATAGTATTTGCAACTACTAAACCAATCAAACATGGAAATCCAAAATTGCAATTCACAATTTAATCACATCATCAATTCTACAAATTAACTCTACATCCCCAATCATTCCCCAAGTATCACCCCTAACCCTAAAAATTGATTACTCACTACTCATTAATGGAACAATTGAAATTAAGCCAAGAATCATCATGATTCAAAAGAATTACGAAATTGCAAGAAAAAAAGTTATCAAGCTAGAATTTCCAAGGATTCAATTGAAATCAAATTAGAAAGCAAATCCAAAATTCAATTATAAAAGCAATTAAGGAAAATAAAGCAAAAATTGAAAGGATTTAAGTGAAGAGAAATTACTCAATGCTTGAAGAATCTTGAAAGGAAACTTGAATTGAACTTGAATTTATCACTAGAATTTGAATTGCAAGTGTTTGAAACAAAGAATTCTAAAAAATTCTCTCTCTGAAACTCAAAGCATTAAGTTGAAAACTAATTCCGAACTTACTAAAAAAACTAACTCCCAAATAATAAAATGAAAAAAGTATTTATATGTTTCCGAAAATAGAATTTCAAATGCCAAAGTAGTGTCAGCCCGCGTCAATGTGCGAATGCACACACCCTAGCTTGTGCGAACGAACAGGCTTAATGTGTGTGGGCGCACATAAGTTTTGTGCGTCCAAATAGAGCGACGAATCAGATCCTTCGTGCTGTGCGAGCGCATGAAAATTCTGCGCGGTCGCACATACCAATTTCAGCTGTTCTTCTTCAAGATCTCTCGTGTGGTCGCATGGCTCTACTGTGTGTGCGCATGGGAATTTATTACGAGCACATGGATTTTTCGTGCGAGCGCATGCAAAAAAGGGGTGCTACTGGAGATTTTCATGATTTGGTGCGAACGAACTCTGTTACCCGGGCGCACACTCCTGTACACTAGTAGAAAAAACCTTATTGCAGCGGGCTTTTAAACCCCTGATGCAGCGTACATTGTATGCTGCAATTGGGGGGCCTGCAACAAGTCTGAACTTGTTGCAGCGTACAATGTTCAATGCAAAAAGTGCTTTTTTACAGCGTACATATGCATGTACGCTGCAACAAGTGTCAAAAATTTGGCCAAAATCTTGACTTGTTTCAGCGTACAAATTGGTGTACACTGCAAAAGACTCAACCTGTTGCAGGGAACATCTATTTGTACGCTGTAACAGGTCTGGAATTTTTCAAAGTTTTACACCCTTGTTACAGCGTACACATATATGTACGCTGCAATAAAGCACTTTTCGCGGGAAAATTTTAGTTTTGTTTAGGGATACCTAGAGTGCCTTGCACCAAATATATAAACCCGTGACAACAATAATAGAATATCGCAACCTGTATAACAAATATAAAAACAATAACTTGTGTTTTGTATAATATCCCAAAACCAAAGTGCGTACCATATACATTTAAATATATGTACGTACCAATTTCAACGTATGCATACATTTTAACATAAAAGATTGTTTTATAACACCTAAACCAACTCGATCAAGCGCCCTTGAATTGCATGACGGGCCAAGACCTTGAATTGCATCGTATGCAAGTCCCGCTTTCTTGTTTTTGGTGGTTGATTCTTGTGTTTGACGATCACAACTACCCACCACCTGTAAGTTGGAATTAGGCTTAGAATTCGACTTCTTTGGATGCGAAATTTCCTATAACAATAGTTAATTAACATTTTCATTAATCATAAATATATTAGAATGAGTCTTGGAAACTTGAAAATCTCATTTTAGCTCTAAATATGACCTATAACGACCCTATGAGCCTTAAATGTGCATACGTAGATTGGGATGAGTTTTAGAAGGTTAAAAATATGCATATTAATCATGTAATAAGAATCAAATGAGTCCTTAGGTTCTTTAGTTCAAAGTTGGGAGCGGAAATGTCATTTTAGCTCTAAATATGACCTATAACGACCCAATGACCCTTAAATGTGCATAAATAGATTCGAATGAGTTTTAGAAAGTTAAAACTATGCATATTAGTCATGTAAAAAGAATCAAATGAGTCCTTAGGTTCTTTAGTTCAATGTTGGGAGCGGAAATGTCATTTTGCTCTAAATATGACCTATAAGACCCAATGACCCTTAAATGTGCATAAATAGATTCGATTGAGTTTTAGAAAGTTAAAACTATGCATATTAGTCATGGAATAAGAATGAAATGAGTCCTTAGGTTCTTTAGTTCAAAGTTGGGAGCGGAAATGTCATTTTAGCTTTAAATATGACCTATAACGACCCAATGAACCTTACATGTGAATAAATAGATTCGAATGAGCTTCAGAAACGTAAAACTATGTATATTAGTCATGTAATTAGAATCAAATGAGTCCTTAGGTTCTTTAGTTCAAAGTTGGGAGCGGAAATGTCATTTTAGCCTAAACATGACCTATAACGATCTTATGAGCCTTAAATGTGCATACATAGATTGGTATGAGTTTTAGAAAATTAAAAATATGCATATTAATCATGTTATAAGAATCGAATAAGTCCTTAGGTTCTTTAGTTCAAAATTGGGAGCGAAAATGTCTATTTAAGCTCTAAATATGACCTATAACGACCCAATGACTCTTAAATGTGCATAAATAGATTCGAATGAGTCTTATAAAGTTAAAACTATGCATATTAGTCATGTAATAAGAATGGAATGAGTCCTTAGGTTCTTTAGTTCAAAGTTGGGAGCGCAAAAGTCATTTTAGCTCTAAATATGACCTATAACGACACAATGACCCTTAAATGTGCATAAATAGATTCGAATGGGTTTTAGAAAGTTAAAACTATGCATATTAGTCATGTAATAAGAATTAAATGAGTCCTTAGGTTCTTTAGTTCAAAGTTGGGAGCGAAAATGTCATTTTAGCCTAAATATGACCTATAACGATCCTATGAGCCTTAAATGTGCATACGTAGAATGGAATGAGTTTTAGAAAGTTAAAACTCTGCATATTAATCATGTAATAAGAATCAAATGAGTCCTTAGGTTCTTTAGATCAAAGTTGGGAGCGGAAATGTCATTTTAGCCTAAACATGACCTATAACGATCTTATGAGCCTTAATTGTGCATACATATATTGGTATGAGTTTTAGAAAATTAAAACTATGCATATTAATCATGTTATAAGAATCGAATAAGTCCTTAGGTTCTTTAGTTCAAAATTGGGAGCGAAAATGTCTATTTAAGCTCTAAATATGACCTATAACGACCCAATGACTCTTAAATGTGCATAAATAGATTCGAATGAGTTTTATAAAGTTAAAACTATGCATATTAGTCATGTAATAAGAATGGAATGAGTGCTTAGGTTCTTTAGTTCAAAGTTGGGAGCGCAAAAGTCATTTTAGCTCTAAATATGACCTATAACGACCCAATGACCCTTAAATGTGCATAAATAGATTCGAATGGGTTTTAGAAAGTTAAAACTATGCATATTAGTCATGTAATAAGAATTAAATGAGTCCTTAGGTTCTTTAGTTCAAAGTTGGGAGCGAAAATGTCATTTTAGCCTAAATATGACCTATAACGATCCTATGAGCCTTAAATGTGCATACGTAGAATGGAATGAGTTTTAGAAAGTTAAAACTCTGCATATTAATCATGTAATAAGAATCAAATGAGTCCTTAGGTTCTTTAGATCAAAGTTGGGAGCGGAAATGTCATTTTAGCTCCAAATATGGCCTATAACGACCCAATGACTCTTAAATGTGCATAAATAGATTCGAATGAGTTTTAGAAGGTTAAAACTATGCATATTAATCATATAATAAGAATCAAATGAGTCCTTAGGTTCTTTAGTTCAAAGTTGGGAGCGAAAATGTCATTTTAGCTCTAAATATGACCTATAACGACCGAATGACCCTTAAATATGTATAAATAGATTGGAATGAGTTTTAGAAAGTTAAAACTTTGCATATTAGTCATGTAATAAGAATCAAATGATTCCTTAGGTTGTTTAGTTCAAAGTTGGGAGCGGAAATGTCATTTTAGGCTAAATATGACCTATAACGATCCTATTAGCCTTAAATGTGCATACGTAGATTGGAATGAGTTTTAAAAAGTCAAAACTATGCATTTAAATCATATAATAAGAATAAAATTAGTTCTTAGGTTCTTTAGTTCAAAGTTGGGAGCGGAAATGTCATTTTAGCTCTAAATATGACCTATAACGACCCAATGACTCTTAAATGTGCATAAATAGATTCGAATGAGTTTTAGAGAGTTAAAACTATGCATATTAGTCATGTAATAAGAATGAAATGAGTCCTTAGGTTCTTTAGTTCAAAGTCGGGAGCGGAAATGTCAATTTAGCTCTAAATATGACCTATAACGACCCAATGACCCTTAAATGTGCATATACAGATTCGAATGAGTTTTAAAAAGTTAAAACTATGCATATTAGTCATGTAATAAGAATCAAATGAGTCCTTAGGTTCTTTAGTTCAAAGTTGGGAGCGAAAATGTCATTTTAGCTTTAAATATGACCTATAACGACCCAATGACCCTTAAATGTGTATAAATAGATTGGAATGAGTTTTAGAAAGTTAAAACTTTGCATATTAGTCATGTAATAAGAATCAAATGATTCCTTAGGTTCTTTAGATCAAAGTTGGGAGCGGAAATGTCATTTTTGCTCTAAATATGACCTATAACGACCCAATGACTCTTAAATGTGCATAAATAGATTCGAATGAGTTTTAGAGAGTTAAAACTATGCATATTAGTCATGTAATAAGAATGAAATGAGTCCTTAGGTTCTTTAGTTCAAAGTCGGGAGCGGAAATGTCAATTTAGCTCTAAATATGACCTATAACGACCCAATGACCCTTAAATGTGCATAAACAGATTCGAATGAGTTTTAAAAAGTTAAAACTATGCATATTAGTCATGTAATAAGAATCAAATGAGTCCTTAGGTTCTTTAGTTCAAAGTTGGGAGCGAAAATGTCATTTTAGCTCTAAATATGACCTATAACGACCCAATGACCCTTAAATGTGTATAAATAGATTGGAATGAGTTTTAGAAAGTTAAAACTTTGCATATTAGTCATGTAATAAGAATCAAATGATTCCTTAGGTTCTTTAGATCAAAGTTGGGAGCGGAAATGTCATTTTAGCTCCAAATATGGCCTCTAACGACCCAATGACTCTTAAATGTGCATAAATAGATTCGAATGAGTTTCAGAAGGTTAAAACTATGCATATTAATCATATAATAAGAATCAAATGAGTCCTTAGGTTCTTTAGTTCAAAGTTGGGAGCGAAAATGTCATTTTAGTTCTAAATATGACCTATAACGACCCAATGACCCTTAAATGTGTATAAATAGATTGGAATGAGTTTTAGAAAGTTAAAACTTTGCATATTAGTCATGTAATAAGAATCAAATGATTCCTTAGGTTGTTTAGTTCAAAGTTGGGAGCGGAAATGTCATTTTAGGCTAAATATGACCTATAACGATCCTATTAGCCTTAAATGTGCATACGTAGATTGGAATGAGTTTTAAAAAGTCAAAACTATGCATTTTAATCATATAGTAAGAATAAAATTAGTTCTTAGGTTCTTTAGTTCAAAGTTGGGAGCGGAAATGTCATTTTAGCTCTAAATATGACCTATAACGACCCAATGACTCTTAAATGTGCATAAATAGATTCGAATGAGTTTTAGAGAGTTAAAACTATGCATATTAGTCATGTAATAAGAATGAAATGAGTCCTTAGGTTCTTTAGTTCAAAGTCGGGAGCGGAAATGTCAATTTAGCTCTAAATATGACCTATAACGACCCAATGACCCTTAAATGTGCATAAACAGATTCGAATGAGTTTTAAAAAGTTAAAACTATGCATATTAGTCATGTAATAAGAATCAAATGAGTCCTTAGGTTCTTTAGTTCAAAGTTGGGAGCGAAAATGTCATTTTAGCTCTAAATATGACCTATAACGACCCAATGACCCTTAAATGTGTATAAATAGATTGGAATGAGTTTTACAAAGTTAAAACTTTGCATATTAGTCATGTAATAAGAATCAAATGAGTCCTTAGGTTCTTTAGTTCAAAGTTGGGAGCGGAAATGTCATTTTTGCTCTAAATATGACCTATAACGACCCAATGACCCTTAAATGTGCATAAATAGATTCGAATGAGTCTTATAAAGTTAAAACTATGCATATTAGTCATGTAATAAGAATGGAATGAGTCCTTAGGTTCTTTAGTTCAAAGTTGGGAGCGCAAAAGTCATTTTAGCTCTAAATATGACCTATAACGACCCAATGACCCTTAAATGTGCATAAATAGATTCGAATGGGTTTTAGAAATTTAAAACTATGCATATTAGTCATGTAATAAGAATTAAATGAGTCCTTAGGTTCTTTAGTTCAAAGTTGGGAGCGAAAATGTCATTTTAGCCTAAATATGACCTATAACGATCCTATGAGCCTTAAATGTGCATACGTAGAATGGAATGAGTTTTAGAAAGTTAAAACTCTGCATATTAATCATGTAATAAGAATCAAATGAGTCCTTAGGTTCTTTAGATCAAAGTTGGGAGCGGAAATGTCATTTTAGCCTAAACATGACCTATAACGATCTCATGAGCCTTAATTGTGCATACATAGATTGGTATGAGTTTTAGAAAATTAAAACTATGCATATTAATCATGTTATAAGAATCGAATAAGTCCTTAGGTTCTTTAGTTCAAAATTGGGAGCGAAAATGTCTATTTAAGCTCTAAATATGACCTATAACGACCCAATGACTCTTAAATGTGCATAAATAGATTCGAATGAGTTTTATAAAGTTAAAAATATGCATATTAGTCATGTAATAAGAATGGAATGAGTCCTTAGGTTCTTTAGTTCAAAGTTGGGAGCGCAAAAGTCATTTTAGCTCTAAATATGACCTATAACGACCCAATGACCCTTAAATGTGCATAAATAGATTCGAATGGGTTTTAGAAAGTTAAAACTATGCATATTAGTCATGTAATAAGAATTAAATGAGTCCTTAGGTTCTTTAGTTCAAAGTTGGGAGCGAAAATGTCATTTTAGCCTAAATATGACCTATAACGATCCTATGAGCCTTAAATGTGCATACGTAGAATGGAATGAGTTTTAGAAAGTTAAAACTCTGCATATTAATCATGTAATAAGAATCAAATGAGTCCTTAGGTTCTTTAGACCAAAGTTGGGAGCGGAAATGTCATTTTAGCTCCAAATATGGCCTCTAACGACCCAATGACTCTTTAATGTGCATAAATAGATTCGAATGAGTTTTAGAAGGTTAAAACTATGCATATTAATCATATAATAAGAATCAAATGAGTCCTTAGGTTCTTTAGTTCAAAGTTGGGAGCGAAAATGTCATTTTAGCTCTAAATATGACCTATAACGACCCAATGACCCTTAAATGTACATAAATAGATTGGAATGAGTTTTAGAAAGTTAAAACTTTGCATATTAGTCATGTAATAAGAATCAAATGATTCCTTAGGTTGTTTAGTTCAAAGTTGGGAGCGGAAATGTCATTTTAGGCTAAATATGACCTATAACGATCCTATTAGCCTTAAATGTGCATACGTAGATTGGAATGAGTTTTAAAAAGTCAAAACTATGCATTTTAATCATATAATAAGAATAAAATTAGTTCTTAGGTTCTTTAGTTCAAAGTTGGGAGCGGAAATGTCATTTTAGCTCTAAATATGACCTATAACGACCCAATGACTCTTAAATGTGCATAAATAGATTCGAATGAGTTTTAGAGAGTTAAAACTATGCATATTAGTCATGTAATAAGAATGAAATGAGTCCATAGGTTCTTTAGTTCAAAGTCGGGAGCGGAAATGTCAATTTAGCTCTAAATATGACCTATAACGACCCAATGACCCTTAAATGTGCATAAACAGATTCGAATGAGTTTTAAAAAGTTAAAACTATGCATATTAGTCATGTAATAAGAATCAAATGAGTCCTTAGGTTCTTTAGTTCAAAGTTGGGAGCGGAAATGTCATTTTTGCTCTAAATATGACCTTATAACGACCCAATGACCCTTAAATGTGCATAAATAGATTCGAATGAGGTTTAGAAAGTTAAAACTATGCATAGTAGTCACGTAATAATAATCAAATGAGTCCTTTGTACATGGTGAGCACTTGAGGATCAGCACTAGTACGTGTAGCAGATCAGCACTAGTGCAGCAGCAGCAGATCAGTGCGGCGGCAGCAGCACCGATCAGTGCAGCGGCAGCAGCAGCACCGATTAGTGCAGCAGCTGCAGAACTGATCAATGCAGCATCACATATCAGTGCATCCCTGTGCATCTTGGTGTGCCTTGTTCCTTTTAAATCTAAGATAGCGTTTTCCAAAACAAACCTAAATCATGGGTCTACAATTGAGGATTATAATAAACAAAAAGGAATAGACTAAGGACCGGTTTAGACAAGGCTTTACAACTAGCTTTAAGAGTTCTGATCGTGCCACAACTCCACTGAAGTTCGTTGGGAAGTGCTTTGAAGAAATTTTTAAAGGTTAAGAAAGCGTTTAAGATAAGCTATAAACTGAACTTTTAGATGTAGTCTTTGACTAGGACATGGTTCTTTATTTTTTAAACAAATGCAGAAGCTGTTTTTAACAAACACTAATTTGACAGCTAACCTCTAACACCTAAGTGTAGAAGCAAAACGAGTATGTTCAAGTAGCTTTTCCAACTACCATTTGATTTAATGTTAAAGCCATTATACGTTTAGAACAACTTCTAACACGCTGCCTAACCCGAAACTAGAGAGAGTGAGCTTTACTAATTGAAAGTAAAATCTCAGCATACTGAAGGAAATATGTCCTTCACCCAAGGTGCATTAAGTCTAATACCAAGGTTCAGATTAATTGCGAACAATTAATTCAGTGAGATCAAGTGATCGGAACAGCTAGCTGGAGCAATGCTTCCGATCAGTGAGTTCTAATGGATATTGAACTCACAACTTACTCTTGACTGAACCTACAAGGTCACACCAATGACACGTAACAGATCACCGGATTAAATGAATCGGAAATTCATTTAATAGCTTTTCGGGAATTAGTTGGAAACGTATTATACGATACGACCTTTGTCGGAATCGTATATCGTATCGCGAATATTCGTAAGCTAGGCGACACGAATAAATCGTATCGTACGACGGTGATTCGTCGTATACGAAACGATAAATAATATATCGGAAATATATTAAATCGCGAATACGAAGGGCATCGGAGTTGCCGGCCCGTCGAGCCAAGCACGTAAGCGTGCAAGGCCCAACGAGCCAGCAAGCTCGCGAGCAAGCAAGGCAAGCCCATTGGGCGCGAGCACGCAACAGCAAGCATTAGCGCACAGCAGCGACGAGCGAGCAAGGCCCACGGCCCAGCTGCTCGGCGCGCGCGCTGTGGGCTTCGGCCTGCAGTGTGTCGCTGGGCACGCGGGCGTGTGTCCGTTGCTTGGCTCGCACGGCTTGCTAGCCGGCCTTGCTTCTTGATTGGTCGGTTAGTAAGGTTAATGATATAACCTTACAACCTAGTTTCCAACACACATACAATACATACACTCAAAACCCTAGAGACACAGAGAACCCTAATTCTCTCTGTGCCTCCAAAGTGAGTTCTTCCCAAAAGCAAAGTATCTTGATCAATTGTCTAAGCTACGATTATCAAGACGGATCTGATCGTGTCGGTGAACCAAGTAGAGGAACGATAAGTGGAGTTCTTTGTTCGTGTTCGTTGACAGATTATTGTGGAAAACACGCTTCGAATGTAAGTTTGCTTAATCTGTGCTTTATACATGTTTCCTGGCTTTGGGGATTGTTTCGCACATGTTATTATGTTTAACTGTATTCCCCCACTGTGGTATCACGAGCCTTATGTATTCAAAGCATGAATTAGCATGATTATTATTGTTTTTTCATTGTCGAAATTTTTGGAATTTTTGTTGATTTTTCGGAATTTTTTCGAATTATGGGATTAATTGCGAAATTGGCAGTTCCGAAATAAAAAATATTCGCTTTTTCGATTTTTAAAACCCTAATCTAATGGAAAACGATTTTCTAAGATCAACTCATGAGAATAGAATTGCGAAAACAGGCCTCGAAGTATCGTTTTTTGGGCGATTTTGTTAATTTTTCATTGAAAATTAAAAGTGTCGGACAGTAATTCAACTAAAGGTCAACATAAACTACTAGGAATTGCTTGAAATTTTGACACAATGTTTCTGGGTACATTCTTGATCTATGATAAAAATTTCAGATTTTTCCGATAAGTATAAACCCTAATTTTGCCTTTCCCCAATTCGTAAAATTTGCAACCCTAATTGAATTTTAATTAATTTTGGTTTAATAATTTAGTTAATTGGGGAAAGGGGTATAATTTCATGGGTCAGTGGCTAATTTTAAAAATTATTGGATTAAAAACTTGAATGGTTTCGTTAATTTTAATCGCACTTAAACCAAATTATTAATAATCTGAAATTTAATTGTTTATGAACGATATAAAGTTTCGGATTTTATTAATTAAAAGTTCAAACTTTAAAGTTGATTCGATCGTTCTTGAAAGTTTGAATATTGTTAGCCCTTGATTTATTAATTTTACGAAATTGGATTGTCGTTAAAGTTTATTAAATCGTTAAAAATCGTTGTTTTTCGAAAATTAAATCTTAATTTTTTTTTTCGAAAAATAAAATTAGGGTATGGTGGAAGTATGGCTCGTCGAGCCATACGAGGCCATTGTGCTCGACCGAGCCATGCGACACGGGCAGCAGCAGCGATGCTGCGTGCCTCGTGCTCGCTGGGCGAGGGAAGGGAAGGCGAGGTAGCTTGCGGGGCTGCGACGAAGCGAGGCGCAAGCCTTGCGACGTCGAGCGCTCACGATGCACAACACGCAGCGCAAGGCAGCATCGCTGCAGGGACGCGCGCGCGCGAGCGATGGGGCGGGGTGCGCTAGCTCTTGCTCGTGTGCTCTTGGGCCTCACGCGAAGCGGGGCTGGGCACAAGCCTAGCCCAATCAAGCAATTGAACTTTTTTTTTAAATCGTTTAATTCGTTGGGCTTCGAATATTTGTATTAATTTGGGCTAACGGGATATTTAATTTAATATTTTATTTTCTTGGGCCGGGCCGCGAGTTTTAATTTAATATTTCATAATTAATTATCCGGAATAATTATTGGTTTGAGTGGGAGCCACTAAATGAAATTAAAATGAAATAATTATTTTAATTATTTCGTAGGTCGCATTATTTTAATTAAATTCATTTTAATTAGAATAAAGTCTAAGGATTAATAATTTGGAAATTGATTAATGTTTTAGGACGCGTTTATGTGAACGTGAATTTTAATTAATTCACGTAAATACTTGCATATTAACATGGGCCATTCGTTTTCGCATACGAATGGGTGAATGCGTAGAATATATATTTTATGCAATGCAGGTACTCCAAGTGACTAGTATGGCCAATTTAGGATAGTTAAATACGGTCTGCGCACCGTTCTATCTTTGAATGTAAAGTTTTAAATATGGTCTGCGTACCATGGAAATTTTGATGTAATTTTATTATTTCAAGTATTTCTAAGTTTAGAACTTTAAGTTAGCATTTGAACGAAGATTCAAGACGATGCCAAGCTAACAAGGAGGTGATGAAGATTGGATGCTTCAAGACAAGAAGTTTTGGGCCATACTAGATCACCAATTTTTTATGCAATTTAATATATATATTATCCGTGAATGTATGAATGTATGTATGCTTTGCATGAACAGGTTGTTTCCTATGAATCGATTAGTTTTAAGTTCACTTAATAATCGAACCAACATAGAAACAACTAGGTCCGAGTAATATTGAGTTTTAAAAATTGCCTTCCAAATCAACACTTACAAAAATCTAGGGATCTAAGATAGTAGGTTTACGCTAAAGCGAGGTGCTATTTTAGTTGACTTAGGTGGTAAGGCGTCCTAAAGGAGCACGTTGATTGTGGTTGCAACTCAAACAACAATGGCATTAAGTTGTGGCAATGGGATAAATTATGGCATTAATTTATTAACCAAGAGTAATTTGGAGATTACTAGCGATAGGTTTTGCTTACCTAAAATCTTAAACTACTTAAGACATGCTAAAGCTGCTTAAGGATTTAGGACTTTTGGGGTCTTGGAATCGTTTCATTCTTTTTGGACCATGTTTTTGCTTTTTGCATGAATGAAATGTTTTTAATAGCTTTAATGATTGCATGTTTTGCATTTATTTCAAAGTTATTGAATTGTATGAATGGTTATTTATTGCAAATTCTTTTCGATTGTAGTAATCAAAAATGGCCGCAAACAATAACACTTTCAACTTGCGTTCAATTCTCGACAAAGAGAAGTTGAATGGCAACAATTTCCTCGACTGGCAAAGGAACTTACAAATAGTTCTTATGCATGAGGAAAAAGAATATGTCCTTGAGGAAGAGTTACCGGAAGAGGCTGGGCCGGAGGTAACTCAAGCTGCCCTTAATCGTTGGATTCAGACCAACAGGGATGTCAAATGTGTGATGCTTGCATCAATGAGTCTTGAACTTCAGAAAACGTTCATTAACTCGGATGCTTACCAAATCATCTCGGAGTTGAAGAACATGTTTCAGGACCAAGCCAGAATCGAAAGATTCGAGACTTAGAGGTTGATCCTTGAGACTAAGCTCAAGAAAGGAGAACCAGTGAGCCCACATGTTCTTAAAATGATTGGACTCTTTGAGAACATGAGAGCTCTAGATTCTGACATCTCAAATGAAATGGCTATTGACATCATTCTCCATTCACTTCATAATGGCTATGATCAGTTCAAGTTGAATTACAACATGAACAGCATGGAGAAATCTCTTACTGAGCTTCACGGTATGCTGAAAATCGTTGAAAAGACGCTCAAGCAAGAGAATAAGCATGATATGCTTATGGTGCGTAAGGGTAAGAACTTCAAGAAATCAGGCAAGAACAAGGGCAAGAAGGGTAAGGGCAAGGCTTCGACCTCATCCAAGTCCAATGGTGCCGGTTCTGGTAAACAGAAAAGGGCAACTCGTTCTCCTGCCGACTCTGAATGCTTCTACTGCAAGAAGAAGGGGCATTGGAAGAGAGATTGCTTGAAGAAGAAGGAAGATGAGAAGAACGGGAACGTTGCTTCTACTTCAGGTATGTATGTTATACATTGTAATCTTTCTAATTCTACTTCTTGGGTATTAGATACTGGTTGTGACTCACACTTATGTTCCAATTCACAGGGACTAAGGAGAAATAGAAAGCTTGATAAAGGCGAGATGGATCTACGCGTGGGAAATGGAGCACGGATTGCTGCATTAGCCGTAGGATCTTATTTTATTTATTTGCCTAGTGGGTTTGTTGTGGAACTAGAAAACTGTTACTATGTTCCTAGTATCACCAGAAACATCATTTCAGTTTCAAGTTTGGATTCTAAAGGTTTTAGTTTTCAATTTAAAGACAATAGTTGTTCTTTTTCTTTGAATGGAATGTTTTATGGTTCAGCACAACAAGAAAACGGTCTTTATGTGCTAGATACGAGCAAACACATTTATAACATAAATACCAAAAAGGCTAAAACTGGTGATTCGGATCTCACATTTCTGTGGCATTGTCGATTAGGCCATATAAACATAAAGCGCATGGAATTACTTCAACGGAAAGGAATTCTAGAATCATTCGACTTAGAGAAGATTGATCAATGCGAATCTTGTTTACTTGGCAAATTGACAAAGCAACCTTTCTCAAAGGTGGGAGAAAGAGCAAGCGAACTACTAGGGCTAATACATACGGACATATGTGGGCCTATGAGTACGAAAGCTAGAGGTGAGTTTAGCTATTTCATAACGTTTACGGACGACTTCAGTAGATATGGCTATATTTACTTAATGAAGCGCAAGTCTGAATCGTTTGAGAAATTCCGAGAATTTCAAAATGAAGTAGGGAATCAACATGGCTAGAAAATCAAAGCTCTAAGATCGGATCGAGGAGGTGAATATCTTAGCCACGAGTTTGATGACCATCTAAATAAATGCGGTATTCTTTCTGAATTGACTGCTCCGGGGACACCTCAATGGAATGGAGTGTCGGAACGGAGAAACAGGACCTTACTCGATATGGTTAGGTCAATGATGGGTCAGGCCAAACTTCCTTTACAGTTCTGGGGACATGCGTTGCAAACTGAAGCACTCACATTGAATCGTGCTCCGTCAAAAGCTGTTGAAAAGACTCCATACGAATTATGGACTGGGAAACTTCCAAAGTTGTCTTTTCTGAAGATTTGGGGTTGCGAAGCATATGTCAAGTGATTAATTTCGGACAAGCTACAACCTAAATCTGACAAATGTTTCTTCGTTGGGTATCCAAAAGAAACTATGGGGTATTACTTCTACAACAGGTCAGACAACAAGGTATTCGTTGCTCGTGAAGGTGTCTTTTTGGAAAGAAATCATATTTCCAAATTGACAAGTGGGAGAATAATAGACCTCAAAGAGATTCGAGAAGAACAACGAACTCAGAACTCTTTAGAAGCAGTTCAAGTTGATGAACCTCCAAGGTCTTTAGAAGAGCCAGTGGGAGTAGTTCCTCAAAATGTTGTTGCCCCTCGTAGGTCAAATAGAACTATTTTTCAGCCGGACAGATGGACAGGCGTCCTCTTGACTGAAAACTTAGACGTTCTCATATTGGATAATGATGAACCTTTGACTTACAAGCAATCTATGACGAGCCCAAGCTCCATTAAATGGTTAGAGGCCATGCAATCTGAAATAGACTCCATGTCTGAAAATCAAGTCTGGGATTTGGTTGATTTGCCGGATGGGTTCACACCTATCGGATGCAAATGGGTCTTCAAATTGAAGAAAGACAAAGATGGAATTGTATAGATATACAAGGCTAGATTGGTAGCAAAAGGTTACAGGCAAGTTCACGGCGTTGACTACGATGAAACCTTTTCTCCAGTCGCGATGCTTAAGTCTATTCGGATAATCCTTGCGATTGCCGCTTTTCATGACTATGAAATATGGCAAATGGATGTCAAAACTGCCTTCTTGAACGGTGTTCTTGAAGAGACTGTGTTCATGACACAGCCGGAGGGTTTTGTCGATCAAAAGAACCAAAGAAAGGTATGCAAGCTTAAGAAGTCCATCTACGGACTAAAGCAGGCATCAAGGAGTTGGAATAAACGATTTGATGAACACTAGTAGAAAAAACCCCTGTTGCAGCCCCCTTGTTGCAGCGTACATGTATTAATACGCTTCAACAACCAGTAGGTCAACGTGGGTCAAACCCTTTAAAGGGTTGTTGCAGCGTACAAATTAATTGCCCTCTGCAAAAGAGTTTTTTGCAGCGTACAAAGTAAAAGCCCCCTGCAATAACCCCTTTATTTTGCAGCATACGTGTAAAAGCCCCCTGCAATAACATGTTAGTAATTTTCTTCGGCTTCAAAGTTAATTCAGACCAAATATTTCATCTCAAACGCGCCCACTCCCTTCTTCTTCCCTCAGCGTTCCCTGCATCTCGCCCGTCGCTGGTGGTTCTCGCCAGTCACCGTCGCCTCTGGGTCTCTCCCGTTGCCGGTGGTACTCCAGCAAGGGTCTGTTTCCTCGCCTCCTCACCGGTGGTCCCTTTCTCAAAAAACCACCTTCCCTGCTCGAAAAACCACCAATGAAGTCCATCCTTGCTCGAAAAACGAAGCTACTTTCCTCGGCCGGTGGTTCCAAGTGATATTGTTGCTCGCGAACCCTCTTCTCCGTCAATCCTCGCCGCTGCAAGTAACTTTCTTCCCTTTCCCTCTTGATTTTCGTTTTCAGAATTAGGGTTTGTTCATTTATATAAATTTTTTTTTTTGTGGCAAGTTGTTCATGGGGGAAGATTGAAGCTGCTATTTCCTGGTAGACCTGTATGTTGAAAATTCCAATTTTTATTTGGCGTTATCCATTTTTGAGAAGAATGGTACGCAACTGCAGCGAATGCTGCTTCTACCTGTTTTAGGTTGAGCATTTTGTCAAACTTTATTTAGCCTTTTTCCATTCTAGATTATCTATTGTTGTTGAGCCTTGAGCCTTCCCTTCGAAGTTAGCTTATAGCTCGATAATGTTTTATGTCCTAGCTTGAAATGTGGACTTGATTAGGTACTTAGGTGTTTAAGTAATACTGATTGTTAATGCCCGCAGGCTTCTTAGGAGAAAGGAATTTGTATTTTTTATTTTGAATTACAATGAAATTGCATACTGATGTTTGCTTATTCGACGGTCTAGCTGCTATAGATTTAACTTTTATTAACTGGAATCTATGGACTTGTGGGGGTTTGATTCTTGTATATTATTCTGACTTGCTAAAATCTCTATCAGGTATGAGTTTAAAACAAATCATGGAGAATGGATCACTTCAATGAAACCAAAGTTTGGGGATAATGTATCCGGACGTGTTCGTACAACAATCAAGTCAGTACCTCAGAATGTAAAAAAGTTCTGTATAAAGTCCTCATATGGGAAACCAGCTGTGAGATTTTGGTAGGTAAGTACATCTCATTCAACCAATTTTTTGTTTGTTTTGGCATTTCTTGATTACTGTTTTGTTGTATGATGAGCTTGGTAGCTGATTGGTGGTTTGTTTACTTCTTCATGTGCACACGATATGCAGTGTATTTCCTTTGTTTTTGTCTTTGTCTTTTTTGTTTTTGTTCTGGCCGGGGCCGGGGCGGGGGTGGGGGTGGATTGAGTGTTTTGAGTCCAGCAACACTAGATCCATCTTCTGATTATGTCTCCTGTTATGCTATTATGAGATTCGTGTATGTTGATTTGTCCAACTTGATTTATAAATTATGAGAGTTAGATCGACAATTGAGCTGACTAATCTGTTGTATCTGTCAAGATATGGAGAGCATGGTGCTTAACTGTGCATTCAATTAGCCATGATTGCGGGGCCATTGCCCTAAATTATGAGACTGGTTTGTCATTTTTGAAGGGGAGTACTAATGGTCTGTTTATTGCTTGTTTTGTTTCTTTAGCTCTGTTAGTGGGGTTGCCAAGATATGGAGTATATGTTGCATTTTCTCCTGTAAGTGACAATGTAGCAACTGCCTCAGCTGATCGTACTGCAAAGTTGTGGAACACAGATGGCACTTTATTGAGAACATTTGAAGGTCATTTAGACCGCCTAGCTCGTATTGCCTTCCATCCATCTGAGAAGTATTCTTGCTTTGGAAGGCCACATCAAACCTGTAAATTTCTTCTCTAGTCATTAACATTTATTTTTGTGATGCTAACCCTGATTGTTGACTCAGGTTTTTTCTTTTTCCTCTCAGGTTTATGGAGTTGATTTCTCTCCTAATGGCTATCATTTGGCCACTGGTTCTGAGGATAACACTTGTCGGATTTGGGACTTGAGAAAGAAAAAGTCATTGTACATAATTCCTGCCCATTCAAAGCTTATTTCACAGGTCAAATTTGAGCCTCAGGAGGGATATTATTTGGTCACTGCTTCATATGATACAACTGTTAAGGTATGAGACTTGGCACTCAATTACTCTCAGTAGTCTGTTTTGTTAAGTTACAAGGAGTGTTTTGTATCATTTTGCCCTATTTCATCAGGTATGGTCATCTCGAGACTTCAAGCTTATCAGGACATTGTCAGGACATGAAGCAAGAGTTACACCCTTAGATGTCATAGGAGGTAAGATCTTTTCTCTTGGTAAACTGTAGTAAAAGTGATGCGTGCAAAATGGGAACTTATAGTAGCATCTCATTACAAGTTTATAACTGTCATCTTGGGATGGAATTATGGTAAAGTTTATGGAAGTTGCCACTCAAAAACTGAATTTGTTTAAATACGTTACATTCAACAACAGAGATAAAGTGAATGCAATTTGATATAAAATATTGTATGGGTAACCTATCTCTAAGATCTCACCTCTCTCACTAAGTCTCACTCCAGCGACAAATCTGAAATTTGACTACCTAAACAACCAAAATCCGCCGGGAAAACAGTAAATCCGGCGTGTCAAGGGAATAGGTGGCATGGTTGGGTCGTTATAGGTCATATATTGAGCTAAAATGACATTTTCGCTCCCAACTTTGAACTAAAGAACCTAAGGACTCATTTGATTCTTATTACATGACTAATATGCATAGTTTTAAGTTTCTAAAACTCATTCGAACCTATTTATGCACATTTATGGCTCGTTGGGTCGTTATAGGTCATATATAGAGCTAAAATGACATTTTCGCTCCCAACTTTGAACTAAAGAACCTAAGGACTCATTTGATTCTTATTACATGACTAATATGCATAGTTTTAAGTTTCTAAAACTCATTCGAACCTATTTATGCACATTTATGGCTCGTTGGGTCGTTATAGGTCATATATAGAGCTAAAATGACATTTTCGCTCCCAACTTTGAACTAAAGAACCTAAGGACTCATTTGATTCTTGTTACATGACTAATATGCATAGTTTTAAGTTTCTAAATCTCATTCGAACCTATTTATGCACATTTAAGGTTCGTTGGGTTGTTATAGGTCATATATAGAGCTAAAATGACATATATAGAGTTAACTTATTACATGATTAATATGATTATTTTTATGTTTCCAAGATTCAATCCAATCTATTTATGCACGTTTGAGACTTGTTTGGCCATTATAGGTCATATTTAGGCTAAAATGACGTTTTCGTTCACAACTTTGAACTAACGAACCTAAGGACTCACTTCCAACTTATTACATGATTAATATGATTTTTTTAAGTTTCCAAGACTCAATCCAATCGATTTATGAACATTTGAGACTTGTTTGGTCGTTATAGGTCATGTTTAGGCTAAAATGAGGCATTTTAGCTCCCAAGCTCCCAACTTTGAACTAACGAACCTAAGAACTCATTTCGAACTTACTACATGATTCATATGATTAGTTTTAAATTTCCAAGACTCAATCCAATCTATTTATGCACATTTGAGACTTGTTTGGCCATTATAGGTCATATTTAGGCTAATATGACATTTTCGCTCCCAACTTTGAACTAACAAACCTAAAAAATAATTTCAAACTTATTACATGATTCATATGATTATTTTTAACTTTTCAAAAATCAATCCGATCTATTATGCACATTTGAGACTTGTTTGGTCGTTATAGGTCATATTTAGGCTAAAATGAGACATTTTCGCTCCTAATCTTGAACTAAAGAACCTAAAGACTCATTTTAAACCCTTTACATGATTAATATGCTTAGTTTGAAGTTTCCAAGACTTATTCCAATCTATTTATGCACATTTAAGGTTTGTTTGGTCGTTATTGGCCATATTTAGGCTAAAATGAGCATTTTCTCTCCCAAATTTGAAATAAAGAACCTAAGGACTCATTTTAAACCTTTTAAATGATTAATATACTTAGCTTTAAGTTTCCAAGACTCGTTCCAATCTATTTATGCACATTTAAGGTTCATTGGGTCGTTATAGGTCTTATTTAGGCTGGATTGACATTTTCGCTCCCAACTTTGAACTAAAGAACCTAATGACTCATTTTAAACTTTTTACATGTTTAATATGCATAGTTTTAACTTTCTAAGACTCATTCCAATCTATTTACGCACATTTAAGGCTCATTGGGTCGTTATAGGTTTTATTTAGGCTAAAATGACATTTTCGCTCCCAAATTTGAGCTACATAACCTAAGAATTCATTTTATACCTTTTACATGATTAATATGCTTAGCTTTAAGTTTCCAAGACTATTAGGACATTGTTATTAGTTGCTTGAATGTTAAAGTGTGATATTTAATTTGAATTTAATCTAATGCTTAGTTGAAATTTCTGTTTTTGTAAAGGTCTACACTCCGAGGAATGCGCCTATACTAGTGAGGAAATTGATGTGGTTCGTGAGCAACCGGCTAAGTGTTTTACCCGCAAGTATTTACTATTGGCTTGAGCGCGCTTGATCGAGGTGGTTTAGTTGTTATAGAACAATCGTTTACATTAAAATGTATGCGTACATTGAAATTGGAACGTATATTTGAATGTAGTACGTGCACTTTGGTTTTGGGATATATATATATGTATACAAAACACCAGTTATTATTTTTTATATTTGTTCTACAGGTTACGATATTTTATTTATTGTTGTTGACAGGTTCCTATATTTGGTGCAAGACACCCTAGGTATAGATAAATAAAACTAAAATTTTCCCGCCAAAAGCACAGCTTTGTTGCAGGGGGCATATACTTGTTCGCTGCAACAAGTGTGTAAAATTAGGCAAAAATCAAGACTTGTTGCAGCGTACAAAATGATGTACGCTGCAACAGACTGGTTTGTTGCAGCGAACAAAATGATGTACGCTGCAACAGACTGGTTTGTTGCAGCGTACAAATAAAAGCCCGCTGCAACAAACCAGTCTGTTGCAGCGTACATCATTTTGTACGCTGCAACAAGTCTTAATTTTTGCCTAATTTTACACACTTGTTGCAGCGTACATGCAAATGTACGCTGCAAAAAAGTACTTTTCGCAGCGTACATTGTACGCTGCAACAAGTCAATACTTGTTGCAGGCCCCCCAGTTGCAGCATACGATGTACGCTGCAACAGGGGTCTAAAAGCCCGCTGCAACAAGGGTTTTTTCTACTAGTGGAAGCAGTCAATAAGTTTGGCTTCATCAAGAATCAGGAGGAATCTTGTGTATACAAGAAGGTCAGTGGGAGTAAAATTGCATTCCTAGTCTTGTATGTTGACGACATACTGCTTATTGGAAACGACATTCCTATGTTGGAGTCTGTAAAGACTTGGCTCGGGAAGTGTTTCTCAATGAAGGACTTAGGAGAGGCACAGTACATATTGAGCATTCCTAGTCTTGTATGTTGACGACATACTACTTATTAGAAACGACATTCCTATGTTGGAGTCTGTAAAGACTTGGCTCGGGAAGTGTTTCTCAATGAAGGACTTAGGAGAGACAAAGTGCTAGCTAGGTTCAATATGATGGAAGCCAAGAGAGGCCATCTACCCATGTCACATGGCATATATGTAAGCAAGAATCAGTGTCCCAAAACATCTGATGAGTGTAGAAAGATGAGTGGAATTCCATACGCTTCGGCTATTGGATCCATCATGTATGCTATGATTTGTAAAAGGCCGGATGTTTCGTTCGTACTCAGTGCAACGAGCAGGTACCAGTCAGAACCAGGTGAGGCGCATTGGACTGCTGCCAAGAACATCCTAAAGTACCTAAAAAGGACTAAGGATCAGTTTCTGGTTTATGGTGGTACAGATGAGTTGATTGTTAAGGGCTATACGGACACAAGCTTTCAAACCAAGAGAGATGATTTTAGATCACAGTCTGGGTTTGTGTTCTGCCTCAACGGCGGAGCAGTAACTTGGAAAAGTGCTAAGCAAAGCACTATTGCGGATTCTACAACTGAAGCCGAGTACATTGCTGCCTCAGAAGCAGCAAAGGAAGCTGTTTGGATTCGGAAGTTCATCGAAGAACTTGGTGTTGTCCCCTCCATTAAAGGACCAGTGGCTTTGTATTGCGATAATAGCGGAGCCATTGCCCAGGCAAAGGAGCCTAGGAGCCACCAGAAGTCCAAGCACGTACTGCGGCGATTTCACATTTCACATATTTCGAGAGATCGTTGAAAGAAAGGAAATCGAGATTTGCAAGGTTGGAACTGACGACAACGTCGCGGATCCATTGTCTAAACCGTTGCCACAAGTGAAACACAACGCACATGTAGCAACCATGGGAATCAAGCATGTTGGACAATGGCTTTGATTTTCTAAGTATTGTTTTAGAACATCTGTAGATCTATGTTTAAAACAATTGGTTTAACCATTTCATATTTATGAAATTTATTTATTTCATATTCATTTAATTGTGGTTTAGAATTAAATGATAAGTCCATGTGATTCAAATCATTCAAATGGGATGTCAAGATGGATTCTTCGACAAAGAAACACCCATAAGTGAACTTGAATATTTAAGTCACAAAGGATCCCTAATCCAGGTCATTGAAAGGTGGACGACCAATGACTAATGAAGATTAGATTGCAAGTAGATTACTTAGTTCTGTTTCTTGAACTAGAGTGACTGGATGTCAGAATCTTTTGCATAGATACTTATTGGATCTTGTATCGGATTGACCATGAGAACGCTTTAAGAGATTAAAGTCATGTCATAGGTAGTTCTCATTAATGGTGATTAGAAACCGTTCCTCAGAACATGAGCGATTATGTCTGCTCGTTTGAGAATTAGTTCTCTTTGATACTAGCTAAACGTCGCACCGTAAAGGAGGCTATAAAAGCAGTTATTGGGCGTACTATGAATCAAAGTGAGTGTTCATAGATTGCAAGAATGGATTGTCCTCCTATCTTTGATAGGATATGGTGTTGTTGTGTAACAAGGCCTCTCGGAGAGTTAGATACTGTAAAATGCATGGCCGTGCTCAGAATGGTTAGGCTTAACCTTCTGCAAAAGTTTGACAGTTGAACTCTGTAATCCGAGAAACACTTCTGGACCTAATAAGGATGGCTTGGATCTTACCTTATGTTCAGTAAGTAACACTAAATGACAAAGGAATGTGGATGCACACTTGTCTGAATGACAAGTGGGAGATTAAAGGAAATATGTCCTTCACCCAAGGTGCATTAAGTCTAATACCAAGGTTCAGATTAATTGCAAACAATTAATTCAGTGAGATCAAGTGATCGGAACAGCTAGCTGGAGCAATGCTTCCGATCAGTGAGTTCTAATGGATATTGAACTCACAACTTACTCTTGACTGAACCTACAAGGTCACACCAATGACACGTAACAGATCACCGGATTAAATGAATCGGAAATTCATTTAATAGCTTTTCGGGAATTAGTTGGAAACGTATTATACGATACAACCTTTGTCAGAATCGTATATCGTATCGCGAATATTCGTAAGCTAGGCGACACGAATAAATCATATCGTACGACGGTGATTCGTCGTATACGAAACGATAAATAATATATCGGAAATATATTAAATCGCGAATACGAAGGGCATCGGAGTTGCCGGCCCGTCGAGCCAAGCACGTAAGCGTGCAAGGCCCAACGAGCCAGCAAGCTCGCGAGCAAGCAAGGCAAGCCCATTGGGCGCGAGCACGCCACATCAAGCATTAGCGCACAGCAGCGACGAGCGAGCAAGGCCCACGGCCCAGCTGCTCGGCGCGCGCGCTATGGGCTTCGGCTTGCAGTGTGTCGCTGGGCACGCGGGCGTGTGTCCGTTGCTTGGCTCGCACGGCTTGCTAGCCGGCCTTGCTTCTTGCTTGGTCGGTTAGTAAGGTTAATGATATAACCTTACAACCTAGTTTCCAACACACACACAATTCATACACTCAAAACCCTAGAGACACAGAGAACCCTAATTCTCTCTGTGCCTCCAAAGTGAGTTCTTCCCAAAAGCAAAGTATCTTGATCAATTGTCTAAGCTACGATTATCAAGACGGATCTGATCGTGTCGGTGAACCAAGTAGAGGAACGACAAGTGGAGTTCTTTGTTCGTGTTCGTTGACAGATTATTGTGGAAAACACGCTTCGAATGTAAGTTTGCTTAATCTGTGCTTTATACATGTTTCCTGGCTTTGGGGATTGTTCCGCACATGTTATTATGTTTAACTGTATTCCCCCACACATACAAAGAGCATGAGCTTAATTAAGATACTGAAATGAATAGTAGAAATAGAACACTTTACACCTTTTAAAAGATTAATATGATTAGTTTTAACTGAAAATTTAGGCAAGTAATGACCCTAAATAAAATTAGCCTAGTTAACTCCAGATAGCTTGCAAGATTAGTATCAAAGAAATGTCTAATTGATGCATCGATCAGGAACTTTGTCAATAAAAGCTCTACTGACAACATGAATAATGGATTTAACAAACTCACCAGAACTCAGGAGATTGATACTGAAATTCACCGAGCTAGTTATTTGAGTCACTTGAGTATCCAAATGAAACCTTGAACTAGGCTTTGCAGGACCTAAACCAATCATGTAAAGGAACCGATTACCTATGCTTTCCTCTGCCCTTACATTTGCTGCGAGTCTCTGCTCTGGACAGTAAGGAAGCTATATAAGATGGCATTCATTTATAATACCAGTACACAAACCCATATACCATAGTCATCAGAAATACACATTTAACATTTAACATTTACATTTAACATTGAACTACTGCCATCCAAAAAGAAGAAACATTTAACATACTAAAGTTATAGCTGAACAACTTAAGGTTGAATTCAGTTTCTTAGTTGCCAACTATATTGTACAGGACGAGAAGAAAATATACCCCCATCCTTTTCTTCTTTTGTACATGATAGTAGACTGAGTAGATCCATTACGGGAGGGAGAGGGTTGGACAAGAATTCAAGTTTTAAACAACGTACTTTGCCCATGGTCTTTGATGAGTGACATTTATGTCGCTCATAGGGTAGTAATTAGGCAATTATTCGAGTCGTTTTATTCTATTTTTAGTGTTTTTTAGTCTTCATTTTCCTTAATTTATCATTTTAATTACTAAGAGCTTAGTTGAGTGTTTTTAGCTATTTTTGTTAGTTTTTAAGTCTTAATTTCATAATTATTTATTTTATAGTTTAATTATTTTAGTTTTCTTTATTAATTTTCTATTTTTACTTCTATTTTTATTATTATTATTATTATTATTATTATTATTATTATGAAAAAACACCAAAACGTTACAAGCTTAACAAGCTACAAAGATCAAGTGAACTACAAGAAGTTGGAGGGGAGCCGAGATACAATCTGGGCCCCCACTCCTCTAGCTATGGCGAACCCGATCCTGCTGAAAATGTGGGCAGCTGCCCGTGCCCCAATGTCTTGAGCCCTGGAGTACGTCTGGACCCGCTTCAGCAACGAAACAACCCCTTTCTCTAATTGCCCAAAAGAGGAGAAGGAAAAAGGAAAGAAACCGTAACCCAAAGCCCTACAACGTGCCACATACTTAACCTGCTTCAGCTGCGCTGCAACAGCCACAACCCGACCCGGAACGAAGTCTGACAACCCAGATTGCGTCATAGGGGAAGACCCAGTCAAGTCAACACACACATCTAGACCGCCATCCCATGAATAAAGCAAAACATCTGCAGGACGAAGAGCTCCATCACTCTCACTAGTCAGCCCAACATCAACCTCCTTGCGAGCAGAAATCCCCGACCGATAGCAAATATCCAAAAGGGTATCACGAACAACATTATGTCGATGCTTAATACCCATAATCCCAGCACAAGACACGGCATGATCCCCATAAATGTCCCCATCGAAAACCCGAGAGCAAGCAGAACACGGCGTCGAATCAGAGAACAACGGAATTCCCAACCGATAGCAAAGAACCGAACGATAAGTCTTACCGTTCATAGTCTGGCCTAAACCCGAGATGGGGACTGCCCGCAACCAAGCTGAGGAGTGATCCCCCTGCTGTGATTTGCATAGGGCAACATGACGTGAAGATAAGGAGTAGGCGGATTCCGCATCAGCAGTAACCTTCGTGAAATATATGTCTGCCAATTTCTTCATGAGTGTGCGGGCAGCGATCTCACTAGGGCTACTCATAAGGTCGGTCTCCACGGTCCTATTGAAAAGACCAAGAGCATCATCAAAGGCCGGTCCTGGACCATCAACACCTGTAAGCCGAAGAAGCGAATCCTGCAAACCAAAAAACTGCAAACGGGATGCAAGAAAAGCATAATGCCGAACATCACCAGTTGAATAAACACCCAATCCTCCATAAGAATAAGGCAAGGTGGCAAGACGCCATTGCCAGTCACCGAACCCAGGTCCCGAAGCAGTCACGATACGCTCTAAAGAAGCCCGAAGAGCCACATCAAAAGATAATTAGGCCGCTTCAAAAAGATGAGACGGACAAGTGCACATAGCAAAGTAGAGTTTAGAAACTCCAGTACACGCACGAAGAAGCAACAACTCACACTGGGGATCATTAAGCTTAGCTACAGCATCCATCAACACAACAGTCTTCGACACACGCTGCGAAACCAACTCCTTACAAAAAGAGGAATCCGCACTGACTGGACCACCAAGCAACTTAACACCAAGCGCAGGACGAGCAATATCCGTAGGAAAGACACCCTCTAGACGACTGCGTGGGTCCTCCGAAGGCCAGAAAACCTCTGTCTTCTCAACATTGACATGGAGACCTAAATGAGGACCCTCCTCCAAAATCAACTCCAAGACCTTTCCAACCACCAAAGCGTCACCAACGATAGTGCCATCGTCCAAGTACCAAGCCTGAAGAGAAAGATCAAAAGAGTCTCTGATTCGACACACCAATGGATGTAGAACCAGAGAAAAAAAGAAAAGGGCCGAGAGGATCCCCTTGCTACACACCTTGACAAGACCACAAGGTATGCTCCCCATAATACAGCCGCGCTGGAGAAGAGTAGCAGAATTCAACCCAACGCGAAAGAGCAGGACAATGTAGCCGAACCTCACGCAACAAAGCCGATCACTAAATTGAACGCATTCTGAAAATCCACCAATAACATAGAGAGGCCAACATCGGCCCCACGAGCCTCAACCAAACGATTGACAGCATGGAGAATGGCCTCACTACCTGCTGGAACCCCAACTCCAAACTGAAGCCCCCCTAAGTAGTTTCCTAAACGCGGACCAATCAAAGCAGCCCCGACCTTAGAAACAAGGCGCCTCCAAACAGTGCCCACAGCAATAGGTCGAATATCACCACCAGGCTTAACAAGTGGCGTAAGAGGAGCACTAGCAATATATCCTCCAAGCTCAGCAGAACACTTTCCACCAAGAAAGAGATTAACTACCTGAGTGATAGCATCCACCAACTCATCAGAAACAGCTACAGCAGCACCACCCAAGCAATCCAAAAGGTGTTGAGCACGCAAGCCATCTCTACCACACGAAGTACCACGCGGAAAGCCCCTAATCTGCTCCAACACAACATCGGAGGAAGCAGTAAGGTGATGATCAACAGGGATATCCGGTAAGGTAGGGACCGGAAAGGAAGGGTTTTTAGCTTGCAAATCTACAAGAGTGGCATCATTGTAAGGGGCAAGACCCGAGGACGAAAGAACTCTAACGGCAGCAGTGTAGTGACCGTCAGAAATCTTTCTCTTGCATTGCTTAATATTACGCTCCGCCAAATCATGGTCTTCGTCAACATCCAATAGAGGGGGAGACACGCTAGCCAATGTGTCTATGACAAGTTTCTCAGAACCACCAGGCTCACCCCAAGAACGAATAGCAGAGGTGATACCCTCTTCCCGTCGACGCCGCCTAACACCGGAGGAACACTCACGATTACTTCGCGGAGAAAAAGTCTTGAGGACACAAAGAGGTAACACAAGCAACTGAACCCAACAAGCGATGTCATCTGGTCTGCAAATCACCTTATCAAGCGCCCCTTTTAGAACTCGCGAGAAACCCAAACGACATTTGGGAGGGATGGATTTCACAGAACACAACCGCTTAGACAAAAAAGTGTGTAGAAGAGCAACATCAAAAGAAAAATGATGTTCTCGAGGCGCATCAGAAGGAGACAGCTCGGAAGTAGGAGCTTGTGGTTTTTGAATACCGTAGAGAATAAAACGAATAATACCATCCCCAGAATTAGGTGGGTCCACAAAAACAGTACTAGAACCACTGCCATGTCGACACCTAGTACGGTGAGTATGTGTCTTGAAACAATGTCCACATAGCCAAATTCCCATACGACGAAAGGTCACCTCAGCCGTAGAAAAAACCTGCAAATTGGTAGTAAGGGAATGACGGGTAACATCGCGCACACCAGAGCAACAATGACGATCCCGTAAGTGAGTGATCAGAGAACTCCTCACCAAACCACGCCCACCTCCGTCCTGGCACCCGCTAAGACCCACAAAAGGGCAATGGAACTTCTCCACGGAAGCCGCCATCTCAAAGAACTTCAACCAAAAAGTAACACCAACGTACCCACTGCCAAGCACAATTACACACCCACAAAGACACACAACACACCAACACCACACCAACACAGCAAACCAAAAACACCAACGAATTGAACACAGCAAACCCAAACTATACCAAAACACCAACGAACGTCGCCAGAAACTGATCGGAAACTGCCCAAGAAACACGACTGAAACCTTCCCGAAAAACGTGGTAAACAGCAACAAATCAAAGTGAAGGAAATAATGCCCTTGGTCCAAGTATGCATTCAATGATGAGTCTAATAAATGCGGTTCAGTATTAATTAACAAGTTAATAATTCAGTGAGATCAAGTGAGCTGAATGCCTAGCTAGAGGCCGCTTCAGTTCAAGTGGAATTAATGATATTAATCCACAGCTTACTCTTGACTGAACCCGTAGGGTCACACAAATAGTACGTAAAAGGATCAAGTATTTAATGGCATTAAATACTCCATCTATGGATATTCGGAATCGACGGATCTTGGTTTCAGTGGGAGCTGAGATCGTCACAGGCAAGAAATGAATACTCCGGAAACGATGATATTGCCGGAAACGGAAATATGGATCGTATCGGAAATATAAATATTATCCAAGTCATAGATGTTGCCGGAAACGGAAACATGGTACATATCGGGAAATATTATCGGAAATAGAAATATTGCCGGAATCGGAAATATTGCCGGAAACGGAAATATTGTCTGAATCGGAAATATTATCGGAATCGGAAAATAATTCCGGAAACGGAAATATTAAATATTTGTTCGAAACGGAAATTAATTCCGGAATCGGAAATGTTAAATATTGTTCGTATCGGAAATGAATTCCGGAATCGGAAAATTAATCGGAAGCGCGTCGTACGAATTAGCATCGGACGAGCTTGCTAGACGAAGGCCCAGCACGAAGCCAGGCCCACGTCCAGCAAGGGAAACGCGCGCCACAACACGCCAGCCCAAGGCTGCGCCAGGCCCACCGCAAGGCAGGCCCAGCGCGCGCCCAAGGCTGCGGCAGTCGTGGGCTGCGATGCTCGGGCTGTGCGCGCGCGCGCATGGCGCCCCTCGTGGGCTGCTGTGCGTGCGTGGGTGTTTGTGTTCACATACGAAACCTAAAACGTACAGGATTCGTTTAATGATTAAATTCCTAATTCTATTTGATAAATTAATTAAATAAGAGTTTCATTAGGATTCTAATTTAATTAATTCGTATCCTAATAGGATTCCAATTTTCTTTCCATACCCCTATAAATATGTGGCCTGGGTTCACAATTTATAACAAGTATTCAAGTATTCAAAGTGAGTTTTGAGAGAAAAATTCAGTCACATTCCTTGCTCAAAAGTGCCGAAATTTTTAGTACCTTAAGGGCGATTCTAGTTGGTCAATCTTAAGGCGGATCCGGACGTGCTGTGGACTATCTACGGAGGGACGACACTTGGAGTCCTAAAGACTTGTTCTTGTTCGGTTCGGGCGCAGCTAGGGAAGGCACGCAACAAAGAGTATGCATCTAAACTATGCTATATGATTATGTGTAAATAATATGCATTCCTGGCTAAATGGTTTTTCCGCATGATTTATGAATTGTCATATGTATCATAACCTAACAGTGGTATCACGAGCCTCTTATTATTTTCATAATCTAAATTGCATGAACATGGTTAAATATTACAAATTTGCAAGAATTAAAAGGGGTGATTAATTTTCGTAATTGTTAATTAATTGCAAATTGCGTTTATTTAATTATAGGTACGCAGTTTTTCGGCAGTTTCTTCGTTACTCATCCAAATTTTGAAAAAATAGTTTTTTTCTGCCGAACCCAGAATTCTCAAATTCGAAGCCTAACTATGACTTTTCGAAGGTTTTAGTTTTTCGAATGCAAAATTTCGTAAATTTAAGATGTTAAATTAAATATTTGCGATTCTTGTTGATAAATCTTGAATTTTTGATTGACCTACTGTATATGTTTAACAAGTTTGAATGCCTAGCCTTGTTAATTATGCAATCTAATTTGTAATTATGATTAATTTGTTGAAAATTAGAATAATTTAGAATTAATTTGATTTTCATAATTAATTATAATTTAATTAGATACCTATGATTAAAAACCACCATAAAAATTGTAAATTTATGATAAATTTGAAATTTTAAATTTATGATTAATTTATTAATTTGTCATTAATTTTAAATATAAATTTTTTAAATTTTATGCGATTCGTTCATATAACTTGCACGCACAAAGCAATGGATGCTACGTGTTACCCTTAAGGGGTGTTGTATAGTGCGGGCATGCGACGACGAGCAAGGGAGCTCGTCGCCCATGCGGCACGAATGCAATGAGCAAGGGCATGGTGCACGAGCACAAGGCATCAGCCCTGCCTTGTGTCGTGGGCTACGAGCAATGGACGAATAGGCATGGGCGAAGGCAAGGCACGGCAGTCGCGTGTGGGCAGCAAGCGAGCTGCGCCACAACGCGCACTGCCTCGCGCAAGCGCGCGCAGCGAGCGCAAGCTCGCGTGCCACGAGTGCTGCGCCCAGCGTCGATGCCTCGCGCAGCGAGCGCTGGCTCGCACAAGCGAGCGCTGGCGAGCGCGCCCAGCGAGCGCTGGCTCGCATCAAGCGAGCGCTGGCGAGCGCGCACATCGAGCGCTGGCAAGCGCGCACATCGAGCGCTGGCGAGCGCGCACAGCGAGCGATGGCTCGCGTGCATCGAGCGCTGGCGCGCGCGCAGCGAGCACCAACTCGCGCGATTGCTTGCGAAGGGTAGAAGCAGCAGCTATGCGACGCAGCGCATGGGCTGCGCGCACATGGCCAGCGATGGCTGTGTGCGTGTGGCCCATGGGCGTGCGATGCGTAGGGTGTTTGCGTTGCGATTAGATCGTTTTGAATGTTTAATTTGAAATTTTCAGTTTACGTAATTTTATTTAATTTTAAAATTAATAATTTAAATTATTTTCTTGGAGTTTAATTTTGAATATTGTAATTATAATAAATTTATTCTAATTATTTTACTAAAATTAAAATCATGAATTAATTTAAATACGACTGAAATTAAATTAAATTTTTTTGGATTCAATTATAAATTTATATGAGCTTTAAATTTTAATTAAATTTGTATGTTTCCGGTTAGACTAGAAATACATTTTTATGTTTAAAATTAGTAAAGCATATGAATTTATTGGTTTGAGTGGGAGCCCTTTTAGTCATAAACTCTTGATTAGGTCTACAAATCCTTAAGGTTAAAACAACTTGATTAGAATTAATAAGGACTGAATAATTGGTAGATTATTGGTGCCCTTGATTAATTGCTGCAAATGTTTACGTGATGCATAATGTGTTTTACTAACCAACTATGTGGGCCATTCATGATAATGAATGGATGAATGGTATATATTGTATATGTACTGTTTTGCAGGTTATGAAGTGACTAGTATGGCCCAAATAGGATAGAAAATATGGTATGCGTACCATTAATTTGAATGTAATTGGTCTAAAGTACCAAGGTTGTTTTTCAATTCAAATATGGTCTGCGTACCATCAAATAGTTGTAATTAGTTTTAATTATAGCTTATCCTATTTGAAGAAAATGGTGTCTCCCACGGAGATTTTCAAGACGGACTTTGAAGTTAAAGCTTCAAGATGAAGTCGGGCCATACTAGATCACATTTATCTTATGCATGTTTTAAGTTATTTATTGCTTTTAAATATGTCTTAAAATGCATGAGATCAAAAGCTTGATTATGTTGCATGATTAAGGATTTTAGTTCACTTAAAATCTAACCAACATAGTAAGAGCCTTAAGTTCCAAACTTAAAAATTGAGTTAAAAGGTGCCATGCCAAAATATACACTTGCTTGGATATCCTTTACATCAATCTAGTAATAGTTTTCGCTCAGCGAGGTGTTACTTATTGGTCTTAAAGGGGCAAGGTACACAAATAATTGTGAGTACATGTTAGTTTTGGTGAAACTCAACGATATAAGTAAGGAGTCCTTTTATGTCGTGGCAAAATCGATAGGTTTACCTAATAAGTTCTTAGACGTACCTATCAACCAAGAATAGTTTCTAGACTATTAGCAAAAGGCTTTTGCTTACCTAAGATTTTTTAGGATTAAGTCGACAAACTGTGCTTAGTTCTTCAATGATTTTAGGATCTTGGAATCATTTTATTCACACCTGCCGGAACACATAACTTGAATAAAATGCTTAATAAACATTGAATTATGCATGTATGCTAGAATTTAAGTTTATTAAGAGAAACTGTGAATGGTTATTTATTTGTTTATTCTTTTCAATTGTAGTTTTTAATATGGCAAACAACAATTCATTCAACATTCGATCAATTCTCGAAAAGGAGAAGTTGAACGGGAAAAACTACCTTGACTGGCAAAGGAACTTGCAAATAGTTCTTATGCAGGAAGAAAAGGAGTATGTCCTAGAAGAGGCGATGCCCGAAGCCGCAGGCGACGGGGTCACTCAGGCAGCCCTCAATCGTTGGATTGATGCCAACAAGGATGTGAAATGTCTAATGCTCGCCACCATGAGTGCGGATCTGCAGAAAACGTTCATCAACTCAGATGCTTTCACAATCATCAGTGAGTTGAAGAACATGTTCCAAGATCTGGCTCGAGTCGAAAGATTCGAGACTCATAGGCAAATTCTTGAGACCAAGCTTAAGAAAGGCGAACCCGTAAGTCCACATGTTCTCAAAATGATTGGACTCATTGAGAATATGAGTCGGCTGGATCAGCAATTTTCTCAGGAAATGGCTATAGACACCATCCTCCATTCTCTTCCTAGCGGGTATGATCAGTTCAAACTGAACTACAGTATGAATAGTCTGGACAAAACGCTCACTGAGCTTCACGGTATGCTGAAGACCGCTGAAAAGACGCTCAAAAGTGATAAGCAGGATGTACTTATGGTGCGTGGGGGCAAGTTCAAGAAATCTGGAAAGAAGAGGAATGCTAAGAAAGGTGGCAACAAGGCCAGCCCAACTAAGCAAACTGGCGCCAAATCTGTAAATAGAAAGGTCAGTCAACCCACTTCTGAATCCGAATGCTTCTACTGCAAGAAGAAGGGGCATTGGAAGAGAGATTGCTTGAAGCTAAAGGAAGATCAGAAGAACGGAACAGTCGTTCCATCTTCAGGTATTTTCGTTATAGACTGTATACTTGCTAATTCAACTTCTTGGGTATTAGATACAGGTTGTGGCTCACACTTATGTTCCAATCCACAGGGACTAAGAAGAAGTAGAAAGTTAAGCAAGGGTGAAGTCGACCTACGAGTGGGAAATGGAGCACGGATTGCTGCATTAGCTGTAGGAACTTATTATTTGTCGTTGCCCTCCGGGCTAGTTTTGGAACTGGAAGAGTGTTTCCATGTTCCAAGTCTTACTAAAAACATCATTTCAGTTTCTTGCTTAGATGCTAAGGGATTTTCCTTTTTAATAAAAGACAATAGTTGTTCGTTTTATTTTAAAGAGATGTTTTATGGATCTGCTAGATTAGTCAATGGACTTTATTTATTAGATCACGACAAACAAGTATATAACATAAATACCAAAAGGGCCAAAAAGGATGATTCAGATATCACTTATCTGTGGCATTGTCGATTAGGCCATATAAACTTGAAACGCTTAGAAAGACTTCAAAAGGAAGGAATTCTAGAACCATTTGACTTAGAGGATTATGGTAAATGCGAATCATGTTTACTTGGCAAAATGACAAAGCAACCTTTCTCTAAAGTTGGAGAAAAAGCAAATGAACTATTGGGTTTAATCCATACAGATGTATGTGGACCAATGAGTACAAATGCTAGAGGTGGTTTCAGCTACTTTATCACTTTCACTGATGACTTCAGTAGATATGGTTATGTCTACCTAATGAAGCATAAGTCTGAATCTTTTGACCAATTCAAGGAATTTCAGAGTGAAGTAGAGAATCAATTAGGCAAGAATATTAAGGCACTGCGGTCTGATAAAGGCGGTGAATATCTGAGCTATGAATTTGATGACCATATGAAAGAATGTTGAATTCTATCAGAATTGACTCCTCCTGGAACACCACAATGGAACGGTGTGTCAGAACGGAGGAACAGAACCTTGCTAGACATGGTCAGGTCAATGATGGGTCAGGCCAAACTTCCATTAGAATTTTGGGGACATGCACTAAATGCAGTTGCACTCACTATAAATAGAGCTCCGTCTAAAGCTGTCGAAAAGACTCCATACGAATTATGGTTTGGAAAGCCTCCAAATGTGTCTTTTCTTAAGATTTGGGGATGTGAAGTATACGTCAAACGATTAATTTCAGACAAACTTCATCCAAAATCTGACAAATGTATCCTTGTGGGCTATCCAAAGGAAACAAAGGGGTATTACTTCTACAATACATCTGAGAACAAGGTGTTTGTTGCTCGAGATGGTGTCTTTTTGGAAAGAGATCACATTTCCAAAATGACAAGTGGGAGAAAAGTAGACCTCGAAGAAATTCGAGTCGAACAACAAACTCTAGAGAATGCTCAAGATGACATTCAGGATGAAACTCAGAGATCTTTAGATGAATCTGGTGAGAATCATGGTCAAACTAGAAATGTTACCCCGCGTAGATCGCAAAGATATAGATCTCAACCGGAAAGGTACTTAGGTATTTTGACGAACGAGAGCTATGACGTTCTATTACTTGAAAGTGATGAACCTGCAACTTACAAACAAGCTATGACGAGCCCTAGCTCCAAGCAATGGCAAGAAGCCATGCAATCTGAATTAGACTCCATGTCTGAAAACCAAGTTTGGGATTTGGTCGATTTGCCAGATGGCTACCAAGCCATTGGAAGCAAATGGGTTTTCAAACTGAAAAAGGACAAGGATGGGAAACTTGAAGTTTTCAAAGCTAGATTGGTTGCAAAAGGTTACAGGCAAGTCCACGGTGTGGATTACGATGAAACCTTTTCACCAGTTGCAATGCTAAAGTCTATTCGGATAATGTTAGCAATCGCTGCATATTACGATTACGAAATATGGCAGATGGATGTCAAAACTGCTTTCTTAAACGGCGTTTTAACAAAAACTGTGTTTATGACACAGCCTGAAGGTTTTGAGGATCCAAAGAATGCTAAAAAAGGTATGCAAGCTAAAGAAGTCAATCTACGGATTGAAGCAGGCATCCAGGAGCTGGAATATACGTTTTGATGAAGCAGTCAGTGACTTTGGTTTCATCAAGAACGCAGACGAATCTTGTGTATACAAGAAGGTCAGTGGGAGCAAAATTGCTTTCCTAGTATTATATGTCGACGACATATTACTTATCGGAAATGACATTCCTATATTGAACTCTGTCAAGATTTGGCTTGGGAAATGTTTTTCGATGAAAGATCTAGGAGAAGCACAGTACATATTGGGCATCAAGATTTACAGAGATAGATCTAAAAAGATGATTGGACTTAGTCAAAGCACTTATATCAATAAGGTGCTTGATAGGTTCAAGATGGCGGACTCCAAGCGAGGCTACCTACCCATGTCTCATGGAATGACTCTAAGCAAGACTCAGTGCCCAAAAACACTTGATGAGCGTAGACGAATGAATGGGATTCCATATGCATCATTGATTGGTTCAATAATGTATGCTATGATATGTACACGCCCGGATGTTGCGTATGCACTCAGTGCTACGAGCAGATACCAGTCAGACCCAGGAGAGGCGCACTGGACTGCTGCCAAGAATATTCTGAAGTACCTGAAAAGGCACAAAGATGACTTCCTGGTCTATGGTGGAGATGATGAATTAATTGTTAAAGGCTATACGGACGCAAGTTTCCAAACCGACAAAGATGATTTCAGATCACAGTCTGGGTTTGTCTTCTGCCTCAACGGAGGAGCAGTAAGCTGGAAAAGTGCTAAGCAAAGCACCATTGCGGATTCTACAACTGAAGCGGAGTACATTGCTGCACATGAAGCAGCAAAGGAAGCTATATGGCTAAGGAAGTTCATAGGTGAACTTGGTGTAGTCCCCTCTATTAAAGGACCAATAGCCCTGTATTGTGATAATAACGGAGCTATTGCACAGGCAAAGGAGTCTAGACACCACCAGAGAGTCAAGCATGTACTTCGTAGATTTCACCTTCTACGAGAGTTCGTTGAAAGAAAAGAAGTCGAGATAAGCAAAATTGGAACTGATGACAACATATCAGATCCATTGACTAAACCTCTGCCGCAGGCGAAGCACAACTCGCACACTGCAGCTATGGGAATCAAGCATATTGGAGAATGGCTTTGATGTCTCTGTTTAATGTTTTAAAGTTTTAGAGTTTAAATCTTTGTAAAACATTATTGGTTAATCATTCACAATAAATGAAAAGAATTCATTTTTCCATTTAATTTGTGGTTTATTAAATGATGAGTCCCTTCAATTTGACAATATATTCAAGATAGACTGTCAGGACCAGTCCTGTGACTAAGAAATGTCTATCAAGTGAACTTGAATGTCAAAGGTTGAAAATGGTCCCTAGTCGGAGTTTTCTATAAAATTGGACGCATAGAAAACGTTAGACGATTAGAATGCAAGATGACTAGTAGTTCTGTTTCTTGAACTATGTGGACATGGCAATGTCATAATCATTTGCATAGATACTTACTTTGGGAAGACTAGTATCAGACAAGACCTATGAAACTTTACTGTAAGAGATGAAAATCTGTCATAAGTAAATTTCATTAAAATTATTAGACACTAAATCCTCAATACCTGAGTGATTTGAGATTACTTGTTTGAGAACTGGTTACTTTGACGTTGACCAACCGTCGCACCGTAAAAGGAGGCTACAAAGGCAACGCTCAGGTAATCACCTATCAAACGAAGTCTAATCTCAAGATCGCAAGATTGGGATTGTCCTCCCATAAATCGGGATGAGATGCTTAAAAGTTGTACAAGGCCACTCGGAGAGCTAGAAACTGTGAAATGCATGGCCGTGCTCGGATGAATCATAGGCTATGATTATCTGTTTATTTGATCAGTTGAACTCTGAAACCGAGGAACACCTCTGGACATAATAAGGATGACAACTCTTACCTTATGTTCAAGAGCAAGCATTGTAAGGGGCAAGACCCGAGGACGAAAGAACTCTAACGGCAGCAGTGTAGTGACCGTCAGAAATCTTTCTCTTGCATTGCTTAATATTACGCTCCGCCAAATCATGGTCTTCGTCAACATCCAATAGAGGGGGAGACACGCTAGCCAATGTGTCTATGACAAGTTTCTCAGAACCACCAGGCTCACCCCAAGAACGAATAGCAGAGGTGATACCCTCTTCCCGTCGACGCCGCCTAACACCGGAGGAACACTCACGATTACTTCGCGGAGAAAAAGTCTTGAGGACACAAAGAGGTAACACAAGCAACTGAACCCAACAAGCGATGTCATCTGGTCTGCAAATCACCTTATCAAGCGCCCCTTTTAGAACTCGCGAGAAACCCAAACGACATTTGGGAGGGATGGATTTCACAGAACACAACCGCTTAGACAAAAAAGTGTGTAGAAGAGCAACATCAAAAGAAAAATGATGTTCTCGAGGCGCATCAGAAGGAGACAGCTCGGAAGTAGGAGCTTGTGGTTTTTGAATACCGTAGAGAATAAAACGAATAATACCATCCCCAGAATTAGGTGGGTCCACAAAAACAGTACTAGAACCACTGCCATGTCGACACCTAGTACGGTGAGTATGTGTCTTGAAACAATGTCCACATAGCCAAATTTCCATACGACGAAAGGTCACCTCAGCCGTAGAAAAAACCTGCAAATTGGTAGTAAGGGAATGACGGGTAACATCGCGCACACCAGAGCAACAATGACGATCCCGTAAGTGAGTGATCAGAGAACTCCTCACCAAACCACGCCCACCTCCGTCCTGGCACCCGCTAAGACCCACAAAAGGGCAATGGAACTTCTCCATGGAAGCCGCCATCTCAAAGAACTTCAACCAAAAAGTAACACCAACGTACCCACTGCCAAGCACAATTACACACCCACAAAGACACACAACACACCAACACCACACCAACACAGCAAACCAAAAACACCAACGAATTGAACACAACAAACCCAAACTATACCAAAACACCAACGAACGTCGCCAGAAACTGATCGGAAACTGCCCAAGAAACACGACTGAAACCTTCCCGAAAAACGTGGTAAACAGCAACAAATCAAAGTGAAGGAAATAATGCCCTTGGTCCAAGTATGCATTCAATGATGAGTCTAATAAATGCGGTTCAGTATTAATTAACAAGTTAATAATTCAGTGAGATCAAGTGAGCTGAATGCCTAGCTAGAGGCCGCTTCAGTTCAAGTGGAATTAATGATATTAATCCACAGCTTACTCTTGACTGAACCCGTAGGGTCACACAAATAGTACGTAAACGGATCAAGTATTTAATGGCATTAAATACTCCATCTATGGATATTCGGAATCGCCGGATCTTGGTTTCAGTGGGAGCTGAGATCGTCACAGGCAAGAAATGAATACTCCGGAAACGATGATATTGCCGGAAACGGAAATATGGATCGTATCGGAAATATAAATATTATCCAAGTCGTAGATGTTGCCGGAAACGGAAACATGGTACATATCGGGAAATATTATCGGAAATAGAAATATTGCCGGAATCGGAAATATTGCCGGAAACGGAAATATTGTCTGAATCGGAAATATTATCGGAATCGGAAAATAATTCCGGAAACGGAAATATTAAATATTTGTTCGAAACGGAAATTAATTCCGGAATCGGAAATGTTAAATATTGTTCGTATCGGAAATGAATTCCGGAATCGGAAAATTAATCGGAAGCGCGTCGTACGAATTAGCATCGGACGAGCTTGCTAGACGAAGGCCCAGCACGAAGCCAGGCCCACGTCCAGCAAGGGAAACGCGCGCCACAACATGCCAGCCCAAGGCTGCGCCAGGCCCATCGCAAGGCAGGCCCAGCGCGCGCCCAAGGCTGCGGCAGTCGTGGGCTGCGATGCTCGGGCAGTGCGCGCGCGCGCATGGCGCCCCTCGTGGGCTGCTGTGCGTGCGTGGGTGTTTGTGTTCACATACGAAACCTAAAACGTACAGGATTCGTTTAATGATTAAATTCCTAATTCTATTTGATAAATTAATTAAATAAGAGTTTCATTAGGATTCTAATTTAATTAATTCGTATCCTAATAGGATTCCAATTCTCTTTCCATACCCCTATAAATATGTGGCCTGGGTTCACAATTTATAACAAGTATTCAAGTATTCAAAGTGAGTTTTGAGAGAAAAATTCAGTCACATTCCTTGCTCAAAAGTGCCGAAATTTTTAGTACCTTAAGGGCGATTCTAGTTGGTCAATCTTAAGGCGGATCCGGACGTGCTGTGGACTATCTACGGAGGGACGACACTTGGAGTCCTAAAGACTTGTTCTTGTTCGGTTCGGGCGCAGCTAGGGAAGGCACGCAACAAAGAGTATGCATCTAAACTATGCTATATGATTATGTGTAAATAATATGCATTCCTGGCTAAATGGTTTTTCTGCATGATTTATGAATTGTCATATGTATCATAACCTAACACAAAGCAACAACAACATCAGGGAAACAAGGAAGTACCAAAGCAAAACAAACCACCAAAGTACCGTGTGGCTTGTTGTGTTAGACTGCCGGAAAACCCACGTTGAAACCTTAAAACGGACCCCAAAACCACGTTGAAACTGAGATGCTAGAATACCGAAACTGCACTATGGTAATAGCTCCTGCAAATGCTACTAACCCTGCAGATGTTGCACGCAGAAACCCACCGCAAAAACCTTCGAAGCAGAAAAACAAAACCCACGCAAAAACCTCTGCAAACAGAAACACCACCACACCGTCAGACAATAACCCCACCGGGACGACACCTGAACACTACCTGAACAACACCTAAACACCACCACACCGGAACACCGCTGAAACACCAACGACCACCCGCAACAACACAACAATCCTGCTGCACCAAACGAAAGTGACGAACCCACGTTGCACCACCCAAAACTGCTGAACCCACGCTGCACCACCTGATTCGATCCCCACCGGACCTGCCCTACACACCAGAATGCCGCTAAACAACCACCAGAATGCCGCTACACAACCACCAAACTTGCGACCACCAGCACCACGCTATACAACCTTCAAGGACCAAAATACCGAACAGAGAAGCGCTGAACGCCACCGGAGAACCAGCGTACCACCGTCTCCCGCTGATTATGCGCGCCGGGGATCCCTTACCGCAGGCCGGCCGTTGTCGGGAATTCAAGCGAGCCTGAAGTCCTGAACCACCTGCCCTAATCGCCCAAAATCTAGAGGATTATTATTATTATTATTATTATTATTATTATTATTATTAATTTTTTTTTTATTTTTTTTTATTTGTAATTATAATAGTAATATAATTTAATAATATTAATAATAATAATAATAATAATAACAACAACAACAATAATAATAAATATTGTTGTTATTATTATTATTATTATTATTATTATAACGTTACAAGCTTAACAAGCTATAAAGATCAAGTGAACTACAAGAAGTTGGAGGGGAGCCGAGATACAATCTGGGCCCCCACTCCTCTAGCTATGGCGAACCCGATCCTGCTGAAAATGTGGGCAGCTGCTCGTGCCCCAATGTCCTGAGCCCTGGAGTACGTCTGAACCCGCTTCAGCAAAGAAACAGCCCCTTTCTCTAATTCCCCAAAAGAAGAGAAGGAAAAAGGAAAGAAACCGTAACCCAAAGCCCTACAACGTGCCGCATACTTATCCTGCTTCCGCTGTGCTGCAACCGCCACAACCCGACCCGGAATGAAGCCTGACAACCCAGATTGCGTCATAGGGGAAGACCCAGTCAAGTCAACACACACATCTAGACCGCCATCCCATGAGTAAAGCAATATATCTGCAGGACGAAGAGCTCCATCGCTCTCACTAGTCAGCCCAACATCAACCTCCTTGCGAGCAGAAATCCCCGACCGATAGCAAATATCCAAAAGGGTATCACGAACAACATTATGACGATGTTTGATACCCACAATCCCAGCACAAGACACGGCATGATCCCCATAAATGTCCCCGTCGAAAACCCGAGAGCAAGCAGAGCACGGCGTCGAATCAGAGAACAACGGAATACCCAACCGATAGCAAAGAACCGAACGATAAGTCTTACCGTTCATAGTCTGGCCTAACCCCGAGATGGGGACTGCCCGCAACCAAGCTGAGGAGTGATCCCCCTGCTGAGATTTCCATAGGGCAACAAGACGTGAAGATAAGGAGTAGGCGGATTCCGAATCAGCAATAACCTTCGTGAAATATATGTCTGCCAATTTCTTCATGAGTCTGGGGGCAGCGATCTCACTAGGGCTACGCATAAGGTCGGTCTCCACGGTCCTGTTGAAAAGACCAAGAGCATCATCAAATTATTATTATTATTATTATTATTGTAATTTATTTATTTATTTTCGTTATTCATTTTTATTTCGTCATTCTCCTCTCGTCTTTGTTTTTAATCTTGTAGGTGCACGTTGTATGGAATATCGGAGTACAAGTTTAAGACCGGGCTAAATTGTGTTACTTTTTCAAGGAACGAGAGGAATGAGGTATGGGCTTTGTCACATGGGCCTCGAGGTGTTGCATGTTACCTTCTAATGGCAAGCCAAACCCGATGTGCACACCATCACTTATACTGCACCACTCATACAACCCTAACCTACACCACTTATACTAGCACCAAACCACCATCCTACACCTCCACAACCACCAACAATTCCCGAGCAGCCACCAAGTAGTACCAACTGCTCCCACCTCAGTCAACCACAACAACATCCTCACCCATGGCTGCCACCATCTCGAGCCCACCAACAACAACATCAAACGCCTAACTACTCCATCACGCAACAACCAGAGTATCAATTCGAACCACCATACAACACCAAAACGTATCTCAATCGCCAATTACAGAGGAAAAACAGAGCAAAAAGCAGAGTAACTGGGTTCTGCCCGTCGGTCGAACTCGTATTAAGTTCGACCGAACCCAAAATTTAGAAAAGTTCCTGCAAGTCTAGGGTCCGGCCGAACTTCCTTTGTGTTCGGATAAACAATTGAGCGCAGAATTTTATACGGAATTAATGAAATCGAGCGGCTGCGATTTGATCGAATTATGGACGGCGATGATTGATCGAGGACGAACATTGATGTCCGTTAATGATGGACGATTGATGTTGAGCAATGGATGAAGATGATGATGCGCCGGCTGATGAGATGGACGAGGATGATGGAGCTGCGAAGGAGGGAGCAAAATCCCTGTTGAAGCAGCCAAACGAAGTACGGTGGAAGGAAGCAATTGAAGGGGGGTTGAGCTGATTGTGTTTGGGCTTTTAAAAAGAGGAAAGCTACGGAGGAGACAAAGAACAATTGGAGGGGGCTGGTTAAGGGGGTTTTTTTTTCTCTTTTTCTTTTTTTTTTCTTTCTTTATCTTTTCCTCTCATTATTTTTCTTCATCATTTTATTTTTAGTCTTTAGTTTTCTTTTCATTTCTCTTTTCTCTTTCCTTTTAATTTCGTTTACTAATTGTTAGCTTGTAGTATTTATACCTCATTTTGGGTCATGCCCAAAGGACCATGTAAATAATTAGTCTTAGTTTTCTAATTTTTCTAGGGTTTTAGGTTAGCTTTTAGAGAGAGAAAAGTGAGAAATTATCAATGAAATTGGGGGTTTTGATAATCAAGGATGACAAATTGTTGAAGATTTCCACCATTAATCAATGAGAAATTTCTTACTCTCTCCTCATCTATTTCTTTATTTATTGTTTTATTTATTGTTCTAATTAGTTTAATTGATTTTGTTTAGTTTAATGATTCATGTTTAGATTAGTTGTCATTATTGTTTAGAATCATGGTTTTAGTTGTTAATTTCTTTAAATTTCCTATTTTTATGTTTATGGGGTAGTTTATATTGATTAGGGTTTGGTGAAAACTCAACATTGATTGGTTTGGGCATTTGTGATTGGATTTTAGGGATTTTCATGATTAAATTATTGCATGTTTAGGAATTTCCAATACATGATACATTTAACTTGATCAATTGAGTGTTCCATGAGTGCTTGGAGTAGTCTAGTTGGGTTGGAAAGGGATTAAAGACCTAAACTTGACTATGTGGTTGAATTGGAATTTTGATTTACCTCGGGTATGATAGGGTAGAATGGAAGTTCATTCTTGATGCTTAGGGAAATTTCTCGCGCATCGGGAGATAGTTGGAGCTATTTGTGAATTCGACGCTTATTCATGTAGTGCTTGTGAATCTTCCCCGTTTTCAATTCTTTTATCTTCATTCCATGATTTGTTGTTTTTTAATCTCATTTAGTTTTGATTTCTTAGTTTAGTTTTAGTTAGTTTTATTCGATTAGTGAATTTCCAAAATCCCGTTCCGACCTAGCTTATCGATTGATTAGCATAAATTAGCGCACCTTGGTCCTTGTGGATTCCGACCCTTGCTTACCGCTTTACTCGTGTTTAGTGGTTAGTTTAGGTAATTTGTTTGATTAGGAGAGACTAGTAACGACCTAGTTTTTACCTCGATCAAAATGGCGCCGTTGCCGGGGACTTCGATTTGCATTAGTTTGTGTTAGTTAGACGAGTCTAGGTCTTTGTGAATAGTTATTTGTTTTGAAAATTCCTTAAAAAATGGCAACTATCCATATCCTTCAAAATGATGAATCGAGTAAACTTGATAATTTCACGTCTCTCCATGATGAGCTTCTTCATAATGGGTTCCTTAATGCTTTCCAATCCGAGTCGGTCATTTCATTTTCCGAGTTTCGCCTTTTTATAACTCATTTGGATTTTCAAGAAAATCTTAAAAGGGATTCTTTTATTAAGGACTTTGAGGTTGCTTCCCAACTTTTGTAAAAGGCATGCGAGAAGTCTCTAACCTTCTAAGTGAATCCATTTGGGATGCCTCATGTATAAGAGATGAATTTGAGGCTTAATTGCCACCTATGATGCATGACATTGAGGAATTGATTATTGGGGATTACATTCCTACTCATTCCTCCTTGAATGAGTGCCTCGATGATGGTGAAGAAAAGCTATTTTCTCCTTGTTGTTTTCAAATGCTCAAATCGATTCTAATTGAGGTGAAAGTAAAATTTCCAACCAAAAAGATTTTCTTGAGGAGAGTTTGCCTATTTATTTTTCATTTCCTTATTTTGATTCTTCTTTTTCTTATTTTCTTGTTTTTTCTTTTGATCCTACTTCTTTTCGGCATCGTTCTCTTTGTTGGCACAGAGTGGCACTAATGTTTGTGCATGCTTTTCTTTTGAGCATTGCATATGTTTTATTCCTTGAAATGTGTGTCGATGCATTTGACAAACTCTTGCGGTCTTTGTCGGGTTATTTACTAGAAAGGTCGTGCTTGGGACCTTAAACAAGCCTTTCTCGGGAAGTAACCCGTGCCCTATTGCTAGTAATCTCCAAATTATTCTTGGTTAATAAATTAATTCCATAATTTATTCCTTTGCCACAACATATGCCATTGTTGTTTGAGTTAAAACCATAATCAACGTGTTCCTTTGAGATACCTTACCTGTTGTGGGATCTTTTACGGTGATGACGTGTCACGCGTTCCTCGGAGGTATCAAGTATGAGCTTGCACGAACCTCCTCCAACCTGCAAAACAAGAATATTCCCGTAGGAATATTCCCTCCGATGCTTAAGTAAGTATAAGCTAGAGAATAAAGTAATTTGTAGAGAGAAGGCAGAGCAAAGCTAGTTTTTGGTTGGTGGGAATGAATTGATTGCCCCTTACCTTGGGATCTGAGCTATTTATAGGGCTAGGGTTTCTTGGGAATTGATCCATCAACCCTAACTGTGGGATGCGTGCCCCTTGGGGATTTAGGACACGTGTCATTTGGCCAACAATGATGAGCCTTTTGCAAATTGGGGCAGAGAAGGTGGGCTTTCCAAAATAAGGCTTTGCCCTTATTTCGTTTGGGTACCAAGGCCTGAGCCTACTTCCTGGGCTTGGGCCGATGAATCATCTGGGCTGGCTTGATTGGTCATTGTGGCTTCTTTGGGCCTATGATGGAGATATTTAGGCCCACATCATTTGCCCCTCATGAGGGGTGAAAACGGACGTTAGTTTTCACTGCTCTTGGGTTATCCAGTAAGGTGATGACGCGTGGCAGGGGTAATCATTTCTTACCCCTCTATAAATAAGTGACAATTTTGAGGGATTTTCCCCCTCATTTATAATAATCATTTGAGAGCCACAGGAGAAGGCGATTTCCGGCGTTCAGCATCCACCAAGAGACACTGTAGCACCGCCACAATCTTCAAAGTCCTGTTCTTGGAGTTCTTCATCGAATTTCTCTGGGAAATCTTCTCTTCGGTCCATCAGGTAACATTTATTTTGAGAAAACTTGTTTGTTAATTTTGGTCATTCCTTGTTCCCTTCTCTTATCTATGATGTGAGGACCTCGTCAAAACTGAGGGCGGCAACCTGCTATTTTGACGTCTTCATTTCTCAAGTTATGCCCCTCGTCTTGAGCCAATTCTTCAGCCTGTGCAGGATATCATGGTGCAAATAGGAGACGACCCATATTTCGAAGGGGAATCTTCTTCCCCCATAGAGGAGGATGCTCCCACGAACGAGCGTGCCGACGGTGCGCCAGCGGGCCCTTCAGGTGGCGAAGAAGGCCACCTTCATCCCTGCGAGATTTTCCCCCTTCAGACGTGGCTGAACTATCTTACTGCCCAGGGAGCTGATTATGGGGCGTCTCTAAACTTGGGTTCTGAGTACAAGTTTTGCATGCCAGCCGTAGACTGTACCAGTTTTGGCTTAGTAGAAGGGGAGTTTCGCCGTGTACAGCTCCTTCTTAAAGCTAGGCATGAGGTTTCCTCCTCACCCTTTTGTGGTGGAGGTGCTGGACGGCTTTAACATTGGTTTGAACAAAATGTCCCCCAACTCCTGGGCCGGCGTCTTTGGGTATATTTCCTGGTGTGAGCTTGAGGGTATTAACCCTTCCTTCCCAGCATTTCTCAGATAGCCTCAATGTCTCAAGTTCCTCGGGCCGCCAAAGGTTGGTTAGCCCTTACTTATAAGGGAGCTTACAGGACGGTGATGGGCAAGGCGTCCAAGTGGCATCACTGGCGGAAGAAGTGGGTGGTTATCAGAACCACCAACTTGGAGATGTGTAGCAGGATGAGACTTTGGACGCTTCAACCCAACTTTGTTGGAAAAAGAGGCTCCTTTCCTCCGGTTCGCCGCCCTCTGGAAACGGATCTCGTCTCTATTCAGGGCCAAGCCGCTCACAGTTGGGACCAAGACGGCTTATATACCTGAGGGATGGTTGCCTCATTTGGATCAGTTGGACGATCCCGTTTTCCTCTCGGCTGTGGGCTTGTGTCCGTGTATGCCGAGAGGTAATGTTTTGTACCCCGGACCTTTCGTTGTTTATTAATGCTTCGTTTTTTACTGACGTCTTCCTTGTTTTTCAAACAAGCCAAGGGCCGAGTAGATATGTCGACCTGGCTGGCAGAGGTGCTTGACGCCAGCACCTTTGAGGCCTTACAACGTCAGAAGGCGGCTGAGCAGGCTGTTCCGGAGCAGGCTGTTCAACAACCTATCCCTCCCACAGAGGAAAAGAAGGTATATATTGCTCAAGCCTTCCAGAGTATGTGATTTCCTTCAATTTTTGCAAATGACGTGGCTTTGTCTCTTTAGGGTTCGAGGAAGGCTGCCTCGACCGCGACACTTCCTTCTAAGCGTAAGGCTGGTGGCACGGAGAAACCTTTCTTCAAGCCAACAGCCTCGAAGGCGTCAAAGGCGTCTCCTGCGCGTCAAAGGGTGTTTGCTCAAGATACGCCCAATGCTTGGGAGTTTGCTTCTCCTAGCTCTCAAAGAGATAAGGCGACGGTTGATCCACTTGGGGGAATTCCGGAAGACGTCCGCCGGAACATTCCTCTGAGGACGGCGGAGAGGGCTAGGAATTCTAATGGTAAGGTTTACTCCAACATCGTAACCACTTGTCGTTCCTCGTCTGGCAGTTCTATAGTCTCTCCCAGGGATTCTAAGGCAGTTGTTTTTCCAATAGAAATACCCGACCCTCAAAAAGCCATTGATGCTGAATTGGATCTAATCCCTTCTTCAGGCCGGTTTACTTCTCAGGACCGTAGAAAAATAAAGAGTCTGATGCGCAATGCTATTCCTCCGAAGTATGCTTAGACTCTTCCTGAGGCGGCCGAGACTCAACTTGCCGCCATGCAGTCCTCTGTGCTGGATGTAAGTTTTATTATCCTTGTCTTTTAGGGAAACATTTTATTTTTGATAATTACTCTTGTTGTTTATGCAGATGTTTATTCAGCTGGACTCGCTGAAGAAGTGGCGCACTTCTCTGGTGCATGAAGAGGCTAGACACCGCCTTCTTGCTAGCCAGTGCGGCGATCAGCGTTTTGCTGAACTGGAGGAGCTTCGTCTCAACAGGAGGGAGGAGATCGACGCGGTGACCAAGTCCCTGACCTCTCAACGTGCTGAAAATAAGCAACGCCTTGAACAAATTGATTAGAACTTCTCTCAGATTAAGGATCTATCTGAGAAGACAAAGGAGAAAGAGGCTGAGTTTTCTCACCTTGACACTAAGTTTAAGGAGTTGGAGGCACAATTGGAGGCGGCTCGCAATGAAGTGGCTACGTCCAAGGAGGTGCGTAGCCAGTCTGTCGTGCTAGGTGAGAGGTCGATTCGAGGGGGCATTGAGCTCGTCTGGAATGCAGAGTTTGGCAGTATGCGCCCCTTCAGCTGTTTCGAGAAGTTCATCGATTATCAGGTGAAGGTGGAGAAGGCCCTGAAGGAAGGACGTCCTCCTCCTGAATTCGTTCCTGGTGATGATGATGAATGAGGCAATCTAGGGGATTTGTATTTTTTCTAGTTTTTGCGACGCCTTGTTTGACGGCCTTATGTGCATAATTTTCTAATTATGACTGACTTATTTGAATGATAAGGCTTCTTTTAAACGTTTTTGTCCTTTATTTTATTGGCCGTTCCCATTTATTATGTATGATGTTGATTAGCTCAACTTTTATAGCTGACGTCCCTAAATGGGTACGGCGATTATTTGCCTTGGTCTTTATTGCTGAGGTCTTTAGCTACTTCATATAGCTATTTGAAAAATGTGTTTCCCCTGTGTTCTAGATGATCAGCCTAGTGAGGGTGCTAATCTGGGCCACTTCTTAGGCCTTTAAACGACTAGTCTTTAAGAGAATGTTATTGTCTGTGCCTCTTTGAAGGATTTGTTAACGTATTTGGCATAAGTAAAGATTCTCTGGCAAGACCGGTTTGCAGAGAGATTTTTCATTTAAATTTCAATAAGCCGTGCTACATGGTGCGTCTATAGTGTGGACGTCTTCATTCTTACAAAAAATTCATTCATTAATTAAGATAACACAACTGTCAATTTCCTAGAAAAAGTATTTCTTCTGGTTATCCGCATTCCAAGTTCGTAAAATTGGACGCCCCTGCATATCTTGGATATGGTAGGTTCCGTCCCAAACTTCTTCATAGATTTCGTATGGACCTTCCCAGGTAGGGGTGAGCTTCCCTTGTTCATTAGCACATCCAACGGCCTCCATCTTCCTTAGCACAAAATCTCCAACCTTTAAGATTCTTCTAGAGACTCTTTTGTTGCACTCCCTAGTCATTCGGAGTTTGTATAGTTGTTGGCGTAGAGCCACGTTCCCTCTGGTTTCTGGAAAGAAATCCAAGGCCGCCTTTCATCATTTCCCAATTGGCGTCTTGATTAAATAACATGACGCGCAGAGTTGGTTCACACATTTCAATTGGTATGACGGCCTCAGCTCCATAGGCTAATAAGAATGGTGTTTCTCCTGTGGAGTTTTTTGCCGTGGTCCGTATAGACCATAAGACATTGGGTAACTCGTCGGCCCACAACCCTTTTGCTTCATCAAATTTCTTTTTCATTCCTTCAGAGATGATTTTGTTGAATGCTTCTACCTGTCCGTTTGTTTGGGGGCGGCCTACTGATGCAAAACATGCCGTGATGCCATGATCAGCCAACCAGCTCTCCAATTTGCGTGTCTTGAATTGTGGCCCATTGTCGAAGACAATGGACTAACGCACGCCAAATCTTGTAATGATGTTTTTCCAGATGAAGGCTCTCACATCTCACTACTACAAAAAAGGGAATAGAAAACGCTGAATAGAGGACGGTTAAGTTTGTTAAGCGTTATCTAGGAATATAGAGTACGCATTTCTATCATAACAGTTGTGTGAAAAGAGAATAGAGTACGGTTACCTTACCTAACCGTCTTATATTTTTTACCATAATAAAAAAATATATAAAATATAAAAATACTTAATAAAATATAAAACTGTTTTCAAGATAACCGTTTCATATTCTTTTACAAAACAATTTTTACAATAAAAAATAAACTTTAATTAAACCAAATCAAACATTTATTTAAAAATAAAATAAAATAACAAAGCAATTTAAATTTTAAGTATTACGTACTCCCAAAAGTTAGGCGGTTCCCTCAAAAAGAACAAAAAAAAGTTAGGCGGCAGAACATGAATTCCCAAAAGTTTTGAGTTAGGCGCGCAAATTTAGAAAACCCTGCACGTACTTCATCCTCTACTCTCAAGAAAAACTGCAAACCTCTACACCACCGCTCTGCGCCGTCGCTCCTCATTCTGCACTGTCTCTCTTGCACCTCTTTCCGGCCGCCTCCCAACCTCCTGTAAAACCCTCAGAAAAATACTCCAACCTCTACTCGCAAGAAAACCCGCAACACCTCTGCCCGCCGCTCTGCACCGCCCCTCCTCACGCTGCACCGCCGCACCATTTCACCGTCCGTCCTCCTACCAACCTCCGGTAAAACCCCCGGCTGCCCCACCGCTGCCTTCAATTTCCAGGGTTAGTGTTCTTAATTCTGTTTCTCATAAATTTTATTTAACCTATAACCTAGTTATCTAATTGTTATTTATGATTAAAGAATTCAGTTTGTTAATTTCCAAAATAAAAAAGAATAAGGAATTGTTTATTCAATCACGATCGATCAGCGTTGAATATGTTTATTGGCCTAATTGGTGTTTCTTTGACCTGTATTTAATTTGGAACCATGTCTTGAATTTTACAATTGAATTTTGATGACTAGCTATTTTCATTGGATGTGTTGGTGTTAATATTAATGCTCCTCTAAGGGATGATTATGATTTTGGATTTGTCTCTGCCTTGTCGAGGCTTTAATTGATTTATTTAACAATAGCAATCTTTCGTTGCTTAATACTCCGTATTATGGTTTCTCTGTGACCCAAGTTCTATTTGCCTAATTTTAGCTCTTAAAGAATTCAGTTTTTTAATTGCCAAAATAAAATAGAGTAAGAAATTGTTTGGTCTTCAATCACGACCGATCAGTCTAGGATTGTTTAGGCTTCAATCACGATCAGTCACATGCTAGAATATATACAGAATTCTTATTGTGACCTCCTTGTATGTTTTAAATATTAGGTCGAATCAATTTAATCAAATTATTCCTGCTTGTTGAATAATAGTCGAATGAATTTGCTGCACTAACGTCTAATCAAAATGGTCGTCGTTGGTTTAATAGCCTGAAGTCTGATATGTAATGTTCTTAATGTTTTTGTTCTTCTTTTGTTCTTCTTTTGTTCTTCTGGTTAGGTGTTTTTCGTGGCTTGGGTGTTTTTTGTGCCTGTGTCTGTTGGCTTGGGTGTTCGTCTGGTTAGGTGTGTCTTTTGGGGGTATGCCTGTTTTTATAGTTCAAATTTATAGGAAATATTTCCTATAAAAACTGCAAATAAAGTACAAAATTAAATATTGATAACTATTGTAATTAGCTATTATTTTGTGCAGCTAGAGTATCTCACATAATAGGAAATTATATTATTTTGAGCCTAGTTTATCTTGTACCAGAAGCTCTAAACGTAAATGAACTTGTTTATACTGCCGTTATTGTGTTTTGTTGTCTTTATTGCTGTTATTCTCCATGGTTTTCCGTGCCACAACCTCATCCCGCCCCCTTGCTTGTATTGCCTTTTTGTTAATATTGTCTTTACAGTTATGTTTGTTTTATTTTTTTTAACTTAATAGTGTGTAGAAATGGATCGAAGTTGGATAACAACAACAAAATTGGGTGACCCAAAATACAAAGCTGGGGTTATGGAATTCCTTAAATTTGCTTTGGAAAATAACACTGAAGGTCATGATAAGTTGCCTTGTCCTTGTTATGTCTGTCATAATCTTATGCATCACAAAGCTAGTGTAATACTGAGCCACTTGAGTAAATGGGAATTTGATACAACATATACTTGTTGGTATCGTCATGGTGAAAAGAGGGGAGAAACTTCTGGTCATCAAAACCACAATAGTAATGAGGGTGATAGAATGGCGGATACTAATGAAGGTGATAGAAGGGAGGACATGAGGTATCAATTTCAGGAAGGAGTTGATGAGGATCCTGAAGTGATAGAACAACTATTGACTGATTCTGAGAAGCCTTTATACGAAAATAGTGAGCACACACAATTATCAGCTATAGTTAAGCTTTACAATGTGAAGGTGGGTTATGGTGTGACAGATCAATGTTTTACGGCGTTTCTCAAGGTGTTCAAAGCCATACTTCCCGCAGGCAATATTTTGCCGGGTGGTTCATATAAGGCAAAAAAGATGTTGCACACAACGGACTTGCGTTATGAAAAAATTCATGCTTGCCCTAATGATTGCATATTGTATCGAGATGAATATGAATCTTTAAAGAATTGTCCTAAGTGCGATGTCTCGAGGTACAAGAAACAAAAGGAAGGAATTCCGGCTAAGGTTTTGTGGTACTTTCCAATAATAGCAAGGTTCAAAAGAATGTATTCAGATGCAGGAGATGCGGAGAAGTTAACATGGCATAAATTTGGTCGGAAAAAAGATGATGGGTTACTAAGACACCCAGCTGACTCTCCGCAGTGGAAATTTATTGATGGAAAATTCGGTGATTTTGGTAAAGAAGAACGAAACCTACGCCTTGGATTGTCTACTGATGGTATGAATCCATATGGTTCTCTCAGTAGCATCCATAGTACTTGGCCGGTCATGTTGGTGACGTACAATTTATCTCCTTCCTTGTGTATGAAAAGAAAGTATATTATCTTGTCAATGCTTATTTCTGGGCCAAAACAACCGGGAAATGACATCGATGTGTACTTGGCACCTCTTATTGACGATTTAAAGTTGTTGTGGGAAAAAGGTGTTCAAGTGTTCGATGCTAGTCGGAATGAAATGTTCAATTTAAGAGCCATGTTGTTCTGCACTATCCAAGATTATCCAGCGTATGGTAATCTTTCTGGTTATACCGTGAAAGGGGAATGTGCCTGTCCTATATGTGAATATGGTTTGAAGGGAAAGTGGTTACCAGCGTCGAAAAAACATGTGTACTTTGATCATCGTCCATTTCTTCCTCATGATCATCAGTACCGCAAATTGAAAAAGGCTTTTAATGGGGAACAAAATTTTGAATGTCGCCCAAAAGTATTTACTAGCCAAGAAGTGTTTGAAAAGGTAAAAGACATTAAAATTACATTTGGCAAGTTGAAGAAAAATAAAGATGCCCTTCCTAAACAGGGATACAAAAAGTGTTCCGTTTTTTGGCGTCTTCCTTATTGGAGATTTTTATTTGTGCGACATTCTCTGGATGTGATGCATATCGAGAAAAATGTGTTTGATAGTCTGATTGGCACATTATTGAATATTGATAAGAAGACAAAAGACGGTCCTAACGCTCGAGATGATTTGAAGGAATGGAATATTAGAAATGAGTTACATGTTGTGGGGGAGAAAGGAAAACGAAAGTATTTACCCCCTGCAGCCTATACATTGTCCAAAAAGGAGAAAGTCGAGCTTTGTTCTTCATTAGCTGGAGTTAAAGTGCCTGAGGGTTATTCTTCAAATATTTCTTCGCTTGTTTCAATGGAGAATTTGAAACTCGTGGGACTGAAGTCTCATGATTGCCATGTTTTGATGGAAGATTTCTTACCTATTGCCATTCGTTCAATTTTGCCTAAAAATGTACGGTATACCATTATTAGGTTATGTGTTTTCTTCAAGGCCATATACAGTAAAGTCATTAATCCTAAAGAATTGGATTCTTTGGAGATTGAAATTGCTGTCATTTTGTGTCAGTTGGAGATGTATTTTCCCCCGTCTTTTTTTGATGTCATGATGCATTTGCCTATTCACTTAATAAGAGAGATCAGATTTTGTGGTCCTGTGCACATGAGAGCTCAATGGGCCTTTGAAAGGCAAATGAAAACCTATAAGGGATGTGTTAAGAATGCTTATCGACCTGAGGCTTGTATCGCTGAGAAAATGTTTTATGAGTTAGCTATGGAATATAGTCTTGAACATATAGATCATGTGAAGACAGTAGGGCTTCCTACTTCTCGACACAGTGGTCGATTTGATGGTATGGGAACTATAGGCCGTAGAGATCATGATTTGTCTCTTGACAAGTGGCACGCGGCCCACACATATATTCTTTTTAATGAAGATGAAGTTGCACCGTATGTCAACCGACACATGTCTTTCTTGAAGGCGCGGAACCGAAAGGCTAATCCGAAAGCATTAGCTACAGAACATAGTAAATCATTTCGTTTTTGGTTCAAAGATCAAGTAACGAAAGAGTTCCAAAATTCTACACAACCTGTTTCTAAGAGACTTAGGAGTTTGTGCTATGGTCCTGATTTCCGTGCCTCATTTTTCTCTGCATATGTTGTTAATGGTTGTACATTCTATACGCGGGACCAAGATGATAAAAGTACTATGCAAAATAGTGGGGTATCTCTTGAAGCTGAAGCAATGTATTTTTCAAGTTCTAAAGACAATCGTCCTGTCTATAGTAAAATGCAATACTATGGGGTAATAGATGAGATTTTTGAGTTGCATTATATGGGCTTTTCAATACCTGTGTTTGGTTGTAAATGGGCTGAAAATAACAATAATGTTAAATGTGATGGCTTAGGGCAAACTTCAATGAATCTTAATAAACTTGGCAGTAAGGAAGATCCTTATATTTTGGCTAGTCAAGCAAAACAAGTGTTTTATATGACTGACCCACTTGATAAAACAAGGTCAGTCGTTATAACAACGAAACCTCGATATGCCATTGATGACCATGATGATAATATTGTGTCTGAGGAAAGGTCTTCCACTAGTGAGGTAGCTAATGTGAATGATAGTACTGATGATACATCGACATATGTCCGTAGTGACCATGAAGAAGGAATTTGGTTTGAAGATGAAACTTGTAATGCAAATCGAAAAAAAAAGCGTTGTCGTACAGGTTGTTGTGAATCAATTAATAAACTTACTAACTTACTAATTTGATGCCTAATTTTAATGTCAAATGCTTATATTTATCTTAATATAGTGCTTTAGTTATGTTATCTAATGAATTTTGTATTTTTGTAGGTTGATGGCAAGAAAGAGAAAGCGAGCAAGGGCCCCTCGAGATGATGAGGCTTCGATTGAATGTGAGAATCGCAGGGGTCGTACGGTGCTTAAATTAGTTGGAAATGCAATTCGTAAGGGCATTAAGCTCCCCTTAAAATGGAATCGCAACAAAGTGCCGGTTGGGGATAACAAAGATTACTTCGCATCTTACATTGGTGTTGTTGTTCGTGAACGAGTGAATATCAATTATACTGCGTGGGATGAAGTTCCTAAAGAAGTCATCAATGAAGTTTATGACTACATTACAGTAAGAAGGATATCACTTTTATTTTTATTTTTCTTCAGTTTTTTAAATTGAGATGCAGATTTTTTTTAGTTAATTGTTTAATCAGTAAACTGCAGTCAGGCTTCTTGGTTCTGTGTTGTTGTGTGTTGTGTGATGAAGAGTATTGCATCTCGTGGTTCTGTGTTGCTGCTTGGATTAGTAGCAGGGATGCAGGGTGTTTGTTTATGTCTTTAGGTTGCCAACCAGAACTGATGTCAAATCAACTAAAATAGCAAGTTATTTAACTGAAATCCTAGAGACAGAACCGGTCAGAACTGAACTGATAAGAACTGAAATCCTTTCTTTCCTCCCTTCCCTTTTATTTACAATTTGGAATAATAAGACAAAAGCGATTAAAACAGCAGCTGGTGTATAAGACAACAGGCTTAATGAGCATTGTGTCCGTTGCCACCAGTGTAGTGGTGCCTCCCTTGCCAGAGTATCTGCAGCTTCAGTGTTCCCAGTGCCCAGTTGTCCTCTCTGTCGCCTCCTTTCATATATACGGAAAACAGCAGGTGGGTTAGGTGAGTGTGTAGCATATACACATTGTTAAGTATAGCTAATTAGCAAATTGAAAGAATAGAATGGGCTTGTTTTAGTTCCTGATCTATTTTTGTTATCTTTCCATGTTTGCTGTCATCCCGAACTCCTGCTGCTTGTAATATCTGTTACATACTTTGTTGAACTATACAAATAATGATCTCTCAACCATAGATGAGAAAATCTTGTATGTGATCGCTTAGAAGTTACCAGCATAGATCTTGCTGATATTTCCTGTGGACTAGGATTAAGCTTTTGTTGAACACTTTCCTTTTGATTTTAGTTTGGAGCCACTGAAAATTGTGGGGGACTAGGGCTGTAATGCCTGTAATTACTTGACCACCTAAGAAACTTAGATACGATTGTGCACTCTTGTATGATTTTCCTTAAGAGCCTTTTGATGTCTTCCTTTGCGTTGGCATTATAAAACTGGCTAACTGTATCATGAGATCGGGTTTCGTTTTTGCCTTGGAAACTATTTGCCCTGTCTTGGAAACGGTGCTCTGGAGCAACCTTATGACCTGAGAAACCTGTGTTGACCTTGCACCCCCTTACTCTCTCGTGACTTGTAATGCTGTTACCTCTATTTAGTTCTATGATCCACTTGTAGTAAGTACCTTGCTACAGTTTCCTTTCTTTCGTTCTTGATGGATTCTTGCCACACTTTGCAGTGTATGCTATTACCCCATCAAATGCTTCGTAGCTGCTTGTCGCACTGATGCAGCGTCCCTATAAGTATCACTCTCCAACGCCTCTATCTAACGCACCACAAATTCCCCTATTTTCCACCATCATATCTGCAACAACTCTGAAGTCAGTGCAGGCCACCCAAACTCCTAGCCAACCAGAACATATAAGATGCAAAACTCTGAAGCATTTGATTCGATGATATACCATCATTGAAAGTTGACATGGATATAATCAACGGAAGCCCCTTAGAACTAAGATTCATGGTCAAAACATTGAACAGATTAACATCATAACTCTTTAAGAGATAATTAAAAATAGGATGGACAATTATAACTAAGGTCGAAAAAATAGATTTAGAAGCTTACAGTGATATTATTCTGGTGGAATTTTGGACAGAACTGATCTGAACAGAAATGGTCCGAACTGAACTGATAAGAACTGATCTGATGAGAACTTATCTGATCAAAACTCATCAGAACAGAACATCAGAATAGGACATCAGAACCGATCAGAACTTATCTGATCAGAACTAACCAGAACTGAACTCAATCACTTTTTTCTGTATATTTACATGTATATTTTGTTTGCTGCCTGCTTATGTTGTTCCAACAGCCTTATAGTTTCTCTTGAATTGTGCAGAAGGGATTCACAGTGCCTGAAGAACGTAGAAGTTACGTGTTAGGGCGAGCTTCAATTCGGTGGAGATGTTTCAAGGCTAGATTAAGGAAAGTCTTCATGTACGAGTCTAAGGGAGAGAATGAAAATGTGATAATAAGGACTCCACCTCCGCTTTATGGATGGATAACACAAACTGATTGGGACAAATTCATTGCAACATATACTGATCCTAAGTTCAAGGTACTTTCAATACTCCATGTCACTAATGCATAGTTACTACACATTCAAAGTGCACTAACTTTTATGTACATCATATGGATAGGAACTAAGTGACTTGAATCGAGAAAGGGCAAAACAGAATACTTCAAGATATCGTGGAGGTCGAAAAGGGTACTTGTATTATGAAGAAGAGATTGTAAGTTCAGAACAATCACATATAATCTAACACTGAAAACTTAAACATATGATTCTTATTCTTATGATTATTATTTTGTATTGTTAGGCCGAAGAGCTTCAGGATGCAGGAGTCCAAGTCACTGATGTGCCTTGACATTTGGTTTGGTTAAGAGCCCACTCTAGAGAAGAAAATGGTGTGATAACCTTTGACAATCCCGTCGATTTGGAAATAGCTAAAGCAATTGTGAGATTATATTTATATTTAAATCAAATTAAACATTTTGCTATCACAATTATGCTAACTTGATCTGGTTGCTCATTTTTAATGTCAGAAAACATTAGAGGCTCAACAAATCCAAGGAGAAATTGATGCCACTGGCCGAAATGATATCCTAGCAAGAGCACTAAAGACTCCTGAACATGGAGGTTGTGTTAGGGGTGTCGGATCAGGTGTTACCAATAAGCAATACTTTGGTTACAACAAACCCACACCATCCAGTCAATTGCGTTCCGAACTCAATGGTGTCAGATCAGAATTAACTGTTATGAAAAACACTCAGAATTTGTTGTTAAATTACTTAATGTCTATTGGTCAGCTCAACCAAGACCAATTGAAACAATTTGGTGATGGTGGTGGTATCCAAGGGTTAGGGTTCGGAAGTGCCCAGTCTGCCCACTTTCATAGTACGACTGGCCAAGTAGTTCAAGATGCCCGTTTCCAACTAGCCTCAGAACAAGATAAAGTGCAACAAGAAGAAGATGGCACATGGCCTAAGCCTGAGTGCAACCAAGTTAGTCGTCGTGACCAAGGACTGCAAGGTGCCCATTTTCAACTTGCCTCAAAACAGAATAAAGTTCAAGAACAAGATGTCACATGGCCTGAGCTTGAGTGCAACCAAGTTAGTCGTCGTGACCAAGGACTGCAAGGTGCCCACTTCCAACTTGCCTCAAAACAGAATAAAGTTCAAGAACAAGATGTCACATGGCCTGAGCCTGAGTGCAACCAAGTTAGTCGTCGTGACCAAGGACTGCAAGGTGCCCACTTTCAACTTGCCTCAAAACAGAATAAAGTTCAAGAGCCAGAAGTCCAAACTTAGGTGTACCATGTTGCTTGGCCCGATATCGAGAAAGAATATGTGCCCGAACATGAGTTTATACTTTCTACTGAGAAAGTCACTGATCAACCATTTCCTCAGGTAACATTAGTTTTTTCCCCGTTTTCGAGGGCACACTTTACTTCTTCTATTGATGCAGTCAAGTTATGGTAATTTCTCTTGTCCTATGATGTTCTGCATTAACTATTAAACTCTGTGATGTTCTGCATTAACTATTAAACTCTGTGCATTAACTATACCTGTCTGCTTCTGACCTATTGGATCATTAAATTTGATCCAGTTCTTTAACTATCTTAGTAGTCAACTAACAGTCGCACCATATGTCCATATCATATAGCTAAGCAGTTAATATTATTGAGTCATTTCAATAAAATGTCATATCTTAATGGAGAACATGAGCATACACATACAGCACTAGAACTCTGAAGTTCATCTAGAATAAATGGTATGTCTGCACTCATTCTTTTGACCTATAAACCACGGAAAAATAAAACAATAGAAATCAGTATTTGGTCTACCCGGCCAAGTTAATTCGATAAAATAGCCACATCAATACTAGATATGCATTAGGATACTTGTTCAAGTAATAAAAGGCATAAACAGAAGTTGAGTAAACATTATGAAAGTAACAAAAAGAAAACATGCAGTAGGCTAACTAACTGCTAGGTGTAAAATTCAATACATTACCCTTTTAAAATCAGCAGTTACTGACATTGAAACCCATCCTTGATCATCCATTTGAGAAATCAAGTAATGGTTAGTCTGCAAGTTCTCATCACTGCCAAAGCACACAAAAATTGAAGGTAAGAAAAAGCTTATGATTACTCAAAGAACACTATCAGAGAGTAGATGTGACTCCGTAGCAGAGTAAACCTCTAAATGAAAATACAAACAACCGTTTTTTTTTTATGTATGTGCAGGTCAAGTATTTACCTTTTGTTAATAACCAGCTCAATTACTTATTCTGTGACCTTATTTACAACCAGTTATTTTCCTTGTAAAGCCAAACCAATAGTTTTACTTATATGTTCTTTATGATTAGGGTGTTAATAGTTTATGTTCCTTGGCGATTGAGAATGACAAAGGTATCCATATAGTTTCCATTGGAGAAGTGTACGTTGGTAAGGAAGGAGAAGTGGTCATGAATCATTTCAAACCCGTGCCTAGCGGTCATTATCGAGTTTGTATTAAAGAAGAAATCAACCCAAGTGCGGAATTGCCATGTCCCGAGGGGGAAAAAAAATTCGTTTGTCAAAGCTTGGATGGATTTTATATATGGCCTGCTCATTTGGTTTTTCCGTTAAAGGTACGTTATTGAAATTTTATGCGTTACATATCACGATACTTATTTATTTCATTCAGCATATAGTTTTTACGTACTTTTTATTTGTCTTTTTTTCGTGTTAATGTATTACAAGGCTGCTGATAAACAAATAACAAAGGAATTCACCGCGCTATCTCCACGCTCGCCATCATCACAGTCATCATGCACTCGAAAGTATACGATCACTCCTGCTGATAGGTTAAAGTTGACTTCTAATTTGGTAAAGGTTTTCAAGGATGTAGCTATTGGAATGAAAAAGAGCGGAAAAACCAAATCCTTCACGATCCCGGATAGAGTGTTCCTAAATGAGCAATGTGTTAGCCTTGATTATGAAGACATGCTTGATTGGTGCTTTCAAAGAGAGATAAGATCATCTCACTTGTTGATTTTAATGATGTTAGTGTGTTGTACCCTTTCTGATTCCAAGTAAATGTATATATTGGTTTCTGAAAATTGATTTAATTGTTTTTTGATGTGCTAGGTATCTGAGTGAGATGGTTCTCAAAGATGGCATCTCTGGGCTATATGGATTTTGTGACTGCACCTATCTATCCCCGCTAAGACGTGTGGAAAAAGAAGACGATCGATGTGACTATTTATATAGGGTATTTGCGTGCAATGATGGCAAAAATAAATATCAAGTATTCTTCTTGCCTTATATAGAAGAGTAAGTGATTTGTTTAAGTACTTGAGCTAATATTTTCATTAATACTTTGCAACAGAAACAATAGTATCTATAATCACAGTATTTCACCCTACATCCCTGGACAATCTGATATTTGTTTTTTTTTTCTTTGTGTAGTCGGGATTGGATGTTGGTTGTTATTTGTCCAAGGATTGCATTGGTTCAGTGGTTAGATCCACTTGGAGCACAAAATGAACCTCCCGAATTTGCTCAAGCAATAATCAACAGGTATGTACTAAATTACTTATTTTGTCATATATTCCTCCTATTGTAGTATATTAAAATTACATAACTAAACTATTAACAATTACTTAGGGCAATCATTAAATTTAGCGCGAAATACCGAAAGGATATCCCAAAAATAAAGAAGAACCCTTTCATTAAGTGGCAAAAAATTGAGGTATGTGATCTTAATTACAATTTCGTAACACGTACTATTAGTTTGTTAATACGTTGTATTCTTAGGTGCGTAATTATGATTTAAACTTTCTTGTGTAATAGTGCCCTCGCCAACCTCCAGGCTCCAAGGAAAGTGGATATTATGTTGGTCGCTACATGATTGAAACAATAGCGTCCAGACAAATGTTCATTCCTGAAAAGGTATGCTTGCTTCTGATGCATCGAAACTCATGCTTATTTTTTATTCTAGAATCCTCTCTCTTCCTATTTCTTCTTCTACTGACTTGTAGTTTTATATACTTCGCATGTCGCATGCTGTTAATTTTTGTTGTGAAGGGCTCGAATGATGTGTTTTCCTCTTTATCATCCTTTGAGCTGATCTTAACAGACAGTATCTAATCCTTTGAACTTGATTAGTATGGTGTGATACTCTATCAAGCTTCGAAAAGTCAGATGTAAAGCAAATGTTTGAAGCTTCAAATGGTACATGTAGTAGAAAAATCAGTGTAGAAGAAAGAAAACATAGAACTGTGACAGAAAGAAAACCCTCCCCAAAAACCAGAAATTGCATGGATCGAGATTATGTCAGTAACAAGCCTTGGCCCTAGATATCCTTAAGAGGTCACCTTATACTGGCAATTTGAGACTTAAATCCTTAAGAGGTCACCTTATATATTGCACCACCAAATGATCGCACATTGTTCTTTAGAACTGACAACAAATATGAGAAGAAAATGCATACACATATTCAGATGCACAATCTAAGCTGCAAAACATGCTGCATTTAATCAACTCTAAACTAATTACCAGAAATCATATTCAACAAGTAGCATATACAAACTTATTAGTTAATGCCACCTTCCTGATTTGGAACAGATACTTACATATAGTACATACGTAGTATGAAATTAAATTAAGAAAGAAAGTTTTTTAGTTTGATGAGCACAGATCCCCTGTCGTAAGCTGCATATTGCAATATTCAGAAACTGGGGAATGTACATTGGAGAACGGAAGAATGCAATTACTCAAGAACATTGTGAGAGGGGCAGCAATCTGGACTTGTGTCTGCACCTCCCTGCAATCTGTTGCTGCTGTTGTATTGCTTGCTGTTCTTTAAATACTATTTCTGCTTGCTTGTAAACCAATTGGCAGGTGGGCCATTAGTACCATCCATTACAATCCATTAGTGACACCAGGTACTATGTTATTTGTTCAATTAAGATAATCATGCATTAAGAGTTCGAAAAATGATCAACCATTTTGCCTCCTTTGATATGCTCATCTCAATTTTATCATGCTCATTTCTTACTCTTACATTTAACTTGTCTTGTAGTATTTCAACAAAGCTCCCACGTATTCTCAAACTACGATTGACGAGCTAAGGGAGAGGTGGATCTCATACGTAACCGAATATCACCAACCAAATAACGATGAAGATGAAGAAGATGACGATGATCTAGTGTGACTTAAGCTAGCTTAAGGAGATTGTTAATTAGCTCAGTTCGTTCCATCTTGCAGACGAACTGCCAAGCTATTCTGACTGGTTGCCAAGCTAGTCTACCACCAGTCAATTCCACCAATTGTCCCTGCTGTTGCTGCAGAAGCTGCAGAAGCTGCAGAAGTTGTTCTTGCTGCAGAATTAGCTGCTATTGTTACTGCTACACGATCCCTAGTTGCTGCTGCTGTACACACATCCATTTCGTTGCTGCTGCTGTACACATCTCAGTACGTTTCTGCTGCTACTGCTACAGAATCTGCTACAGATTTTTAATTTTTTTTATAATTTTTTTTTATTGATGTTGGATTTTGTTTTTGCCGTACCTTGTGTACATTTATATTTTGTCAATGAATAATAGGATTTTGTTATTGTATGAACAATATTATTTTATTATTGAATGAAATGATTTTTGGAAAGATCGTGTGAATATCATTTTTATTTTATCTATTTAGATTTGGTTTACGTACAGGACCTAGAATCGTAATATCCTATTTTAGGGATGCGTGTGCAGCTATTTTTAAATAATATTAAAAAAAAGGGTAGAATATAAAACGGTTGTGTAAGGAAACAACTTTCTATCTTAATATTAAACATGAAGTATATAGTACGCCTATGTACGGAAGATGTTCTGTATCTCAATATTTAATAGGAAGAATAGAGGACGGTTATGTACGGAAGGCGCGCTTTATTATAGAGTATAAGAGACGGTTATGTACGTTAACCGTTCTATATTCCTTCTTCATTTCCTGATTTTAGGAAGGGAATAGAGGACGCTTATCTCTTATCACTATACTTTATAACTAGGTATATAAAACGCTTCTTTTACACGTTTTATAAACTTTATAGCGCGTTGAGTTGGAGAACGCCTCTAAGGCGTCCTATAAAGTGTATTTCAACAGTACTCTATGCCCTTTTTTGTAGTAGTGTCTTGTGCCTTGGTGTTTTTCAAGGCTTCAGCTTCTACCCATTTGGTGAAGTAGTCGACAACAACTATCACATAGCGCAGTCCCCCTGGTGCCGTCGTATAAGGACCTAATAGGTCCATCCCACGTTTGGCAAATGGTATTGGACTGGTGATTGGTGTTAGTTTCTGAGCCGGTCGTCGAATTAGATGAGCAAACCATTGACATTTATCACATGATGAGCGACATTTATGTCGCTCTTAGCTTAGGATTTTAGTTCATTTTATTAGCTTTTTATTATTATTTTCGCTTAGTTTTATCGTTTTTAGTTCGTTTATCGCATTTTTGCATTTATCGTAACATTTACTCGTCTTGCGCATATTTTAGTCGTTTTTGCTCTAAATATGCCTTTTGCGCGCATTCTCATTGCGTAAGGTTCGTTTTGAGTATTAACGTGTTAATATTGTGTCATTATGCTTGTAGACGAGTTATATGTTTTACGATTTTTAAAAGTGTTAAACGAATTAATAATTTGATTTTCGATTTTTAATAAAATGCTCTACGATTTGTATTGATTGTGCTAGGTGAAGCAATCTACTTGGCTGCCTACCAAGTGCACGAATAGCAGCAGCAACAAAGGGGATTAGCAAGGCAAGAATAGCAGCTATGCACAAGGTTACAGCAGCCCCAAAGTCCAGCCACAAGTGCACACAAACAACACACAAACAGCAACACAAACAGCACACAAACAGCCACCGTTAGCTGCTGTTCAAGGCTTCGCAGCAGCCCCTTTTGAGCTATTTTTCATCACCAAACATCCCCTTGATAGTGGCTGTACACGAGCAAGGAATAGCAGCTCCAGAACTGCAGTATTTCACACAAGAACAGAAACTACAAACAGCAGAAGTAACACGCAAAACAACAGCCTTGTACTTGTGTCTATAGCTGCTGTATTCGTGTCCTTGCAGCAGCCCTTGGGGCTCGTTTTCATCACCTTGCAGCCCCTTGATTGTGGATGTACGTGAGCTTGGATTAGCTGCCACAACACTGCAGCACTGCACGCAAAACAGCAGCCATACATCGAGCAAGAACAGCAACCAGTCAGTGCGAGCACACTGCAGTTCTGTGCGAGCACACTGCAGTTCTGTGCGAGCACACTTCAGTTCCGTGCGACCACACAAATCTGCAAAAATGGATCAGGAACTCAGTGGTGTTTTGTGCGAACGCACGGCTTCTTTCGTGCGAACACACGGCTGCGCGGAGACGTTTAAATACGAAAATCGCAGCATTGTTTAGGACGTAATTTCAGTTTTAGATTTTCATTTTTTTAGATTAGCTTAGAATTCTAGAGAGAGAAATAGATTAGGCCTTAGATTAGACATTAGGATTAGGATTCATTGTTTCAAATTCTTCAATTCTTAGTGAATTCAATCATCATTTTCAGATTTCTTTTTCTCTTTGCTTTGAGTTTTGTTCTTCATTTGTTCTTCAAAGTTTGATGCAATTTCTTCATTTCAAGGTATAATTCTAATTCCTCTTTTGATTTTGTTCTTCAATTCTTTAATTGCTTATTTAATTTCGTTCTTGGTTAGATTTTATGCTTGAATTCTAGAATTAGTTTGATATTTTGAATTTGCTTGATTTTCCCCCAATTTTTGTGGTTTGAATTTTCTGAATTTTATTGTTTCAAATAGCTTCATTGTTGCAATTAGATTCATGATTAGGATTGATGTTAGTTTAATGTTGATGTTAATCATGCTAATTGAGTAGTTTAGTCTAGAGGTTAGGGATGAAACTTTGGGATTGAATTTGGAGAAGTTTTGGGGAAATTCATGATTGATGTTGTGATTAAATGTGATTTAGTGATAGTATTTCCATGACTAGTTGAGTAGTAGTCGCGAATGCTATTCGATTGGATTGGATTGGAACGTATGATTAGGTTTGGCAAGACATTGTGAGCCTAATTTGTGCAAGTGAATGATAGTTCCTATTATATGCTAGTTAGTTTAATCTAGGATTTAGGCGAAAGCTCTTCCGTGGGTTAGACGCTTAGCGTTCCCTATCCGAGAGGTGGCGGGTTCGTCATTAGTTTTCATTCCCCTATTTTCTATGTCGTTGCATATTCATGAATGTTTGGACCTTGTGCTTCCTTTGATTCGATTTCCATTACCGATTCCCGAAATCTCTAGAATTTCTTTATTTGTTTGCTTTTCTAGCTTTAATTAGTTTAATTCAAAAACTCAAATTCCTTCCGAACTAGCTTGTGAACGCATAGATTGACTAGTCAAACATATCCATTCCTATGGGACGATCCCTACGCTTGCCGCTATAGTCAATATAGCCGGTAGTTTAGGTGTTTTATAAATTTTGTTTGATTAGGTTGTTTTCTATCAACGACGGAAAATACGCCTATCAAAATGGCGCCGTTGCCGGGGAACGGCATCATTGTTTGATTCTTCATTCTAGTTCGCTAGTCTAGTTCATTTTTCATTTTCTTTTTCATTGAAAACCGAAAAAAATGGCAAATTCTTTTGTTTCTCAAGATGACGAATCGATTTCGCTTGATGATCTTCTCTATTTCCATGATAAATTCTTAAGCTCTTTGAAAGTTTAATCTACCCAACCATTGCGTGAGATGCTACATTTCCTGAAGTATCTTGAAATTCAAGAAGAGCAAAGAATAGATTCTAGTTTGAATTTATTTGAGGATATGTCCCAACGAGTTGTAAAAGGCTTTTTGGGACTTTCTAACCTATTGCAAGAATCTATTAAGGAAGTTTCATGGAGAAGAGATGAGTTTGAGGCTACATTGCCACCTATGATGCATGACATTGAGGAGTTGAGTATTGGAGAGTTTGTTCCTACTCGTTCCTCTTTGAGTGAATGCCTCGATGATGGTGATGAAAATCTATTTGCTCCATTTTGCCTTGAAGTGCTTAAATCGATTCAAATTGAGGAAAAGAGTGAATGTGCCAACCAAAAAGATTTTAAAGTGAATTAAGGATCTTATGTTGAGATTTCTTGTGCTTTATGTGATGTGAGTGAAGTTGTTGGTGAATCTCTTGTTCCCACTCCTTTCCCTCATTCCCCTTTCCGAAAGAGAAAACTCAACATTTATCCTTCATTTCCCATTTCTTTTCCCTTTTTGTCAAGACTCCCAACGCTTGAGGATTCTTTTTCCTCTATTGATCCTAATGATTCTCCTTACCCAAAGGAGCATGAAGAAGGGAGTATTTCTTTTATTTTTCCTTTTGATTTTTCTTATTTTTGGTTCCCTAACCCTTGTAGGCATAGAGTTGCATTTTACTTTGTGCTTGCATCTCTTTTGACTCTTGCCTACTTGTTACTATTGGATATGTTTGCCATTGCATATGAAAAACTATTGCGATCGTTATCGGGGTATTAACTAGAGGTAAGAAGCGTCAAGCTAATGACGTAAAAAGAGCGCTTCTCGGGAGGCAACTCGTGGGTGTTGGCCACTTGGCCCATGTATACTAATTTTTCTTGATTTTTGAAGTTTTTTGTGGCTCAAGCTTTCTTGATTTGGAAATCTTTGCATCCATCTTTGCCATGTCCGGCTTATTCTTCTTGGTGAGTTCGTTCGTTATTACGGTTCTTTGCGGGACTTGCTCCCACGTCATCACCGCTAATATCCTTCTAACTCACATGCATTCTTTTGGTTGGGCATTTTTATTGCGGGGCATTGGTTGGATGGGTAGCTATTCCCCTCTTAGTTTCGTTTTAGGCCTTGAGGACATGGCTCAATTCGAGCTTGGGGGGAGATTCTATTGTTTTCTACTTTGATCTCCGTGTGATGGATTGCTTGATTTTGTGAATATTTTAGATTTTGTGCATATTTCTTGTTTAGTTTCTTTTATTTCTTTTATTTTCTTTTTTATTTCTTTCTTTCTTTTTCCTTTTCGATCTTTGTCAAGGCAAGCTTTTCTAGCTTTTTAGGCATTATTCTTGATTTGGGCAAATAAAATTGGAACTTGTAGACTAGAATGCTTTTATTTCTAATTGGTAGATGTTTGCACGGTTTTCAATGTCTTAGGTCGAATCTAGGATTTGGTGTTAAGAAAGTTGGTTGGACTTTGGGTAGCATGCGTCTTGAACCCTTGGCTTGTGGTAAGATGGTGTCGATCTCTCTAGTGACTTGAAACCGGAGAGAGTGGTATTTTCTCCCATGTGAGGTTCATGTTCAAATTAGCCCAAACACATATTCATATATTTTTGAGTGGCATGGATCCTTGGCATTGACTTTCCTACTTCCCGAATTTGATTATTTCCTTCCCGAGACCGCGACCGAGCTACTTTAGGGGACGATAGAGGCATTTCTTTCGGTGACTATTTTTCTTTTTATTTTAGGACTTTATTTTCCATTTTTCTCATATGTTTTTGTTTGCATTTGCCCCCTTTGCTAGCCATTTGACCCTTGACCCTTCATTTCTTATGAGCACATTACAAGCCTAATCCCTGATGGAGATCTTCCAGTGCTTCATGCCCCTTCTCTGGGGTTACGCAGCGAAGAAGAGGCCGTGAGAAAGCCTTTTTGTATAGAGTCCCGTTCCATATCTCGAACCAGGTGCATTTCTTTTGTAACCTTTCCGCCTGCTTGGGGTCTTCAGGGAGCACCCCATTCATTTTGAAACGGACAATATATACTGGGAGCAGGATGGAGCCAATTGGGCGGACGATACTTCCTCCAAATCCTACTAAGGGCCTGAATACTTTCTCTATTGTTCTGGCATCGTGCTTCTATTTTTGCAGGCACTGTAGACTGATTATGTCGGACGAGCTCCCCGTGTCTACCAGTGCTCTTTTCACTCTGAGATTAGCCACCTTAATCTCTAGGTCCAAAGGATCATCATCATATGGTGCTGCCGCCTTTCGGTAATCGTATTTGGAAATTTCCACAAGAGGTAAATCCATTTGCGCGGGACAGAGATAAGATGAACCTATTTGCCGTCCTTCTTTACATGTTTCTCCTGCCGCTATCCCTCCTGATATCACTGCAAAGAATCCTTCGTCTGAATAACTGTTGCTATTGGTGGGGAGACTCGAGTCTTTGCTGACATCTGTCAAACGGACGTATTGACGTAAGTGTCCTTTAGCCGCGTAGTCATTCATTATCTTTCTCAACATCCGACAGTTTTGAGTGTCGTGCCCCTCTTCTTTGTGAAAAGCGCAGAATGGGGCCTTTTGTTTCGAGGCAGCCGGGCGTCGGGGGGACCGCTGCTCTATTCCCAGATTCCGTCCCTCAGTCAAGAGAATATCTTCAAGAGCCTTGTTGAATATAAAGGAGTTTCTTGCTGACGGCTTCCTTCGTTTCCTTTTTACTTCAGTGTCTCGATCACTTTTTTCCCGGGTGATGTTCTCATGCCGCCTTCTAGAAATCTCGGGGGAGTGATAATCCCGAGATTCACAAGCCGTCTGCCGTTAAGATAGGCTTGTCCGCCTTCCTGGACGCTCTTCTCTTACATGCTGACTTTCCTTATCCGGGCGTTGTCCCTTCCGGTGTGGATCAAGATCATCTGCTAATGGTTCCACCACTCTGCCGTTATCCTTCTCAGGGTTGGCTTTGCTGAAGGATCTGGTGATTACTTCTTGGAGGACGTGCTGAAATCCCTCTTGCCATTCATCTGCAATATTCTAAATCGTTTAACACGTACTGCAGGGACCTCGCAGAGGCAGGCCGGCTGGTTGCGGCGTCAGAATGATTTCTAGTCTTATTTTTAACAGGGAGCTGCCTTCTGTTGGTAGGAAACCGTGCTCGTTCCCCTGATCTGCCATTGTGCTCTTCGCCCTCAGATTATACCTCCCCACAGACGGCGCCAAATGTTGTGGGATCTTTTACGGTGATGATGTGTCACGCGTTCCTCGGAGGTATCAAGTATGAGCTTGCACGAACCTCTGGCAACCTGCAAAACAAGAATATTCCCGTAGGAATATTCCCTCCTGTAGACACCTACTTTTGTCCCCATTCCCGAAAGGGAAGGTTCCATGATGAGAACGTAAATCTCCACTTGACAACGCATCTCCTATAAAATAACGAATCTCAATTCCCCTTTTCATTTCACCCGAAACTTGCTATTTATGGAAACCTGCTAAAAATAGTAACTGCCGTAATGGGTAGTTGTTGAAAGTGGCAAGTCATAAAAGATAGAAACCTGTCAGAATTAGGTGTTGCGCTCCAACATAAATCCTAAATGAGATAGAGATTACGAGAGAATCCTATTCCTAATATGATTCGAAAATAAGAGTCACGTATTAAATAAAATCCTATCGAGCCTAGAGTTCGTAACGGGCCCAGACGCATCCCGTCACAAGATTAATACGCACTAAAAGACTCAATTAAATCTCAAATACTCCGGATTCTAGGAATCCGAATCTGACTAAGAAAACAGCCCAGATCCTATTTTCAACGCCTGGTTCTGGGCGCCGAAATCTTCGGTGCCCAGGCCTGGGCGCTGAAAATACCTGGTACGTGTTTTTTCCTAATTCCTCGTGGGTTAGAGTTCTACTAATCTATCTTTCCACGAACTCTTTTCTATAAATAGGGCCTTAAGTTCGACGTGAAGAATGACACAACACACAATTATTATTCTGAGTATTGACTCTAAACACCTAAGCCTAAGCCTCACGCTGCAAAACTGATCACGCGTTCTGTCGCAATCGATCCATAAATCGAACAGAACGTATCCTGTCCCATAATTTGAGATTCGTTAAATAAAAGGAGAAATAGCAAAGTCAAAGTGGTTAGTTTTCTAAGAACCGTGACGCACCTCTCAAGGGTGCGTCGTAATGTGTCCCTTTTCTATGATTTAATTGCTTTCCTCGCCCTTTTATGAACTGTTAAACTAACTAAATCTGATTGTTCGATCACGCCTAATAAATATGATATTTTTGGGAAATTGGATTATCATGCTAGGTCCTATGAAACAATCTAAATCAGATAATCGCGTTCGATCTAGTACTATATGTTGCAAATTGTTAAAATGGACTTAGATTAGTTTAATAGTTAACGCATGTCCCTTCAATTGTTTATGCTGAGCTAGTAAGGATATCCTACCTCTGGAGTTATCGAAGAGCGAGTACTCCTCTCGGTAGTTACAGTCCCCCGAACCCTCAATCTCTACCCTGCGGGTGTACGTTGAGCGATCCCCACCACCAGGGATCACAAGGGAACCTACGGCCGTCGTGGTCAAACATAATTGCACTCCCTTTATGTCACGATAACCGGGTTTTGTCAGTTTTTCTCATTGTCGTTAAAAACTGAATGGCGACTCCTATATTACTAGTCAATTGGGTGTAAACTCACAGGAAATCCAATTACACTTGATTTGACAAAAAGAAGCGTCACACCCACGAGGGACGAGGTCACGCATTAGCCTCGTGCTTTTTCGACCCCCTCACAGTGGCGACTCTGCTGGGGATAGTGAAGGAAATACTCGTGCTTGTAGGTAATCAAAATAGCCGAAGGGTGAAACGATCCTATCCCGCGTTTATTTCCCCATCAAGTTGGGACGACCTGAAAATCAGCATATTAATGTGAACGGGCAGAACCTCATAACGAATCTTGGCTCCCTTGGATGTTTCATCTCGGGAGTCGGGACTAAGGATACCCATTGCCAACCGGGAGGTGCATACGCTTCGAACGTTGTCAACTCGGCACTTTCGCTAGTAGTACACCCGTCCCAAACCCAATCTCTCGCCCATTAGGTCCCTCTCGCCTGCATGCCCCCTTGGCTTGCACTTGCGGGTTGGCCTTTTGGGACGAAATTTGTCTGTTGAAGGCACTACCTCGACTGGGGCATGTGTCGGATCTGCGATAGAATCGGTACCAAGCCAGGCGCAAATACTACCCATAGAAGCCTATCATAAACTACGTGACATATTTAATTTTCAAATCCATGTTTGTAATGTAGTTATGTGTAGCGAACTATGTGACTATGTTATGATTGTGCGTACGAATAATGCTAGACAAATAATGCTAGAAAACCAACGACCTTAAAAATTGCCCAAACATTCATGAACCAATTTGCCAAAGAGTTATACCGAAATACGTGTTCCGCAAACCCGAACGATCGCCACAAAAATAAGCGACGCTCGGGATGGCCTGCAACAAATCCCACAAACGCTGCACAACGCGTAAAGGACGTTATTAGGCAAGCACGCAAAATCGAAGTCGCATAAACAAAAGTAGACGCAAACAGAAAACGAGAACCAGCCAGGGATGCATTTTCAACGCCCCTGGCTGGGCGCTAAAATTTCTCACGCCCACCGCTGGGCGCTGAAGTTGCTGCCTGGCCTTTTGGTGAGGCGCAGCAGCCTCGGTGCCCGCGTAAAAAAAATACACGTAGCAAAAAAAAAACTTTCGTAAAAATTGCTGCAAGGGCGTATGAAAAGGCACTCGATTCTAAAAGAGACTTGTAAAAAAATAAAATAACTCTTTGTGTCGTTGTTAGGCCTCCTATGACAACAATGTTCGGCTCCAAAACCGAGCACGCTAATCGAAATAACCTTGGATGTCACATGGGCAAAGTATTCAAAAAAATAATGTTCAAATAAAGTCTTTAAAGAAAAATAATGTTCGAATAAAAAAATAAATCCGAGTCTAGACTAGGCTATGCCAAAAGTACAATCTATAGAATCGGTCCTAATGCTTGGTGTCGTTCTGCAAGTCAAAAGGTTAAACCATATCGAGTATCCCTTCCTAACATTTAAATCAATAAGCACCCATATGTAATTGTCATCCCTTGCTAAGAGTCTAGGGCCTCAATACTCTCTCACCAATAAAAAGCATATATTATAGTATTTGCAAAATGGAAACAGTCACATTCTGAAAATCATTCCCCCATAGTCGCACAACTCCCAAAGTGAACCTAAGGTATCAATACCATTGGCAAAAAATTAATGGCCTCAAGGCTTATGATCACATTGGGTCACGACTATCATAGTCCTCTCGAGCCACTCGCTCCTTGAAGTGCTCCTAAGTACGGACTAAAAGATTTTCCATGAATACAACATGACGAACCATGAAAATACCCAAATCGGCATGCCATAAGACTACCATTGGGGTAAAAGCAATACACACTAAGGGAGAAGCCGCACTAATGATTCTAGTCTTGCATAAATGAAAATTCGATCTCCCCAATTAACTACCTTGCCAACATTAAGCAAAATGGCGCATGACAAATGAACACCCAAGGGTTAAAATCTAAAGTGTCAACCAACGAAAGTTATGGTCCAATTAGCCTAAGTCTGAGAGTCGCTTGGTCAAGTATTATAGGCTTATGCCACGTCATTATTTTGAGTCTAGGCCACCTCCTTATATTCCTACACGGGTTATAATAAGAAAGATTAATGAAAGTTCGAGTCTAAATCACAACTTCCAATTAAATCCCAGAAACTGGAATCTGAAAAGAAAAAAAAGAAAGTTATTTTCGATGCAATTCTTTCGTTAAATTTCAATAAGGTAAAAACAAGGTTTCGAATCTACGCTATTTGCACACTTTAAGAAACGACTAAATACGCTTGCAAACTAAGACAATTAAAAGGTCCACCCTAGGCCTATTAAAGCTAAAGGTCCACTATAGGCCTACCAAACGAGGCTCACTCAGTCTCGCCTCGTGACTCAAAGACCACAACCATCTACCTTTTAGCCTAAATAAAAAGGGGAGGGAAATCTCGAGCGAAAAAGAAAAAAGAGAAAAAGAAAAGGAAGAGCGAAAAGAGCGAGCCATGAAATACTTAGCCCGCACCTCCCAAAGTGCAAAGAAAGAAAAAAGAAAAAGAGAAAAGGGAGAGAGAAAAGAGCGAGCCATGGAATACTTATCCCGTACCTCCCAAAGTGCAACATTTACCCAAGTAAACGAAGGAAAAGAACTGAGTCAACCAATCCAAATCATGCCACAAAAGCTACATAAAGTTCTACGATGTCTACCCTTTCCAGTCCTTATGTTCTTAGGCGCCTTCTCTCTGGGGCCCCTGTTCAGCTCATTTAACCCATCCATGTTCTCATCGCCATAACCCAAGAAACCATTACCTCGACTCTTGTTCTCGAACTTGTTGTCAACCGCAAACCATGCACGGCCATTGACACGTGCGTCATACCCATTATTTCCAAAGCCCAAACCTGTTCTTACGCCATCATTAGCATAATGACCATATAACTTGTGTGGATACATCCTATACCCTTGAGCTGTCCCCATGCTATTCATTGGCCTTGGTTGATGTAATCCTCGTGCTCGACTAATACCTATACAACTTATCCTATCTTATTCAACCCGTCTTTCAAACCGTCTTGAGTCACGAATAAAAAAAAGAAGACAAATGAAAAGTACAAAAAAGTAATAAATAATAAAAAAGGAACTTTGCAAAGCGCCTCTAAAGTTAGTCTAAAAGAAAAGGAGCATTTAGCGCACCAAAAAAAGATCCGCCCAGAAATAATTTTCAGCGCCCACAGCTGGGCGCCGAAATCTTTAACGCCCCAGCCTGGGCGCTGAATCTCTCTGCTTGCTAAAATTTGTCCAGAAGTGCTCGTCATTTTATCCGCACATACACGGAACAATAACGAACACTTGGGGGGGTACAACACGTATTCAGACATACGTACCATCAAAAAAATACATGTACTCAAAAAAAAATATAAAACAAATTTTTGGCTTACGGCAAGGCAGCAGATTAAAATAATAATAAACTTCACTTATTCTACCGTTTCAAATAATATGTTTCCACCTCAGAACGTACTTGTTTAAAATCGGCATTCTAAGAAACCATTTTCTAGGCTAAGAATTACGCAAGACCTGATTCCAAATTAAATCTATTTAAGGCGGATACGTAGGAAATCCATGATTCGGTCCAACCAATTTGCAAAAATATTGAAGCCTATAGAAAAACAAGAATAAAGAATAGAAGTCCCTTATTGAAATTTAATTACTTGCAACCCAAGTCGAAAGAAAAGTCAAAGGAAGAATCCAAGTCACCAAGATGCCAAAACGAGCACACATCGAAAAATAATAAGGGCACATACCCTTGCCAGGAGGAGCACTCACACTCCTAGGCACTTAGCCAAGACTCAAAAAGATCGCTTTGCCTCAATTGAATGGGGGCTAGCGCAAGCGTCCATGACCTCTAAAATACTCGACTTGACCCACCCTAAAGCGAACTAACTCACTTAAAGACCTTCTTTTACCATTAGACATAGTCGTTCCCTTAAAGACCTTCTTTCACCCCTAGACACAGTTATAGTCGCCGACAAGTAGTAAAGGCAGTAAGCTTGCAATAAAGAGGATTGTTCTACGGCATCACCCCATCGTTCCTTCGAACTCAGGGCACCCGTTCATGGTAATTCAAATGCTTGCTAATCCCCTTTGGAAAAAATAAGACATTGTCAATAGGACTTGGCACTTAACCGAGGCTCACCCTACTCAGACATGTGACACGGGCATCTAAAATCGAAATCTGAAAGCATTATTAATGGGAAGACATAACAGCAACTGGGGGCTAAAAATTGAAATGAAAGATCTAGGGAAAGAACTAAGTATACCTTGACCTTTTATGCAGACATACACCAAGTAAATCTAAGTCGATTTGAAAACGGTTTATATTCCCGCAAATTCTGGAAAAGATGGCCCTAAAATCCTAAAGCATACGCCAAACGGGCACAAGTATATCTTGACGCCTGCACCCTGGCTTCCAGCAAATCCTTAGACAGCATTCCAAAAATCGTAACAGTATTTTGATTCACTCATATAATCCTGTACGAACCCTTCTATAAGTCAACTTACTTAGGACACCTCGGATTGTACACAGTAGGACTCGGATTTCAAATAATTTTCAAAGACTTCTTCGAACATAATAGAGTGTCGTTGGTTTAAGCTAAGTAGGCGTTTATCTCAATGTTACAAGCGAGTCAAAGAAATTTCTAAATATGATTATGGGTAAAGAAGGGCACCTAGCTTTTGCTCAAGGCACACTTCAACATGTGACTACCTTGACCATGGCAATGTCGCACAATACGACATTTACAAGAGAAGTAGCAGATCACTACTCAAACGTACCTCGCATTAAACAAGTCTAGTTCAAGCTATTCATAATCCATGTCACCATGAATGCATAAAGACGTATGCCAAGCATTATAGCACCAAGCCAATCCCGTAGCTACAATTGGGGGCTTGAGAAAAACACTCTAAAAATGCTCGAAATGATGATTTTATCGCAAATTCTCGACATTAATGCTATACACACGTCATAGGGGCACAATCCTAAGGTTTGATCGCGTAAAACGAACCTTAGAATGGCTACAACCCCTCCCAAATTCTAAGCGCTACTTAGAATATATAAAGTCACCCCACTAACAAGGGTAACTGAAAATCGCGAGTCACCAAAACTCCGATCAAACTACTGCACCTAACGCTCGCCCTATAAGCGCCCGTTACACAGTCTACGTCGTTCCAAAGCAAAAGCGAAAGAAAAATGAAGGATAAGAACTGTCAAAATATACCCCGAAATTTTTTTCAACGCCCAGAGCTGGGCGCCAATATCTTTAACGCCCCAGCCTGGGCGCTGATTCTTTCTGGTAGCCAAGTTTTGTCCAGATATAAAAATAAGAAAGAAACCTATGAATCCTCGCATCGAACGAAGTAATAAGCCGTGCATACCCACGCGGAAGGTGCTACACTTGCTCGAACACCTAAACGAGGCGTGGTGAAGTACTCCAATGCAAAAAATAATGACGATATCCCAACACCTGGAGGAATGTTCTAAGACACGCCGTTAGGCCACACAAGCCTACGTCGCACCATAAGTTCAACCGGCCCACGGTACAAGTCTAAAAAAAGAGAATAAGGCATATTGCGCTAATACGGGCACGACCAAGAACATGTGTAAAAGAGGCAAAGACTACTTATCGCCCAAATTCAAAATGCAAGCCACACGACTTCTACATTAAGGATTGAAAGTAGCAAAATATTACCTACCATGAAAGGGATAGCTCGCACCTACACGAGCGAAACCCCAGGGCATCTGTCTCGAAAGAACCTACAAAAATCATAAGCCAAAAGTAAGCATCCCAACATGCATACTTGGGGGCTCCAAGCTACAAAACAACCATAGCAAAATAAAACATCTCGAAGCAAATGTTTGAACAATCGAAAGGGTACGATGTTTGAGCCCACTTCATGAATGGGCCTGAACCCTATCAAGCTTCTAAGCAAACTATTCAAAATCAGTCATTGCTCAAAAAATATATGATTCAAGCAAACTGATTAATAGACCGCACACAACGGCCATTCTATGAACGCTCGTTCGCACATACATATCATCTTTCTAAGTATCGAACATTTACGAACGCGTTCAAAAGAAAAAAAAAAGAAAACGAACGAACAAGAGGCCAACTGTGTCATCAAGAAACCTCGCCAGAAATCATTTTCAGCGCCCAGCGCTGGGCGCCGAAATATTTAACGCCTAGGCGTGGGCGCCGAAAACGATCCCAGACCCAAAAAGGCCCCTACTTCTATAGGGCCCTGCCGTATCTGTTCGACTTGAAAGTTACCAATTTCTTTACTGAAAGCCGCACCTTACGCCTTTGTTAAGAGTAGCACACCACTACAAAGATCGCTCGCACTTACGAGCACGATCCCAAACACGATCAAAGACATTACAAAATGCGTAGGAACCTCTTTGACAAGAAATAACTGTCAAGTACGAATGCTTGGGGGCTCGAAAGAAAATATATATTTCAAAAAAAAGTATGCAAAGTTAAACAATATTCCCAGACTACGCTGTACAAAGTCCCGTGTTTGGATAATCTCAAAAGAAAAAGAACCGGTTTACGACCTCAAGACAAAGGTCGCCATTGATACTTATACATGGTCCCCCAATCAAGGACCCAGGTAGTGGAAAAATTGAGCCGTAAGGACTAGCTCAAAACCATGAAGGAAGATGACCACAAGACAATGGTCCGTCTAAGCACGTTGCCAACCCACTTTCAGGTTACAACTAAATCCGAGCATCCCTCGAAAGAATTCGCTCCTACTAGAATGAATAAAAAGAAATTCTCAAAAGAAATCACAAAGAACAAAAGAAATAGGAACTTGCCCATCTTCAGTTGGCAAGATCGCGTCACGAACCACGCGAGTTCCCAAATCGAAAAAACAAATTCAGGGACGTCCACCCTCAGCGGACAGGGCTCTCCCACCCTCAGCGGGCGGGGTCTGCGTCACTAGCCGCGCAGGTCCTTAGTTTTCGAAAAATAAAGTCTTCAAATTCAAAGCAGGCTCGCCATCTTCAGCCGGCGGGGTCTACGGCGCAAACCACGTAGGTCCTCATTTTCAAAAAATGAACACAAAACAAATTTCAAAATAGATTCGTCCACTTCTATCGGACAGGGTGTCCACCCTTAGCGGACAGGTTCGCCATCTTTAGCCGGCGGGGTCTACGTCACAAGCCGCGTAGGTCCTTATTTTCAAATTTCAAAAATAGATTCGTCCACTTCTATCGGACGGGGTGTCCACCCTTAGCGGACAGGCTCGCCATCTTTAGCCGGCGGGGTCTACGTCACAAGCCGCGTAGGTCCTTATTTTCAAATTTCAAAAAGAGATTCGTCCAGTTTTATCGGACGGGGTGTCCACCCTTAGCGGACAGGCTCGCCATCTTTAGCCGGCGGGGTCTGCGTCACTAACCGCGCAGGTCCTTAGTCGCTGCAGCGATAACTTTCTCTGGTTTTCCGTTTTTCCAAAAAAGAACGATGTGAGTTGCATATTGTTAAAATCGACTCAGATTAGTTTAATAGTTAACGCATGTCCCTTCAATTGTTTATGCTGAGCTAGTAAGGATATCCTGCCTCTGGAGTTATCGAAGAGCGAGTACTCCTCTCGGTAGTTACAGTCCCCCGAACCCTCAATCTCTACCCTGCGGGTGTACGTTGAGCGATCCCCACCACCAGGGATCACAAGGGAACCTATGGCCGTCGTGGTCAAACATAATTGCACTCCCTTTATGTCACGATACCCGGGTTTTGTCAGTTTTTCTCATTGTCGTTAAAAACTGAATGGCGAGTCCTATATTACTAGTCAATTGGGTGTAAACTCACAGGAAATCCAATTACACTTGATTTGACAAAAAGAAGCGTCACACCCACGAGGGACGAGGTCACGCATTAGCCTCGTGCTTTTTCGACCCCCTCACACCTCCGATGCTTAAGTAAGTATAAGCTAGAGAGAGAAGTAATTTGTAGAGAGAAGGCAGAGCAAAGCTAGTTTTTGGTTGGTGGGAATGAATTGATTGCCCCTTACCTTGGGATCTGAGCTATTTATAGGGCTAGGGTTTCTTGGGAATTGATCCCTCAACCCTAACTGTGGGATGCGTGCCCCTTGGGGATTTAGGACACGTGTCATTTGGCCAACAATGATGAGCCTTTTGCAAATTGGGCCAGAGAAGGTGGGCTTTCCAAAATAAGGCTTTGCCTTATTTCGTTTGGGTATCAAGGCCTGAGCCTACTTCCTGGGCTTGGGCCCATGAATCATCTAGGCTGGCTTGATTGGTCATTGTGGCTTCTTTGGGCCTTATGGTGGAGATATTTAGGCCCACATCATTACCATCTAAGTCAACTAAAATAGCACCTCGCTTTGGCGGAAACCTACTACCTTAGATCCTTAGATTTTTGTAAGTGCTTGATTTGGAAGGCAATTATAAAATCAATATTACTTTGGACCTAGTTGTTTCTATGTCGGTTTGATTATTTAGTGAACTAAATCTAATTGATCATACAAACAACATTCATGCATAATATACATTCATTCACAATATATATAGTGCATAAATTTAACTTTGGTGAACTAGTATGGCCAAAAACTTTGTCTTGAAGCATCAAATCTTCCTTCACCTTGTTAGCTTGGCTTCGTCTTGAACTTCATTCAAAAGCTAACTTAATGTTCTAAATTTCCTAGAAGTACTTGAAATAATAAATAATTACATCAAAACTTCAATGGTACGCAGACCATATTTAAAACTTTACATTCAACGATAAAACAGTACGCAGACCGTATTTAACTATCCTAGATTGGTCATACTAGTCACCTTGAATACCTTCAATACATAAAATGTTTTCTATGCATTCATCCATTCGTGTCCTGAAACGAATTGCCCAAATAAATATGCAAGTATTTACATGATTTATTTAAAAATCACGTTCACATAAAACGCGTCCTAAAAGATTAATCAATTCCGAATTATTAATCCTTTGAATTATTCTAATCAAAAATTTAATTTAATTAAAATAATGGTGCCATACGGAAATAATTAAAATTAATTATTTCATTTAATTTTATTAAATGGATACCACTTAAACCAATATTTTAATTTGGATAATTTAATTTTAAATATTTAAACTCACGGCCCAACCCCAAGTTAAATAAATAAAGTAAACGAAAAGTCCACTGTAGGGGGGTTTTTTTGTTGTTTTTTCCCGCTTCCTACAAGGGGGGAGAGGCCGGCCGGCTCGTTTAAAGAACCGTTTGAATTTTTGCACCTCGAAGAAGTCGCCACTAAACTTTATTTAAGGTCTTGTTTGGAAAGACCGCAAATGACTCTATTTTTGGATAAGGCTTTGAATCCTTGAAACGGATGGGTGAGATCCGGGCTCGGGAACGAAAATTCTTATTCGGCGAGCTTTAGAAATGTTCAAGTAAGTTGGCACAACATTAGTTCGAAAATAAACCCTAGATTAGACTATGTGGGTTTGAATTTAGAGCAAAATAGAATTTCTAATTGTACGGTGGTCACTTTTCTTTAAAGATTGATTTAAGGAACCTAAGGCCGGTTTGTCCAAAAATATCTTTGTTAAGCGTGATGTAACCTTTGTATTTTGTTGTATTTAGCATGTTGGTGATGAAAGCGATAAAGCATATAAAGCAACATCACAATACTAAATAAAGTGCGGAATTAGTAAATACAAGACCCCCTAGAAAAGGACTAGGGAGTAGGTCCACATTGCCTAGAAATGGACTAGGCAAGTAAAGATGCGGAATTGAAAGTGCGGAATTGAAATTGCGGTATTGAAATTGCGGTATTGAAAGTGCGATATAGAAAGTGCGATATTGAAAGGTGCGATATTGAAATTGCAATATTGAAAGGTGCATAATTGAAAGTTGTACTTGGGAACATGAGATTCGAACGCCAAGCGGCTCCTTAAAAATAAGTGCGCCCGACACGAATTCAAAGCCAAAAATCTCGACTTGGGAGAGGTTGCTCAACCCAAATATCTTAGATTTTGCATGTTGAACTTGAAATTGAAAGCTTGAATATTGAAATGTTTGAACTTGAAATGATTAAAATTTGAACTTGAAATGATCCTAGTTTAAGGAAATAACTATGAATAACCCTAAACATGGAAAGATCTTTGAAAATTGAAGACTTGAACTTGTATATTGAAAATGGAATTTTGAATCTCAAAAGAATAAACCTTTAAATGTTAAAAGGTGTTATCTTTGATTACCCCATGTTTTATGGTGATTCTAGTCCAAGAGATGATTGTAAACAACTTGGACATCCTTGAATCTCTGAAATTTGTATTTTGTATTTTGAAAAAGTTTGTATTTTTGGAAAACATGTGTGATTGTTGCAAGTGGTGTTTTTGAATGATTAAAAACACCAACTTGCTAATCATTCAGAAATCAAAGCAACATAGTAGATTAGAATGGTATTCGGATTTACCTAGTTAGATTTAGGCAAGAGCTCCCAATTGCTTTGGAATTTAGGAATTTTGTATGTGTTTTTGAGAAGTTTTTGAGTTGTATTTTGAGGCGTAATGTCGAAATTACGACATTATATTGTTGTGCTCCCCCTTTTTTCGATGGAAATGAGGGGTATTTATAGGAGGGAATGGTGCAAATCGCCAGCACACGCCAGCGCAGGGCGCCAGGCCAGCGCAGGGCGCTGGTGACGTGGCTTGAATGCCGCCAAAGTAAGGACCGGGAATCGTCCTTGTTCCGTCTTGTAGTGTTGTACCTGTTGTACGAATAGTACTAGGTTTGACGTTTTGTATTTTCTTGGAGGTTAAGGCATCGTTTAGCGTCTAAAAACAAGCCTTTCTCGGGTTTTTGAATTCCGGTTTTACGGGACGGGGCCGGGCATGCTCGGTTTTGTGGGTCGGCGCCCGCATTTGACTTGCCTTATATGATTTTGAGTGGAAAAGGCCTAGTAAAACCAATGGGATGGTCTACTAGTTGAGATTGTACTTGGATTCTGAAATTGGATTTGGAAAGTTGTATTTTGTACCGAGAACCGAAAGGGGAACGGTCTCGGGGTTGGATTTTGGATCTTGAATTTTGGAAGCATTCTTAGAGATTGGGATTTCCGCCTGGAGTTATTCCAATCACCTAACGAGGATAATGGTATCGTCATCATCCCAAAGGGGAGACACAAATTAGGTGTCTACAGCAGCCCCCACTTTGACTGAGCGTTCGATTAGGAAAGCGCAAGTCAAAGTATTTCGAAAGGAACGGAGAATGGTCAAGATATTCTGCAATCGAGACCACTCTTTGTACGCCGGTACCTGCATAAAACAGGCGTTAGAAAAAAGGATAGAGTCTACCTCGGTGCGGTTGGTGATGACTCCGATTTGTAGTTGTACTTCCCCACCTTCATTTCAGGACGGAGCTTGGCATTGAAAATTTTGAATCTTGAATTTTTGAATCTTGAATTTTTGAAATTGAATACCCGGAGTTGATCCGTTGGGATGTGCTTCGCTGGGGATAAGAGCTTTTTACTGGCCCTTAGATTTTTGAAATTTCGACTGACTTTCCCAGAGTTGGGAGTTGGGCGCCTGAGTCGTTGTATTTTTTGGACTTTGTATTCTTGAAACATTCATCTGTTTGCACTTGGAGATACAAGTGTATACCCGTATTTTTGATGGATGGTTCGATGCGACGTTTGATGCTTGGTGCAGAAGACCATAGCAGCAAAGGACGTGCAATCAGCACGAGAGACCGCGCGCGCTGCAGATTCGCGCATGCAGCAGGGCAGCGCAGTGCGCTGGGGCGGTGTCTGGCGCGGGGCTGAGATATAAAAGCTCCCCTTGCCGTGCCATTTTGAGGCACACTCTCTTGAATGCTTTGCTCTTTTCTCTCTCAAAAGTCGATTAAGCTCTTCCGTTGGTCTTGTTCTTGCCTCGTCCATGTAAGTTTTTCATGTTTTGCTTATGAAATAACTCTAGGATTGCATGTAGTCTTGATTTTCCGTACTTTAGAATGATGCTCGTATGCTTAAGCTTCTTGAATCTTGTAGAAAACTGTTTGATAGCCACTTGAACCTGAACTGTTGGAACTTGTACTTTTGAATTTTTTTTGAATTGAATTTTTTTTTCTTTGAACTTGTATCGGCTTCGGCATGGATAGCCTAGGCGTTGATGTAGAACTTGAATACCTGCTTCGGCGTGGGTAGCCTAGGCGTTGGTGTAGAACTTGAATACCTGCTTCGGCGTGGGTAGCCTAGGCGTTGGTGTAGGAATTTGCATCCTGAACTAGAGGTCCACTGGGGATTTTTGTTTCGAATCTCTTGACTTCGTATAGGCCAGTATAGGATAGCCCCCAGTTTAGAATTTTGACACTTTGTATGCTACTTGATTTAGTATGCCTCGTCACACTCGGAGGAAGCTCGCTGAATCATCTGTGGTTCGAGCCGCCGAGGAAGACGCTTCGGATGATGAAGCGGATGCAATAAATGCGCCAGGTGTGGGTATGGTTCCCCGAGATGCGCCCGCTTTCCGTGGTACTGGTTGGATCCCTTCCGACCTGGTGTTTCGGCCGGATTGGCACTTGTCTCAGCGGCCTCGCGCTGGCATGGTGAGTCTTGTACTGTATCTTGGGTTTGTACTTTGTAATTGTATAGGTCTTGAGCTAACTCGTTCACCTGTAGGCCGATGGAAAGCCGTTCCGTACTTACTGGTCCTTGGTGGAGGTTCAGAGGGCCTTTAAAGCTCTTCGTGCTGATGAGGAGGCTATGGAGATTTGGTCGCAGACGGGCCTGGCCGATTTCTGGCTCACCATGGGAGGTTCTTCGAAGAGAACGGGGATTAAAAACCGTTTGTGGGCTTTGTTAGAGCGGTGGTGGGATACCACCAACACTTTCCACATGGCATGGGGGGAGATTACTATCACCCCTCTTGAATTTTCTATGATTACAGGTCTTCCTTTTTCTGAGAGGAATATGACCTTTGATTCTAAGCTGACGTGGCGCTCGGCCGCTGCCAGGGACTTGCTCGGCCTCGTTGTTGACTTGTCGGATGACGATGCTCACGCTTCTGTGAAGGTGATTGTGGAGGCTATCTGCGGTGGGGGTGTCTCCGCGGAGCAAAGGGTTAGGCTTTTCCTCCTAGCCTTGGTGAGTAGAGTGATGGCCCCGAGTAGGAACAGTCGGGTGCACATCCAATTCTTGTCCGCTTTGCGGGACTTGGGAGCTGTTTCGAGCTATAACTGGGGTGGCTTGGCATACAACCACCTTTTGTACGAGATGAAGCGGGCCTCCCGGACTGCACTGGGGAGTGACCCGAGCATGGCTGCTTTGTGGAGCGTGCTGGAGGTATTTGAGACTCCTTGTACTTTGTACTTTGTACTTGTATGCTTGTATTTTGAACTTGACTGATGTTTTGCTTGTTCCTTGAAAGATTTGGATCTATGAGCACTTTCCAACTTTGGCGCCGGAGCGTACTAGATATGCGGCTTACCCGTATGCTGCCTCTTGGATAGGAGCGGTGCGCGTTGGTGCGTCTCTGGCGGCTTCTCGCAGGGCTTGGAGAGTTCTATCCGCTGAAGATGTAATCTTTTGTACTGTTTTGCTCTCTTGTATTTGTATTTGTACTGTTGCCTGAGTTGTTTGCTTTGCAGGTGGTATGGCGTTCTTTCGCCAACGCGGTTGTACCTGTCTCCGCTGCTCGTGCCCATTTCCTGTCTGGGCGGCGGGTTTTGCTTCCAGGGGTGTACCGCCATATGTGGTATCTGGGGGAACGAGTGTCCCTCCAACACCATTCAGGGGATAGGCTTGTCCCCAAGGATCCACCGGAGTCCATGCGGAGGCTATGCGGAGGCTAGGGGCGAGTCTGTTTGCCGCTCTTGGAGCGAGTTTGTACACAGGAAGGGTAGCTATGATGATTTCCTGAGGAGGTTGGCCCCACCAGTACGCTTCGTACTGCCGGTGAGCTTTTGAACCTTGTATCTTGTATTCTTGTATTCTTGTATTCTTGTATTGATTGCATGATCGTATGATTGTATGATTGTATGATTGTATGTAAGAGGAGGAAGTTGATCCTGAGGAAATTCCTCATGCTAATAGGATCCTCGGCTATGAGAACTCGGACGGGGAAGAGGCGGTGGAGACCATTCCTTGGGCTTCTCCTCCGCAACGGAAATCATATGATGTTGTACCTGAGCATTATGCCCCTGTAAGTACTGTTGCATTTTTGAAACTGTTTGTAACTTTGTATGGGGAAATTGATCTTGAACATTTGTATGCAGGCGCCTCGGGCGAGAGTGCGTCGCTGGATGCTCTTGCTTGATTCTTGGAAGAGGCAGTGTGTCAAGCTGACCCGGAAGCTTTCTGGCCGGAACAGAGAGGTGCCTTACTTGATCTTGAAACTTGTATTCTGGAAATTCGAACTGGGAAGTTGATTCTTGAAATTGTATTTTGTATACGAGCGCCGTCGAGACCATAGAGATTCCGTTGACAGAGAGCCTCAGGCGGAGACATCCTTGGGACAGGAGGGACCAAGCTTGGCGCTGGGACAGGGGTCCGGTGCTGGTGCTCATCAGAGGCATTCTGATGCTGAGCGGGGAGCTTCCCCTTTTGTACATGTTGATCCCACCAGACATTCATTTGGAGGTGCTAGCGGTTCACGGCCCTTTGTTCCTCCTTCCGGTTACTACTTCGGGGGAAGTGGCCCTTAGCCTTGGGGTGCAGGTTCATGGGCTTGCTATGCGGAGATGGAGAGGATGCGTCAGACTCAGATGTTTGGGTCGTACCCGTATATGCCGATGCCGCGGCCTTATCAGTATTCCTCTTCTCAGCAGGGAGTTCATCCCTCCACTGTCACACTTCGTATCTCAGAGGAGGATCCTAGTACCCTTGGGGAGGAGCTAGATCGGGAGCTGGAGCGCCTTAGGAGGCGTAACAGGGACAAGGCACCCGTGATTGATGTCACTGCTGGTGATGATTCAGACTGACCCTGCATGGTAGCGAGTTCCAGCTTGCCTGGGTTGATTTTGTATGGGCTGGATTGTATTGTATTTGTATGGTTTGACACTTGAATTTTGTATGGTTGAGTTGGGTTTGAACTTGAATTGGTTTGAAGTTTTTTGAAGATTGGCTTTTGTATGTTTGAATGCTTGAAATTGTATGCGTTGTGTGTGCCTTGAAATTTTGTAGCTATATGCATGCATGATAATTTTGCAAAAAATTTGAAAAAAAATTGCCCATTTTTTCTGGTGTATATACCCACTATAAGCCCCCACATTGACTGAGTTTTTTTGGTTAGGAAAAGCGCAAGTCAAAGTATATTCAACTTTTGCTAATGCATATGCAGACTCGACTTAGGACGCCGATCTAGGACTAGAATGCTTGAATTTTGAATAAAATTGACCCGAAATCTGCCCGAAGCGTTGATCAGGACTACTTGAAATTGCGCGGCTTGCGGCTTTGGAATCTTGAATAATGGAGGTTGTACTCTGCTGTCCGAAACACTAAAGAGTGTGTACTCGGAGTCATAAGAGAGGACAGTGGCCTCGTCCTTAGATGCAGGCCTCTGCGCCTGGCGCAGGCTTGGCGCCTGGCGCCTGTGGGCTGTCGTGCAAGCCGACTCTTGTATAAATAAGGAGCTTGTTGGATCATTTCTTGCATCTATCCCTTCCCTGCTATCATTGCATATTGCTTCCTCACGAAAAGGAAAGAGAGTATAGCTGTGTCCTGTGCCTTGAACTCGTGGCTTGGTTCGCTAGGCAAATTGGAGAAAAGGGAGCTTGATGGCATGTATCTTGGGGTGCTCATCTCTTTCCGGTTTGTAAAATTGGATTTGCACTTCATTCTTGCTGCTCTGGAGGCTTGGGACCCGAATAATCATGTCTTCCGTTTTGGAAATAATGAGGTATGTCCCCTCCCTGAGGAATTTAGTGCTATATTGGGGTGGCCCTTGATGCTGGAGCCATGCATGCCTAGTGTTCAAGAACACTTTTTCTTGAGTTTTGAAAGGTATTTAGGCTTGAAGCCCCCACTTTTGAGTGCTGTTGTATATGGCAGAGGGATGGATTTGTCCCTCTTTGTCACCTACTTTGCTGGGCTTGATGTTCCCAAAGTTTTTCGCCTGAGAGCTTTGAGTTTTTGTATATTCGCTCGCTTCCTCTTTTCGAAGCAGGGGTTTGGCAATGGTGATGCCTCCCTAATAGAGATTGTAGAGCAGTTTGCTAATGGCCGGGACCCTATGTCGCTTGTGATTGGCGAAACATTGATGGGCCTTGATATGCTAAAGTCGGACCCCTCTTCTTTTCCATCGGGAAGTCCGGTGTTACTCCAAGTAAGGATCTAGAGCTCTCTTGTATGTTGAATTTTGTACTTGTATTTGAATTTTGAATGTTGAATCTTGATATGCGCTTCTTGTATACTCTCCAAGGTTTGGCTTATGGAGAGGCTCATGTTGGTGGCACCACCGGAGAACATGGCGAGCTATAATAGAAAGGGATTCTCTGTGCGACCCATGCTGCATGGCCGGCTTTCATTGGATGAGTGGCGGTGTACACTCTCTGGGTTTGAATCTTGTATAAGGTGGGTAGTTCCTTGGTGGGGAATTGCTGCTATGAGACATGCCCCTGGTTCTACTGCTTTGAGGGTGCCAAGCCTCACAATGCTGGTCTTCTACTCGCCTGCTCGAGTGATGAGACAATATGGCTTGAAACAGGAGATCCCGGACCGTACTGAAGAGAACCCGAAACCTGTTGCGCTGAATGCAAATCGACTTGAAGTTTGGAGGCGGTATTGGGTCGCCAAGCCATTCTTGAATATCCAGTTCCCACCTGAGCCAGTTACTCTGGCTGCGGGGTATATTGTATGGATGAGAGGCCTAAGTGAGAGGGACATTTCTCTCTCCGGACCAGCTAGACTCCGAGGTTCTAGAGCTAGACGTCCTGCATCAACTGACTATGAGGAAGGTGATGGGAGTGTGGCCCATCCGGTACTTGACCGTTCGGAATCCAAAGGAGGTTCGTCGTCCTCCCGTCTTGGAAGGCTTGCAAGTTCCTTCTCCCGCCGCTTGGGCAAAGGGAAGATTGATGATTGATTGCGGGAGGAGCCAGGGGATAGTACTTAAGGTGCCAAGACTCGAGAGCATAGTCGCCTGACCCTAGATCTTTGTAGGCTAAATGTGTTTGGAATGAATTGTGTTTGGAATGTGTTTGTAATGTGTTTGGAAGATGTGTTTGGAAGATGTGTTTAGGAAATGAAAAGGATTTTAAACTTTTCTTTACTTGATCCTGACTTTGTATTTGAATTAGCTTTGAAGGCCTTAGGGCCAAATAAGAGTTGTTTTGTTAAATTCCGCTAGAACATGCTTTGCTTTGAATTGGCACATTTGGAATAACAACAATTTGAACTTTGAATTTTGATTTGATTTTTAGGATGGCCTTAATTGAGGAAATTTTGAATTTTTTTTGTATTAAAGTGGTCGGGCCTCGTGATGAGGTTGCCTACGTGCCCCGTTAGGGAATTAGGCCGGACGTAGTTCTGACTACCTTACAAGACCTAAATTTGGATTCTTGAATTTGAACATGGAACTTAGACATAGAACTTCTTGAGTTGATCGAGGTTGGTAAGAGATCTGAATTCTGTTCCGTCGATGTCTGTTAGTTCGACTGCTCCCCCTGAGAGGATCTTCTTGACAATGTATGGGCCTGCCCAGTTGGGTTTGAATTTTCCCCTTGGGTCCATGGTGCTTTTGCGAAGGGCTTTCAGGACAAGCTCGCCTTCCTTGATGTTTCGGGTTCTGACCCTTTTGTTGAAATGTCTGGCCACTCGGTGCTGATAGACTTGTACATGGTGAGCGGCTTGAAGCCGACGCTCATCGAGCATGACTAGCTCGTCATATCTTGCTTGTACCCATACAGCTTCTGGGATTTTACTTTCGAGGACTATCCTTAGAGAAGGTATCTCCAGTTCGATAGGTTGTACTGCTTCCATTCCATAGACCAATGAGAACGGAGTTGCACCAGCTGAAGTGCGAATTGAAGTTCGATATCCCCACAATGAGAAATGCAACTTTTGGGGCCAGTCCTTGTAATTAGTAGTCATTTTCGTGATGATGGTCTTGACATTCTTGTTGGCTGCTTCGATTTCCCCATTGGTTTGTGGGCGATAAGGTGAAGAGCGATGATGTTGAATCTTGTACTCGGTGAATAGATCTTCACACTCCCCTTGAAATGGGTTCCCTGGTCACTGATGAACTCGTGAGGAACACCGTATTTGCATATGATGTTTTCTTGTATGAACTGGGCCACTTGCTTGGAACCCAATACTTTGAATGACCTGGCCTCCACCCATTGGTGAAATAGTCAATAGCGACCAGTATGAATTCATGACCCCCGGTGCCTGTTGGATTGACTTTGCCGATGACGTCGATACCCCAGGCTGAGAACGGCCACGGTGATGATTGAGAGTATAGTAGTGATGGAGGAATGTGCTTCAGATTCGCACACTTCTGACATGTAGGACATTTCTTGACAAAAAAGTAGGAGTCCCGTTCGAGGGTAGTCCAATAGTATCGTTCCCTAATGATCTTGAGGGCTAGCATCTTCCTATTCATGTGGGTGCCACAGACTCCAGCATGTATGTTGTCCATGACTCTTTGAGCTTCGTGCTTGTCAACACATCGGAGGTTAGGACCGCCAAGGGACCTTTTGTATAGAATGCCGCCTTTTATGACGAAATTGGCTGATTGTAATCGTAGAGCCCTTTGATTTTTGCTTGAAAAGTGTGGGGGATACTCTGAATTTTGTAGATACCTTTGAATGTCTGTAAACCAAGGTTCATCTTCGTCTTGCTCGACGCTGTCAATAGTATGGACATATGCTGCTTCTTGACGGGTTTCAATTGTAAGTGGCATTTCAGCCATGTTGCTTGGAATGTTGATCATTGAGGCCAGTTTTGCCAGTGCATCGGCGAATTGATTCTCCTCTCTTGGGAGGTATGTATAGCGAAGCTCTTCTATTTGTTCAGACAACTGTTCGAGATAAGACTGGTATGGCGCTAAGCTCTCTCTTCTTACTTTCCATTTGCCGAAAATTTGATTGATGATTACGGAGGAATCCCCGTACACTCGAAGTTTTTGGACGCTCAGTGCTAAGGCGGCTTCCAGGCCCATGATACATGCTTCATATTCTGCCGCATTGTTTGTGACGTTGAATTGCAGTTTTGCTGATATAGGAATGTGCTTGCCGTCTGGGGCTACTAGAATTACTCCAACACCACATCCGTTCTGATTGGAAGCACCGTCGAAATGCATTGACCAACTGTCATCACTGGTCATTAAGATTTGCTCGTCGGGTAAGTCGTAATCTTCCTCTTCTGCCTCGACAGGACAATTGGCTAGGAAATCTGAGACTGCTGAACCCTTGATAGACTTCTGTGGAATGTATTTGAGGTCGAATTCTTCTAGCATGACCAACCATCTGGACAACCGCCCGTTGAGTGCTGGTTTCTCGAATAGATACTTGAGAGGATCCGCTTTGCTGATCACATGTATTGTATGGGAGAGCATGTAGTGCCGTAGTTTCTTTGTGGCCCAAACCAAGGTGATGCTGAGTTTCTCGAGCTGAGTGTATTTGGTTTCGTACTCGATCAGCTTTTTGCTTATGTAGTATACGGCGTTCTCCTTGCCTTCAATTTCCTGGGCAAGCATAGCCCCCACTGCTGAATCTGTTGTTGTGAGGTAGAGCCTGAGGGGAATCCATGGCATTGCTGGTTTTCGTACTGGTGGGTTGGAAAGGTAGCTTTTGATTGTTTCGAATGCATGCTGACAATTGTCATCCCACACTTTGGGCTCGCTTTTTCAGAGCTTTCGAAATACCGGTTCACAGATCATTGTGAGTCTTAAAATGAACCTGCTGATATATTGTAGTCTGCCGAGAAAACCCAAAATTTCCTTTTCATTCGTTGGTGGTTGCATCTCGAGAATTGCTTTGATTTTCGAAGGATCAGCCTCTATGCCTCGAGAGCTGATAACATATCCGAGTAACTTGCCTGACGTTACCTCGAATGCCCACTTTTGAGGATTGAGCCTCATGTTGTATTGTCTGAGCCTGTTGAAAAACTTTCGAAGTACTGAGGTATGCTCGTGCCGTTCATTGGATTTGACAATCATGTCGTCAACATATACCTCAATTTCCCTGTGAATCATATCGCTCATGATAGCTGTGGCTGTTCTTTGATAAGTTGCTCCTGCGTTCTTTAGTCCGAACGACATAACTGTATAGCAATATGTGCCCCACTGAGTGATGAAGGTTGTCTTCTCCATGTCCTCCTCTGCCATGGGAATCTGATTGTAGCCTGCGTACCCGTCCATAAAAGAGAGTAAGGCATGATTTGCGGTGTTGTCGACCAAGATGTCGATGTGAGGCAATGGAAAACCGTCTTTAGGGCTGGCCCTGTTAAGATCTCTGTAGTCCACACGCATTCGTACTTTGCTGTCTTTCTTTGGAACTGGGACGACATTTGCGATCCATTCTGGATATTTTGCTTCTCGAATAAACCCGACCTCTAGCTGCTTTGAGACCTCTTCTTGAATTTTGAGGGAAACATCCGGTTTCATGCGACGGAGTTTCTGCTTGATGGGTTTTGAACCTGGTATAAGGGGAATTGTATGCTGACCGATGCTTAGATCAACCCCTGGAATATCATGATAGGACCATGCGAAGACGTCTACATATTCTGAAAGTAGCTTGATAAGATCGTCCCGCTCTGCTTGAGAATGAGTTAAACCAATCTGAACTAGTTTTGAATCACTGTTGTTAGAAAGGTTGATTTTTTCTGTTTCCTCAATTATGGGCGTCCTGTTTTCATGATTTTCGATAGCTTTTAGAATTTCAAGGTCAGTTTCTTGTGAAGCAAAGTTGTGTGGATTAGGATTTGATTTTGAATTAGGACTCGAAGAGTAAGTGGAAATTGAAGTGTTATTGAAATCAGCAATCATTACATCGACTGTTTTGACTTGAAGCTCGGCCTTTAGAGTCTCTTGATTGATGCAAGACTCTAGTTCTAGACACTTAGACTCATTGATAGACTCATATCCAGACTCATCCTCAGACTCGGACTCGCTCATCATAGATCCTTCGCCCACAGTAATCTTGAATATTTTGCCATTTGGAGAAGTTATCTTGAGAGACTTTCTCCAGCCATTGACCATCTTCTCACTTGGAGTAATTAGCTTGGATGGGTCGAAGTCTTCGATTTGAGTGATCATTTGGACCATGGCATCTTCGGAAATGATTGGGGTTATCTCCTAGCCAAACAATAGACCGAAAGCTGATGAATCAAGGAATTCAGGGGAGGCCTTGTCTTGTATTGGAGGAGCATCCTCTAGAAAATGACAGTCTTGAAAGATCTCGAATTCGGGGTAAAGGACCCCCTTTGAAGAGTCATAGAAAGGCTCTGGGAAGTCAAAGTATAAGTCATCCTTTCCTTCTTTCACGAATTGCCCATTGAGTGTGAGTTGATGAGGAGGTATCTTGAATTGATCATTGCCAGCTCGACGGGCCCTTAGCTTAGCCTTTTGCTGCTTGTCATCGAACTTAGTCGGCTTGTATCGCAGTCCGCAACAGTCTGTCCTTGGGCCATGAAAGGAGATTTGGTGGGCGGTGGCAGAGTAGTGCCCAAGAAGCGCCCACGCTTGATCATCATGCGCCTTGCCATGGGATTCATTCTGTATTCGATAGCTCCAACTTCAGCACTGAATCCCCAAAGGTCTTCGTCGTTGTCATCATGTTCGATCAATATCCGAGCCTTGTCGGCTATGTTGGTCCTTGGATGGGACGCATGCAGGGTAATGACGTTTCCTTGGACCTCCATTCGAACTTTCTGGTGGAGTGAGGATGGCACTGCTTTGAGCTCATTGATCCAAGGTCTTCCCAACAGGAGATTGAAACTTGCTTTGATGTTGATCACTTGAAAGCTTACTTTCCGCTCGATTGGCCCTGTGCGGAGTAGCAGAGTGAGAGTTCCCATTGCTTCCCGGCGAGTGTTGTCATAGGCACGAACACCTTGGGAGGAACTAGAAAAGTCACTAGGGGTGAAACCCAGATTTTCAGCAGTGCGGAGAGGACACACATTGATGGCCGATCCATTGTCCACTAGAGTCTTGGGGATGATCTTGTCTTTGTATTCGACAGTCAGATAGAGGGCCTTGTGATGGCCTACCCCCTCAGGTGGGAGGTCTTCATTAGTTAAGGTGATTCCTTCTTCCAGATTTGTAAGCAACCCGATCAATTCGTCAGGAGTGACTTCTGGGGTGACATTCAGTTTGACCAGAGCATGGATAAGAGCATGCGGTGCTCTACAGAGGAAGCCATAAGCTGCCAGATATTAACCTCTGCCATAGTGTGCTTCAATTGCTTGATTAGCGGGTTCTTCTCGGTGGGTAGAGGAACATTAGTCGCCGGTGCCGTTCTGTTGGCTGGCTCTTGAGTTCGACCAGACCTAGTCATGACTTGAACACTGTTTTCTGCCTTAGAGTCCAAGTACCAGTCGGCGCTCGCAATTTCTCGGCATTCATCGTCAGAGTTGTTTTCAATAGGAGGGTCCTGATATGTGTCTTCATCATCGCTGGCCCAGATCCCACAAATGTCTCCTTGAGGTAACCCAGATTTCGAGTTTTCACTTGGCTGCACAAGGTGTGGCACAGACCATTGGCTATGAAATATTTCCTCTACCTCGAATGGGCCCACAGCATGGAAAAGAGTTTCTTGATTGTCTTCGAGAGCCCTTATGCGAGCCTCTGCTTCCTCAACACGTTCATAGAGCTCTGCTAAAGCTGCTGCTAGTGAAGTCATCTTGAATAGGATTTTGAGATGAGGAGTCTGAGCACCTAATTAGGACATGGTTTTGAACTTTAGAACTTGAACTCCCCGACACATGATATGATATGCATGCAATGAATGAGACCAAGACTTGACTCTAAGTGTCACTCCGAAGATTCGGGTTTTTGGATTTTGTACTTGTATTCGGGATTTGCATCCCGTTGGAAATGTTTGAGAGGAGCGTTCATTCTTTTGTGAAAGTTGGCTCTTGTACTAGAACTTGGAAAAGGAATATTCCGACCTATTGGAAATTGGACTTATTCGAAGGGGATTTCAATCCGCTCGAGAATTTGGAAATTGGACTTGTACTAGGAAATTGAATTTTGTATTATTTCAAGGGAATTTCAACCCGTCAATATATCGGGGGGATTTCAACCCATTGGACTTTGAATATTTGAAGGGAATTTCAACCCGATTGAAAGGGAATTGATTTTGTATTATTTAAAGGGAATTTCAACCCGTCAAATTTTTTAGGGGAGTTTCAACCCATTGGACTTGGAATATTTGAAGGGAATTTCAACCCGCTTGAGAACTGGAATTTGTATTATTTCAGGGGAGTTTCAACCCGTTGAAAGATTGGACTTGTATTATTTTTGGGGAGTTTCAACCCGTTGGAAATATTTGGAATGGGGTTTGTATTATTTTAGGGGATTTTCATTCCGTCAATATTTTAGGGGAATCTCAAACCATTGGAATTGGAATATTTGAAGGGAATTTCAACCCATTGGAATTTGTTTTATTTCAGGGGATTTTTAACCCGTCAATATTTTAGGGGAATCTCAACCCATTGGAATTGGAATATTTGAAGGGAATTTCAACCCATTGGAATTTGTATTATTTCAGGGGATTTTCAACCCGTCAATATTTTAGGGGAATCTCAACCCATTGGAATTGGAATATTTGAAGGGAATTTCAACCCATTGGAATTTGTATTATTTCAGGGGATTTTCAACCCGTATGTAGAATATGGAATTTGAATTTGACTCAAAGTTTGAACTTTGAAATGGAAAAGGACGCATTTTGTATGTAGAACATGAAGCTTCGTATTTGGAAAATCCGGCATTATGTCGCCGTGGATTTGAGACATTGAATTTGGGAACTTGAAAGTCCGGCATTATGCCACCGTGGACTTGGAGTGTAGGATTTGAGATTTGAAGGTTTGGAATTTTTGAACTTCGAGCTTGAGGTTTGAAATATGGAATGAAAAAAAAATCGGCATTACGACGGCATGGATTTGGAATTTGAAGTTTTGAGCATAGGACTTAAAATTCGAAAGATTGACATCGAATTTGAGGTTTGAAACTTGGAGTTGAAAAGTTGGCATTACGCCGGTCATGAAATTTGGCATTTGAACTTTGAGGTTTTGAGACTTGGAATCGGCAACTTGACTTCGATGCTTGAAGACTTGAATGTTTGAAATAGGAAATCCGGCATGACGCCGTTGGATTTGTGGTTTTTGACTTTGAAGTTTGAAGCTTGAAATTTGGATTAGAAAATCCGGCATTAAGGTGCCGTTGGATTGAGTCTTGTCTTGAAACTTGAAACTCGAACTTTGGACTAGAAAATCCGGCATTATGGCGCCATTGGGTTGTATTTGAAAATTGAAGTTTTGGGCTAGAAAGTTTGAACTTGAACTTGAAGCTTGAAGACTAGGAAATCCAGCATTATGACGTCGTTGGGTTGAAACCGAAACTTGAGTTTGGAAAATCCGGCATTATGACGCCGTTGGATTTGGACTTGAAAATTGAGGTTTTGGATTAGAAAATTTGAACTTGAGCTCGAAACTCAAAATTTGGACTGGAAAATCCGGCATTATGACGTCGTTGGATTTGAACTTTGACTTGGAAGCTTGAGGTTTTGAAGTAGGAAATCCGGCATTATGGCGCCGTTGGATTGCATTTTGAACTTGAAAATTGGAATTTTGGACTCGAAAATCCGGCATTATGACGCCGTTGGATTGAACTTTGAATTTGGCATTTGGAATTTGGACTCGAAAATCCGGCATTATGATGCCGTTGGATTGAATTTTGAATTTGGCATTTGTGCGTGAGGCGTGTTTAAGGGTTTCGAATCAAATGGAGTGACACTCCTAAAGACCCTAAAATCGGCGATTTAGATGCATGAGGTTTGAATGATGCTCCTATGGGTTTGGTTTCCTAGTTGGAGGCTAATTGGTTTTGGCAAGCTAGAACTAGAGGTTAGCCATTCACGCGTGGAAAGACGCCCACACAATGCACAAGTAGCACGTTGTCACACTAATCATGAATATGAATGCGACATGCAAAGTTCTCAACCTAAGGTCGGTCTATGTTTTGTATATATGATGCAAGTTGTCGGCTTTGGGTGTCAAAAGGTACTTGGCTAAAAGACGGATCCGGCGACAAGCTTTCACATCCGCCTAAGGGAAGTGTGTGTCGGCAGACGGCCTCCATACTTGACATTGGGAATGTCAAGTAAATGCCAAGTTTCGGTAGGCGCGGAAATGGTCACACACTTTGGTCGGGAACCGTATGGAGAGTCACCATTTCGTTGCCCCCGGGGCTAGCCCGAATGTAGAACACATCCGTTTGGGAAAGGGTAGAAATTCATTTTGCACAATATGGTTTTCGAAAAATGCATGAAATGCCTAGAAATTGAAATTGAAATCGTAATTGAATTTGTATTTGTAAAGCTCGTTTTTCGGCACTCGTTCACAAGGCTTGGGAGCGTCCTTCCAGATGCAAAAACAGACTAACTCCCAACACGAAAAGTTGAGCAAAAGTGGGCGACAAGCCACTGTCCTGGATGCAGGCAGTGGCGTTGGGCGCAGGGGCTGCGCCTGCCGCCAATGCTGGCATCCAGTACCTTCGGCAGATCAGTGGCCGGTTGCTCGAAATTTGCTCGCATTTTCGAATTGAAACTAGAAGATTCCCACGCGGAGTCGTCAGAATTGTAGGGGGGGTTTTTTTGTTGCTTTTTCCCGCTTCCTACAAAGGGGGAGAGGCCGGCCGGCTCGTTTAGAGAACCGTTTGAATTTTTGCACCTCGAAGGAGTCGCCACCAAACTTTATTTAAGGTCTTGTTTGGAAAGACCGCAAATGAATCTATTTTTGGATAAGGCCTTGAATCCTTGAAATGGATGGGTGAGATTCGGGCTCAGGAACGAAAATGCTTATTCGGCGAGCTTTAGAAATGTTCAAGTACATTGGCACAACATTAGTTCGAAAATAAACCCTAGATTAGACTATGTGGGTTTGAATTTAGAGCAAAATAGAATTTCTCATTGTACGGTGGTCACTTTGCTTTAAAGATTGATTTAAGGAACCTAAGGCCGGTTTGTCCAAAAATATCTTTGTTAAGCGTGATGTAACCTTTGTATTTTGTTGTATTTAGCATGTTGGTGATGAAAGAGATAAAGCAAATAAAGCAACATCACAATACTAAATAAAGTGCAGAATTAGTAAATACAAGACCCCCTAGAAAAGGACTAGGGAGTAGGTCCACATTGCCTAGAAATGGACTAGGCAAGTAAAGATGCGAAATTGAAAGTGCGGAATTGAAATTGCGGTATTGAAATTGCGGTATTGAAAGTGCGATATTGAAAGGTGCGATATTGAAATTGCAATATTGAAAGGTGCATAATTGAAAGTTGTACTTGGGCACATGAGATTCGAACGCCAAGCGGCTCCTTAAAAATAATTGCGCCCGACACGAATTCAAATCCAAAAATCTCGACTTGGGAGAGGTTGCTCAACCCAAATATCCTAGATTTTTCATGTTGAACTTGAAATTGAAAGCTTGAATATTGAAATGCTTGAACTTGAAATGATTGAAATTTGAACTTGAAACGATCCTAGTTTAGGGAAATAACTATGAATAACCCTAAACATGGCAAGATCTTTGAAAATTGAAGACTTGAACTTGTATATTGAAAATGGAGTTTTGAAACTTGGACATCCTTTAATCTTTGAAATTTTTATTTTGTATTTTGAAAAAGTTTGTATTTTTGGAAAACATGTGTGACTGTTGCAAGTGGTGTTTTTGAATGATTAAAAACACCAACTTGCTAATCATTTAGAAATCAAAGCAACATTGTAGTTACAATGGGATTCGGATTTACCTAGTTAGATTTAGGCAAGAGCTCCCAATTGCTTTGGAATTTAGGAATTTTGTATGTGTTTTTGAGGAGTTTTTGAGTTGTATTTTGAGGCGTAATGTCGAAATTACGACGTTGTATTGTTGTGCTACCCCTTTTTTCGATGGAAATGAGGGGTATTTATAGGAGGGAATGGTGCAAAACGCCAGCACACGCCAGCGCAGGGCGCTGGTGACGTGGCTTGTATGCCGCCAAAGCAAGGACGGGGAATCGTCCTTGTTTCGTCTTGTAGTGTTGTACCTGTCGTACGAATAGTACTAGGTTTGATGTTTTGTATTTGCTTGGAGGTTAAGGCATCGTTTACCATCTATAAACAATCCTTTCTCGGGTTTTTGAATTCCGGTTTTACGGGACGGGGCCCGGCATGCTCGGTTTTGTTGGTCGGCGCCCGAATTTGACTTGCCTTATATGATTTTGAGTGGAAATGGCCTAGTAACACCAATGGGATGGTCTACTAGTTGAGATTGTACTTGGATTTTGAAATTGGATTCGGAAAGTTGTATTTTGTACCGAGAACCGAAAGGGGAACGGTCTCGGGGTTGGATTTTGGATCTTGAATTTTGGAAGCATTCACAGCAATTGGGATTTCCGCCTGGAGTTATTCCAATCACCTAAAGAGGATAATGGTATCGTCATCATCCCAAAGGGGAGACACAAATTAGGTGTCTACATCCACCGTTAGCCCTTTCATGCAAAGTTAAGTCCAAAGCCCAAACGAAGCAAAATAGCAAAATTGTGCAACATGGGCTAGGCTTGCGCCCAGCCCAATGCTGTCTTGTGCATTGCGTGCCACACGAAGCCGAGGAGAAACGCCCCTCCCCCGCATAGCAAGCAGCAGCGAACAAGCAACAGTAGCAGCAGATCGCCCAGCTCGCTCGCTGGGTGCCTCGCGTTGCTGCGCCAAGCTGCGGAGTACAGCGCGCATGGGCTACGCCTAGCCAAACACGACGCACGCCCTTGTTCCGCGCCTTTGGCTAATGTCATACGAGCCAACTAACCAAAATAATATTTTTTTATTTCACGGAACGTTATTTGCATGATGTTATTTTTCATAAAATTTACAAAATAAATCGTTTTATTTTTCGAAAAATAACAAAGTGGGTGATTTTATTAAATTTCCAACAATCCAATTTTGAGAAATTTATAAAGCTTGGCTAACAAAAAATCAAATTTAACGAACGATCAATATCAACAAAATTTTGAATATGTTTGATAATCCAATCCAAAACTTTAAATCGTTCTAGACATTTAAATTTCAGATTTTTATCAAATTTGGTTTAGGTGATCGATTAAAATTAACGCATCTAATCAAAATTTAAATCCATAAATTTTTAAATCTGCCATTTAACATGAAATTGCATTCCCTTTTCCAACTAAATAAATTTCCAGATCTAAATAATTTATAAAAATCCATTTACGTCTAAAAGTCATTAAATTAGGGAAAAATAAAAGTAGGGTTTATACTTAACATTTATGGCCGAAAATTTACCATAATTATAAAATATACACAAGATTAGTAGGGAAAAATTTTAATTAATTCCGAGTAGTTTAGGGTCAAGTAATTAATTGAAAAACTTTCTAAATTGTTAATTTAATTCATTAATTAACAAAAACGCCGAAAAACATGAACTTCAGGGCCTGTTTTTGCGATTTTGTTCTCATGAGTTGATCCAAAAACGTCGTTTTCAATCAGATTATGGTCAGAAAAATCGAATTTCCGACATTTTACGAATTCAGAACATATTTTACGTTCGATCCAAAACATCCAGAAATATTTCGAAAATTCACGAAATATTCAGAAAAAATTCGACAACATCACAAACATATTAAAATGCCAAAAAGTACTTAAAATACATGTTGCTCATGATACAACTGTAGGGGAATACAGTTAAAAACATAACGCAGCGGAATAATCCCCAAAGCCAGGAACCATGTATAAAGTACAGATCAAGCAGACTTACGTTTGTAGCCCTTTTTCCCTAGTTTAACGAATCACGAACACGAACAAGAACTCCAAATGTCGTTCCTCTACTTGGTTCACCGACACATTCAGATCCGTCTTAAGATTCGTAGCTTAGACGTCACTCAAGATATTTAAGCTTTTTGGGAAGAACAGTTTGAACGGAGGCTCAAAGAGATTAGGGTTTCTCTTTTGATTTAGATTAAACTGAATTACGTAATTAGAATTGTGGAAAAAAATAATAATGAGGGAGTTGTTATAACCCTAAGGGTTATAACATGACTGGCTAAAGCACAAGGCCTTAGCCGGCCAGCTCTCGCACAAACCCCACGAGCAGCGCGCGCAGCAATGCAGCCATGGGCCTTGGGCCTCTCTGTTGCTTGCTGCCAATGCTGATGTCCCGCGCGCGCCCAGCCGCAGGCAACGGGCCTTACTCTCGCGCTGGCGAGCTGCTGCGCTCGTTGGGCCTTGCGCGTTTGGCTTGACGGGCCTACAGCTTTGCCTTGCTCGTATCCGCGACCAATGCCTTACTGCTATTGTTTATCGTATAGTACTTAACGAATCACCGTCGTACAATACGATTATTCGTTTCTCCTAGCTTACGAATATTTGCGATACGGTATACGATTCCGATTCAACGTCATATCGTATATTTATGTTTTTCCGAACTAAAAACCGAAAAGTTATTAAATGAATTTTCGATTCATTTAATCTGATGATCTGTTACATGCCAATGGTGTGACCTTATAGATTCAGTCAAGAGTAAGTTGTCAGCCTAATATAGATTAGAACTCACTGATCGGAAGCATTGCTCAAGCTAGTTGTTCCGATCACTTGATCTCACTTAATTAATTGTTCGTAATTAATCTAAACCTTGGTATTAGACTAATGCACCTTGGGTGAAGGACATATTTCCTTCAGATTCTAGTTTAAAGAGAAGTTGATTCATTTAAACATCATTGAATATTGAATGTAGAACTTTGAATATTAAACATAGAAATTTAAATGATCATGTGTTTTAGTTTGGAAAAGGGTTTGCACTCTCCCAAACATCCTTGAACTGTGAAAAGGCCTCACCTTTAATATGCTCCATGACATGAAATTGATTCTAGTTTAAATTGAAGTTGATCTCATTTAAACATCATTGAATATTAAATGTAGAACTTTGAATATTGAACATAGAAATTTGAATGTTCATGTGTTCTAGTTTGGAAAAAGGTTTGCACTTTCTCAAACATCCTTGAACTGTGGAAAGGCCTCACCTTTAATATGATCAATGACTTGAAATTGATTCTAGTTTAAAGAGAAGTTTATCTCATTTAAACATCATAGAATATTGACTGTAGAACTTTGAATATTGAACATAGAAATTTGAATGTTCATGTCTTCTAGCTTGGTAAAGGGTTTGCACTTTCCCAAACATCCTTGAACTTGTATAAATTTAAGGTTTTCTGAAGATTTGATGATGATTGTTGTAAGGAACACTTTCAAGAATGAAAGATTCAACTTACTAATCATATTTTTTGAAAACAAAGCATAAAGATTGTAAGTTGAAACTTGTAATGGGAGTTTAGAAGATCATTTGAGGGGGGTTTCAAGTATGAAATCCCCTCAAAGATTACTCCTTTTGAAACTTTTCCTAGTTCAAGTGAGTATGAACATCACAAGAACATCATAGGATTAGTAAACTTGAAATAAGAAAGGTAGAACATTAGATTAAATCATGGTGATTTGTATGACGGATTCGGTTTTACCTTGTTAGGTTTAGGTTAGATTTCCAATTTGTACTCTCAATTGCTTTAATGTTTAAAAATTTGTAGGAAATGTTGAAGATTTTTGAAGAATGAATTTGGTATTTGAAATTTCAGAGGAAAAATGTTTATTACAACATTGTATTAAAATTACCCTTCTCCATTTGGGAGGAAATGAAGGGTTTAAATAGGGGATTAGCCGGCTAAAACCCAAACCATGTCAGCGCCAGGCGCAAGGCTAGCGATCATAGGCGCTGCTGACGTGTCCCAGATGCTGCCAAAGATAACGATGACGCCGTCCTTGTTAGGTTATGAATAATACAATAATATAATTCATGCGGAAAAACCATAAAGCCATAATCCAAATTAATTGCCACATAGTCAGTTAGCATAATTTAGGTTACATACAATGTGATGCGTACATTCCCTAGCTGCTCCAGAACCAAACAAGAACAAGTCTTTAGAGCCCCAAACGTTGCCCCTCCTTAGAAAGTCCACAGCACGTTCGGATCCGCCTTAGGTTCAACCAACTAGGATTTTACTTAAGGTTTTATGTATTCGGGTTAGGCTATATTATGTTCTCTCTTGAACACAATTTAAGTAAAGAATATGATTTTCTATGTTGTGATGTATATAATTATGAGGGCCTAGCCTCATATTTATAGGGTAGGAAATAAGGAGTTTGAGTCTTACTAGGAAAAGAATTACCAACCCTACTAGGATTGAAATTCTTATCCAATTAGAATTGTAACATTAATTAAAATCTTAATTAAACCAATTCTAGTAGGACTAGGAAAACTAATACTTAATCCCAAAGTTACTTGACAACTAAGTAATCAGACTTTTGTTGGAGCCCAAGACGAAGCACCCACCGCAGCCACGATGGGCCACGCTGGTGCGCTTGCCTGCCTAGGCCCAGCCGCAGCCGCAGCCTTAGCTTGCTTGCTTCTCGCGTCCCACTGCGCTTCCAGGCCCATCGGCTGGCCCATGCTCAGCGCTATGCGCTCGGCCTTTTGCTTGTCGAGCGATGGGCCGGCTCGCATGCCGGCTTGTCGCTCGTCGAGCTTCCGATTCGTTTTCCGGTTTCGGAATCCATTTCCGTTTTGAACAAATATTTACGTTTCCGTTAATATTTCCGATTCCAGAAATAATTTCCTTTTCCGACAATATTTCCGATTCCGTTAATATTTCCGATTCCGGCAATATTTCTATTTCCGATAATATTTTCCGATACGAACCATATTTCCGTTTCTTGCAACAACTACGACTTGGATAATATTTATATTTCCGTCATGAACCATATTTCCGTTTCTGGCAATATCTTCATTTCTGGAGTATTCTTTACTTTGTCTTTTGACGATTTCAGCTCCCACTGGAACCGAGATCCGTCATTTCCGAATGATCATAAATGGAGTACTTAATGAATAATATATTCACTTAAATTCTTGATCCGTTCACGTACTATTTCTGTGACCCTACGGGTTCAGTCAAGAGTAAGTTGTGGATTAATATTATTAATTCCACTTGAACTGAAGCGGCCTCTATCTAGGCATTCAGTTCACTTGATCTCACTGAATTATTAACTTGTTAATTAATACTGAACCGAATTTATTAGACGTACTTAGCATTAAATGCATACCTGGACCAAGGGCATTATTTCCTTCAGTCCTTTTTTCGTACCTGGGCTTTGTACCTTTGTACGAGCTTTAGAGCGTAGTGTTTTCTTGGTGGTTAAGGCAATATTTTGTGACTAAAAACTCACCTTTTGTATTTGGGTTTTGTATTGGACTCGGTTTTACGAGACAGGGCTCGGCATGCTCCGTTTTGTCGTTCGGTGCTCGATTTTGGATTGCTTAATGGCATTTTGATTGGCCTTGTAATGGAGAGGTCCATTCGGCGAGATTGTGTTTGGATTTTGAACTTGAATTTTGGAAATTAAATTTTGTTCCGAGTTCCGAAATGGAAAAGGGCTCTGGAATTGGACTTTGGATTTTGGAATACATCTTAGCAATTGGGACTTCCGCACGGAGTTGTTCCAACCACCTATCAAGTACAATGGTTTCATCATCATCCCATTAGGGGAGACACAAATTAGGTGTCTACAATAGTGTTTTTCCAGTGGTTAATAATCCCCACAAATGGTGCACAGATGAGGTTGTAATTAACGGTTTGTTCTGTAAGTATTGTCGAGGACAATAACATCGCCATAAATTTTGTAATCTTCAAGCATCATCGAATCCCTATATAATAAATTACAAGCCTTTCCATGCTTATCCAACCTTATTCTAAAAAAGAAATTAGGATCTTCATATTATGCAATGGCAGTTTGTCATAAACTACTTGAGAATCTCCTCCTTCAATAGCCTTAATTTTTATCTTATAACAGAAATTCATATGATCCTTATATGAATGTCCTATAACATCTTCTCCACCAGCTTCGTTTAACATGTATCTAAAGGACTCGTTAGGTCTAAAACTTGATTCATGCATATCCTCTATTGCTTGCTCTTTAGGTTCTGTCATTGCATGTTCTGAGCGGTTTAGATGGTTTCATTGTTGTCTTATGAGGGGTGGTTGTGCGTTGAATTATCTCAGATTGACCACATCATTCAGTTTTTCTTTTATCAAAGCATTACAAAATGTCATAGTTATTACAACACTCCCCGGCTTTCTTTTCTTAATTTTGACAGAAGAACATTCCTCTGTTACTAGAGCTTCAATTTCATCTTTCTCTTATTTTTGGTCTCTTTTCAACAAACTGTTTCTTTGTCCTGCTGCTGAACACAAAAACAACTTTGTTGTGACCTGTGTAGCTCTAACTTTTCGTACTTGTTTTTCATTCCTTACACTGAAACCTACAGCAGCTGCATGTTGGCAATACAAATCATATATTTATGTAAGACTTGCCCTAGTTTCTCCGACTAACCAACAACGAATTTCTTCACCATTATTTGTTGCCCTAGCCGTATTATCTGTGATTGGTTCAATTATTGTGTAAATAGATAATTGTGATACCAACTTACAATACTATGTTATATACAAAACTAAATATCATAGTCTTCTTTCAATAGTTCATAGTAATCATTAGCATATCAAAGTATCCATGTAAATACCATAGTCTACTTTCAATACATATAAAACTTTTATGATATCATAGTCACCTTTATGCAAATAAAACACAAATAAACTAGGTATAAAACTCACAAACTAGATATAGTGACACTTTATAACATCATAGTAATGTTTAACTTTCAACTATAAATTATGAACATATAATCCATTTGATCATGAACAAATAATCAACTTACTCGACACTAATAAAACTAGCGAAAAAAACTAAACGAAGAAAACAAAATACACAAATCGCAGAATTCTATGTTCACACAAATAACAAATCATATTAATCAATTTTGTTTTAGTACAATGCACAAGTAGCACGTTGTCACACTAATCATGAATATGAATGCGACATGCAAAGTTCTCAACCTAAGGTCGGTCTATGTTTTGTATATATGATGCAAGTGGTCGGCTTTGGGTGTCAAAAGGTACTTGGCTAAAAGACGGATCCGGCGACAAGCTTTCACATCCGCCTAAGGGAAGCGTGTGTCGGCAGACGGCCTCCATACTTAACATCGGGAATGTCAAGTAAATGCCAAGTTTCGGTAGGCGCGGAAATGGTCACACACTTTGGTCGGGAACCGTATGGAGAGTCACCATTTCGTTGCCCCGGGGGCTAGCCCGAATGTAGAACACATCCGTTTGGGAAAGGGTAGAAATTCATTTTGCACAATATGGTTTTCGAAAAATGCATGAAATGCCTAGAAATTGAAATTGAAATTGAAATCGTACTTGAATTTGTATTTGTAAAGCTCGTTTTTTGGCACTCGTTCACAAGGCTTGGGAGCATCCTTCCAGATGCAAAAACAGACTAACTCCCAACACGAAAAGTTGAGCAAAAGTGGGCGACAAGCCACTGTCCTGGATGCACGCAGTGGCGTTGGGCGCAGGGGCTGCGCCTGCCGCCAATGCTGGCATCCAGTACCTTCGGCAGATCAGTGGCCGGTTGCTCGAAATTTGCTCGCATTTTCGAATTGAAACTAGAAGATTCCCACGCGGAGTCGTCAGAATTGTAGGGAGGTTTTTTTGTTGCTTTTTCCCGCTTCCTACAAAGGGGGAGAGGCCGGCCGGCTCGTTTAGAGAACCGTTTGAATTTTTGCACCTCGAAGGAGTCGCCACCAAACTTTATTTAAGGTCTTGTTTGGAAAGACCGCAAATGAATCTATTTTTGGATAAGGCCTTGAATCCTTGAAATGGATGGGTGAGATTCGGGCTCAGGAACGAAAATGCTTATTCGGCGAGCTTTAGAAATGTTCAAGTACGTTGGCACAACATTAGTTCGAAAATAAACCCTAGATTAGACTATGTGGGTTTGAATTTAGAGCAAAATAGAATTTCTCATTGTACGGTGGTCACTTTGCTTTAAAGATTGATTTAAGGAACCTAAGGCCAGTTTGTCCAAAAATATCTTTGTTAAGCGTGATGTAACCTTTGTATTTTGTTGTATTTAGCATGTTGGTGATGAAAGAGATAAAGCAAATAAAGCAATATCACAATACTAAATAAAGTGCAGAATTAGTAAATACAAGACCCCCTAGAAAAGGACTAGGGAGTAGGTCCACATTGCCTAGAAATGGACTAGGCAAGTAAAGATGCGAAATTGAAAGTGCGGAATTGAAATTGCGGTATTGAAATTGCGGTATTGAAAGTGCGATATTGAAAGGTGCGATATTGAAATTGCAATATTGAAAGGTGCATAATTGAAAGTTGTACTTGGGCACATGAGGTTCGAACGCCAAGCGGCTCCTTAAAAATAATTGCGCCCGACACGAATTCAAATCCAAAAATCTCGACTTGGGAGAGGTTGCTCAACCCAAATATCCTAGATTTTGCATGTTGAACTTGAAATTGAAATCTTGAATATTGAAATGCTTGAACTTGAAATGATTGAAATTTGAACTTGAAATGATCCTTGTTTAGGGAAATAACTATGAATAACCCTAAACATGGCAAGATCTTTGAAAATTGAAGACTTGAACTTGTATATTGAAAATGGAGTTTTGAAACTTGGACATCCTTTAATCTTTGAAATTTTTATTTTGTATTTTGAAAAAGTTTGTATTTTTGGAAAACATGTGTGATTGTTGCAAGTGGTGTTTTTGAATGATTAAAAACACCAACTTGCTAATCATTTAGAAATCAAAGCAACATTGTAGTTACAATGGGATTCGGATTTACCTAGTTAGATTTAGGCAAGAGCTCCCAATTGCTTTGGAATTTAGGAATTTTGTATGTGTTTTTGAGGAGTTTTTGAGTTGTATTTTGAGGCGTAATGTCGAAATTACGACGTTGTATTGTTGTGCTACCCCTTTTTTCGATGGAAATGAGGGGTATTTATAGGAGGGAATGGTGCAAAACGCCAGCACACGCCAGCGCAGGGCGCTGGTGACGTGGCTTATATGCCGCCAAAGCAAGGACGGGGAATCGTCCTTGTTTCGTCTTGTAGTGTTGTACCTGTCGTACGAATAGTACTAGGTTTGATGTTTTGTATTTTCTTGGAGGTTAAGGCATCGTTTACCGTCTAAAAACAATCCTTTCTCGGGTTTTTGAATTCCGGTTTTACGGAACGGGGCCCGGCATGCTCGGTTTTGTGGGTCGGCGCCCGAATTTGACTTGCCTTATATGATTTTGAGTGGAAATGGCCTAGTAACACCAATGGGATGGTCTACTAGTTGAGATTGTACTTGGATTTTGAAATTGGATTCGGAAAGTTGTATTTTGTACCTAGAACCGAAAGGGGAACGGTCTCGGGGTTGGATTTTGGATCTTGAATTTTGGAAGCATTCTTAGCAATTGGGATTTCCGCCTGGAGTTATTCCAATCACCTAAAGAGGATAATGGTATCGTCATCATCCCAAAGGGGAGACACAAATTAGGTGTCTACATCCACCGTTAGCCCTTTCATGCAAAGTTAAGTCCAAAGCCCAAACGAAGCAAAATAGCAAAATTGTGCAACATGGGCTAGGCTTGCGCCCAGCCCAATGCTGTCTTGTGCATTGCGTGCCACACGAAGCCGAGGAGCAACGCCCCTCCCCCGCATAGCACATCGCACAACCCTCGGCGTGAGCTGCTGCTACTGTTGCTTGTTCGCTGCTGCTTGCTAGCCAAGGCCACCGCGTTCTGGCTCGCCCAGCTCGCTCGCTGGGTGCCTCGCGTTGCTGCACCAAGCTGCGGAGTACAGCGCGCATGGGCTACGCCTAGCCAAACACGACGCACGCCCTTGTTCCGCGCCTTTGGCTCATGTCATACGAGCCAACTAACCAAAATAATATTTTTTAATTTCACGGAACGTTATTTGCATGATGTTATTTGTCATAAAATTTACAAAATAAATCGTTTTATTTTTCGAAAAATAACAAAGTGGGTGATTTTATTAAATTTCCAACAATCCAATTTTGAGAAATTTATAAAGCTTGGCTAACAAAAATTCAAATTTAACGAACGATCAATATCAACAAAGTTTTGAATATGTTTGATAATCCAATCCAAAACTTTAAATCGTTCTAGACATTTAAATTTCAGATTTTTATCAAATTTGGTTTAGGTGATCGATTAAAATTAACGCATCTAATCAAAATTTTAATCCATAAATTTTGAAATCTGCCATTTAACATGAAATTGCATTCCCTTTTCCATCTAAATAAATTTCCAGATCTAAATAATTTATAAAAATCCATTTACGTCTAAAAGTCATTAAATTAGGAAAAAATAAAAGTAGGGTTTATACTTAACATTTATGGCCGAAAATTTACCATAATTATAAAATATACACAAGATTAGTAGGGAAAAATTTTAATTAATTCCGAGTAGTTTAGGGTCAAGTAATTAATTGAAAAACTTTCTAAATTGTTAATTTAATTCATTAATTAACAAAAACGCCGAAAAACATGAACTTCAGGGCCTGTTTTTGCGATTTTGTTCTCATGAGTTGATCCAAAAACGTCGTTTTCAATCAGATTATGGTAAGAAAAATCGAATTTCCGACATTTTGGGAATTCAGAACATATTTTACGTTCGATCCAAAACATCCAGAAATATTTCGAAAATTCACGAAATATTCAGAAAAAATTCGACAACATCACAAACATATTAAAATTCCAAAAAGTACTTAAAATACATGTTGCTCATGATACAACTGTAGGGGAATACAGTTAAAAACATAAAGCAGCGGAATAATCCCCAAAGCCAGGAACCATGTATAAAGTATAGATCAAGCAGACTTACGTTTGTAGCCCTTTTTCCCTAGTTTAATGAATCACGAACACGAACAAGAACTTCAAATGTCGTTCCTCTACTTGGTTCACCGACACATTCAGATCCGTCTTAAGATTCGTAGCTTAGACATCACTCAAGATATTTAAGCTTTTTGGGAAGAACAGTTTGAACGGAGGCTCAAAGAGATTAGGGTTTCTCTTTTGATTTAGGTTAAACTGAATTACGTAATTAGAATTGTGGAAAAACATAATAATGAGGGAGTTGTTATAACCCTAAGGGTTATAACATGACTGGCTAAAGCACAAGGCCTTAGCCGGCCAGCTCTCGCACAAACCCCACGAGCAGCGCGCGCAGCGATGCAGCCATGGGCCTTGGGCCTCTCTGTTGCTTGCTGCCAATGCTGATGTCCCGCGTGCGCCCAGCCGCAGGCCACGGGCCTTACTCTCGCGCTGGCGAGCTGCTGCGCTCGTTGGGCCTTGCGCGTTTGGCTTGACGGGCCTACAGCTTTGCCTTGCTCGTATCCGCGACCAATGCCTTACTGCTATTGTTTATCGTATAGTACTTAACGAATCACCGTCGTACAATACAATTATTCGTTTCTCCTAGCTTACGAATATTTGCGATACGGTATACGATTCCGATTCAACGTCATATCGTATATTTATGTTTTTCCGAACTAATTCCCGAAAAGTTATTAAATGAATTTTCGATTCATTTAATCTGATGATCTGTTACATGCCAAAGGTGTGACCTTATAGATTCAGTCAAGAGTAAGTTGTCAGCCTAATATAGATTAGAACTCACTGATCAGAAGCATTGCTCAAGCTAGTTGTTCCGATCACTTGATCTCACTTAATTAATTGTTCGTAATTAATCTAAACCTTGGTATTAGACTAATGCACCTTGGGTGAAGGACATATTTCCTTCAGATTCTAGTTTAAAGAGAAGTTGATTCATTTAAACATCATTGAATATTGAATGTAGAACTTTGAATATTAAACATAGAAATTTAAATGATCATGTGTTTTAGTTTGGAAAAGGGTTTGCACTCTCCCAAACATCCTTGAACTGTGAAAAGGCCTCACCTTTAATATGCTCCATGACATGAAATTGATTCTAGTTTAAATAGAAGTTGATCTCATTTAAACATCATTGAATATTGAATGTAGAACTTTGAATATTGAACATAGAAATTTGAATGTTCATGTGTTCTAGTTTGGAAAAAGGTTTGCACTTTCTCAAACATCCTTGAACTGTGGAAAGGCCTCACCTTTAATATGATCAATGACTTGAAATTGATTCTAGTTTAAAGAGAAGTTTATCTCATTTAAACATCATAGAATATTGAATGTAGAACTTTGAATATTGAACATAGAAATTTGAATGTTCATGTCTTCTAGCTTGGTAAAGGGTTTGCACTTTCCCAAACATCCTTGAACTTGTATAAATTTAAGGTTTTCTGAAGATTTGATGATGATTGTTGTAAGGAACACTTTCAAGAATGAAAGATTCAACTTACTAATCATATTTTTTAAAAACAAAGCATAAAGATTGTAAGTTGAAACTTGTAATGGGAGTTTAGAAGATCATTTGAGGGGGGTTTCAAGTATGAAATCCCCTCAAAGATTACTCCTTTTGAACTTTTCCTAGTTCAAGTGAGTATGAACATCACAAGAACATCATAGGATTAGTAAACTTGAAATAAGAAAGGTAGAACATTAGATTAAATCATGGTGATTTGTATGACGGATTCGGTTTTACCTTGTTAGGTTTAGGTTAGATTTCCAATTTGTACTCTCAATTGCTTTAATGTTTAAAAATTTGTAGGAAATGTTGAAGATTTTTGAAGAATGAATTTGGTATTTGGAATTTCAGAGGAAAAATGTTTATTACAACATTGTATTAAAATTACCCTTCTCCATTTGGGAGGAAATGAAGGTTTTAAATAGGGGATTAGCCGGCTAAAACCCAAACCATGTCAGCGCCAGGCGCAAGGCTAGCGATCATAGGCGCTGCTGACGTATCCCAGATGCTGCCAAAGATAACGATGACGCCGTCCTTGTTAGGTTATGAATAATACAATAATATAATTCATGCGGAAAAACCATAAAGCCATAATCCAAATTAATTGCCACATAGTCAGTTAGCATAATTTAGGTTACATACAATGTGATGCGTACATTCCCTAGCTGCTCCAGAACCAAACAAGAACAAGTCTTTAGAGCCCGAAACGTTGCCCCTCCTTAGAAAGTCCACAGCACGTTCAGATCCGCCTTAGGTTCAACCAACTAGGATTTTACTTAAGGTTTTATGTATTCGGGTTAGGCTATATCATGTTCTCTCTTGAACACAATTTAAGTAAAGAATATGATTTTCTATGTTGTGATGTATATAATTATGAGGGCCTAGCCTCATATTTATAGGGTAGGAAATAAGGAGTTTGAGTCTTACTAGGAAAAGAATTACCAACCCTACTAGGATTGAAATTCTTATCCAATTAGAATTGTAACATTAATTAAAATCTTAATTAAACCAATTCTAGTAGGACTAGGAAAACTAATACTTAATCCCAAAGTTACTTGACAACTAAGTAATCAGACTTTTGTTGGAGCCCAAGACGAAGCACCCACCGCAGCCACGATGGGCCACGCTGGTGCGCTTGCCTGCCTAGGCCCAGCCGCAGCCGCAACCTTGCTTGCTTCTCGCGTCCCACTGCGCTTCCAGGCCCATCGGCTGGCCCTGGCGCGGGGCTTCATGCTCAGCGCTATGCGCTCGGCCTTTTGCTTGTCGAGCGATGGGCCGGCTCGCTTGCCGGCTTGTCGCTCGTCGAGCTTCCGATTCGTTTTCCGGTTCCGGAATCCATTTCCGTTTCGAACAAATATTTACGTTTTCGTTAATATTTTCGATTCCAGAAATAATTTCCTTTTCCGACAATATTTCCGATTCCGTTAATATTTCCGATTCCGGCAATATTTCTATTTCCGATAATATTTTCCGATACGAACCATATTTCCGTTTCTTGCAACAACTACGACTTGGATAATATTTATATTTCCGTCATGAACCATATTTCCGTTTCTGGCAATATCTTCATTTCTGGAGTATTCTTTACTTTGTCTTTTGACGATTTCAGCTCCCACTGGAACCGAGATCCGTCATTTCCGAATGATCATAAATGGAGTACTTAATGAATAATATATTCACTTAAATACTTGATCCGTTCACGTACTATTTCTGTGACCCTACGGGTTCAGTCAAGAGTAAGTTGTGGATTAATATTATTAATTCCACTTGAACTGAAGCGGCCTCTAGCTAGGCATTCAGTTCACTTGATCTCACTGAATTATTAACTTGTTAATTAATACTGAACCGAATTTATTAGACGTACTTAGCATTAAATGCATACCTGGACCAAGGGCATTATTTCCTTCAGTCCTTTCTTCGTACCCGGGCTTTGTACCTTTGTACGAGCTTTAGAGCGTAGTGTTTTCTTGGTGGTTAAGGCAATATTTTGTGACTAAAAACTCACCTTTTTTATTTGGGTTTTGTATTGGACTCGGTTTTACGAGACAGGGCTCGGCATGCTCAATTTTGTCGTTTCGTGCTCGATTTTGGATTGCTTAATGGCATTTTGATTGTAAATGGCCTTGTAAAACTAATGGAGAGGTCCATTCGGCGAGATTGTGTTTGGATTTTGAACTTGAATTTTGGAAATTAAATTTTGTTCCGAGTTCCGAAATGGAAAAGGGCTCTGGAATTGGACTTTGGATTTTGGAATACATCTTAGCAATTGGGACTTCCGCACGGAGTTGTTCCAACCACCTATCAAGTACAATGGTTTCATCATCATCCCATTAGGGGAGACACAAATTAGGTGTCTACAATAGTGTTTTTCCAGTGGTTATTAATCCCCACAAATGGTGCACAGATGAGGTTGTAATTAACGGTTTGTTCTGTAAGTATTGTCGAGGACAATAACATCGCCATAAATTTTGTAATCTTCAAGCATCATCGAATCCCTATATAATAAATTACAAGCCTTTCCATGCTTATCCAACCTTATTCTAAAAAAGAAATTAGGATCTTCATATTATGCAATGGCAGTTTGTCATAAACTACTTGAGAATCTCCTCCTTCAATAGCCTTAATTTTTATCTTATAACAGAAATTCATATGATCCTTATATGAATGTCCTACAACATCTTCTCCACCAGCTTCGTTTAACATGTATCTAAAGGACTCGTTAGGTCTGAAACTTGATTCATGCATATCCTCTATTGCTTGCTCTTTAGGTTCTGTCATTGCATGTTCTGAGCGGTTTAGATGGTTTCATTGTTGTCTTATGAGGGGTGGTTGTGCGTTGAATTATCTCAGATTGACCACATCATTCAGTTTTTCTTTTATCAAAGCATTACAAAATGTCATAGTTATTACAACACTCCTCGGCTTTCTTTTATTAATTTTAACAGAAGAACATTCCTCTGTTACTAGAGCTTCAATTTCATCTTTCTCCTATTTTTGGTCTCTTTTCAACAAACTGTTTCTTTGTCCTGCTGCTGAACACAAAAACAACTTTGTTGTGACCTGTGTAGCTCTAACTTTTCGTACTTGTTTTTCATTCCTTACACTGAAACCTACAGCAGCTGCATGTTGGCAATACAAATCATATATTTATGTAAGACTTGCCCTAGTTTCTCCGACTAACCAACAACGAATTTCTTCACCATTATTTGTTGCCCTAGCCGTATTATCTGTGATTGGTTCAATTATTGTGTAAATAGATAATTGTGATACCAACTTACAATACTATGTTATATACAAAACTAAATATCATAGTCTTCTTTCAATAGTTCATAGTAATCATTAGCATATCAAAGTATCCATGTAAATACCATAGTCTACTTTCAATACATATAAAAACTTTTATGATATCATAGTCACCTTTATGCAAATAAAACACAAATAAACTAGGTATAAAACTCACAAACTAGATAGAGTGACACTTTATAACATCATAGTAATGTTTAACTTTCAACTATAAATTATGAACATATAATCCATTTGATCATGAACAAATAATCAACTTACTCGACACTAATAAAACTAGCGAAAAAAACTAAACGAAGAAAACAAAATACACAAATCGCAGAATTCTATGTTCACACAAATAACAAATCACATTAATCAATTTTGTTTTTGTATAGGTACCTTCGGTGATTGCAAAATTCAAGACTAGATCATCTTCAACCTCTTTGTTCTCTTCAACTTCATGAACTGCAACGTGAATTTTACAATATAATGTACGAAATTCTATTTAAAAAATAGCATAATGTAGATTAATTTTTTTGTTTCATGATTGATTACCTTCATTCTGAATGTGTAAATTGGCACTTGACTCATATTCATAAATAGATTTGTTAAGATCAATTTGTGTGATTTATGATGCTTGATTCTCAATGATTTCAGAATTTTCCATTGCTCTTCGACGTTGTTATTCGATTTACTATAACAAGAGGAGAGAGAATTTAATAAATGTTGCAGGAGAGAGAGGTCGCGAGTTGCTGGGGAATTATGGAGGAGAGGAAAAGTGCAGAGAATTATGGAGATCAGAGGTGAGGGGTTTTTCTTTCGTGAAGGTGAAGTCTACGGGGAATCAGTTATGCGCGGTTGCTTTTAATTGTTTGGTACAAATGGGCCTTGGATCCACAAAAAATCAGATCTGATCAAATGAAACTCGGCCTACAGGCTCGACCGAAAAAACAACGGGTCTGGGCACAAAAACACAGGCCCGAAGATCGGGTTTGGGCATTTGAAAACAGGCCCGAGTTATTTCGGGTCGGGTTTGGGCTAGAAGTACATGCCCGCGCTAGTCCTGGCCCGAAATTAAGAGAAACAACGACAATACAATTTGAAAAATAGAAACCAACCTGAAACCCTTTTCGGCTATTCCCTCAAAAAAATAAAAAAAGCATGATGTGCCGCCACCCTCTAGGATCTCCCTTTTCCCTTTTCCCTCTCTTAATCTTATCTCCTCTAATCCTTCAATTCCGTGATTTCCTTCCCTTGAAGACCACACAAATTTACAAGAGAATCTGAACTCTTCATCATCTCTCTGACTATTTTCAGTACTTCTCTCAATCTCTCCTTCTTAACTAAGTACTCAATTTTGTTTTGCTGAATTATAAATGTTGGCTAGTTATACAAATATACACTTATATTCTTATACTTATGGAAGATTTATAATATATTTTGATAATTTGACAAGAAATTGCGATAAGTTACTGGGTTTTTTTTTTAGATTTGATCAGTTATGAAATAGCAGGTGAAAATAAGAAATTTTTAAAGTTAATAATGGATTAGTGGTGCGGTTGGTTGCAGTTCATGTTCATCCATATAATGTTGGAGTATAAAATAGGGAGATAATGCTTTTATTTTACTTTTTTCATTTTTACTTTACTTTATTAGTTTGAGAGTTTCATGTGTGTTTCTGCGAAGAAATTGCTAAGTGTGCAAATAAGGGAAGTCTCGTCAACCAGGGTTGTTGTTTTCCTCCAATCGGTTGTCGTTTTTCCTACAAAAGGGCAAACATAAACTGGCTTGGGGGGGTTCCCGAGAAAACACTCTCCGACGCTCAAGTCAGGTCTAGTTCGAGAGAGGAAGTAGTGAGAGAGTGATGAGCGACATTTATGTCGCTCTTACCTTAGGATTTTAGTTCATTTTATTAGCATTTTATTATTATTTTTGCTTAGTTTTATCGTTTTTAGTTCGTTTATTGCATTTTTGCATTTATCGTAACATTTTCTCGTCTTGCGTATATTTTAGTCGTTTTTTGCTCTAAACGTGCCTTTTGTGCGCATTCTCATTGCGCAAGAGTCGTTTTCAGTATTAACGTGTTAATAATGTGTCATTATGCTTGTCGACGAGTTATATGTTTTGCGATTTGTAAAAAAATGTTAAACGAATTATTATTTTTGATATTCGAATTTCAATAATATGCTTTACGATTTCTATGTGCAGCGACAAAGCAATTAACTTGGTTGCTGCCCTCAAAGTGCATGAACAGCCACA